>NC_072892.1:142973791-143598791 GCF_027943255.1 Anastrepha obliqua | reverse complement strand
AAGCGCCCGTGAACGGCATAGTGTGAGCGCCAGTACAATCCCAAGTGCATGTTAACACGCTTGTAAGCATGTTTTCCAGCACTCACTATCTCTGCTGCTGCTGCTCTCTAATTTGCTCTCCTTCCGAAGCTCACTTCTTAAAACACCACCTTCTCTTCCCCTTATTTATGCTCATTGTTTTCGCTTACATCCATTCATTTTGCCTCCTGTGGCCATCTTTTGTTTATTCACAATTTATTGTGCACTTACTTGTATTGTTTTTCCCTGCTCTTATAAAGCTTACCCCTCTCTCCCTTGCTGTCTTTCTTTCCCAACTTGTACTTGAGACTTGTACGGTTTTCGAAGAATTTTTTTTCTCTTGCTCTGGTACAGGGTCGGTCAAATTAGAGTTTATTTTATGAATAAAAATTAACACAGGGAAACGAGAATTTATTCTCTGTTATTAGCATACGAATGTAGCTGAAGGTATATAATTTGTGAATGATTAATGATATTTTGCAAATCTCCTCAAATGTCCAAATGTTACAGGTGTCGGTTCTTCAAGAAGAAGCATTCAAGCATAATTGAAGCCCTTCCTAAACAATTCCGAGAGGACTTTTTTCTCTAGAAGCTTCAACGTTTCTCGTTTATTCACTTAAACTCATTTTTGGAAGCACAGAAAATAGTCCAAAGGCGTTAAATCAGCAATCTTGAGCATCAAATTGCTGCAGAATATTCTTTAAATATTCTTTCCAAGAATTTATTCGGCAATAAATTGGCTGTTTCACTGATTCTGTGGCATACTGCAACGCTCTTTTGGAACTATATATGTACATACATACATACGTAATTGGCGCGTACACCCTTTTAGGGTGTTTGGCCGAGCTCCTCCTCCTAGTTGTGGCGTTCGTCTTGAAGTTGTTCCACAAATGGAGCTTTTTCATGGCAGAAATACACTCGGAGGTGTGTCTGCCTGCCGAGGGGCGACCGCTATTAGAAAAAACGTTCTCTCTCTGAAATCCGGATGGTAGTCACGCACCAACCCATTCGGCTACGGCGGCCACCATTTGGATCTATATATTGCCAAATATTATACGAAAAACAATAGCCCAAAAGGCGAAGGCAGTCGCAAAGGCACCAAAGTCAACGGTTTTGCTTGTATACACCCTGATTAAAAGGTTGTAAAAAAAGCATTTGGATAGGTTTTTCGGGAAAACAAATTCTTTTAAACGCAAACAGCCGTTCAGCTAAAATTAAAATGAAAAAACTCCAATTAAGAATGTCTGTGTTAACAAAATCTCTACAAAAAAATACCTGCCGATTTATTGGAAAGATTAGTGAGCTCTGCTGTTTCGTATTCCACAGAAGCATAGTGAAGACGAACAGTGTTTCGGGCGTCCATTCCAGCTGAGTTTCCATATCAACGCAAGTATAATAGTAAATAGGTAGTACTATTTGTATGGACAAGTATCGAAGTATAGCATAAAAAGTATGCTACTTAGTGACCCAAAAAGCGATGGAATACCTGGGCATTCAACTTGATTGGAGGCTTACTTTCAGGGCCCATATACGGCATGCGGCTACCAAAGCAGCAAAGGTCACGGGAATGCTAAGTAGATTAATGACAATCATCGGTGTGCGAACACAAAGCAAAATAAAGCTAATGCTAGCGGTCACAATCTTAATTCACCTATACGGCAGCGAAGTATGGGGAATTGTTTTAAGCTGCAAAGAGAAGCGCAAAGCACTGTAGGCTGCGCAACGAACAACTGCACTGAGAGTTACCACAGCCTACCGCACTCTCTTTGGCGCTGCAGTCTTCGGAATCAGCGGGGAAATACCCGTCGACCACCTGGCCTGGGAACGAATGGATGCGTGGGACTCCCAGAAAAAACACCCTATCACGAGCGTCGCGGAACGGAGATGACAAACCAAGCTGCGCCGGCAAAGCCAATGAGGCACTGAATCGTGTGGCGAAACTTATTCCATCAATAGTCAAATGGATCCAACCTTCGGGGAATTGAATATCTTCTTAACATCGTTTCTCCTGAGCGAAAACGATGAACACACGTACTTTAGTTGTGACAACTGACTCGTGAAAAGAGCTGCTCTGAATAAGCAGTTTGGTGACATCGGCCCGAGCAACATAATCAGTAAAATGTTCGAGCGCTAAAACAACTGGAACGCGGTAAAGAAATACATCGAGAACGTACTATGAAAAAAAAAGATAGACCTCGACAGACTGCAACAAAGTGAAGGCGCACAGATAGAGATATAATAAGGCGAGCTTATACCATGAAAGCAGGCTACAACTATGGGGGACCCAGACGTGGGTGAATAGAATTTATCCTTTATGGATGCTGTTCTGGGTCCTCCCGAAGTAATATAGAAAGTATTCTCGCGAAGGGTGTCCCCCTAGAAGAAGAGGAGGGATTGTTTTAGTTTTCACACTAGTCGATGCACTAGACGACAGTCATTGTAAGTACGTAGGCGCTTTGATTTGATCCCTACCTGACCAAAACAAAAAACAAAAGTATGCTGCACCAAAAATTTCAACATGAAAAAGGCTTCCGCACGATGGGTGCCATTAAAATTGCAAGATAAAATGAGCGAAGCCGGGTAAACTACGAGCAGAGGTATTTATGCCAAGACAGCACACTAGCACAAAAAGCTGAAGTTCCGATAGCTGCTCGCTATTCTCCACTTCTAGCGCTCAGTGATTTCTAACGCTTTCCTTAACCCGAGAAACAGCTCAGAGACAGGAAATGTAACCACGATAGTGATATGTTTGCTACCGCAGAAGAGCTTTTTGAACAAAGTAAAGAAGGGTTTTTCTTTTAACTCGCTAGGAAGAATGATAAATACATTCTGTCAAAAAAATATCGGGACTTGTTCATTTAAAAAGCGCGCGTTACACATACTCGTATGTTTAAATTTTTTTTGCTGGAATGGGGGTACAACTCTCCTCTATAGTGTCGAAGGGTATGAGCATCAGCTGTCAATTAGCTTGTTTTTGGCATTTAATTATATCAACCTATAGCGAGTGTGCTTTATCAAAAGCACGGGTCTACGAATGGTATAAGGCTTTTGCATAGAGCCGAGAAGTCGTGGAGAATTTGCCCCAATCTGTTCAAAGTCAAAGAAACGGTGCTGGAAAACCATCAACTCGCAACATTTTACACCATCAAATGGGCATAAGACGCGTGGCTGCTGGACGCGTTTCAAGAGAGTTGAATTTCTTTCAAAAAATTCATCGGAAGAAGGTGGCTGAGTGGTTTTGCTGTCTCTATGTGCGATGCGACTGCCAAACTTAAACCTGACAAACCTAAGCTGGATGAAGACATGCTTGAGCAAGTGAATACGGACCCAATGTTTATCCAGCGCATCATACCAGGTGATGAGACGTGAGTATATGAGTTTGACATGGAAATCAGTCAATAGGCGGCTGAATGGCGCTACCCAACATGAGATGAAACCCAAAAAACCACGTCAAAGTCGATCAAAAGTGAAAGCCTTGGTACTCGTTTTCTTTGATTATCCCAGTGTTGTGCATTCGGAATTCCTTCCAAATGCTCCTACGGCAAATGAAGAATATTATTTGGAAGTTGTGCGACGTTTGAGAGAGAATGTGGGTAGGTAGCGGCCCAATTTATGGAAAGAAAACTCATGCAGCAAGATGACGCACCGTCTCACAAAGCTCATATTGTGAACAATTTTTTTACCAAAACCTGATAAAAATCATCGAACAACCACCGTACCGTATTCACCGGACTTAGCTCCCTGTGACTTTTTCCTTTGCCCAAAACTGAAATTGCCACTCTGCGGATGCCGCTTTGAGTCGATAGAGGCCATTAAGGAGAATTCGCTGAAGAAGCTGAAGAAAATCTCTTCAAACGGGCTTAACAGGTGCTTTGGTGACTGGACCAATCGTTGGCATTCGTTGCTTAGAATGGAGCCTATTTTGAAGGCGACAAAATAAATTTTATGATTAAACAATTATTTTGCGTTTTATTGAACAATTCCCGGTACTGTTTTGACAGAATGTATATAAATAAATAAGTAAATTTCATAATTTTCTCCGTGGCATTGAAAATTCCCAGACTACTCTTCCCAACTTTCCATAAGAACTATGTTGCAAATACATCGTCGCATACACACAGCCGAAATTGAATTATTGAATTTCAATGTGGTGTTGCCGCTGTCGATAGACTAGAATCTAATTATTCAGTAGCCCGCACTTGACCCAGGTGGCCACTTCGTATATTTTTCAAGGCTCGATATTGGTTGTATAAGTGCCCATATAATATTGGACCCTTTGCATATGAAGTTGAATATAAAACGCAAGGATTTCATTAAGTCTTTGGCATTTTTCCTAATTGAAACTCGTCTTGCTTGTCGGAGCACAATTAAAACATTGCCTCGAGAGTTGCTCATTCAGCGTTTTACGCTATGCTCTAACGAGTAAGAAAACCAGAGAAAAAAAACGTAGATGTGAATTTTGTGCTCTAAATTTAGACAGAAAATATACAAAAACAGTCGCCCATTGCAAAAAAAGAACTATTTGTGCAAGTCAATTTTCAAGGAATGCGTAGAGAAAAAATTTTCAATTTTGACCATGGAATTTTTATGTTTTTTCTTGCAAAATATTGTAAAATATACTGATCAGTATTCTTTTTGATTGCCCGTCATATCTCATATCTCGTATTTCCAGCTGCTTTTCGAGAAAAAATAGTCCAATAACCCAACCTCTCCACAATGCGCTGCAATATTTAGTACCAGCGAAGCATGCAATGGCTTCCCAAAAAATTCTGTGTGGTAGCAAATATGGTACCTAATTTTATTCGCTTACCCATTCGCATCAGCATCTACTTTGAAATGGGAATAAGCAGCGTTTGTGCAAAAAATACGACAATAAATCCATCCGTTGCATATTTCAATTATATTTCAAGGCTCTCAAGCGAAGGCGCGCACCCATCTTAGTATATTTCCTACTTAACATCTTCCAAAATAGAGCCCATGCAAACTGCAGCAATTTCCCAAACAAATCACTACTAAAAAAGAAACTCGCACTTCAGAGACCCTGCACTTTACCTCCTTCCTTTATGTATTATTTTACATTTGTTTTTGTTTTACTTGTTTTTTTTTTCTTTGTATTTCTTGCATCCCTACTTTTCGTTGTAATTATCTGCACGTTATTTGTGGGTCAATAAAGTTTGATAGTTTGGTAAATTTTTGTTGCTGTTATTACGGTGAATTGCATGCTAGCAAACCATTGACCTGGCCACTTGTCTTCATATTTGTTGACCTGCCCTTTGCCGTGTACGATAAAGCGTTTGACCTACAACTGGAATGGCAAAAGCCCAAAGTGTTGTGAAGATTTATGCATTTTTTGTTTTAATGCTGCATTTATTTTTGAAAAACTAAGTAACTGTATCACATACGAGTAAATATGTGAGAGTGGATGAGTGTGTGGGTGCAGTAAGTTGTGGCTTATTTATTTGTGGCACGAGACTTTCAAATTAGCCGGATATGATGCAAAAGTTTTTAGAAGAAACAACAAAGAAAACAAATATGATTGGAAGTTCGAGGCGCACTTGTTAATAACTATATTGCAAAACTGAAATCCGTAGTTGCTAAGACTGTCGGCCTGAAATTCGTGCATGAAAAAACCGGCAAGGACTTGAGACACAAATCAAATTTGATGGCTGGGTTCAAAGTGAGTAATACAAAATGTATGTTCAATACTGGATAAAAGTGTTTAGAACTTATTTTATAGAAAGAAAGTAATATACATTCTGTCAAAAAAGTACCGGGAATTGGTCAATAAAACGCAATATAATTATTTAGTCATCAAAATAGGCTCAATTCGAAGCAATACTCGTAAACATATGCTAAGGATTAGTCCAATCATCAAAGCACATTTTAAACGCATTTGAAGAGATCTTCTTCAGCTCTTTCAGCGAATTCTCCTTAATGGCTTCTATCGACTCAAAGCGGCGTCCGCCCACCCTGCCCTCGAGCTTTGAACCATCTGTGTATACATGGATAGACTCGCCCTGTCTTACATCGTCCCGTTCCCACTCTTCCCTTGAGGGTAGGAGGGTCGTGAACGATGTAATGGCAAGTGTGGGTGGGAGTGCATAGTCCACCAATCCGGGAATCTCCGAAGTGCCACCCTGGATTTTGCCGTGACCGTAGCTCTTATTTGACCACTTGCTTAGAGTGTTCAGCCTTATTGCCGTGCTTCGCGCGATATAATATATATTGCCTGCAGATCTACTGGCAGGAAGTTTAATGTCGCATATATTGCTTTCGATGGTGTGGTTGACATCGCGCCAGTTAGGAGAACAGATGCTAGTCTCTGAACCTTGTCAAGTTTATTGATGTTCACCCCCTTCTCAAGGGTATTCCACCATATTAAAATGCCATAGTAGAGAATAGGCCTAACCACTGCTGTGTACAGCCAGTGTATCATTCTGGGTTCCAATCCCCATCTCTTTCCAATTAGCCTTCCGCAGGAGTACAACACCATCATAGATTTGCGTACTCTATCTGCGACTGTGAGCCGCCAATTTAGCTTCCTATCCAGTACAAGTCCTAGATATTTTGCCTTTTCTGTTACTCTAAGTGGTTTCCCTCCTTGGAATATATGTTTTTGAGCAGGTGTTTTATGTTTTCTGCTAAATAGTATCAGATCCGTTTTTACCGGGTTTACTTCAAGTCCTCGACTTTTACACCAAAGTGAAAGTCTGTTGAGGGATCTTTGTTGAAGATCGCATAAAGTTGGAAGGTGCTTCCCCGAGATTGCTATAACAATATCATCGGCATATGAGATTATTATCATGGTGAAAGATCCATGAGTTTTCTCTCCACAATTTGGGTCGTTTCATAAGCACGTTCTCTCTCAAATGTCGCACAACTTCCAAATAATATTCTTCATTTGCCGTAGGAGCATTTGGAACGAATTTCGAGTGCACAACACGATGATAATCAATGAAAACGAGTACTATGACTTTCGCTTTTGACCGACTTTGACGTGGTGTTTTTGGGTTTCGGCTCATATGGGTAGCGCCATTCAGTCGCCTGTTGACTGGTTTGCATCTCAAACTCATATACTCACATCTCATCACCTGTTATGATGCCCCGGATAAACGTTGGGTCCGAATTCACTTGTTCAAGCATGTCTTCAGCCACCTTCTTCCGATGAATTTCGTGAAAAAAATGCAACTCTCTTCGAACGAGTCGAGCAGCCACGTGTATCATGCCCAATTGATGGTGTAAAATGTGCGAATTGATTCGTAAGCCACGCTAAGGTGACGAACTACCTCCCTCCAGCACCATTTCCTTGACTTTGTCGACGTTTTCATCCATTGAAGGCGTTGATGGACGACCAGATCGGGGCAAATCTTCTACGACTTCTCGGCCGCCGCAAAAGCCTTATACCACTGGTAGACCCGTGGTTTTGATAAAGCGCACTCTCCATAGGCGCTCGGCAATATTTTCAACGATTCGCTACACGAAATCCCGGACAAAACACAAAACTTAAGACAAATTCTTTGTTCGATATTTTTATCCATACTGAAAATCACAGAGCACAACTGCGATTGACTGAGATAATTAAATGCCTAAAACAAGCTAATTGACAGATCAGATTCAAACTCTGCGACACTATAGAGGGCAGTTGTACCACCATTCCAGCAAAAAAATGTAGATATATGGGTAACGCGCGCTTTTTAAATGAACAAGTCCCGCCAGAATGGTATCCTCAATTCTGTCTTGTTTGCCATGAGTGTTCTGGTATTTGGAATAGTATAATTTTCTGAACATAAATTATGTCATTTTAGCTTTTCACTCAACTTGAGACCGTAAAGTTTCAGTATCTATGTTCTACTCTACTTTATCAAAGAATCCCTTAACCAAAAAGGGATGATACTTTTGACTTTTGTATGACCATCTCATTTTTTTCATATCCATTTTTGCCAAAAATATGTACCGCGAAAATTATAAACGTCATTTATTTATTGAGTTAATCCATTTTTTCATTTATAATTCACCCGCCGTAGCCGAATGGGTTGGTGCGTGACTACCATTCGGAATTCACAGTGAAAACGTAGGTTTAAACCTCGGTAAAATGCCAAAATGTCGCCAGGCAGACAAACCTCCGAGTGTATTTCTGCCATGGAAAAGCTCCTCATAACAACCAGTTGCCGTTCGGAGTCGTCTTAAAACTGTAGGTCCCTCCATTTGTGGAACAACATCAAGACGCATACCACAAATGGGAAGAGGAGCTTGGCCAAACACCCAAAAAGGGTGTTCTTGCCAATAATTTATGTATATAATATACTTAGAGGTAGATTTGCATTGCCTGCTGAGTGGTGACTGCTATTAGAAAAAAAGTTCTATCAGTTTTGGGTTCCATGCACGAAGATTCGAAACTACGCATGGTTGTCACGCACCAAACCATTCGGCTATGGCGGCCATTAGTTTAGGTGAAACAGATGTCCATTCAAGTGTGTGATATCTACCCTCTGATCTGAAAGTACCGGGAATGTTCAAATAGAACCAAACAGAATTAAACTTCAGGCAAATTTATTTTATCTCCTTCAAAATATGACCCGTCTGAAGCAACACACATGTGCCAACGTTTAACCCAGTCCTCCATGCACCTCTGGTAGCCCGACGAAGATGGTCTTCAGCTGCTTCGTCGCATTCTCTTTGATCATGAAGTCATAACTTCAACACCAAATGAAGCCAAGTCTTTCTCCAACTGATCTCGCATTCTGTTTACCCAGTTTTCCAAGACCTGGGTGACGGCAACTGGCTACATCACACGAACGACTTTCTCGATACTCATCTTATGAGCTTAAAACGTTAATGAATCGCTCCATAACACCGGCTATGCTCATCACCAGACAAAAAATACAAACTGAACAGCGTCAAACCACAGCTCCGAGTTGGCCTATTCGCATCGGCGAAATGGCTAATATCACGATTACCGAAATTGGTGCGCAAAATTTTGATTGTGGCACAGGCTGGGTGACCTGGCGCGCTATCCTGCTAAAACAAAATATCATCGAAGTTCATGTCTTCAATGTTCTGCCTTAAAAATCGTTTGTCAATCCACTGTAGCGCTCAAAGTTAGAGCAGTGGAAGGCGTGCGCTTGGCGTGTTCATATCAACGTACTCTTTGCCACTTTATAAACTGTGTTACATTTCGCCTGCCATTCAAACTGGGGTTCGTGGTTACACCGCATACGGTATGGACCACCTTCTAATCGTATAGGGCCGACTATTTTCCTAAGAATTTTTCTTCCAAATCGCATCAGTAAATTCACATTATTAGCATTAAGAATCCATATTTCACAACCATAGGTTAGAACCGGTCTTATGATTGTTTTGTACATCTGCCGTTTTTATTCCTCTGATATCAAAGAAGATTTCACAGGTTTGATATGCCCAAAATATGCTCTGTTAGCCGCCTGAATGCGATCTTGTATTGATAAGGACGGATGTTTTTTTATGCTGACCACTACGACCAAATATTTAAATTCTTGTATGAGCTGAAAATTATAACTTCCGATTCTGAACTGACTATTTTGGGAGCAAAGCAAAGTTTTTTCTTCATTTATCTTGAGCTCCGCTGGTCTTGTAGCTGGCACTAGCCGCACGAAAGCATTCTGAAGAGTCTTCCTATTTTCTGAAAAACCTTGACAGTGAGTCTCGGCCTTGTCTTACGCCATATTTCTTTACAAATTCATCTGATATTTCATTACTCATTACTACTTTTATGTTTGATTGGATGGAAGTAATATTTATCAGATTTATTTATTTTTGTGATTTACCCAATATTTCCATGTCATCGAGACATTTTCTGTTAAGATCACCAAACGCTTGATTAAAGTTTATCAAGGGACAGTGTAGGTTAGTTTTGAACTCATAACATAATCACGTGCGTGTTTTCCGATCTCTGGTTGAGACAGTTTTGCTTGCCGAGATGACCATGCGCTGTGACAGAAAAGATGACGTTGACTTATTTTCATTAAACGCCGCAACGTTGACTTTGGGAGTCAGTTTTCAATATTTCATAATTCATTTCATCTCGCGAAAAGGTCATCCTGACTTTCTGTAATATTTCCTGCAGTGATATCTCTCTCTCAAAATAACATTTGATTAAAAACAAAAAATTATACGGTCCACCCTGTACAAGCCTTTTGGATGGCCTCTACGGACGTAAAGCGTTTTCCTTTCATGGCCAAATGCAATTTTCCGAATAGGTAGAAGTCGCAGGGAACCATATCAGGCAGAAAGGGTGAGTGATTGATTGTTAAAATGCGACTTCTAGTCATAAAATCAGCCATAAGAGTGGTTCGATGAGTCGTATCATGCAATAAGCGCCAGCTTCCTCTTTCGCGGTATTCAGGGCGAATTCGACAAATGAGATAGAAAATTGCATTGACGGTTTAGCCTATTGGCACGAACTCCTTGTGGACAATTCCCTTGGAATCGTAAAAATAAATGAACATCGCCTTGATTTTTGACTTCTCTAAACGTGATTTTTTGGGTGGTGGCTCATCTGGGGCCTTCCATTCGACAGTTTGACGCTTAATTTCATGTTCGCGTTGGAAATCCCACGCTTCATCATCAGCTAGAATGTTGTAAAGGAAGTTTTCGTCTTTTCTCGTCTCTTTAAAGAGGTCTTTCGAATGTTGAATTCTGAGCAATTTTTGGCCCTCATTTAACTGGTGGGGAATGAAACTTTCACAGACCTTTAGTAAGCCCAAATGATCAGTTAAAGTGCGATAAATCGGTGTTTTGGAGATATTCAACTCCGATTCCATGAATTTCAATGATGATTTCGGTTCACTTTTGATAAATTTACCAACAATTTCGATGGAGTTTCCGGTGATTAGATACTGATTTTGGGCGGCACGTTTGTTCATTGTCTTCTTTTTTCATCAATTCAAATGTTTCCGCTTTTAAAACACAATTTGATATTAGCTCTTTGTTCGAAACTGACACTTTAGACGCAATAACTTCCTTCCACTGAATCGAATGTATCCAAGTTTTCACTGGAAGTCAGCTAGGGATGTAACTTCCAACGCACTAACTCATTAAAAAGAAGATTATGAGGCCAGTCTTGTTTATTTTGGACTTCACCTTCTACATACAAGTACGCATTTATAAGCACTCAGCAGTGTAACTTTGCTGCAACTCCGCTTGTGATGTGTGAATGAATTGGCAAGTTATTCTTCTTTCAATTGCAACAAACGAAATATTGTTACCACAATTTTTGCGCTTTGCACTTTGGCAGCTTTCCCTGCGTCGCTGCTTGTCGGATTACTTTGCTATTTTGCGTATTTGTCATGTTTTTGCTTTTTTTCCTAGTTCAGTTTATGCTTTCATTTTTACTTGGTTCGGACGACAGCATCTACTGGAGGTTTTTACCCACTGCCAACTCCATGACTCCTATTGGTGCATTTTTGAGTGCTGAAATTTCCGTTTTGGTAACACTTCCGTTTGTAGCTTTTGATAGCCTGCCTCCTGCGCATATCTATTTGTCTCCTCTGCCTCCTCTCGCTTTTTAGCGGTTGCCTCCCTGGCTGTCAATTTATTTGTCACATTGTGTAGACTCATACTAGGCTTCTCTAGCGACTTTGTACTCACTATTCCCTTGATAATGGTGCGTTCTTTTTTACTTTTATATTTATACAACAAGTAAACAGGAAGCTATTTTTGACAAACTTGAGCCAAAATGCAATTTAGACTGCTGAGGATGACACAAGAGGGTTGAGTGGAATTCGAATGTATTTGAAATCTAAACAGATGAGAGAGGGACAGAGAGGGTGATGACCCTTTAAAGAACTC
The DNA here is from genome assembly GCF_027943255.1 of Anastrepha obliqua. Classification (NCBI taxonomy): domain Eukaryota; kingdom Metazoa; phylum Arthropoda; class Insecta; order Diptera; family Tephritidae; genus Anastrepha; species Anastrepha obliqua. The sequence goes on along the minus strand of NC_072892.1, from coordinate 143,586,947 downwards.
GGTTTGTAAACAATGGCTCGTAATCATAGAGAATTTAAAAAACGATTTTTTACGATTAATTAATTTTATAATAAACACTATTTTGAATTTGTCATAATGAACTCAAAATTCTTCATATCACAAAACCAGATTTTTTTGCTTTAAAACAAGGAAAATGTTTAGACTCTTTCTGGTTTCAACATTTTTATTCAAAATATGACGTTTAGCAATTACCGCTATATACCTATGAAATGAGACTTTCAGCTATTAGTCCATAGATGTCGCTAGCAGTATTTTTAAACCTTCCCACATGTCTTGGTTTTTTTCGTCTGTCATCTGTCAACAATATTAAGTTAATTGTTTGCTACTTTTCATACAACAATGCATTTTCGTCGCTCTTAAATATGTTAGTTAGAGGACGCCGAATCGCAAGCATTGTTGAACGAAGATGATGGTCAAACGCAAGAAATGACGGCAGAGCAGTTGGGACTGACCCAAAAAACCATTTCCAAACGACATGGGCATGATTTTAAAAGTCGGAAGATGGGTGCCGCATGAACTGACTGAAAGGTAGCAAGAGAACCGAAAAACCACTTGAGAAATGCTGCTCTCCCGCTTCAAAAGAAAGTCTTTTTTGTATCGAATCGTTACGGGTCATGAAAGATGGGTGTATTTCTCCAATCCCAAGCGTAAACGATCGTATGGTCCGCCCGGCCACAAGCCAAAAACAACGACCGAACCAAATCGCCTCGGCAGCAAGGCAATGCTGTGTGTTTTCTGGGATCAGCGGGATATGATTTGGTACAAGCTATTAAAAACAGGTGAAACAGTTGACGGTGCATGCTACCAACGACAATTGGCCGAATTGAACAGCGCCATACACCGAAAACGCCCAGAATATGCCGATCGGCGTCACAAAGTAATTTTTCTTGATGACAATGGACCGCCACATCGAGTAAGAGCGACCCGGGAATTGGTGGAGACGTACGATTGGGAACCGCTGGTGCTTGCGGCTTTCTCACCAGACTTGGCGCCTTCCGATTATCATTTCTTTGCATCGATAGGCCACGCACTTTCCGAGCAGCGCTTCAATTCATACGAAGAAGCAAAAAAATGGCTCGATGATTGGTTTGCGACCAAAGACGGCAAATTTTTTTGGCGCGGCATCGACAAATTGCCTGAGAGATGGGAAAAATGTGTCGCTAGCGATGGCTATTATTTTGAAGTTTAAACTTGTAACCATTTTTATAGGTATACACCGTATATGTGTGAAAGATGACATCACTTAAATGTCCACTAAATATGTACGTCTAAAACATCCGCAAAACAGTCAGATTCTCGAATGCCTAATAGTTGATGTTTAATATCTCAAGACGGTAATAAATTTATTGTAAAAAGTATTGTAAAATATTTTAATTATCAATATTGATAATCAATGCAGGCAATCAGAGCAATGCAGGCCAATAAATTATTTGACATCTCGACAGGACAACCCACTCATCGGCCGCCCAAATAAAAACCGGATCTTATAGATTTTTGCATATGCAAATGTGTATCTAAAAATCAAGTCTCCATAGACACATGTCTAGATCTCTCATCTCAGACCACACGCATCTGCTGTTAACAATAAACTCCTGTTTTCAAAAAAAAGGAAACTCCACCAAAGCTGCACAATAAAATCACAAATTAAGAATACTTTAAAGAACTGAATGAGGACTCACTGTGCCTAAATATTCCACAACAATCTGATCTGGACACGGGCATTGAGGTTTTCAACAACTGCATTCAAAGCGCTGCGTGGACCGCTGCGCCGGAAACTAAGCACTCTGAACTAAGCTGAAGCACACGTTAATGATCGCGTCAAAATATTAATAGGTATTAGAAAAACGCAATCTTCGGCGCATATGGCAAAGCACCAGAAACAAGAACGACAAAAAAAGTTAAATAAGCTCACAAAAGAATTAAGAAACACTATAAGAGATGCAAAAAACGCATAACTGCGTGAATACTACTCACTGTGGAAGGCAACGAAACAGATGTCACAACCAACGCCGCGATAAAAACGTGTAATGGAGATTGGGCAAAAACTGATAAACAAAAAGCAGTAGAGCTTGCCAATCACCTATTAAGTGTTTTCACCCAATTTCCGAGTCAAAGTGCGGAGGTAGACTCAGAAGTTAACGAATTTCTCTCAGCTCCGGATTTTCCGACTGTACGAATTACCTGGAAAGAAGTTAAATACGCAGCAACCAAAACTCTTAAAACCAAAAAGGCGCTAGGTTACGATCTACTAACTAGTAAGGTTTTAAAAGAACTGCCCAAATGTGGATACAAATTCCTCACCATTATATTTAACGCGATGATCAAACAAGAGTATTTCCCAACTCAGTGGAAAGTTGCTGAAATCATCCTTATACAAAAGCCAGGGAAGACCCCGAGCGTGGTATCCAATTACAGGCCAATAAGTCTATTGCCTGTTGCCTCTAAACTCTTCGAAAAGCTGCTTTTAAAACGGATAAATCCAATAATTGCGCAAAGGAATCCTATTCCAGGCCACCAAGTAAGTATCACTCCACCATAGAGCAAGTGAATTGCGTATATGATTTCGCTAGACAAGCACTTGAGAGGAAGCAATACTGTACAGCAGCATTTTTAGATATAACGCAAATCTTCGATAAAGTGTGGCATGAAGGCCTGCTATACAAGCCTAAGCAGGGCTTACCGCACAACTGTTATAGGTAGGCTCATAAAATCGTACTTGCAAAATTGACATTTTCTTGTTAAAGTAAACAACGAAACCACTAACCTTCACGCAATTAGAGCAGGTGTACCACAAGAAAGTGTTCTAGGCCCCGCCTTGTACACTTTGTTCACGGCAGACCTGCCGCTATTAAAGAACTCTTATACAGCCACCTATGCAGATGATACTGTCGTCATGGCCAGGAGTACTCCTGCCTCAATTGCTTCTGATTACCTACAAGAAAACCTTAACAGTGTTAGCGACTGGATGAAAGAATGGCACATAAAAGCTAATGAAAACAAATCGGCGCAGATAACATTTACACTTCGAGACGGCCCGTATCCTGCCGTATCTCTTAACAGCTTTCCAATACCTCAAACAGATAATGCCAAATATTTAGGTATTCTATTAGACCGGCGTCTTACTTGGCGATCGCATATATTTTTAAAGCGAAAGCAACTTGGACTGAAATTGCGATCAATACATTGGTTAATCGGCTACAATTCAGCACTTACACTAGACAACAAATCTATTCTGAAACCGATATGGAAGTATGGGGTTCAATTATGGGGCTCAACTGCAAAGGTGCTCTGCATGTGTGCCAATGCGCCGTGGTTTGTACGAAACGAGATATTGCACGGTGACCTAAAAGTTACGACAGTTTTCGAAGAAATAAACAATCTCAGCCAGAGATACAACAACCGACAAAATTGTATAATATATCTATATATATAAAAATTCAGCCGTTTTTCGCGTTGTGATGAACTTTACGGAGAATGGCTCAACCGATTTTAACCAAGCTTTGCCACATTGAAGAGACACATGTGGAGAAGGTTTGTGTTTTAAAATTTTAAGAATCGGATACCAGCGTCTCGAGAAATAGGCCAAAACGTGGACCCGGGTAACCCTAGGATGTGTTTATACAATATGGGTAGCAAATGGGAGCTGTTGATGATTGCTGTAGTATAGAGTATTTTTAATGCCCCTCCGTAACTAGGGTCTCGAGATATAGACCAAAACGTGGACCTAGATAACCCTAGGATGTGTTTGAACCACATGAGTATCCATTGTAAATTGTTGATAAATGCTAATGAAAAGAGGACTTTTCTTTTCGCTGGGTAACTAAGGACTCCAGATATAGACCAATTGGGAACTCGCCTTCAGGTTAAGAGATTGCATTCTTATGTACTACAACCAGTTAAAATGGTCCACGAATAGGTAAATATATTAATATTTTCAGTGTGTTGATATTTCATCATTTGTAGAAATTTCTTAAGTCACATTTTCCACTTATTTTCAGGTCCACATGTACAGAAAAAAGTTAGTGCCATGCATTTTTATTCTTATCGATTAATGGTTCGTCCACAAGAACAACATTATATCTTGAGATGTCGTAAACTATATCATCAGTACATCGTTGATATGTATGCCAAAATAGAAACAGAACGTCTTAATTTTATTCGTTTCAACCAAGCAAAATTAAGATGTGAACAATATATTCATTTGCAAGATGCGATAGCGAATGATGCTTATATTAATGACATCGGACGTTTAACTATATTCCCATCTTCGTATATTGGTAGCCCAAGGAATACGAACGAATATGCACAAGACACAATGTGTTATGTACGAAAATACGGTCGACCGGATCTGTTCATTACATTTACATGTAATCCGCAGTGGGGTGACATCAAAAACAATTTATTTGCAGGACAGTCGACAACCGATCGTCATGACATTACTGCGCGTGTTTTTCGGCAAAAATGTAAAGCACTTATCGATTTAATTGTGAAATTATATGTATTTATTTGGGGAGGTGCGTTGCCATATGTACTCCATCGAATGGCAGAAAAGGGGATTGCCGCATGCACATATACTAATTTGGCTGGTACATAAAATAACTCCGGATCAAATCGATAATCTTATATCAGCTGAAATTCCTAATCACACTGCTGATCCTGAGTTATTGCAAGTTGTCGGTAAAAACATGATACATGGACCGTGCGGTGAACTAAATGTGAATTCACCATGTATGATTGATGAAAAGTGTTCGAAACGATACCCAAGGCAATTTACTTCAGACACAATAACGGGCAATGACGGATATCCGTTGTATCGACGTAGATCACCTAATGATAATGACAAAACGGCAACCATTAGAATGCATAACCAGGAAGTTGAAGTTGATAATCGTTGGGTGGTTCCGTATTGTCCATTATTATCGAAAATATTCAACGCTCATATAAATGTGGAATATTGTAATTCTGTCAAATCCATTAAATATATTTGCAAGTAGGTAAATAAAGGGAGCGATATGGCTATTTTCGGTGTTGCTGGTGATAATAGAAATGATGAAATTACTCAGTATCAAATGGGTCGCTATATTAGTAGCAATGAAGCTGTCTGGAGGATTGTGTCGTTTCCAATGCACGAAAGACATCCATCGCATTCCAATGATTTCAACAGATTTGCCTTTTGATTTTAAGCGACTTCAATTTCCCATTCGCCTTGCTTTTGCTATTACAATCAATAAGTCTCATGGCCAAACACTTCAATTATGTGGAAACGACCTAACTTATCCATGCTTTGGACATGGGCAACTGTATGTAGGATGTTCTCGAATAGGGAAACCATCGTCACTTTACATTTATACAGCGCATGAAAATAAAACCAAAAATTTTGTGTATCAGAAGGCTTTAGAATAAGTTGTTAGTTTACAATCATTAGAGTAAGTCACTAAAATAAATAAAACATTGTTATTAGAATAAGTCACAAAATAATGGCAGAGCATGAATTAAATGATGAAACAAGAAAAAAACCAAGAACACTTTTCATTTATTTATATTTTTCTTTCATCCAGCGAAGCGGGTGAGGGTCCGCTAGTATGTTATATAATCCTCAAAACTAAGTGACGAAGCGCTTATGGCCTTAGATAGCCCTCAAACCACATCAGGAGTAGTGAAGTCCTGTAAATCCAGGCTGAACTATGTCGGCAGACATAATAGCCTGATGCTAACATGGGTCCCAGGACACGTGGGTATCGCGGGTAACGAGACCTCTGACTCCTTAGCTAAGATGGGCTCTGAGGCCAACTTCTTTGGCCCAGAGCCCGCTTTGCCACTCCCCTCTGCGGCCATCACGACCACGGTCAGCAAATGGGTAACTACTACCCACAAGCGAGCTTGGCAGGCTGAGAGAGGCTGCAGATGGACAAAACTGATGTTACCTGTCATGTCCGATCGACTGCCGCAAACCCTTCTTTCATTAAGCAGAGGGGAGTGCAGATGGCTGGTTGGACTGATGACGGGCCACTTTCTGTGGGCAAAGCACATGGAAAAGTTGGGCATCTCAGACAGTGTACTCTGCCCAGCCTGTGAAGAGGAGGATGAGACGGCGGACCACTTCCTGTGTGTCTGCCCCGCCTTCGCTCGAATCAGGTTTGAGGTCTTTGGCACTGATGTGTTAAGAAACGACCACCTTGGCTCCTTGGCACCACAAGATCTACTCAGATTTCTTCGGAGATCGGGTAGATTTAAAGAAAATTAAAAGGGAATCCAAGTGTAGTACAATGGACTCAATTAATGTCTGAGTGCTGCACTTGCTAGTTGTCCCGACAAAAAAAAAAAAAAAACAAAAAAAAAAAAAAAAAAAAAAAGTGACGAATGCCAATGGGAGTTCTTACTCTAAGTTATTCTTCTTTAAATTGTAGGTAAAAATTCTACTTATTGTTATTATTATGACAGATTGTATGAAATAAATAGAGATCTATGTAGGTAGGTAAAATGGCAAGAGTGCCACAGGCACATTTCAAGTAGCACTTACGTGTCGTTTTGTAATGTGGACCACTACACCTACAAAGAAAAATTTTGGGAAGAGAAAATCTTCTACAGCCATCTAGTGCTGTTGATGTAGTGGAGGAGAGAAAAGGGATCTAGGCTGGAGAAAAGTCATCCCCAAAGGGCACGCTAAGGAATCTCAAGCGCCTAGCCGCCAGAGCCGGACATTTGCAGAGAAAATGTTCAACAGTCTCTTTCTCTGCAGGATCCCCACAGCTTCTGCAATAGGGGTTGTACGAAATTCCAAGCTTCTCCGCATGAGTACCGATAACCCAGTGACCAGTGAACACCGCAATGAGTTTGGAAATTGAATGGCGGGGGACTCTCATCACCTTAAACGTTCTGTTTCTATCGTATTGAGCCTATAGTGTTTTCGAAATAGCACACGATGAGACAGACCTCCATCTGTCTTGCGCTTTTTTAGAAAGAAATTCTGTAGTTTCCCTTTAACAACGGACAAAGTGATGCCGATGTCTAAGAGGGGGACAGCTGAAACCGGTTCTGTCGACCCCTTCCTGGCAAGCTCATCAGCAATTTCATCTCCCTCTATATTCCTGTGCCCAGTAACCCAGATAAGGGAGATGCTTCCTGTTCGATCGAGATGTTTGAGTTCCTCCTTACAGGAGTTCACCAGAACAGAGCTGCAAGACGGCGACAACAGGGCCTTATCGCAGCTTGGCTATCGGAAAAAATATTAATGTCACCCTCCCAACAGCGATCCCGAAGCATTTTGCATGCCTGCAGGATCGCGAAGACCCCTACTTGAAAAACGCTACTCGGTTCCGGCAGATCCTCAGTAAGTAAGTGCAGAATAACGTTGAGCGCAGCAGTAGGGCATGTTCTATAAGCACCAGTGATGCCCATACATGCAGTTTTCTGCACTCTCTCTAGTTTAGTGGTGTTGTAGCCCTTCTGAAGAGCTACCCACCAAACTAGGCAACCATATGTTAAAATTGGCAGAACCACTAAGTTGTACATCCAAAGTACGACACGTGGCTTGAGACCCCGTTTTTTGTTGAACGTAGATTTACAGGCGTAGAAGGCTATACTGGCCTTCTTAACTCGATTTTCTATGTGCAGCTTTCAGTGGAGCTTGGGGCAAGTATTACACCAGGATACCTGACTTCCGATGCGAGTGTAAGACACTGGTTGTTTAGTCTTAGAAGCTTAAAAGGCGGAGGCTTGTATTTTCTAGTGAATATCATCAAATCCGTTTTGTCAGAGTTGACTCTGAGACCGGAACTGGCAGCCCGTCGACTTTCACGTTATTTCCATCGCTGCTCAAAATGCAATCAGGTTAAGACACGTTTGCCTCTGGAGGCAATCTCTCAAGGGACACGGCGGCATATTTAGGCAGATAACAACGCATTTCTCCGAACTCCATACAGAGTTTGAGAGTCGTGCCAGGGCAACCTTTCCAAGTAGGCAGGAACTGAAAGAGGGGAAAATCTGTACCGATACTGGTACCTCTGTCTTTACTGGCGATTACAAGATGCAGGAATTTTTTAAACTGCCGAATATTGCTAGGGTTTTTCAGGCAGAAGTCTTTGCAATCCTGCAGTCATGCATAATTCTTATGTATGGAGGTAGATGTTAACATTTTTTAATAGTCAAACTGCGGTTAAGGCAATGCTGATGCCAATTCCTGTAAGGAGGAGATCAAATCTCACGGGTGCGCGGCTAACGTTTATCTAATCTGGGTTACAGGGCAAAGGCACATAGAGAGAAATGAAGTTCCTGGTGAGCTTGCCAGGAAGGGGTCGAATGAATTATAACTCAGAAGACTCCTACTCGGTAATCGGCATCCCCTGACAGTTGCTAAAGGCGAATTGTACAACAACAATTTAGTGCCAATTGCAGAAGCTGTGCGGCTCTTTCGGAGAAGAAGACTCTTGAGTGCTCTCTTTGTAAATTTCCAGGCTTGGCAGCTACATGATTAAGGCCACTGTGTGCTCCTTTCTTCGACAGTCTGAGGCAGTGCTCCAACCTTAATCCCATCAATCTTCCCCGTTACATCAACAGCTCTGGTTGGCAGCAATTATCTGCCCGTTGGGGGTCTCAAAATGGTGGTTTTGTTCTAATTGGAGAAAACCAGACGGGAACATCAACCATTTCACATACTTAATTTTCCCCAACTTACGACATCTGGGAGTGTCAAAAATAAATAATTCAGCAGTTTCTAAGTTCGAATTTCCAACTCCCAATGTTTCGAAAAAAAATCTTTTCATCGGGAGTTTAGAATTGGATTTTTTCTCATGAAAGAATAGAAGAGAATACAACTCTTTGGGAATGTTTATGAGGAGGCAGTAAATGTACTGGATTAAAGTTTCAAAGAGGTGAGACAGCGGAAAGAATAAAATTTTTCAATGCTCGACAAGGCCTCATTTGTTTTTTTTTTTTTTATTCTCTTTTTAAAATTGAATTCATCCATAGCTTACCCTTTCTCCATCTTATCAAAGAATATTTTTAATTACGGATACAAGTTTGACTGAATGGGTGCTCAACACCAGCGAGTGGTGGTGATGTCAACAACAATAATGGATTTCTGATTTTATTTTTTTATTTATTTATTAAAAGAGTAACAATTATAAATAACTATTCCACTTAAAGAGCTAAAGCACTGGCTACTATGGCCTTCGGCTATTAGTATAATAAAAATGACAGCGTGTCTTATAGCCTTAACTTACATCTAGATACATAATCACAAATCTTATTTAAATTGCATACCGTTTGAGGAGTTCCGATGGTTTGATGCTTGAGAAAAAAGATGTTCTGATATTTTGTAGGGAAGGACAAGTATCTATCAGATGAAGTGTAGTAAATTCGTTGCTTGGTGACATAAAGCAGATGGAGGGTAGATATTTTTTCCCCGAAAGGGGTTAAAGTTTTTATAAGGATGCTGATAAATGTTCCATTTAGTTGCTGCGTTATCTGCGGCAAGTTCTTTCGCTAGTATCTTTATGTCATTGCAAGTGATATAGTCAAATGTGTGTAGAGGTTCCTTATTCGCCTCTTTCGCTCTCTTGTCAGCTTTTTCGTTACCATTTATCCCAGAGTGCCCAGGAATCCACATATTTTTGATTGCACTTATGTGTATTGAAATTATATTTCGGATTTTTGTTATCATCGCTGTGTCATTTGTGGGGTTTAAGATAGCTTCGATTGAGGATTTGATATCGGTGCAAATTAAGTGCTTGCTACATTTCTGGGAGGCAAAGATTACTGCTTCAAGTAACGCAGCTGCTTCAGCTGTAAATATTGAAGTGAATCTTGGCAAAATTCCGGCATAGATGGTAACACCTTCTGCGTTTGTCACTGCAAACGATGTGCAGGTGTCGGTTTTTGATCCGTCGGTAAAAATGATCTCCCAATCTTTCTTTAATGGGGAAATGGTTTCGAGAAAAATCTGGTTGTATTCGTTTGTATTAGTGGAATCTTTTAAATGTTTGGATAGATTGTTCAATATCATCGAGTTGGGAACGATCCACGGTGGATGTATTGCAGGTTCTACAAGTACTGGCTGAGCAATGATATCCAGTTTTTCGGCTTCTTTTAGAATGATGGAGATTGTTGATTCCCGGCTCTTTCTGTTTAATTTTTGAGTACTCGAGTTGATGTGTTTAAACAAAAGTCTGTTTCTACATTGAATTATCTTCAAAATACTTGTCCTTGTATTGTTGGCCACCCTTTCCGAGATGGTGGGAAGTCCAGCTTCCGCTAAGGTAACGTTTATGGGGGAGGTGGGGAAGGCTCTGATGCTTCTCCTGATTTTATTTAAACTGATTATTTAAGAAAGATGATGCAATATATTAAATTTGAGGTGAAAAGCGGGCATATGAAATATCAATAAAAATTATTCAAAAGTCTAGACAGATTTCATTTTCGAAGCTTTCGTCTAAATTGCAAAGATAACCAGGAGCTATGAAGCGCCAGCAACCACAACAAAACATAATGTAAAGCAAAATAAAATATATTTGTTTGTGTGCTGATGTTTTCTCTGTAGGTGGAAAAAGTAATTCTATCTACAGGTAAATATGCGCAGTTAAGCGAGTACGGGTGCAAAGATTGTATCAAACAACAATAAGTGTTAAATAATTAAACATCATTTAAGCAATTAATCAATAATTATTTCAGCATTTCGTACACAGCGTATCGCTTAAGGTGATTGCTAAGAAGCCCAATTAATTGAAGAAGAAAAGTGGTAAAGTAATCGAGCTCTTGCAAAAGTTGCCAAGCTAATGTAAGTTAATGTGTGTGTGTGTGTGTGTGTGTGGTTGATTTGGTAAGATGATAGCTGACAAGAGACTGGAAATAGGAAAAATGTATGCCTGCGTTGTGGCCTGCATATAATTTTACGAATAAATTCAAAGAAGGACTCCAATAACAACAACAGCAATGTGAAATGGAGTAAGCGAATAGGGAAAGTAAAAAGGATGGTATTAATGGAAATGTTGTGTTCAATTAAATAAAAGTAGCAGCAGAATGTTTATAAAAAGCTTATTTAACAAATTTAACCAATATATGTAATTATTGATGTAATAGAAAAAATGAGGCAACCCTGTTTCGCTACATAAGCACTGGTAAGCATCCGATTTTCTTTGAAAGACACAACGAGTTGCGATTAACAACGAAATCGGAGAATCAACATAACTTAACATATAAAAAACTAACTTAAAAAAAGGTAGCATAGGTTAGGTTGATTAGCCTGGTTGGCAACAAGCCACGCATAGACCTTTTGGTCCCTAGCGATACCAGATGTATACCGACCTCTATGAATACCGTAAGTAGACATCATGTAGGATGTCAGCGCTTTTGGCGAATCTAAGCAGCGCTGGGAGCTCCGCTTTTGAGACGTCTTCCAGACCCTCAAACGATGGGGCTCCCAGGCATTTTAAACGCGTTTTTGATAATGCCGGGCAGACGCACAGAAGATGTTCTAAAGCTTCCTCAACATCCTCTTTACATTTCCTGTATTTATCGTTGCCAGCAATCCCTACGTTGTACGCATGTGCAGCCAATAGATTATGACCTGTTAGCATACCTATGATAGTTCGGCAGTCCTTTCGCGAGCGCGTAAGTACGAATTGAGTCAGTTTTCTGTCACTATCTTCACAAGAATTTTGCAGTTTTGCGTGTGGTCAGGTTATTCCACCTAGCTTCCACTTGCCTTTTCATGTGGTCGTCCATTTCGTTGTAAATTATATTTAGCGGTTTTGGTATGTCGTTCTCTTGCTCAAAAGGTAGTCTAACAGCACTTTTTGCTATCTCATCTACTATTTCGTTCCCCATAATGCCTTTGTGACCAGGTACCCAGTAGATATGCAGCCTACTGTTTGCGGCTAGCCCTTCCATGGCTCCCTGTTCCGTCGACCATTTTTGGACTTAATACAATATGAGCTTATTGCTCTTATTGCTGCTTGACTATCCACGTATATATTAATTGTTGAGTTCATTCTTGTTCTAGTGTAGGCTAGCTCCGCGGCTTTCCCCACAGCAAAAACTTCCGCTTGGAAAATACTGCTGTGGTCTGGTAGCTTGATAGGCTGCATTATTCTTAGTTTTGAGCAGCAAATACCCGCTCCCACTCCATCTGAAGTTTTAGAGCCGTCTGTATAGATGTGAAAAGTTCTATGTTTCATGCCTTTGTGCCATCCCTCCTCTTCAATTTTAGTACGAAACCTTCTCTCCCAATTAAAATACGGATTTATGTAGTCTGTGCAACCTGAGCTCCACTTTCCTATTGAGCTGTGACCGAAGGTTCTGCAGGTGAATACTCCAGCAGCCACCAACCTTCTCGCGGATTTCGCTGCCAGGTTTTCCGCCATAAGGTCAATAGGTGGCATGCTAAGAATCATTTCCAGCGCCGCCGTGGTTTTCATCGCACAGAGCAAAGCAAAAGGTAACATAAATCTAGCATAAAATTATCAAATAACATAACTTAAAGTAACATAGCATAACATAATTTAGCATAACGTAACGTAATATAACATAACTTAACAAAATTTAACATAGCAGCACATAATTTAACATAACTGAAGATAATTATCATCATATAACAAAATAACATAACTTAAAATAACATAACATAATTTAACATAACGTAACATAATTACGCACAACATAATTTGCCATAGCAGAACACAATTTAAATAAAAATATCGCAATTGAAGATAATATAACTTAACATAACAGAACATAATTCAATATAACATAACAAAATTTAACATAATTGAACATAAGTGTCATATTATAACAAAATAACGTAACTTAAAATAAAATAAAATAATTTCATATAAAATATCATAGTTTAACATAAATTAACCTAACACAATAAAACAACACAACTTAAAGTAACATAACCTAACATTATTTAGCATAACGTAACATAATTTAACATAACATAACCAAATTTAACATAGAAGCACATAATTTAACATAACTGAACATAATTATCATCATATGACAAAATAACATAACTTAAAATAACTTAGCATAATTTAACATAACATAACATAATTACGCATAACAGAATTTGACATAGCAGAACATAATTTAATATAAAATATCACAATTGAAGGTAATATAACTTAACATAACAGGACATAATTTAATATAATAAAGGGTTTTCCAATAAGGGCGGGTAGGTGTGCAGAATGTCAATCGTGGCGTTTGCTGTGTGGCACGTAGCGCCGTCCTGCTGGAACCACATGTCGTCTAGGTCCATATGGTTCAATATGGGCCATAAGAAATTGGTTATTATCGTTGTGTAGCGCTCGCTGTTGACGGTGACCGCCGGCCAAAAATCCACACCAAACGGTAACTTTTTGAGGATGCATTATCACCTGGTGAACCTCGTGTGGATTGGTGCCGTCCCATATACGACAATTTTGTTTGTTAACACAGCCATTCATCCAAAAATGCGCCTCGTCAATAAAGATGATTTTTCGCCCAAAACTTGGGTTCTTTTCCAAACGATTCGAAGCCCAGTCAGCGAACAAACGGCGTTGTCTATGGTCATCAACTTTGAGCTCCTGGGTCAGTTGGATCTTGTACGGGTGTAGGCCCAAGTCCCGACGCAAAATTCGCCAAGTTGAAGTCTGCGAAAGGCCAAGTTCTTGTGCACGGCGAGGAATAGACTGCCTCGGGTTCTGCTGTACACTTTCACGGACCGCGGCAATGTTCTCGCCTGATCTTGCGTTCCTTGAACGTACGGGTGTTGGCTGATTGTTTACTGACCCGGTCGTCTCAAATTTGGCCACCAAACGTTGCAGAGTCGACTTTGAAGGGCCACCACGTCTACCGAAAAATGGGCGCAATGCGCGCAACGTTTGCGTTAATGAACACTCATTTTGAAAAATGGGCCACCCGTGAAAGAAATAGGAATTAAAAATTAATGTTGTGCCCCAAATAGATGCCAGCTAGATGATTTTTTACGAGAAAGAAAAAATAAACATTTTCGATAATTTGGAGTGGCATAACCACAATAGGTTTCAAGCCCAGGCCCCACAGAATAGTAATCGTGTGCAATCCTATTCGTCTGCATTCAAATTCAACCACATTAACATACTAAAGAACACATGCATACACATACAAATTAGAATGTAGTGAAACGCTAATCGTATTAATATTTTTTCAACCTTACCACTACCATTAAAGCATTTGCCTTTATTATGTGCTTTACAATAAACTTTCACTCAGCTGTTCCCCCTTCACTTACACAAAGTGTAATGTTTTCTGTGTTGGCAATATGAGTGTGTGTGTATGTGTGTGTAGTGGTCCATTGCCTTTGTGAGAGCGACTAGTTTGCAAAACAAATAAATAAATCAGAGCATGTGTTAATTATCCTCGAACCACAGTCGATTAATTCCCAAGGCAACTGAATTGTTTTCTTTCGCCAAGCACGCTGATTGAATCGGCGATTGCGATTTCGATTGCGATTGCCGTAGTTTTTGCTTTTGTGCTGCTACTTAACTCAAAGTAAGCTTTACTTTCATTTTTCCTCTTCACTCTCTATTAGCCGCATTTATTACCTCTTGCCTTTGCTATGCAACAATTGTTATTAGCCGCAGGCTATCGATAACGTTTCTTTTTTTTCCTTTTTTCTTTTTATTCTTTCTCATTTCATTCGGCTGCTTAGTGGCCTTATTTTACATGTTTGGGCTGTGTGTGGTAAGAGTTGAAACTAAAGGAATCTCAGCTGTATTGTGGTATTAGCAGACCACACAGAAATAGTGATTTTTATGTGTTTCTTTGATTTTATTTTGTAATGAAAAAATTTTAATTAAGAAGTTTAGAATTAAGTGCGTCTCTACTAGGATTGAAAGCCAGATCAAACGCCTTCTACAGTTACCTTTCGGTTCATCATTTCCCTTCCAGAGTTGCACCAGTTATTAGTGTCAAGTGCTGCAAGGCCTTTCTGAAAGGACTCATTTCCTCCATTATCTTTTCAGGCGTCTTTGCTTTGGTTGCCCGCTTCAAGGCGCGCCTACTATTCAGTTAGCAGATGCCGCAAAATCTTAGAGCACTTCAGGCGGAGGCAACATTTCACTGATCTGGGCTCCAGGACATAGGAGCAAGGAGAGAAATGAAATTGCTGATGAGCTTGCCAGGAAGTGGACTGAATTAGTCTCAGAGACCTCATACCAGGTCATCGGCATCCCTCGGACTGTTGTTAAAGGGGAATTGCACAATGTATTGCTCAAAAAACTGCAGAAAAGATAGAGCTCCATTTCTGCATGTGCTATTTCGGAAACCGTTTGGTCCCAGTACAATACACGGAGGACTCAGAATGTCCTGGGACTCAACGCCACTCAGTTTTCAAACTCGTAGATGTGTTTACTGGCCAGTGGAGATCAGTAAATGCGGGTGGAAAAGCGAGGTTTACCATTTTAGCCCCATGCAAAAACTGTGGGCATCTTTTAGAGAAGGAGACTGTTAAGCACTTTCCCTGTAAATTACCGAGTTTGGCAGCTAGACATTTAAGGTCACTTGTTGTTCCTTTCCTCGAAAGCCTGGCCAGTGCGCCAACCTATATTCCATCAATCTTCTCCATTACATGAACAGCTCTGAATGGCTGTAGATATCTGCCTGTTGGAGGTCTCAAAATGGTATCAAAACGGCGCTTTAGTGCTACTTGAGGAGTGCGACCTACCCACTTGAGACAAATACGAAGTGGCCATAGCTTTTTGAGTCATATATGTACATATGGACCTTAAAAGAAGCAGTAGCTTTGCTATCTTAAAAAGGAAGATAAACCTTTGAAAATGAATGCCGCACGAGTCGCTCAGTGACAGTAGTTGCCGAAGAAAATGCCGGAAAAGTCGAAAAATTAGTACTGGCCTATAGAATAATTAAATATGAGAGGTAGCAGGAGAACTTTAGATGAGCAGACAATGAATTGAAGAAATTTCACATAAATATTTGCGCATTGGATACAGCGAATTCTCTTACCGCTCACCGACAGGATGATTTTGGAGTGGTGCCAGACTGATTAAGACGAAATTTGCAATGCATTGTCATCATTGATGAAATCTTGATTCTTCAGTATGATTCGAGTTCAAGAGCCCATGCAGTGGATATGCAGGGCAGAAACGCGACCAAGCGAATTCAAAGTCGAATCAAAAAGTCGGCTTCGGTGGTTATGGACACCATTTGCTGGGATAGCGATAGAATTTTATGAATCGATTACTTGCCAAAAAGAACTACCATGAAGGGCTAGTGCTGTACTATGTTAGGTTAGGTTATGTTGAAGCGGTTGTCCACTGTCGGACCGGCTCAGACTCATAGCCCATTGTGATGCCGCGTAGAAAATTTGTCCTTATCTCTTCTTAAACCAGTGTGCACTTTTCAAAAGCTTTAGAAGATCTTTGATTTCTACAGAGCTAAGATCATCCAATTCATTAAATAATTTTTCTATCTAAAATGCTGTAATAAAAAGATCATTGGATAGACCAGGACAATGGCACAAAAGGTGCGGGATCGTCTCCTCCTCTTCTTCTTCTAGACAACTTCTCCAGAGGTTATGTGCCCATACTCTAGGTGGGCCTGCAGATGTGGAAATGCCCCGTTATAAATGAAATCAGTACGCTAAGACTGTGCTTATCTCGTCTTAGCAGAGATTCTGAGCATTTAGCATTGAGAGTCAGCCACAATTGTCGGGCGATTCTGGATGTGGTTGCATTACGCCAGCTTTCATTCGCTGCTCTTTGCTCAAATATAAGCAGCTTAAATGATTGGTAAATTTAGTGCCGAGTTTCGCTAGTTCATCGGCTTGCAGTTATCCTCAGCCTTTAGGTGAAATGACTCAGCTATCTCAGATATGCGGCAATTCGTGGCTATTCTGGCTGTTGCCAACTATTTTGTAAGGGATTTTTTCGCCGCCTGGCTATCAGTGAAAATGTAGATATCATCTCCATCTTTTATTATTGCCATCAGTTCAACCTGAAAGACACTACAGTTTTCGAGAAACGGAATGTTCGGAATATACAAGTCCGCCTACTCTCTCCTCGAGCTTTGAGCCATCGGTGTATACATGGATGTACCCGCCCTGCCTTACATTGTCCCATTCGCTCTCTTCCCTCACGATTAGGAACATTGTAATGTCAGGTGCAGGCGAAGGTACATAATCCCCCTGTCCGGGAAGCTCTAAAATTCCAGCCAGGAGTTTACCGTGACCGTAGTCCATGTTTGACCACTTACTTAAGCGGTTTTTTAACCTTATTGCCGCACTGCGCGAGTTACGTACCATCACTCCACCACCCTATCTATTTATTTCTCTTTTTTGAGTTGTGACAGTATTGTCTTACATTTAATGAAATTGGAATCATACACCAAACTATTTAAATGCTAAGATACTAAGATTTCACAAATAAAGGTTCCCACCAAAAGATTTGCTTAGTATGCAATATTACACCGATACGTTTTTCGCTCAATGCAGTTATGCTCTCAATAAGCATAAGGTACTGCATAAAGTGAGCGCAAAACAGGTGTTATTAGAATTAAGGAAATTGTAAAAAGTCAGTCTGTAGATTCACAGCAACCAAGAAGGTTGAATTTGTTTAAAGAATAAAACCGTGAAAAAAACTTTAACTTTAAAAAACTTTTTAACTTTAGTGTTTTAATTTAAGTCTAAAGACTTAAAACACATTAGTCGCGCGATATATCTTGCCTGTAGGTCTCCCGAAATGAGGTTTGATGATGATGACATGATATTGCATACAATGCTTTCGATTGTGTCTTTGAACCTTGTAAACTCTTTTAAGCCTTTCCAAGGGACTGCATTTTGTTACGTGAGGTAGTCGCACAGAAGAGAAGTGCTGTTTCTGCAAGAAAGCGGACCAATTCTTACCGCTGTTATAGCGAAGCATGCCTTAAAAGCTAAAGGATTCACAGAAATTGAATGAACCTGGCTTTTTGTAGTTTTTCTTGTGTCGACCAGACATAGCCAAGACTTTCTGAAAATTACCTCTAATCTAAAGAAAAACACATAGTTACACATTGCATCAGTGGCGCCAGCAAAAGGAAGGGAGCAATCGCGGTAATAGCGCAGACACACAAAATTTAGC
Source organism: Anastrepha obliqua (assembly GCF_027943255.1). Lineage (NCBI taxonomy): Eukaryota > Metazoa > Arthropoda > Insecta > Diptera > Tephritidae > Anastrepha > Anastrepha obliqua. The sequence goes on along the minus strand of NC_072892.1, from coordinate 143,568,828 downwards.
GAAGTCCTCAACCATCGGCGCAATCCATCTGCCACAAAAATGTGAAACACAGATGGCGCTTCAAGCTGTAAGAAGGCGTTGTTCCTAAGCAACGACAGGTGGGCATTCCCACTACTTAGGACTGGTAGCGTCGGGTTAATCAACTACCCTGCCAGAAATCGAATAGATTAACGAAACCAACGCAGGGCAAGAGTCTTGTGGAGGCCCTATGCTTCTGAGAGGAGTGAACAAAGGAGAAAAAGGAGACAAAATACTTCAAAGCAGTAATGGAATTTTTCCAAATTTTAAAAAGAAGTTCCGTGAAGAAAGATGACAGTGAGCTAAAAGCGGCCGTAGAAATCTATCTTGAAAAGAAATCTGCGATACGTTTTCTCACAATTAACTCAGTGTAAACGGACTCTCAGCGTATCTAACCGATAGTTGAATGAAGCCGAAAGATTGTCTTAAAGCAGGGGTAGGCCACACTTTGAGTTGGAAGAGTCAAAAATTAAAAAAGTATGTATCAAAAATTACAATTTACGAAATTTTAATGTTTTTAAAGAGCCACACAATTTTTTTTCATAAATATTGGCTGTACAACTAATTAATTTCATATTTTTTTGTTAAAAAAAAAACATTTATTTAAGTATAAAAGTGAAAAAAGATTTTATTCAAAATATTGTCCTTCGGAAGCGGCAACTTTTTCCCATCTTTCAGGCAATTTATGGATTCCATCCCAAAAACACTTCTCACCTTTTGCGCCGAGAAAGCTATCAAGCCATTTTTTAATACCTTGAACATGGGTGAACTGTATTCCCGAAAGGTGATTCTGCATCGAAATAAGTGGTAATAAGAAGGAGCTATGTCTGGGCTATAAGGCGGGTAAGGTAGAATTTCCCATCCGGCATTTTCCAAATAATTTTTGACCGGTACTGCAACATGTGGCCAAGCATTGTGATGATGGAAATCCAATTTCTTGTGTCTGGTCGCCCATTCTAGCGATTTTTTGGCTATTTCTTGCTTCAAACGTATCAATTGTTGCCTGGTTAGATCTCCCATGATCGCCTGGCCCCTATTTTAACAGCTCATAGTACAGCACACCCTTCTGATACCACCAAATACAGAGCATTACCTTCAAACCATGAATATTCGGCTTTGGTGTCGATTTGGCTGGTTGGCCTGGCTTCACATATGATCTTTTACGTTTTGGGTTGTCGTAATGAATCCACTTTTCATCGCCAGTGACAATACGATGCAAAAACGATTTCTTTTTGTGGCGATTAAGCAGCATTTCAGACATGCAAAATCGTCTCTCAACGTCTCTCGGCTTCAATTCGTGTGGCACCCAATTTCCTTGTTTGTGAATGTATTCGGCTGGTTTTAAACGTTTCCGACCCCTGCCTTAAAGGAAAATGTATCTAACCACTTCCAAGTGAATGGCAATCACAAATTTTTCCACTTGCCTGCGCATCCACACCAAATCGTCCTCCTAACAATTTTCAAATTAATTCCCACTGCACTGTGAATTGGATAGCCTCCTCTTCGCTATTAATACCCAATGGAAAATCTAACTGCAATTTGTTTCTCTCAAAAGAAATATAAATATAAAAATTTTCACCAACTAACGCGAAAGTTTTTCGAATCACGAATTCAGACCGCACTAAGACAATACAAAATTTATATTTAATGGCATTTGGCGCTCGTAAGCTGCAAAAATGTTGCTTGCAACTAATTAGGAATAGCAAAAAGGATAGCCAATTAAATTTTTAATATTATATAAATTTTTCACTTACTTCATTTTGGACGTCAACACTTATGCGTGAGCGAAGGTGCACGAATCGCCTTGGTGAAAGTATTCTCTAGCACAGCATACAAGGCGAACACTCAAATACACCGTTAAGTGAAACACATCCACTAATTGCAAAGTTGGTTTTACGCTTCGCAGCGCCAGCGTCAGCGGTCGGTAACAAAAAGTGAGAGGGTTGAAGCTAAAGGCTATGCAAACGATGCAGCTTTGCGCGTTGGTAGAAATCGAAGGAAAGTTTGGTTGATTTAAACATAAAATAGTGCCTTAAATAAACACCCGCCGTGCAACACTCATGCCCACCTCGCTCACCTCGAGACTTCTTCAGGTCGCCGTCGAGCCGCTGATCGCTGGTGCACAGAAGAAAACGCGGCAAAGTAAACACAAGTGGCAGTTGCTAGCACCAAAAACAAACGCGCAAGCTGACTAAAAACAACAAACAAATGCGGCAGCTACTAAAACGCAAAATTCAACTGGCTTTGTTTTTTCATTTATTGACGGTAGAAAGAGTTGAAATAGCAAAAGACGGTTGAAATTTTAAAAATTATCCGCGAAGGAATCGCTTGTTTTTGTTATTCTATTTTGTTAACCATTTAACCATTTTCAGCTTTCTTTTTCATTTTCGCTTCATGAACGTCTATTATTTTATTAACCCCACCTGGCCGGCTATGGTTGGTCGACGCTTAGAAAATTCACATGCAAATATACACACGCACAAATAATTTAAATGCGCTGCCATACATTCATATGTATATGCACGCATACCCTGAGGGAAAAGCCAAACTAGCAAGAAAGCATCCTACTTCAGATCAGTGATGGTAAATGTAAGGAAAACTCCCTACATGTAGGGATTTTCGTCGAAAAATGTGGGTGTAGGGAAAAGAAGGACAGATTTTTTTTAAATTCTGTAAATGTAGAGAATTTTCAATAAGGACGGAAAAAATTTTAGAATAGCGGGCAAAATTAAAAAAGTTCATTTAAAATAAAAATCCGCCGTAAGATTTTAGACTTGTCAGACTTTTTTTCCTTATGCCAGCATACTTTTAGAAGCGTTAATACTGCAACATTGCTATTTTTTCTTCGTTATCGCTAACGCGATTTTTTCTTCGCGCGAAAATTGTTAGTTGTCCCGCGTTTTCCGGTGCTTTTCACTTTCAGTCGAAAGCACCTTTGATACGGGTATTCCAACCAGAATCGATCAAAATATTTTTAGGCTTAGGTGAAAATTTTATTAAAAAGTTTGAGCTTAACATTACTTGTGCTGTTACATCGCCACATACTTCTGTAGTATGTGTGGATGTCAAAGTTTTCCTTGTTTTAAATAGAACTGAATGTAATGAAAAAATCTAATTTTCTTTTTGCTGAATTTTTCTTTATATAGGTGTTTATAATGTAATATAATAAATATGTGTATTTATATATATTTGAAATAAAATTTGTTTTTATTATAAAGTGTCAAAACAGCACCAAGTCTAAAACTTAAGGCAGTAGTCTGCTTTAGAAGCCGAAAAAAAGCGTTTTTTTAGCAATTTTTTTTGAAAGGGAAGGAAATGATTGCGGTAAACGGAATTTTAAGGCGATAGTGTACTATATTTAAGGTTTAAAAAACAATATTTATTTTTAAAAAATATTGAAATTTTTTAAAGTTGTAAGTATTTTTCTGGAGCGCCTGGAGTCTGCACTTGTAAATCGGTGCCGGTGATGGAGGTCGTGCGATGCATCTGAAACAGTCGAACCAATTTTTTTTTTAATTTTTATAAGTTTCTTTTCTTTATGAACTAAAAAAATACCGAAGAAGTTATAAAATTCCAAATTTTTTCGAAGTTTGAAAAAAAAATCACTTTTTTAAGAAAAAAAATTGACTTTAAGTTGCAAAACAAGTAGTTTAAATAATACTTTTGTCCAACTTTTTTAGTTCAAATAGAAGATAATTTAATACTGAAGCTAGATCACTTTGGTTTTTTTCGATCGGACATATATTCTTTTTGCTATCGCCGGCACCGTTTTCTAACACTTGTGAAAATGAAAACTCGAGAAAACGCGCTTTAAAGTTCTGCCTGAGCATTCGCACCTGCTCGACGCTCGGCCACCAAAACTGCTCTAGCTTCGAAAATATGTCGAATTGGCCTCTGGAATTTTGAAGACATATTCTTGGATAGTTTTGGAAGAGATTTAAAACAAAACAAAAAAATCGATTTTTTGAAGCCTGTAAAGCAGACTACTGCCTTAAGCAAATAATTAAATTTTGGCGTTGCAAGTTGCTCATTATAGTGTAAACACAGGAGAAAAAAAAAGTAGGGAATTTTGTAGGCAACATTTTTTGTAAGCGTAGGGAAAAGTAGGGAATTCTTTTGGGCTGTGTAGGGATTTTTTAAAAAATCATTTACCATCACTGCTTCAGATACGGGCACTGGATAGAAGAAATCATATCAGCTCGTGATTGGCTACAATAATAACGATGGTAGGTAGACTAGCAGTTTATCTTTAAACCAACTCGCAAAGATCGCTACACATCCGTTGTCATACCACAGTACGAGTTTACCTGCTACTCCTCGTTAAACCATTTTGTTTTAACTGCAAATCAATTGACTTAGCTGACATTTATGCCGCTAAGGTCATCAGTATCATAATTATGTGGAAATCATGAGCCAAAAGGATCCAAACCTAGTGGCATGCCACGCAGAACATTGACGGAGAAGATGTTTGACAGACTCTTCCTCCTCCTTATTCTTGCAGCTCCTGCAACAGTCGAAATGAGGTACGTTCAATCTTTGAGCATGTCGACTTAGGAGACAGTGGTATATGATCAAAGCAACTAACATAGAGACGTTTTTCGTTGATCGTTCGAGGTGTGTCTTTTAGTAGCAGAGCGCCCTGCAGGCAATGGCAAGCCTCCGAGTGTATTTCTGTCATGAAAAAGCTCCTCATAAAAATATCTGCCGCTCGGAGTCGGCTTGAAAAACTGTAGGTCCCTGCATTTGTGAAACAACATAAAGACGCACACCACAAATAAGAGAGAGAGCTCGGCCAAACAACCAAAAAGGGTGTAATCGAATTAGATGAAGCCCAAAATAAACAATACAAATGTTTTTGATGGCGCCATCTTTTTAATGAGTTAGAGCGTTGGAAGTTGCATCCCTAGCTGACTTTCAGTGCAAACTTGGAGACATTCGATTCAGTGGAAGGAAGTTATTGCGTCTAAAGTGTCAGTGTGTTTGTGGCATCGGTACAAAAATGAGTTTCGAACAAAGAGCTAATATGAAATTTTGTTTTAAAACCAATAAAACGTTTACCAAAACCTTTGCATTGATGAAAAAAGTTTATGGCGATGATTGCCTATCTCGTGCCAGAGTTCATGAGTGGATTACACGCTTCAGAGATGGTTGTGAGGGCATAAATGACAATGAACATACGGGCCACCCAAAATCAGTAACAACCCAAAAATCTATCGAAATTATTCGTAACTTTATCAAACTGAACCGAAATCTTCATTGAAATTCATGGAATCGAAATTGAATATCTCCAAAACATCGATTTATCGCATTGTAACTGATCATTTGGGCTTACGAGGATCAAATTTTGCTTGAGGACCAAAAATTTCTCAGAATTCAACATTCGAAAGACCTTATTAAAAAGGCGAGAAAAGACGAGAACTTCTTTTACAACATTTTAACCGGTGATGAAACGTGGTGTTTCCAACATGAACCTGAAACTAAGCGTCAAAGTGACGAATGGAAGGCCCCAGACGAGCCACCACCCAAAAAATCGCGTCAAATCGTTGCGCATTTGTTTTTACGACTCCAAGGGAAATGTCCTTTCGCACCAACGGGCCAAACCGTCAATGCAATTTTCTATTTTGGCGTTTTGAAGTGTTTGTTGCATCGCATTCGTCGAATTCGCTTTGAATACCGCGAAGGAGGAAGCTGGCGCTTATTGCATGATAATGCACCACCGAATCGATCTACTCTTGTGACTGATTTTTTGACTAGAAATCGCGTTTTAACCATCAATCACTCAACATATTCACATGATATGGTTCCTTGTGACTTCTACCTATTCGGAAAATTGCATTTTGCCTTGAAAGGCAAACGTTTTGCGTCCGTAGAGGCTATCAATAGGGCTTGGACCGACATCCTGAATGACATTCCGATCAATGATCTGAAACACTCTCTCGAAACGCTTTTAGATCGAGCGAAACAATGTTTCGAGAACTTATTGCTCTATATTCAACTAAATTTTTTTTAACGGTGGAATTTGTGGAAAATATCAAGACGCGCACCACAAATAGGTGGAGGAGGTCGAGCAAATACCCAGCAAAGGGTACATACCTACACACATATGTATGTATATAAATGTATAAATTTTTCCCTTATGTATCAAAATACCTTTCGAATGATATACATACATATATATAAATAATCTTTTATATCTCAGAAATATAGTTTAACTCTAAAAGGGAGGTTTTCCATACGATTTTTCTTTTCTGGTTACCGCTAAGTAATATAAGTAAGCCTTACTTAGCAAACAACAAAGTTCAATTCAAATGGAATAAGAATGATGAAAAGGTGTTTTTTATTTTTATTATTATTAATTTTTTTCCGTACTGGCATCCTTTAAAACATACAAAATTTTTCAATATGTTACTCGGTTTTTTGTTTTTGTCAATCACAGATCACAAGACAACAAGCATCACTTCATAGAATACGTCAATGTATGTGTGAAAGCAGCACAGTTGTTATTGTGCATGTAAGAAAACAAAAGAGAAAAATTTGGCAGGCGTGCCTATGAAATGACCAGCTCTAATAGAAATTCGCATTCGTTATGTATCTCTTAGTAGCAAGTACCCAACTTGAGCTGATCTGCCGTTAAGACAGAGTATTTAAGAAAAAGTACTGAGCAACACAATAACAAGTCAACAGGTATACAATAGCACATTTACACAGTAGTTGAAGCAGAGCAGCTGAGTGAACTTTTAATCTCTTTTAATCTGTTTTAATCTGTACTCTAAATTGTCATACTTTGTTTGCCATTTACTTTGTTGTTGCCTAGAGCAGCATACTCAGAGTGTACATACGTGAGCCCTTAATGAGAGAATTTAAGCAACAATAAACCTTGCTTTGCCTTGAAGTATTCATGGCAATCAGAGAGCATGCAATTTAAGCCTACACTTATTCACAGGGATATTTTCATTTTTCCCCATAACGGTTGTAGGTAACATTATAGAAAAAGCGAGATGTACTTATATATATATGCGTATGTATGTTTACTAAATTACTCAAAATGATCCAATAGAACTTAGAATACTTATTACTTTTTGTTCAAGGTAAGTTGGCTTTGAAATTGAGCAAAATCAGTGATTAACCACGCTTATTTCTGGGTAATATCCTTAATTAATTCAAACTTAATAGAGGTATTTCTCCCCTCCTTATTTAGATCCCTCACAATTATTATTAGAACTGCATAAAAGATACGCCCACATTTTTAATGGGCGTATTTTCTGTATTCTCTTTTCTCTTTTTAATTTTTGTATTTATTGTAAATTTCATCAAAAATCACTTTATTGTTTTTCAAAATATTCTCCATGAAGATCTATACACTTTTGCAGGCGTTTGAACCAATTGTCGAAGCACTTTTGCCACTCTGAATGAGGTACCTCCAAAACATGCATTCTGAATGCCCCAACCGCTTCTTCAGGTGTCGAAAAACGTTGACCTCTCAGTTTGTTTTTTACGTACGGGAATAAAAAGAAGTCATTCGGTGCCAAGTCAGGACTATACGGCGGATGACCCATTAATTCGATGTTTTGGGTGCTCAAAAATGCAGTTGTTTGAGCCGATGTGTGAGAGCTCGCATTGTCCTGGTGAAGAGTGATCCGTCTTTGGCGATTGGTTTTCCTAATTTCTTGGAAGACAACTGGCAAACAAATGGTTGTGTACCACTTAAAATTTACTGTTCTGCGTTGTTCTAGTGGTACGTTTGCGACATGTCCAGTTTTCCGAAAAAACAGGCGACCATTTTCTTGGAAGTGCTTCGTGCGCGATCGTGGATTTGGCTCATCTTGAAACACCCATAGAGTCGATTGCTGTTTACTTTTGGGCTCATACGCGTAAATCCACGATTCATCACCTGTCACGATGTCAAAGACGTGTTTCGAAGCACCGCGATCGTATTTTTTGAGCATTTCCTTCGACCAATCGATACGAGCCTTTTTTTGAGCGATTGACAAATTGTGTGGGATCCAATGCGAACAAATTTTTTTGACAGTCAAATGTTTATGCAATATTGAATGTATGCTGGTTCCACTAATGCCTAAGATTGTCTCAATCTCACGATAGGTCACATGACGATCTTGCAATATCAGTTCGCGCACAGCATCAATGGTTTTCGGAACAACAACTGATTTTGGACGACCTTCACGAGATTCATCTTAGAGTGAACTACGACCACGATTGAATTCACCATACCATCGATAAACACTGGTCCTTGATGGAGCTTCATCTCCAAAAAATGAATTAAGTTCATCCATGCAATGTTGCTGAGTTAATCCACGACGAAAGTTGTAAAAAATAATCTCACGAAACTGTTCACGATTTAATTCCATTTTCGAACTGAGATGAATCTTTTAAGTTACTGTAAAGAAAACAAATAGCGCTGGTATTTCACAACTTTTTGAGTACGTAAATGCCAAAAAATGTCAAACTTTGCGATACAGCTGTCAGTTGCCAGATTGCAACAGCAGGGTTGCCAAGTCCCGAAATATAAAAGACACCCCTCGTAAATAGAGAAACTTAAAACTCCTTTTTTAATCATTTAGTTACAAATCTTTCCTTATGTTTAGCTTCGGCCAAGCATTGATAAAATTTGATCCAAGCTCGGTTCGATTTAGTTCGGCATCGGCCGCCAAAAGTGTCATTCGGTATTTCTCTACATCTTTCATTCACAGATTACAACAAATTTATAAATATTTCCGAAAAGAGTGTTCAGTGCATAGGATAAGCGGGAAGGAGTGAAGTGGCATGCAGAGACATGTTTTTAAAATTATTATTTTAGGGCTGACCTTGTCAATGAATGTTAGCTGCACATGCGGTGAACAACAACAATAGAAAAAAAAACTAGAAAAAGACATAATGAGTGAAAAACAAAGGCATCCAGAAATTAGGAAGTTAAACCAAATAGTGATTAGGTGTCAGTGCAAGCGAATATTACAGGGTGACCAGTTAGCAGTCACTCTAATTGGTATAAAGGGTGGTTAAGTTTCAAGGGCCGGTGTTGATTTTGATAAAATACAATTTTTTTAAGATATTATTGTTATTTCTCTTTATTATGATAATATTGGTATGGCTCAAGTACGTACGGAACAAAATGTCCACGGCCTCGGCGGCACACCTCCATCCGATGGCCCAAATTTTCGATGACGCTGAGGCATAATTGAGGTTCTATGCCGTAAATGTGCCGATTTATCTCATCCTTTAGCTCTTGAATTGTTGCTGGCTTATCGACGTACATCTTTTCTTTCAAATAATCCCAAAGAAAGAAGTCCAACTGTGTTAAATCACATGATCTTGGCGGCCAATTGACATCGCCGCGACGTGAAATTAGTCGACCATAAAATTTTTCGCGCAAATCAGCCATTGTGCCGTTAGCTGTATGACAAGTGGCACCGTCCTGTTGAAACCACATATCGTCAACATCCATATCTTCCAATTCGGGCCTTAAAAAGTTCGTTATCATCTCACGATAGCGAACACTATTCACAGTAACTGCCTGACTGGCCTCATTTTGGAAAAAAACGGCCCAATGATGCCGCCGGCCCATAAACCGCACCAAACAGTCACTCTTTGTGGGTGCATTGGTTTTTCGGCAATCACTCTTGGATTATCATTCGCCCAAATGTGGCAATTCTGCTTATTGACGAATCCACTGAGGTGAAAATGTGCCTCATCAATGAAGATGATTTTCTTCGCGAAGTGCGCGATATGCATTTTGATTTGAACGCCCATTTTCATAATAAGCCTGAATAACTTTAACGCGTTGCTCAATTGTGTATCCTTCCATGGTTCAAATTGAATTAGTTTGAAATTGAAAAATGTTAAATGAAATGCAGAAAAAACTTGACGTTTAGGTGTGGTTCACATTTAGCATCGGCGCTTGAAATTTAGCCACCCTTTATTTCAGTAGCTGCCAAAGTTCTAATGGCATACAGCAGTCAAAATATTGAGTTAGGCATCGTGTCATGCCTGCCCGGATACATAGAAATTTTTAAAAAATATTATTGAAATTGTGGCTGAAATTATCGTCAGGGGATGAGGCCTATTTTTTGACTGAACGATTATGTCAACAAGTAATGTTGCAAAAAAACATACAGAGAACTCACGGCGCAGCCTAAATGATGCAACTTAAAAACAAGCAACTATTTAATCCTAGTTTTTCCAATTTTAAATGTTTAGCACTTTCTTGAGTATCCTTCATTATCAATTACAGCTTGAAGTCTATGCGACATGGAGTCAACCAATCTTTTTGTGTATTCTGTACTAATTTGGTTCCACTCAAGTATCCCCTTTTTATGATCAGACTTGTTGTGGATCTCATATTTTCCTACATTTGTCTTCAAAATCGACCACACATTTTCAATGTCATTCAAAGCCGGTGACTATGCAGCAGTTTCAACAATGTGGGGCACATTTATATATTACCTAACTTTGTATTATTTGCGACTTCTGCTTAGCGTCGTTAACTTGATAAAAGCGATAGGGTATCTCACCCAATATTAATTGCTAAACCTGAGCGTTTCGGCCTTCACTCTCAATTTCTTAAGTGGTTAATTTCCTACCTCAACAATAGGCACTGTGTCGTTCGACTCGATAGTGTATCATCTTCTTCTTTTATTGCTTGGGCATGGAGAGAATCGTTGGATGGAAGTTCATGCCTTCTCTGTTTTCCAGTGCCGGGCAGGGGCCGTACCAGTTCCCATTGTGTTTCAGCCTGCAGATGGCTTTCAAGGCCTCTCCTTGGATGAAAGCATCAAATGGTGATAAACTAATCAAAGCTTCTAATGCCAGGCCTGCAGTAGTCGGGAAAGATCCGGTGCAACAGATGGCCATAGTGCGTTGTAGTCTTGATAAGGTCCTCCTGACTTCCATGAGAGAGAGAGTCTACTTATCTAGACCACTGATGCATAGGTGATAATAGGTCTTATCAAAGCCGTGTAGATCCATAGGACCTTGCTAGGAGAAAGATCTAACGTTTTCCCGAAGACACCTTTGCACTGCCAGAAGGGTGTCAGTGATTTGGAGATTTTTGTTTCAACGTGTGACTTCCAAAGAAGTTTACTATAGAGGATTACTCCAAGATATTTGATTTCTTTGGATAGCTGGATTATGACTCCTTTTATCTTAGGCAGAACGAGTCCACCGAGTCTCCTCCTTCTGGTTAAGAGGGCAATATCAGTTTTGGTGGGGTTTGCCGATAGCCCATTCGCACAGCACCAAGTGTCAATCAAATCCAGTGTTTTCCGCACTTTTCTACAGATGTTCATAAGCGAAGGGCCCGTTATCAAACAGGCAACGTCGTCCGCATATGCTTGTATGTAGACTACAGCACCATTTAAGGTCGTGCATAGAGGATCGATCACTATGCACCAGAGCAATGGAGACAGCACATTAGTTTGGGGTAACTCACTATTAATCTCGGACGACACCAGCAGATCCTCCTCCGCCCGCACCGTGACAATTCTTTGGGCTAGCATTGAACGAATCCTATTCATCACCACCCGGTATATACCATGTCTGCTGGCAGAGCTGCACATACTGTCGAAAGTGGCATTATCAAAAGATGTCCATAGCGTAGTCCCTCCTGTCGATGGCCTGCTTTATCCTAGCATCAAGGTGTTGCAGTGCCGACTCGCAGGATTTTCCTGCGTGTTTATTTTGACTCCATGTTTATTTTGACTCCAAGCTCCGTGTTTATTTTGACTCCAAGCTCAACTTCACCGCCCACATAAACTTTATCATTTCTAAATCGATTGCAATGTTAGCTTTTATTCGTCGAAATAGTTCTTCGTTTTCTGATCCCTATACTCTCCAACTGTTACACTCGTCCTTAGTTCGGTCCATGTTGGAATACGCGGTATTTGTTTGGACACCGTGTCATGCAGTCTACATTAATACAGGGTTTGATTGAAAAGTAATGAGCCTTATTTTTTTTAAGCAGTTCCATTACACCTTTTGGCTTATACAACTAATATTCTTCAAAATAGGACCCTTGATCGTCAATACACCGCTGGTTGCGGTCCTTCCACTGCAGGAAACATTTCTTAAACTCATCCGCCGGATTCGCGTTCAATTCGGCTATCACAGTTTGTTGGATCGCCTCGATAGAGTCGAAACGCCTCCCCTTCAGCTTTCTTTTCAGGCGCGGGAACAAGAAGAAGTCCGAAGGGGACAGGTCCGGGCTGTAGGGAGGGTAGAGAACCACCGGAACCCGAATCTTGGCCAATGCAGAGGTGCAGAGGAAGGCGGTTTGTTCATCAGTCAAAACCTTTGGAACCAATTTGGCACACACTTTGCGCATTTCAAGTTTTCCGGTCACGACACATTGTAATCAGTTAAATTTAACTCTTCACTGATCTCACGTAAACTAGCACGACGGTCAACGCTCGAAAATTCACGAACCCTGTTCACATCTTCGTATGTTTGCGTCGTCGAAGGCCTTTCAGATCGCTGTTCGTCTTCGACGTCCTCCCGGCCTTCCTTGAACGACTTGTGCCACCGTTTTACCTGGGCACTGGACAGAGATTGGTCCACGTAAGCCTCCTTGAGTAGCCCAATGGTTTCGGTACTCGTTTTGTTTAGCTTTACGAGTAACGTTGCTCCAACGATCGCTGCATTTTCGCCACTGCAAAATCCTAACACACTTTTAAAACAGCTTTCACGCGCGGAGCGATGTTGACTGCGCCGCTGTTTCCAGCGAACTGGAACCGGTTTCTAGTGGAAGGGGAAGGTCCAACGATCACCAGCCGATTCGGTTGATCGCTTAGCAGACGCTCGGCGCGGGAAGGCTCATTACTTTTCAATCAAACCCTGTAGATTAGAGTCTGTTCAGAGAGCTTTTGTGCGTTTTGATTTGCGCTCGATGAAATTCGTTGATCCCATCACGTCTTATCGGGCTCGTTGCTTATTAATACATCTAATTTCCTTACAGTCTAGGCGTGTTCTCTTGTCGATGTGTTTGTCTTCGATATTTTTGCGGCCTCAATAGATTGTCAGTATCTGTATGAGGGACGTTAACTCAATTTAATGCTTATTCTTCTTCCTCCATGTTTACTTTTAAAAAGTTAATTGTAAGACTCTTGTCATAAGGTCTTAATTTGCATCTTCCTATCTAATAGTCTGTCAGCCTCTTTTTTGTTGATTGAATAAATAAATAAAAATAAAAAATAAAAATAAATAAATGCATCTTCAATTTGTAATTTTCTAGCGCTTTGGCCTAAATTTTCTTGCAGAGGTTTTAAATAATATTTGTTCACTGTTTCTCCAAGATTTCTCCTAGATAAAATTTCCCACATCATTTGATGGCATGCAGACCCGCACCATTACGTTGCCACCGCCGCACACTGGGGATTTTTGTACAGAGATGCGGAAAAAAGTAAACATCCCAAAAAATATTTACATTTTTACTACTAACGAAGTTGTATATATTTGTGTATGAAAAGAACATGTTTAAAAACTATTTTTTTTTTTAATTAAAAAGAAACAATGTTTTCTAAAATTCATAAATTTTAATTTTTTTTTTTTATTAATATAAGCCAGCAAATATTTACGCACAGGATACATGTAAGTTCATAATTCTGAATTACCCTCAAAATGTCAAAACAAAATTAAAAGTGTTTCGTTATCATTATGCACACACTAGAAAGCGTTTAGTTATTATCATTGCCAAAAAATAATCAGTGGCGCCTGGTGGCACCTGGTGCAATTGAACTGTAAGTCGGAGTTTAGTAATTCTTTTTGATTTTATTGTTGGTTCTATTCTGGAATTTAGAAATACCATTAAACATTGAGTAGGTGGTATGTTGGAAATTTCACTTTCTTCCGCTAAATCCCCAGTGTGCGCCGTGTTTTGTAGTAGCAGCTTGTGGTTTGAGTTCCGTGTTGGCTTTACGCCATGTAAAAGTTCTGCCATCAGGTGCAAATAAACTCATTTCTATCTCGTCTGCAAACAGTTGCTACTAGGCAGGTTAGTAACTTCGACGTTGGGCCCCTCGACGATACGCAGATCCGTCAGGAGGGGCACCCCTCAGGGCGGTGTACTTTCTCCTCTGCTGTGGATTCTGGCAATGAATCAATTGTTGAAGAATCTAGAGGAAAGGAGAATACACGTAGTGGCCTACGCAGACGATGTTGCAATATTAATAAGAGGGAAATTCCCAGATACCCTCCGCAATATAATGCAAAATGCTTTGAACGATGTAAGCCGGTGGGCTGCATCGAGTGGTCTTGGGGTAAATCCCAGCAAAACAGAACTAATTATGTTCACCAGGAAATACAGGTTACCTGTCCTAAACCCCCCTACTCTTGAGGGTATCACACTATCAATTGGGGAAGAGGCGAGCTACCTAGGACTGATATTAGATAGGAAGCTCTCGTGGAAACAAACGATTAGTGATAGAGTAAAAAAAGCAGCCACAGCACTCTATACATGCAAAAGAATTGTAGGGGCAAAATGGGGCCTAACCCCAAAAATAGTACACTGGCTATATACAGCAGTGGTACGGCCTATCATGACATACGGTGCATTGGTCTGGTGGCCAATACTCGAGAAAAGAACAACAGTAAAACGCCTAGAAAGTATTCAAAGAGGTGCTAGTCTCTGCATAAGCGGGGCACTAAAGACTACGCCCACGGCAGCGATGAATGTCATGCTGCATTTATTACCGATTGAGGCCTACAGCAAGCAGCTGGCGGCGAAATCGGCACTTAGGCTAAGAGAATCTTCTAACTTAGCCACTAACAGGAGGGGTCACGCTAGAATACTAGACGAATATCCCTTCCTACATCAAGCGACAGACTTTTGTAGCTCAGTAGAGTTGCACTTAAACACATCCTTTACCATAACTTTCCCAACGAGGGAAAATTGGGACAATAGGATAATGGACAATAAAAGCGGAATCAGCATCTATACTGACGGTTCCAAGCTAAATGATCAAGTAGGCGGAGGCATTTATTCTGAAGGAATGTATGCCAACACCTCATTCCGGTTACCGGATCACTGCAGTGTATTTCAAGCTGAAATTTTGGCTATCAGGGAGGGCCTGCTAGCCCTAAATAAAAGAGTCCTCACCACAAGGGATATAAACATATTTTCAGATAGCCAATCGGCCCTGAAAGCTTTAAAATCGCCCAATATTAACTCGAAGACAGTAAAAGAATGTATGGACGTTTTGACAGAACTATCACAGTACTTTGCAATAAACCTGCTCTGGGTGCCGGGTCATAGAGACATAGAAGGCAACTGCAAAGCAGATGAATTAGCGAGATTGGGGACCACGTTACCGATCCAACCAGACAAAGCGGACATTCCTATACCCTTAGCAACTTGTACGATGCTTATAGATAAACACACTATCAGTGCTGCCAACAGGCTGTGGTCTCAGACCTTGACCTGTAGAACTAGTAAAATGACGTGGCCGGAATGGAACATGGGCCGCACAAACCGACTGTTAAAACTAAACAGGAAAAATATGAGAAATCTACTAGGGGTCCTAACAGGGCATTGTCTGATTGGCAGACATGCCAGTAGGCTGGGAGCGCCCTATAACGACTACTGCAGAAGCTGTAACGATATTGAAGAAGAAGAGACTATAGAACACTTTCTATGCGGGTGCATGGCTCTGGATGGAAGAAGGTTCAATATTTTAGGAAAAAGTTCCCTGAATAACTTGGCAGAAGTAGCCAATGTAAAAATAACAAGTCTTGTTAAATATATTAAAGCCACAGGTTGGTTCAATGAGGACAATGTAGAGTTAGGAGAGGGGACAGCCCTGGTGGTATCACAATGGGCCTACAGCAGGCCTAGGTGTGTCAACCGACAACCACTATACCTACCTACCTACCTATCTCGTCTGCAAAAAGTGCGGTACTCAAGAATGCTGGAATCTTATTTAGATGATCCTTGCACTTACGAAAGGTTTAGTACGGACTATTCCACCATTCAAATTTGGTTCCCTCAGCATTATTCAAACAGTTTCTTGCTAGAAGTCTTACCCAAACCCTTTTCGGTCATTTCAGTTAACTTTGAGTGCTTGTTGCTGGATTTTTCATCACTTGGCGCTTTAACCACTCAAACTATTTCTCTGTGAAAGTTTTATTTGCAGCCTGTCGTCCCTTATATACCACGCGATTGTCATGCATTAGGCGTTCAATAATGTGCTAAGCTGTTGACGAACTTAAATTTACAATTTCAACTATTTTATGATGCGACATTCCTTTTTCGAAATGCTCCATAATTAAGTCACGCTTTTCTATCGAAATTAAAATCTATATGCAATTTCACGCCGTTACTGTTTTTTTTTTTATTTGCTTTTCAATTCTTCTTATCTGGTCACCCTGTACTGCAAAAATCAGCTGCACTAGCGTGGCTGTCGCTTACAAAACAGCGATCGCGCACATCAAAACAAACAGTGCAAGTCAAACAGTTAAAGAAAACTAACAGTGTGAAGAGAAACAGCTACGCCACAGTTCCCAGTACAAGTAGCTGATCAAGTTTATAGTCCCACAATTTAGCCATAGCGTATCTGTTGCAAAAAAAATCAACTTCTTTAAAATTGTGTAAATTTTGCAGCAATGAATCAACAAAATCCGTTTTTTGCTTACGCAAATTTTTCAAGCATGGCTCAATACAGTCAGCTCATGACTTCGGAACAAACCTACGCAAATGCTGTAAATATGGCTCAATACAATCAGTCGACTAGTTGGCAACAAGCTCACGCAAATCTCGCAAATATGGCTCAATACAATCCGGCGATCAATTTGGAGCAAGCTCACGCAAATCTTGCAACTATGGCTCAATACAGGCAGTTCCATACTTTGCAACAAGCCTACGCGAATCATTTGAATCAGTGCAATATGGCCACCACCACCCCACCTCAAGTACTGGACCAACGAAACGCTTTCGTAACATTCCCGCAAATGACCGCAAGAAATAGATTGTATGAGAACCAGGTGAAAATATACAGAATCAATCAAGTTGTTGAACACGAGATGCTACGCCAGCACAATCTCTTTGTCGAGGAAGAGCTCAACTTTATGAAGGGAAAATTCGACGAGAATCCAGTACGATTGCAGCGTCGCATTGGTCCACTGAGTAAGCATATTGCTGACGAGCGTGATCCAGAGCAGATCATGGAGTTGTTGAAACGTAAGCAACGTGCCGAGTCGTGTCGTCAATCGCGCATCACTAATAAATTAAAGGGTGCTACCGAACTGTATCGCGATCAGTTTTTGCTCCAGAAAATTGAGCAATTGCGGAAAGCACACACCGAAATGATGGAGAAAATTAAAAGTACTGAGCAGAGACTTCTCAATAGAGGCCACAATCCGTGGCGCTTGGAGGAGTTACGTACACTTTGTGGTTATAAGGACGTTGAATTTCCGGAGGTGAAGCCACCAAAGCCGCCGACTGTTACACTCGAGGATGTTATGGACACAGATGAATAATATTTCAAGCCGTTTTTTGTGACCCAAATAATTTGCATGTTTGGTGACGTTTGCCTAGATATTTGTGACATGGAGCTATCAAAACAAAAGTGATGTGTGATTATAACAGCAATTATAACAACAACATAACCATAACTGAAGATTTTAATTTAAAAACGACTCAATAAATGTTTCAAGTACGGGAATGTCCGTATGTGAATGTGTATAAGAAAATTGATAATCACTGATGTTTTATTTAAAATTTCAGCGGCTTTTTTTTATTTTTTTGCTGTTTTTTGTTTTTCAAAATTTTATCCATTTGACGCCGTTTTGATGATTTTTGGCCATTAAGTTATTAATTTTTCAATGCAATTATTTTTTTTATAAAATTATATTATAAAAAGTTTATTTAATAATTTTTTTTATAAAAATATAGCTCATACTACAACAAAAATCATATAAAGCGAAGTTAAAAAATTTTTCATAAATTTTTTTTTTTAATTAGTTTTTTATGAAAATATAGGTCGTACTACTGTAAGCGTCAAAAGAAAGTGTACGCCACATTTTGATGAGTTTTGACTATTAAGTTATTAAGTTTTAATTCCAATTATAATTATATTATTATTATATTATTTATATTATATTATAAAAAGTTTATTTAATAATTTTTTTTTTTTTAATTTTTTTTTTTTAACTTTTTTTTTATAAAAATATAGTTCATACTACAACCAAAAATCATATAAAGCAAAGTTTGGAAATTTTTCATAATTTTTTTTTGCGCTTTAATTTTTTTATAAATGTAAGTAAGGGGAATTTGGTTGTAAAATGAAAAATCTTTATTTATTCTTGTAAATCAATTTCATCCCCTTCAAAATAATCCCCTCTCGAGGAAATACACTTATGCCAACGATTTTTCCAATCCCCGAAACATGCCAAATAGTCCATTTCCGGTATAGCCGTCAGCACCTTCTTCGATTCAGCTTTTATCTCCTCAATCGACTCGAAACGCGTTCCCCGGAGTGGTCTCTTGAGTTTTGGGAATAGCCACAAGTCACACGGAGCCAAATTTGGCGAATACGGTGGTTACGAAACGATATATGTGGAATTTTTGGCGAAATGGTCACGAAGAACGAGTGCAGTGTGAGACGGTGCATTATCGTGATGCAAAAACCAAGAGTTGTTGGCCCATAATTCTGGTCTTTTTAGACGAATTGCTTCGCGTAAATGACGCATAACGCTCAAATAATATTCCTTATTAACAGTTTGGCTAGGTGGAAGGAATTCATAGTGCACCACACCAGGAAAATCTAAAAAAACTGTCATCATGACCTTTATTTTTGAATGACTTTGACGTGCTCTTTTCGGTCTGGCCTCGCCTTTAGCACGATATTCGCTTGATTGGTCGGTTGTTTCAGGGTCGTAAGCATAAATCCAAGTCTCATCTCCCGTAATGATGCATTTGAGCTTGTCCTGATAGTCTGATGTATTATTTCACACACATCAACGCGACGACTTTTTTCCAAGAAATTGAGATTTTTCAGTACCAAACGAGATTTGACTTTTCGTAGGCCCAAATGGTCTTTCAAAATGGTTTTTACAGATCCTTCTGATATTCCGATCATATCAGTAAGTTCTTTAACAGTCAACCGACGATTTTTTAGCACTAACTCCTTCACTTTATTGCCGTGTTGGTCATCTGTTGACGTCGATGGTCGTCCGGAGCGCTCCAAGTCATCAATACGTTCTCGACCCTCTTTGAAGTCTTTGTACCACTTATAAACATTTTTCTACGACATGGTCGAGTCACCAAATGCCTTCTGCAACATGCTAAACGTTTTCGCAGCCAAAATTTCATTCCGCAAACAAAATTTGATGGCACTTCTCTGCTCAATCAAATCAGACATTGTAAAAATCGAAAAATGCACTCTTGGTCGTTTGGTAAACACAAGCGTAAATATATTACTAATAATGACATTCACATGAAAGTTGGCCCAGATGTTAATAACAGTGCTGCCAACTCACGAAAAAAATTAATAGAGCGAAATTTTAATCCCGCGAAGTTTGATAAATAAATTCACCTTACTTTTTGCCCACAGTAGTATTATAAAAATATGTTAAATATATTTAATAAAAAAAATACAACAAAAACCACATAAAAAGAGTTTTGAAATTTTTTATAAATTTTTTTTTTTTGCAAAAATGTGTTATAAAAATATATTATATATTATAAATATAGCTCCTACTGCACCAAAAATCATATAAAAAAAATTTCGAACTTCGTATAGTTCGTCAAATTTTTATTAAAAGTTCAAACTTTTTAGTTATAATTTTTACAAGAATTTGAGGTATGCAGTTTTATGGCTCATTGAATTCTTATATAATAAAGTGCATGCTTTTACTGGTCCAAAACTGCTTTGAATTCTGACAATTTTTTCTGCTGGCGGTGTTGGGTGTTTTCTTCCATATAAAAACACAAAATGTGGAGTAGGCGTTAAAGCGAGAAAATTCACTAGACCATGTCCGAAAAAAATTCTCAAAAATCAGAGAGGTTTGTGGTCGCCAAGCGGACAATATAAAATGGGCCGACGTACTACGATTGAACAGCGAGAACTGGTCATTAAAGCAAGTCGGAAAGTTGCAGCGAAAAATTGCGGAAATAGTTTGTTTGAGTAGTGCTGCAGTACAAAGTATTGTTGAACGTTTCGTTCATGAAAATCGGGTGCAAAATAAAGGCCGATGTGCCCCAAATAAAATTTTTGACGAACGTGTTGACCATTTAATTGTTCGAAAAATAAAAGAAAACCCAACGCTATCGGCTCCAAAACTGCTAAACGAAATTCAGCAGGAAGTGGGCAAATCATGTTGCATCGAAACAGTGCGACGGGTACTACGTGAAAAGGATTTTATTGGTCGAGTAGCACGAAAGAAGCCATTCATAAATGGAAAAAAAATCAGCTGAGCCGAGTTGCCTGCGCCAGAGAGCTCGAAATTAAAGATTGTGATTTCTGGAAAACGGTAATATTTTCTGGCCAGTCCCAATTCAACCTATTCGGCTCAGATGGGACGTCTTACGTCTGGGGGAAACCTAATACAGAGCTCCACAAAAGCAACATAAAACCGACTGTGCAACATGGTGGTGGCAGTGCAGTGGTATGGGCAGCCATTTATGTCAGCAGACGGAGTAGGAAATTTAGTGTTTGTCGAGGGTATTATGGACAAAACAATGTAGCTCAATATTCTAGAAACTACTCCAAAGTGCTGCGAAACCTGGAACATCTCAAGATTTCCGTTTCTACCAGACAATCGTGCAGACATAGCTCATATGGAACTGTCCACATTTAATGCAACCACCGGCTCAATCACCTGATATGAACGTCATGAAGAATTTATGGTCATTACTGGAAACAAAAATCCGCACACATCACATAAACAGTAGAGATCAGATAAAACCCGTAATTTTGGAGGAGTGGAACAAAATCGGACCGGAAGTAACGAAAAAGCTAGTGGAGAAAGGTAAAAGCTGTTCATAAAGCCAAAGGATACCACACAAAGTACTGAATCATTTTTAAATCATTAGTTTAACTTAAATTTAAGAAAAAATTAATACTGCATGAAATAAGCTGTGACATAAAATTTTGAACTGTTCTGTGTTTTTGTTTTTTACATTTTTTATTTAAGGCTAAAAAAATATATGAAATACCTTTTTTATACTGCAACTGCGTATAAATTATTTGGTATTTAAATTGTTCCAAAAAAATTTTAGCTTTCAAAATACAGCATTCGAAGTTTTAGTATTTCGCCTGCATCAAATAAGCTGTGAGCCACGTATGTAACTGTGCATGTCTGCTCATAAAATCCGCCAAACAGTCGACTCATGAATGCTTAAGGGGGAGCCTGGTTTATAAGGTCAAAAAAATCAATATTTTTTCGTTTTAAGCGATTCCTAATATATTTCAGAATATTCACACAAGGTAACAGAGCCTAATTCTCAATATTTCCGTAGATACAAAGCCAAGGGTAGGCGAGCGTTAGGTAGTTACGCTGTGACCGGACAGCTATAGTACAAACTTTATCTTCTTTTCTCGACTTTTCATTTTTATGATTTCTTTGAATTGGCGTACATGAATGAAAAAAACTAATGAACCTTTTGAAATGAGTCATAGCTTGCTCCCTTCAGTATTAAACTTTCTTCTATTTCAACTAACAAAATAGATAAAAAAAATTTTTCAAGAAGTGAATTTTTTTTTTTATAGAAAGGCATTTTTTTCTTTATTTAAAACCTCAAAAAAGTTGAAATTTTGGAATTTCTCTCCGTTTTCTTAGTTCATCTAGAATAAAAAATCATGATAATTAGAAATCCTTTTGAATTTTTTGCTTTAGATAATAATTACGAGCTGTATCTTGTACGCCAATTGGAAACTCCAGCGTTACAGCACTCTACTAATTTCTATGTTAAACATTTTTCTCAACTTATTTTAACCAGTACAAAAATTTTTTATACTTTTTAAATGTTCATCAAAAGATAGAAAAAAATTTGCAGTAATAAATTAATTTTTTCCTTAAAAAAAAAATTGCAAAGAGATGCAATTTTTAGACCTCATAAACCAGGCTCCCCCTTAATTGTTGAGAGCGTCAAGATATCGGTGCTCAAGGTTGTTCAGTAGCATTTTGCGCTGCAGAAGCAATGTTCTCAACACAACGTTTAGTTATTGGTCTGTCAGTTCCTTTTCTATTCTCGAAGGAACCACTATCTTGAAATTTTTTCACCAACCTCCAAAGCGGTTTCTCTTGAGCTGTTACTTCGTAGTTACGTATTCCCAGCTTCTTAAGATCGTCTTCCACTGCGTCTATCCAACGGTTCCTCGGTCTGCCTTTGGCCTTCACGCCCATTAGCTTTCCTGTCAAGCTTTAAACAAAAGTCGGGACTTGAACAAGTTAAGGTGGGCGTAATACGCTTTGTTGGCGGCGTTGATGCGATCCCTGACGGCAGAAGTTGAATCACCGCTACATGCGTACATAACTCCTAGGTACTTAAAATGCTGCACTGCCTCAAAAGTATAGGCTCCCACATGGAAATTTGGTATCTGTGCAGGCTGCCTCGATTTCAACAGATATTTGGTTTTGCCCTCGTTCACAAAAAGGCCAATATCGTTCGCAATTTTGTTAATTTTTAAGAAAATTTCTTTTAAGTCATTCCTATTTCTTGAGGGAATAGCGATGTCATCTACATAAGCACATACTTATGTATGTATTTGGGTTGTTTTAGTTATCAAGGTGATAACTGAGCAAACCAAATTTGAGAAGAAATGAACATGTCCAAACATGAAGATTCAAAGCAATTCAAAACAGTAGTAGTAGACAAAAACACGCAAAATAAAAGTAAGAGAAATAACAACAAGAAATGATGGAGAATGGAACGCCTATCATCTTAGCGGCTACGTATTGTCGTTGCAATCTTGTTGTTAACAGGGAACGCCGACTGCAGGTCAGTGATCGGCAAGTCATAACGCGCCGAGTGCTCTCTGAGTGCGTGTGTACATACTCTCTAAGCAGCGCACATCAACAGGTAGAAGTGTTCTAAGCATGATAAAATAAATACAAGGGTTTGCCATTCCAAGCAAAATCGTGAGAATAGCCTTTGTTGTAACGTCACAGCGGTGTTGCCAGCAGAATTCTGCATGCACATGCATTCTTATAACCTAGACAGGCGGCGGTGGGTATTAATCGGGATTACCGAAGCAATTGATTCTGATTAAAATTTAGTCGTCTTGCTTAGACAGTTGTTAGATGGATTAGTGAATAGCTGATTTATTTATTGGATAGTTTTGTCAGTAAAAGATGCACCTCTGGCAACAAATGCTGTTATTAGCTGCCTTGTTTCTAAAAAATAATTATTTATTTTAAAAAAGGTCTTAGTTTCAATTTCTCAAACTGATCCGAAATATTAAAACAATTAATGTAATTTCGAACGAGTTAGTGCAAACTGGGGCACTGCATCTAGTCTTTCATGTTTTTCTCTTCACAATTTTGATAGTTTTTCACTCACAATAAATATCAGCTATAGTTTTTCGGCAGCACCGAAAACTTCCCTGATGCGCTTAAATGATGAGAATAAAGTCTAGTAGTTAATCCACATTAGTTGCCCTTAATTCCTGAGATAATTCCGAATTAAGCCATTAATCCCAATTTACGCCACCGTCTGTCTAGGCTATTACGCTCTTGCAATCAGTTGTTGTTTACACCACAGATGACAAGATGCGAACCTTTTTCTCGTAAGAGCGCTGTCCAAATGTGCATTTCTAGCCAATGATGCCACTCCAGAATAAATATTAATTGGGTATTTTCTAAACAAAAATTGGACCAGACCACTTTACACACAATGAAAAGAACACACAATCAGTGTAAAAAAAATGGGCAAAAATTCAATAATTCAATTCAAATGAACAAAGATAGCCCATAATTTGTTTTTTTTTAGTCTGCAGATGGCTTAACTTCCAGTAGAAGACTTTTTTGAAAAGTGCATGAAAAGTCAGAGAGATGGTTTCAGCCAGATCGGCATATTTATTTGTATTTTCGGGCATTCGTTTGAATGGAGGAAGTCGAGTGGTTTTCAAAAAATTGTCATTTTCCATCATAACAACGCACCAGCTCACGCCTCAACCGCTTACGCGATTTTGGCCGAGTTTAACCGACGCCAGTTGGATACACCAAGTCCTTCTCCACCTTTCCTCCTCTTCCTCTGCTACCACCAACTGGTATTGCATCTAATACTTTCAAAGCCGGAGTATTAATATCCATTCGGACGACATGACCCAGCCAACGTAGCCCTAGATCTTTACTCGCTGCGCTATGTCCACGTCATCCTCAGCAGTTCTGGTCGCAAAATTAATGGAATACTCATTTCACACTTTTTTTTGTATATTTTTGTGCACTCCGCTCGAGAGCATAGGGCCTCGACAAGACTCTGCACTGTTGTTTTTGCGCCGACCCACTTCCGTACAACTTTGCTTTGTTAAGCCTGCAGTTGACATCTTCGTCTACTCCGCCGTCTGTTGGGATAATGCAGCCGAGGTAGCAGAAGCTTTCGACGAATTCCACCCGGTCTTGCTTTATTGTGGTTGACTCTCATCGCATTATTCTTAGCGATGATGACCTCAGGTCCGACAGCGGTCTAGTCGTCTTCGTCTGGCTCATCTAAAGGTAGGCTCAGGAAACATGCTGTTTCGACGGGTTGGGTCCAGAGAGGAGAGGGGTGTTAGATGAGTAGGTTTTAGAGGGCATGTGAAAGGGTGGTTAGTGTCGTGCGGGGTATTTTTACATGCCGGACATATGTTTGGTATGTCGGAGTCAATTCTGGATAAGTAGGAGTTTAACCTGATACAGTTGTGCCAGCGTTACGCGAGCCTCACGGGGAAGCTGGAGCTCTTCATCTGCAATAGGTGGTGGTTGGCCTCAGATTACGGCAACCACAGGACGGGAGCTTAAGAAGGTGGTGACGGTCTTCCGGTGAATGCCGTTTATTGACTGTCTAAATACTGTCTGGTCCAGTAGATTTCTGTAAGTTTTGTCCTGGATCTCGTCGGCATAGTTTAAAAGGTGTGTCCTGACATGCCTAGGAGGCGGCTCTGGCTCAAATAGGTGTCTGCAAGGGTGAAACCTACGGTAACATCCCCGCAAGAACTGCTTGCTGAGCAGTTTATTGTGATCCATTACAGGGAGCATTTGTGCCTCATTGTGAAGGTGTTGAATAGGGGGCATCAGGAGGCAACCGGTCGCTGTCCGAATGGCAGTATTTTGACATGGCTTTAGCCGCTGCGTGTCACTAGTTCCACGCGACCAGACAGGCGCAGCATAGTTTAGAACCGGCCGACCAATTGCCTCAAATATCGATAGCAACATTTCCTTGTCTTTGCCCCAAGTGCTGCCAGCAAGCTATTTGAGGACCTTGTTGCGATTTTGAACCTTAGTGGCCATTACGGTTGTGTGCGCTGAGAAGGAGAGCAAACTTTCAAAGGTCTCACCCAAAATTTTGGGATTGTGAACCGTCGGAGTTTGTGTGTCGTCGTCTTTTACCTTGAGGGACAGTTTGACCTCCTTTGTCCAGGTGGTAAAGAGGGTCGCCGTGGATTTAGCGGGGGAAAGTTGGAGATTCCTCGCAGTGAAAAAGCGAGGAAGGTCGGTTAGGTAGCTGTTCACATTGGAGCACAGACCATCGATGTCATTGCCCGACGCCATTATCGTGCAGTCGTCAGCGTATGAAACCAGGGAGACTCCCCCTGATAATTGGGGGAGCTTCGAGATGTAGAAGAGCAAGGGTGAAAGGACACCATCCTGCGGTACACCCTACTTAATTTTCCTCTGCTTTGATATTTGGTCTCGAAAAATCACTGACGAGAGACGACCGCTCAGGTAGTTTGCGGACCACCTCTTAAGCCTTGGCGGGAGTGTCGATTGATAAATATCATCTAGTAGCGTGGAATGGCTAACTGTATCGAAAGCTTTCTTCAGGTCCAACGTGACTAGTCTGTCCGCTTTCGCTTGCATGTCAGTGAGTTTGTGAGGGCAGATGTTATCGGCGAAGTGAGGATACTCAAGATGTCTGGTGAAACTCCATACGATGCGTCTTTTATGCAGAGTCAATTCACTCATAACGTCGTCTAGGATTATGGCGAAGAGAAAGGGCGACAAAGGGCAGCCTTGGCCTCCGTCTGCGCTGGTGGTAAAGTGATCAGGTAGTTTAAAAGATTCACTGACAAGAAGCTCTTTGCAATATAACCCTGATTCTACACCGGTTTTCATTTTAGATTTAGATGATGGATCTGCTTTAAGCCATACCAGTCTAGAAGGGATTTTCATTAAGAAGCAGGGTTATTTCTCGTCAGATGTCGCCTTTTTTGATCAGATTCACGATGATGCCTTTTGTTCCAGACGGAGACAGCTTTTCATTGTGCCAGACGGCGGTGATGTGGGGATGCATACTTATAAATACAAAGATTTTATTACAATTTGTACATTTCTTTTTTGATCATAGCATAACATGATATTTGTACGAGTTCTCATGGAAGATTTTATGGTTACAAGTCGCTCGGAAAAATTTATAAAATGGATCTACTTTAATGGAGGGATTGATTCTAAGAGGTCCCCGATCTGAAAGTTTTCTAGTCTGCTATGTGTGTAGTTTACAAATTTCTTTTCTAGTTCTGTCTAAACTTTCTTAAAATGGTCCGTGAAACACTTCGACGAAAGCGAATATTTTGTTCCTCAGAGGCAAATATCCATATTGGTATTCTAAGGTTAAACACAGCTACTTGTGCCACTTGTTGCCACCACTGCCGTGCTAACTTTGTGCGCTTCTCCTCTTTTGGCTACCTTGTTTGTTGATCTTCTTCTCCACTAACCCCGTGGGGTTGATGAAAAATTGGCTAAACGGTCCCACAGCAAATACAACAATAATATGTAGCAAGCGCGTAGCTGGCTTAGAAAACCCAAAAAAGGCAATAAAAGCAGCTAAAAGCTAACAAATTTTTTAACAGCACAAATTTTGTTGAGTGAAGAAACTTCGTAGTAGTGGCACAGGCAAGAAGCAGAGGTGGTAGGAAAAGAGCGCAGCACAACAGTCGGCAGGAGCGAAATGAACACGAATATAACTGCGACCGTGCGTAAATATGTATGTATGTTCATTAAAGCCGGTCCCGGTGGCAACATAAAATAAAAGTCAAAGTAAACTTTATGCAATAGTAACGGTTTGCTTCAACGAAGGAAAAACAATTTCGCAGCGATGAAAATTTGCGCTTATATTTTAAAAATTTTTTTTTGTTAATATTTCTTTTATAAATTCTCTCTTAGCCTGAACTGCTGAAATAATAGACGCAAAAGTTTTTGCCTTTAAATATCTTGCTTTCTCTGGGAAATCGGAAATTGTTTCTATTTACCAGCTCTAATTTACCAGCTTTCTGCCACGATTTACTAATAGGCCTCTGCCCGCCTCCCCACTGCCTGCACGTGTAACAGGTTAATTTTCTTGCCACCAACCAGGCGCAACCAAAAATATGGTTGCTTGTGTATGTGTGAGTGCTGGTTGTTCCTACTATAATAGGCAATAAAGAATTTTACCAAAAAATGTACACAGCGGGACGAGCAGAAATATTTTGACTCAATGCAAAAACAAAGTTGTTTTAGTTTATGCGGGTTTAAGGGAAAAAATTATTGTAGAATAAAGTAGAAGAAATATAATTGAGTTAATGGCTGCAAATGGTTTCTAGAAAAATTAAAAATTATGTGATTTTAAAATTTTTGCGTGTACATTGAAATTAGCAAAGCGCAAAAAAAGGACGCAACTCTTCGTATTATTCATAATTAAATAAAAAAAAGGCATAAAATCACAAACCAGTTTGTACGGGTTGAAAATCTACTCTGTTTCATTGTGAAAATATTTTTCTGGTTAAATAAATCACCAGAAATAAATTTATGCACTCATAGCATTTAATAAAGTGTTTATTATAAAGTCAGCGCCTTAATGTATGCAACATTTTTATTGCGCACAAAATTTCTGGTGTTCATCAAAGCATAAGCGCATGTACACACACAAGTACACACATACATGCATACATACATACATGCATACATACATACATGCATGCATACATATACAGCTTTTATAATACACTCTCGCATTCCAGGTACATGTGTATGTATGTATGTATGTATGTATGTGTGTGCATCCACCACGAGGCTGGGCTGAAAAAGGAGTGCATGAATTGTGGTTAATTTCCGTAAAGTATGCAATAATTTTTCTTTGCTGATGGCAACCAGAAATGCCGAATGCAGTAAAGTGCAAACAATTGCAACGTAAAAGGAGAAGGCGACATTAACACATAAATATTTCTGTAAGTTCGTATCTACATATACAAAGAAAATGTTATGTCCTTGCAGGAAAAACAAAGATTGTGGCTTTTAAGAAAAATCTTCATCCGCGAGCGTTTCGTGAGCTTCGTAAAACTCGTGCAAACTGTAAAATAACAAAGCAAAAATAGAACACAGCATTACTCTTCTCCATATGAAGGAATTATTCAATATATGTTGGGGAAAGTGGGGCACCTGTGACACCTTTTTTGCTAAGCCATATTTCACGCATATTTTTCGAGAAAAGCGTAGATTTTAAAAATTGATCGTAACTATTAGAAATGAATCTTAATATTTAACTGGCCAAGTAGTTACAAAAAACAGTGTAATTACCTTATTCGGCCTCTTTTTAAAAAATAGCCTATTTGTCAAATGTGCCCGCCGGAGGGGTACCTTTGACTTTTAAATGAGCACATTTGACCATCGTGTTTTTTACTTTATTTTATACTTACAATAACGTAAAAAGCAAGACGTTATTTCAAAAAACGAAATAAATATATTTATTTCAACGAAACATAAACACAAGGTCTTTTTCCATCGAAGCTACATCAAAATAATACTATAGTAATAGGACTATGAATAAGTTCATGCGGTTTTACAACAGATGGCGTAACTTGATTATTATTCCATCGATCCACATTTCCAAACATTCATTGGAGAGCTACTGTCGTAAGGCACAAACGTCAGTATAAGTTTTTTATTTGAAGCGTAAACAACAATATTTTTACCACACTTGAAAATGTCGAATTTCGTGCCAAATAATGTGTTTTTGCGGGGAATTCTTCTTCATTATTTTAATATGAAGAAAAAAGCAGCCGAAAGTCATCGTATCTTGGTGGAAGTTTATGGTGAGCATGCTCTAGCTGAGCGAACGTGCCAGAAGTGGTTTGCACGCTTTAAAAGTGGTGATTTTGGCTTGGAAGACGAAGAACGCGAGGGTGCGCCGCCAAAGTTCATGGATACCGAATTGGAGGAATTGCTCGATCAAGATCCGGCTCAAACGCAAGAAGAGGTTGCAAAAACTTTGGGAGTTGATCAATCAACCATTTCCAAACGTTTAAAAGCCATGGGAATGATCCGAAAAGTAGGCCATTGGGTGCCGTATGAATTGAAGCCAAGAGACGTTGAACGCCGTTTTATGGCATGCGAACAACTGCTTCAACGGCACAAAAGAAAGGGTTTTTTGCATCGAATTGTGACTGGCGATGAAAAGTGGGTCCATTACGACAATCCAAAACGTCGGGCAACGTATGGATACCCTGGCCATGCTTCAACATCGACGTCGGCGCATGGCCTGAAGGTTATGCTGTGTATCTGGTGGGACCAGCTGGGTGTTGTGTATTATGAGCTACTGAAACCGAATGAAACGATTACGGGGGATGTCTACCGACGACAATTGATGCGTTTGAGCCGAGCACTGCGAGAAAAACGGCCGCAATACGCCGATAGACACGACAAAGTTATTTTGCAACATGACAATGCTCGGCCACATGTTGCACAAGTGGTCAAAACATACTTAGAAACGCTCAAATGGGATGTCCTACCCCACCCGCCGTATAGTCCAGACCTTGCGCCATCCGATTACTATCTCTTCCGATCGATGCAACATGGCCTGGCTGACCAGCACTTCCGTAATTACGATGAAGTCAAAAAATGGATCGATTCGTGGATTGCGGCAAAACCGACCGAATTTTTCACAAAGGGAATCCGTGAATTGCCAGAAAGATGGGAAAAAGTAGTAGTAAGCGATGGACAATACTTTGAATATTAAATTTGTAACCATTTTACGTCAATAAAGTTTCAAAAGTTTGTAAGAGAGAACAAAGGTAATTAAAAAGTATTTGATTATTTAATATTGCAGTCTCCAAAGTTAACATCATATAAATACTTCGTCCGGCATCGAGATGTGCCAGCTGGATTAGTTCAATTTCACTTCTTGAAACTAGTGCGATGTCTTCTACGTTTGGTCTTACAAACATGCAGTTAAATGCTGCAAATCTCCGTAAATAGCTTACGTTAAAAGCCCTATTACTGAACTTTTCCGTTGTTGCACCAATATAGTGCAATGGCTTTTGATTTTTAGGAGCAAATTAAACCAGAACAAAATCTCCTATCTCTAATATATCTTCGTTGGTTAATTTCCATTTAGATACGTCGTTATCTAAGATGTCATGATTTCCTTCGTCGTGGGAAATAGATCCAATGGAATTAATGGATTCACAGCAGGAAACGTTATCTTCATTTTCTTCAGTCGTATAAGACTCAATTACGTCATATTTTATGGATTTTTTCTTTAAAAGCGTTCGCTTTTTTTGATGAAAACACAATAGTTCGCTTTACGTTATGAATATTTTTTTTTCTTTGTTAGGTTTCATCATCTTCTCTTTCTCATCTGAAATGATACGGGATGTTGAACTTCTGGCCGTTTTTTTAGAGGCACACAAACGTTTGATTGGGCGAACCATTTCAGGAGTTCAGTTTTGGGCCGAATCGCTTTGTGGGCTTTCTTGCACGTTTATTATATTTTGTCTGTTTTCTACGTTTTCGCTGACATTAATAACTGGGCGAGATTCTTCTTCCGGCAAGTCTTCCAACGTAAACATATCATCACTAAAAATGTGTGAGTTAAAGAGATAAATACCTATACTTTTAAACCTTTTCAATATATTTTCTGACGAGAATGTCCTTTGGAAAGGATGATTCGTTAATTTTGCCACGTCATAAATAGCTATTTGTTTTCCGATGTTTGAAGCAGTAAAATCGTTGAAGCTCTTTCGGCAAAGTTGTTTAAATGGTCCGAATATGGACACATCTAAGGGCTGTAAACGGTGCGAAGTATGAGGTGTAAAAGATAGCATCACAATTCCATTATCTCTGCAAAAGTTAATGCTTTCGAGACTACAATGAGATGAATGCTTATCTAGTAAAACGAGAATGGGCTTATCTTTTGAACAATTAGTGCTGCATTTTATATGCTTCACTACTTCGATAAATATTTAGCTCTGAAATCATCCAGCCAGATTTTGAGTTCAGAGCCAATGAACCTGGGAAGAATCCATTTGTGAATCTTTCGTTGAATCGTATACGAGGAAGCACATACACCGTGGGCAAATGGTTTCCACTGGCACATAAAATTCCAACCATGGTTACTAGGCTTCCACGCTCTGCTGAGGAGGCTTGAGACACTGTTCTCTGACCTTTTCAAGCAAGAATCTATTTAAAAAAACAGGAAACCGATATATAATAAATTTTCTAGGTAGGTATCATACTATGTGTCTTGTCGCAGATGAGCTGAAATATTTACCATAGGAGGTTCCAAGACCGTAGTTACTCCAGTTTCATCTAAATTATATATGTAGTCAGCAAGCTGCTCTTCGAGTTTCTTTGTGAAGAGTTGATGCGATGAATATTAAATGTTGTACAATAATTCATCGTCCGAATGACTATTACTAGAGCCCATCGTAAGTTTAAGTGGACCTTGCCATTTCATCCGCATTATTAATGTCGTTCTTTTGATGCCGTATATTTTTGCTGCCGAAGTTTGTGTCTAAACTCTATTTTTTTACATCATTCATGGCTTTTTTAATATTTTCTTCATTTATTTCTTTTCCAGATGACTTTTTCTTATAGTTCGTACCATTACTGTACAAAATGCATATATAATTAAGCCAAATTACTTTCAGTTACCAAACATATTAAGATAATTATAACATGGGGCACATTTCACATTCGTCAAAAGTACCCCACACTCAAAAGTCAAATGTGCCCCAAATGACTTTATCCCCATTCATTGTTTTGATTATTTTATTCTTAAAAACTTATGGTTACTTACCGATTTTTTCTCAAAATTGAAATCCCAAAGCACCAGTTAATAACTTTAGCCTTTAGAAAACAATTGCTTTTACTTCAAAAAATGCTTACGTAGCGCTACATAAAAATTACATCACCCAATCGAAAATCACTGAAACACGTGTTGCTCCGCTGAGCATTTAAGGAGAACTGCTAAACTACATATAACCACATGTTCTTATATTAGGCTGCGTACACTTCTGTATTTGTGAAGTTTTTGAATCATTTTGACACCGAAAATGTTACAGTCAATGCTGCCCCATAGTCACAGGTACCCCATTTACCCTACCTTTCAGCCGCATGAGCTACACAAGCAGAGGGATGCTACTTCGAATCATGCCATCATAGCAGTTCTAGTTGATTGATAAATTGTTGCAGCTGCCGCTGGAGCCCACAAATGGAAGCCGATTTTCAAGCACAGCTCAAATTTGTTAATGTACTCCTCGCAGAACTAGCCAACGTTCCTATTGAAATTCAACAGTCAATCAAATTTCGGTATTTACCAATGGATTTAGGTAAGATATAAAAGTCGAAGGCCGCCTTTTACAAAGCGTGGAGCAATAACAGAAGAAGTAGGTCCATCGCTTTTTTTCCACTTCAGCATTCTAGAGGCTTCCAAGGTATACACCAAAGGACTCCCTATAGCTTTCCGCACGTCGCTGTATTGCCCTCTTAGAGATCTGACGATGGTAGATGTACAGCTGTTTTCACAAAGTTTTAACTATTTATTTATTTTTCACTAAAGTCTTTTACAAAAACGTAGCTCATACTACAACAAAAACTACTTCAATCTTCTACAGCCTGGGTTAGTGCGCCAACTCAAATCCCATCTACCTTCTCCATTATATCAACAGCTCTGGCTGGCTGTAGATATCTGCCGGTTGGAGGTCTCAAAATGGTATTCAAACGATGCTTTAGTGGCGCTTCAGTGGTGCAGAGTAGTACTTGAACCATTTGACCTACTTACCTACGACAAAAGCAATATAATTTAAAGTATCAAAATTTGTACAAAATTTTAAAAAATTTACGGCATTTCCATCGAAAGGTCAAACTAGTAAATTAGAATATTTAAAAAAAGTTCGAGGATGCATTTTCTTAGCTCCACTAACAAAGTGGAAATTCGAAGTAGCTCGTGTTGGTCTTTGGTATTTGTTTTGCACGCGGTCCTGTGCATTTTACACATATAAATAAAATTTCGAGCAGCCTCTACATAGAGGAAAGCACAAAACAATAAACAAGGTAGGTAGGTAGGTAGGTTGGGTGGTTGTCGTAAAGACACACTTAGACCTTTCGCAGGTCCATTGTGATACCACTGGAGCTTATCCTTACCCTACGTGTTCCTTTTCAAACCATCCGGTAACAACAAACAAAGAATATCAAAAATTAAGTCAAAATTATAAGTACTCTAAACTGGCACAAAATTACCCCAAAATTCAATAGAAAGCTGACTTGTCAGAATTTCGTGTCGACTAAAAAGTTTGAAATATCGGTGAACATTTTTTGAATTTTAAATTTTTTGAATTTTAAAAATTTTACGTAAAGGTGGAAAATTTAAGTTATATGAAATATGTTGTAGTATGAAGAAGATTTTTTTAAAAATAAAAATAAAAATATAAATAATTAAATGAAAACAAATAAATAGTAAAAACTTTGCACTATGTCGTGTCACAGTATTTTCTACAAAGGAAAAAATCAAGTATCTTGCAGTTATTGAAATTTTATAGGTTTAAAGACAAAGAAAATTTAGGATGAATGTTGAGCGTGTGGAAGGACTTCTCGCCATCAATTAGTACTGTAAAAAGATGGGTTGCTGAATTGAAACGGTGTCGTACAAGCCAAGCAGAAGATCCATGTCAAGGACGTCCTGAAACAGAAAACACACAGGATATCGTATTGGAAAATCATCGAGGGACTAAAAGGGATTTAGTAGAAGCCCTAGGCTTCCTAAAACTGGTCAAAAGCAAATGGGCTAATCGTCAACCCTAATAAAACTGAACTCATCTTATTTACCAGGAAACATAGAATTCCAAAAAAACCTCCTCCGACTCTAGGTGGTACGGCACTGTCATTTGATGAAGCCCCAGGTCAAATACTAGAAAGAAAACTGATATGGAAGTCAAATGTCGAAAATAGAGTAAAAAGAGCGACAATAGCACTCTACTCTTGTAAACAGCTAATAGGACTAAGTTGGGTTCTCTCCCCATCTATGGTATATATATTGGCTTTACAGCGATTGTAAGACCAATCCCAACATGCGGTATACTAGTATGGTGGCCAGCCTTAAGTAAGATATATGTATATTACATGGTACATGTACAAAGAATGCCCAGTCTTTGCATCTGGAGGCCCTTAGGACCAGAGGCACTAAATATTATGCTTAACCTATTACCAGTAGAGCAATCCGACAAGCAAACAACTGACAAGGCAGCTCTCAGATTAAGAGAAGCCGGTATACTCAGAACGAACCAGAAAAGACACTCTTCAATTAAAAAAAAAACAAAAATCCCCTGCATTCCTGGTACAACGGATTTCTACAAGACGGATATGAACTGAAATAAATCCTTCATCACCGCATTTCCTTCCAAAGAGGAACGGGATAGCGGACTTATTGTTAGAGAAAATGATATAAATATCTATACAGATGGCTCAAAACTAGACGACAGAGTAGGTGGAGAGACTTAGGTAGGTAGGTAAAATGGTTGAAGTGCACCTGGCACTCCTCAAGTAGCACTTAAGCGCCGTTTTGATACCATTATAAGACCTCCAACAGGCAGATATCTGTTGATGTAATGGAGAGAATTGATAGTATTTAAGTTAGCGCACGGCCCCAGGCTGTCGAAGAAAGGAGCTCGCAGTGACCTTAGTCGTCTAGCTGCCAAACCCGGATATTTACAGAGAAATGCTCTACAGTCTCCTTCTCTGAAAGGTCCCCACAGCTTCTGCAATGGGAGTTAAATGGTAACGCTAGCTTTTCCGCGTGTGTGCCACGTCCAATGACCGGTAAACGCAGCTACGAGTTTGGAAATTGAATGGCGAGGAGTCCAAAGAACTTTCTAAGTCCTTCGTATAACATATTGAGGCCAAAGGGTTTTCGAAATAGCACTTGAAGAAATGGAGCTCCATCTTTTCTGCGCTTTCCTGAGAAATAATTGGTGCAGTTCCCCTTTAACAACTGTCAAGGAGATGCCGATGACCGGGTAGGACGTCTTTGAGGCCAATTCAGTGTCCTTCTTGGCAAGCTCATCATCAATTTCATTTCCCTCTAGGTTCCTATGTCCTGCAACCCAGATCAGAGAAATGTAACCTGCACACCCAAGAGATTTGATCTCTTCTTTACATGAGTTTACTAATTTCGTTCTGCCGCATGGCGTCGTCAGAACCTTATAAAATCTTAATATCTCCCTCGCTCTCGCGTTCCCTAAGCATTTTGCATGCTTGCAAGATCTTATACTTGAAAACCACTAGAGGTATTCTGCACTTTAAAGTACCTAGATAGATAAATTGGCCGATTTAGAGAAAACCTTTGCTCCGACTCCCGATTCCATCTTGGAACCGTCTGTGAAGACAGAGGTGCAAGCTTTGGTGCAGTAGCGGCCAACATTAAAAAGTACATGCCATGAATGGTTCAACACAAAAATTATAAAGATAGCCCAATCAATTTGAAATGTTGTTGTTTTATTTCTATTTAAAACCCGATGATCACCCTTTATTACTGTCATCATAAACCACATAAACGTGAAAAGTTGAAAATATTTGTGTATGATTCAGTATGCATGTATTCCAGCCCAAAATCGACTAGTTACGGTCTAGTTGGGACACGCGTATCCCATTTACTGCAAGCCCTTCATTGTACTAAAGTATGAAATCTATATATATAAATCAGCGTACATTTGTGTGCAAGTGCATGCAATATTGATTACTTCACAGCCACCTTCCCTTCAGTTGCGTTCGCTTGCGTTCCTCTCCGCACTGTTTTTCTTTTCCAATATTCTTGCATCAGTGTAGTTTTTACGGTTTTGTTGTTAAGTTTTTGTTGTACATATTTATAGGTGTTTCTTGTAGTTGATTTGTTTTCTTTTATTGCCACTGCGGCACTCATTGCACGTTCATCAATATAAATCAAGCGTCGACAATGAATTGAGTCGTTTCTGCATCCATTTACGTTAACTCCGATAAATATGCAACAAAGAAATATTAACGATTTCACTGGAGGCCGAGAGATATGCGCCGATGTTAAGTTGCTGTTAATATTTCGCTGTAAATGGCTGGTAAAAATAAAATGTATTTTTGAAAATGTGATTTAACTTTTTAAAGACTCTTAAATTCTTAATGCATATAAATCGAAGATTTAAAAGATTTTAATAAAACGGATTACTTTCTATCGATGGTGTAGCTGACGGGTGTTGTTGATTGACTGCTGCGCCATATAAAGTAATATTTTGGAGACAAAAAATCTGTTTTTCGACAATTGAATTTCAATGCAGTGCTAAAGAGAAATGTCGAACTAAGTAAACATAATTTTTTTTTTTTTTTGTGATTGCTTGTCTTTGAGTGAAATTTTAGTAAAAAAACAAAAACATGTATAGTGAAAAGAGGTTCAATTTTTCATGCAATTCAATGACGTATACATGGAAGATATTTTTTTCACTAAAATCTTATTAGTGTAATAGCATTTTCTCAGCAATTCGAAGAACAAATTGTTTTCCTTACATAAGTGGCTCAAGAGATATGCGATAATCGAAATGACACAAAAAAATATTGCGCTGGCGATTTACCCTAAAACAATAAGTAAATTGGCTCGGTTTCGAGCGGCCTTTCTATAATACATAAATGAAAAATGAGAATCTGTTCTATCGATTTACATAAAAAACCTCACCTTCTAGTATCAACTGCAAATTTATAAATTTTTTAAAAAAGTTCACGAAAATGTTCATGCAATTTTGTATTAAAATAAGAGGGTCGTTTCTTAAGATACAACAGGAAGCAATAAAAGCAATGTGTAGACTCCATAAATACTATGGTTTTTGGCACGAAGATGGAACTTCGGGACACAGAGAAATCTTTAAGTTGCTATCTGAGCAGTGTCCACTGTTTTTGGCACCTAAAGACGATGTCAGATGCATGAGCAATGGAGCAATCCAGAATGCATGCAGGGAGGTTTGACGGATATTTTCTTTACCAATGGGTTCAAGAATGAAATAGGGTCAATGATACTTAAACGATAGTAACAAGAATCACTATGCTGTGGGGGAAATGGCAACTGTTTTTCATACGGAAGTTTTTGCCATCCTGAAAGTAGCCGAATGGATGATCGAGAGGAGATGGAGCGGGAAACAGATAGTCAGGCTGCACTGAGGGCACTGGAGAACGCGACGCAACCCTCAAAGATTGTTCAAGAATGTAAGAAGAAGCTTAATTCTGTCACAAGACAGAACAGGCTTGTACTTATATGGGTTCCAGGGAACTCCGGGGTTCAAGGAAACGAAATCGCCGATGAATTGGCCAAACGTGGATCAGCGGTTCCCCCACAAGGGCCAGAACTAATAATCGAAATCAGTTCAGCAGGAATCATGAAATGGATCAGCAATTATGTATGCAATTTACATAAAGAGCGATGGTCCGGTGTAGAACGCTGCAGAACTGCAAAGTGTTTTGTGACAATTCCGAACAAACTTTCTACTACAACTTGGAAGAAAAGACGTTCGGTTGTTGGTCGGTATTATTACAAAACACACTCAATGAGGTCAGCATATGACCACCCTTGAAATCATTGAGGACCCGATGAGCCTGTCGTGCTTGGAGGAGGCGGATAGCACTGAGCACTTTCTCTGTGAGTGTGCTGCCTTTGCTACGGTACGGCTACGAGTTTTGGGTTCCGATGTCATGAGAATGAGTAATACTCGTTCTCTAAAACTGGAGGATATTTACAGATTTATCAAAGAATCTGGAAAATTATCACAGGACTAACTATCTCTATCTGTGTCTCTCTTCTTTCCTATCTCTTTCTCTTATTCTTTTCTCCTTCCCTCCTTGACTATCTACCCCCCCTTTCCAATGGGCTTTTTAGCCTGCGTGCTTTAGGAGCCACCAAATCTCCTGGTGGTCCTTGGATCGACCTTTTCAAATTTCAATTTCAAGCCAAGTTCCTTACACAAAATTGTTCACGTAGTCGAAGGACAAAAGCCAGCAAACTGCAGATGTCAACGATTCGACTTTACGGTGTTTTCTTCAACGCCCCGCGAACAGATTTATATTAATTGTTAGTTTTTCAAAATAAGTTTCTAAAGCTTGGAAGCATCGCTCTAACGTTAAACGATGACTTGCCAAACCTTACTGAACAGAAATGTCAACACAATTTGCCATTCTCAGCTGATAGTTCTTAAGCAGCTAAAAACAACACCCTTTATATATATTTTGGTCCAAATTTTTTTTTTTTTTTACTCCGATACATATTTTTTTAAATTTAAAATTTTAATAAATGAGTACACTATCTTTCCAGGAGAACGCGGATATGGTGCAAACAAAGAATTATTCACTCTGTGTTAGGCGGGATAAACGTGGAAAATGTGTTAGCGTGGAAAATGTAGTCCCAATGAAGAGGTATATGCTAATGAACTGAGATTGCCTAACTTTTCTGAGACCCGCTTTTCAACAGTGTATATATTTTATTTATTTATTTATATAAATAGTACATAGTAAGACTAAGGTCTCTTAATAGTACTTCAACAGTATTATATACAACTGGAATATTTTTAACATACAAGTTTCTTAATCTAAATTTTACACCAGTTCATTAACAAATCAATCCAATATATTTAACTTACGATAATAATAAGAAAAAAGAAGTAGTAGGAAAAGAATAGAACGATTTAGAAAAGAAAAAACAAAAGTAGTAATTAGAGAATGTAGAGAGAAATTTAATGCCCTAATTCAATGCAGTCAAGCACTTTTAAAGTAATTATAGACTTGTGTCCTGTTGTTAAATCTGTTAAGTCCAGCTTTCACAGTGTCGGGTAATGAGCTCCACAGAGTTAATGAAAAATAATCTAGATGATGCTAGGTAATTAAATGTTGGAACGATGAATTTGTTGTGTCTGCGAGACCTTACAGGTATCAACTTCTCTGTCAGATAGGGAGGTGACTTGAGTAATGTAAGTTTGCACATAAATATTGGGTAATCAAAAAAGTCTTTTCGTATTTGTAATCAAACTTGAACTCATTTTTTTATATTCATAATGAACTTTATTAAACCAAATATGTGCCATTTTGGTCGCCCACCTTTTGCCATTTTTCTTCTATAGACATTATTCCATCAGTGTAAAACTTTTGTGGTTTCTCGGGGAAAAACTGCGAGAAGTAATTTTCACAAGCTCCTATTGAAGCCAACTTTACTCCATTAAGGGAGTTCTGCATTGACCGAAACAAATGGTAGTCCGATGGTGCAAGGTCAGGGCTATATGGTGGATGCATCAAAACTTCCCAGCCAAGCTCTCCGAGTTATCAAAGATGTGTGTGACCTAGCGTTGTCCTGATGGAAGATGACGCCCTTACTGCTGATCAGTTCTGGCCGGTTTTTTTCGATTGCTTGCTTCAATCTCATCAGTTGTTAACAGTAAAATGTAGAATCAATCGTT
This sequence comes from Anastrepha obliqua, assembly GCF_027943255.1. Taxonomy (NCBI): domain Eukaryota; kingdom Metazoa; phylum Arthropoda; class Insecta; order Diptera; family Tephritidae; genus Anastrepha; species Anastrepha obliqua. Next base: position 143,528,968 of record NC_072892.1, on the reverse strand, counting down.
CGAGTAGGTTGGAGCAGCTCATAGTGGATGATTCCTTTCCAATCCCACCAAACACACAGCATAACCTTTCGAGGCATCAATCCTGGCTTTGCGACCATTTGTTGAGCTTCACCACCCTTGCACCATGATCTTTTTCGCATTGTCGTACTTGATCCACTTTTCCTCTCCTGTTACCATTCGCTTCTGAAATGTTTCGATTTCATTTCATTTCAGCAAAGAATCGCAGATGTTATTTCGGCCCATTAAATTTTTCACAGACAATTCATGTGGTACCCAAACATTGAGCTTCTTTTTGTAACCAGCCTTTTTTAAATGGTTCGAAACCGTTTGGTGATGAATGTTTAGTGCCTTGGCGATGTCATGGCAGCTTATGTGACGGTCCTGGTCAATCTTTTCCATAATTTCATCGACTTTTTCAACGATAGGTCGACCGGAGCGAAGTGCATCTTTCACATCGAAATTTCCAGAACGGAAGAGAGCGAACCATTGTTATGCTTCACGACATTTTCACAAATTTCATTGGTGGCTTGCGTGGCATTCTTCCCTTTTTATACAAAAATTTCAAAATATAGCGAATTCCTTCATTATTTTCACTCATTTTTGAACAGCTATAGCTTCAACTTCTGCGAATTTAATTTTTTTTTAGTTAAATGAAGCTTAAAATGTCGCCTTTCTAACACCATATGATATGACACAATGTGATTGGTAGGACTGGAGATAGATGACTCTAACGACATCTATTGACAAAATACGAAAAGACTTTTTCGACTACCCAATATGCAATTTCTAGCATTTCTGTTAAGGCCACAGCCCAGTAACCTTAATCGCCAGACAGATATATGATCGTATCTACCAATCCCATATGCTATACATACCGCGTGGCGTTATTAAATGCCACATTAAGTTTATGGCAAGATGTGGAATCAAGTTTGCTGTATATCACCTCAGAGTAGGTAATGAGAGGCATAATTAGCTGGCGTGATTGTCGCAGAGACTCTCAGCTTACGCAATGTAGCATAAATATTCCGCACAACCCTATTTATATAATCAGCACAGGTAAGATTTGTTTTAAGAACAAACCCTAAATTTTTTTACCTTATCCATAAAGGTAAGGGAACTAGTACCTATCCACAATTTAGGGATAATGTCAACATACACCACACTATTACATATAGACATATGGGATAGGTAAGACATATGACTTTGACGCGTTCAAACATAAAGAGTTTTCATTAGCCCAAACAGAAATAGCAGACAAATGACTGTTTATTTTGAAACATAAATCTTCAACGAGACCAATACGACTGGACAACTACAATTTTACATATATCATCAGCATACGCATGGAAACTCACATACTGACAAACGGTAAAAACATCAGTGACAAAAAGACTAAATAGAAGTGAACCAAGGATAGACCCTTGGGGAACACCAGTGCGTACATATCTAGGCTGAGATGTTAGTTTTCTAGTCTTAGCCTTCTGCGTTCTGCCACCAAGGTAGCTGGCCATGAGCTTCACCGCACTGCCTTTGAAGCCGAAATAGTGTTTAAGCGTCAAACATAGCAATTTGTGATCCACTGTTTCAAATGCTTTAGAAAAATCAAGTCACCGTTGTCAAAACTAATTCTAATATCGTCCAGTATTTTAACCATTGCTGTCACGCAACTGTGACTTTTCTTTCAAACCAGATTGTAGTGGAGAAAGTAGACGATTGTCCTGTACAAATGATGAAATTTGCGTGGCCGTCAAGTTTTTGGAAACTTTGGAAAATGTGGGCGGTTTGCTGATAGGTCTGTAATCACCAGCATAAATAGCATTTGCCTTTTTTGCGACTGGGAAAACTATAGTCTTTTCTCATACTGCTGGGAAACATGAACTAGTCAAGCAATGGTATATTATATGGGTCCCATTATAAATTGGATGCCTATACGGACGAATTTTAGCGATATGCCATCTTCGCCTACAGCATTAGACTTTATTTTGAATAGAGCTTTCAGGACATCTACCTCACTAGCTGTCATAAATTTAAGCTGTTGTTGCAGAGTAGCACAAGATGAGGAATGTTTTCAAATAGCAGCACAATTTGCTTTCTTACCAACACTAATAAAGTAGTCATTAAGTTAATCAAGATCAATCTAACATTCGGGACTTTCCTTGCCATGAATTTTAACTTTTTTTAAGGTTGCGCCACAGTTCTCTTGTTGGAAGTGACGAATCAAGTTTTGAGTAACTGTTCATTGCGGATTTCCTTGTACCGGCGCTAAGAAGTATCCGTCAAGTTTTTTCTCCACTTAGCATAATACTTGTTGCGCTTTCTAATGGCAGCTCGAACTTTCGAGTTGTACCAAGTACATGAACTACAGGGTTTGATTGAAAAGTAATGAGCCTTATTTTTTTTAAACAGTTTTATTAAACCTTTTGGCTTATACAACTAATATTCTTCAAAATAGGACCCTTGAGCGTCAATACACCGCTGGTAGCGGTCCTTCCACTGCAGGAAACATTTTTTTAAACTCATCCACCGGAATCGCGTTCAATTCGGCTGTCACAGTCTCCCCCTTCAGCTTTCTTTTCAGGCGCGGGAACAAGAAGAAGTCCGGAGGGGACAGGTCTGGGCTGTAGGGAGGGTGGGGAAGCACCGGAACCTCCATCTTGGCCAATGCAGAGGTGCAGAGGAAGGCGGTGTCGTGATGAAGAGTCCAATTGTTGACGAGGTCGGGCCGAACCCGGGCGACGCGGTTTTTCAGCCGAAGAAGCACTTCTTTGTAAAATGCCGCGTTTGCAGTGCTTCCTGGAGGTACAAACTTCTTGTGTCCGATGCCTTGAGAGTAGAAAAAGATGATCAGCAGGGTTTTGACCTTGGATTTCCACATGCGGGCCTTCCTTGGCCGTGGTGACTGGCTCGTGTGCCACTCCGCACTGGACAGAGATTGGTCCCCGTAAGCCTCCATGAGTAGCCCAATGGTTTCGGTACTCGTTTTGTTTAGCTTTACGCAAAATTTGATCGAGTAACGTTGCTCCAACGCTCGCTGCATTTTCGCCACTGCAAAATCCTAACACACTTTTAAAACAGCTTTTACGCGCGGATCGATGTTGACTGCACCGCTGTTGCCAGTGAACTGATACCGGTTTCTAGTGGAAGGGGAAGGTCCAACGATCATTTTCCCCCACCAGCCGATTCGGTTGATTGCTTAGCAGACGCTCCGCGTGGGAAGGCTCATTACTTTTCAATTAAACCCTGTATTTAAAACATTTACAGAACGAAGCGGAACATGCATGTTAAATTACGAGGATAAGTTACGGCTAAGGAAATCAAGTTTATTATCAACAGTACTAAGTAATGAATACAGAGAATTAACATTCAACGATTTAAAATCACGATACTCGTAGGTGACACCTAAATCTTTGTGATTCATCACAATATCTAAAGTACAAAATATTAAGTCATGGTCAGAGATAAAGTCAACTTGGTCGAATTTAAAAATATGTGACAAGTCACATGTTATAAAATAATCAAGAAGACTAGGTTGGGAGTTATTTGCAAATCTCGTTGGTGGAATTCCGTTAACAACACAAAGTCCTGCTGTTGCCAACTGGTCGAATAGTTTACTACTACTAGGCTCATTTTTTAAAAGGTTAACATTAAAATCACCACACAACAGGATACGTTCGTAATTTAAGACAAATTCAGGCAAGTCAACAAATAGTGTATCATGAGCAATACTTTTGATATCTGAATGAAGCAGAGATAGATGCGGCACGCGAAAGGCTTTGAGAGGAGTTCTAGTAAAAATTTGAGTTATGACCTATTGACTGACTTCGGTCGAGAGCACAACTAGAAGAAACTGCGGAATTATGTTTTCCCTGCCAAATTCGTAGAAGGACATTTGATTATTATACTTTCGAAAAACAAGTTTGACTTTATTCGAGAATGGGCCACAGACTGCTTCGAAAAATATATTAGCTAAATGGATGTTAATTCTTTTTCTTAATATTTTGATGATCAATTAATGATAATAGTCGATAAACTATATATAACTGATAAAGGCAATCAGTTGGCACATAAAAAATCATGATTTGGCAAAGAAGTAACTATTCATCAGGAAGTATTATTTTCTTCTTTTCAACTCCAAAACCACTCTATTTCTACCTGTCAAATATTTACAAGTGGCTTAAGAAATGCATAAATATCCGTTGAAGTAAACAAAAATAACTGTCTAAGAAATATTTATACAGCTCACTAAACTTCTCATTTCCTTGTTTGCTTTACTGTCAATCCCCACTGAAAGAATTAATAGCAAAAAGCAAAGAGTTTTTCCTGCTATGCATTTTTGCCTTTGGCGTTTCCTCGATTTGTGCATTCCGTTTTCTTGTTGGAATCCTTTTGTCTCTTAACAATGCTTACGTTTTTATACCCGCGCACTTGCGCACAAAGTTATTATAATTTTTTCATTAACGGTTGAATGTAATAATAATATAACGGTAATTTTCAAAAGACATGGTATCTCCGTTATAAATGAAGCAAACTTACTCAAATTTGATACAAATAATGAACCCAAGAAAATAAGTCGGACGTAAGCAAAATTTTTCACAAATTCAATTTATGGGTAATATCAAGAGGCACAACACAGAAAGGAGGGAAAGATCAGCCAAATACGCAAAAAGGGTAGGGTGTAAGCGTCAATTATATCGAGTGTTTTTTACTTACATGACGACTGCTCGACGTCACTCAAATCTTCCACCACCGTACGACCACTTTTAAAGTCCCTATACCACTCGTATGCTCTTGTTCTTGATAGAGCAGATTCGCCAAATTCTTTTTGCAACATTTTCAGTGCATCGCAATACGAAATTTCAGTCGCAACACAAAATTTCAAACAAACTCTTTGTTCAACAGAATTATCCATGGTAAAATACGACAAATTGAAAAAAAGTTGACTGATGTAAACAAACGCCAGGTAGACTCTAATGATCCGATGGTGCTAAAAAGTGACAGATGTGTGTCTTACAGCCATGCGAACATAAGAAAAAAATATGGACCGGTTGCCACGTGCGCGGTTCGGATAAATTAAATATTCCTGGTACCTTTTGATCAACTTTTGAACTTTTGTTTTCAATTTCAAACGTTTATTAACAAAGAATAGTTACAAATTTATTCTTCAAAATTATAGCCATCGCTAACGACACACTTTTCCGATCTCTCAGGCAATTTGTGCAGCGCCACAAAAATTGGCCGTCTTTGGCCGCAAACCAATCATCGAGTCATTTTTTTGCATCTTCGTGAGAATTGAAGCGCTGCTCAGAAAATGCGTGGTCCATCGATGCAAACAAATGATAATCGGAAGGCGCCAAGTCTGGTGTGTAAGCCGCATGCACCAGCGGTTCCCAATCGTACGCCTTCACCAATTCCCGGGTCGCTCTTGTTCGTTGTGGCGGTGTATTGTCACATTGTCAGTTCATGTGGCACCCATCTTCCGACTTTTAAAATCATGCCCATGTCTTTCAAATGTTTGGAAATGATTTATTGGGTCACTCCCAACTGCTCTGCCATCATTTCTTGTGTTTGACCATCATCTTCAACCAACAATGCTTGCAATTCGGCGTCCTCTAACTTTTTCGGTGGCCGGCTACGGTCCTCGTTTTCCACGCTAAAATCACCACTTCGGAATGAATATTGTTGACAGATGACAGACAAAAAACAAGACATTTGGGAAGGTTTAAAAATACGCCTAGCGACATCTATAGCTGAACGTCTAATTTCATAGGTATATACCTGGTATATACATTTTGAAAAACGGGACGAGCTACGCCCACTTTTGAGTAAACGCGTGACGACTTAATAAGTCTCGCTCAGCTTTGGTACTCGTATTACTCCACTCAACATTTAGAGTTCACATAATTATCGAGATCGGATGATCGGACTGAGATCGGATTTCCTTGCGTTTCGTTTGATTCACTTCCACACCAAAAATAGCCTTCCTTACTAGTTTCCTTTGATTTCGAGAGCTTGGCGATTGTTGTACTCCCTTTTTTTTTTTGATTTAGCCAACGGCGATTTTATTTGCCGTTATTTTATTATTTCTACGATTGTTCTTCTGCAAGATTTTCCAAAAACAAAATTAAATTTCTGTGCTTGTTTTTTAACAAACTTAGGAACGAAATAACTCTTTGTTCCTTTCGCATTGATGCTGCATTTCTGGTTAATTTCCTGCTGAAAGCAATTCAGTTTGTCAAACATTTATAAATAGTAAAAGCAAATAATGCAAAAGTACCTCATGCAAACTACAAATTGGCAAACAAATGTATGCAATTTTAAATTGATTCGCGCATAAATCGCAAATTGTCCGTCACGGAAATCGTTGCCTTCAGCTGACAATTTAACTCGGGCTCTTGTGTGCGTTTAGCTCTACGCCAATTTATTAGCAAATTAAAGACTTTGACGCGCCCAAAGCTATGCTTGAATCTCAAATCGTGTGCATTGCAAGCGACGAATGCATTTGCTTGGAAATAAAATAAAAACAAAACCAACTGATAAATTATGAATATGTAAAGGTGCTGCTGCACCAAACCAAATTCAAGCAAATAATTACTTACATAAAATAAATTTGCAACTTATTGTTGTTGTCAATAATAAATCAGCGCTTATCGCCGACTAGCAACTGACCACAGTAGCACTAAGGACAACAGCAGCAGCAGCCACAGAGGCAAACAGACAAACAAGTATTCGCTTGCTGATGGCTACTCGATGCGAAGCGAAGTAGCATCAGAGCATACATACACACACACATACACACACACATACATACGTCGTAGGAATGCCAATATTAACGGTGTATTACTGGATATTTTTAGGGTAATCCCGGAATCCCGAGACTCATTTAGAGATAAAATTCATTCACCAAAGGGAAAATTCAGTAATTTCATAACTGAAATCATTAAGGCAAGCCATGATATAAAATTATTGAAAATTTAAGATAAACTGATATTAAAAATGGAATATTTTTTAATAAAAATTTGAAAGCAATATATATTTTTTAAATTATATTTAGTTCAGGAACGCATACATCACAAATAAAAATCAACTACAAAGTTTTTTTCAAAGTTGTAACGAAGGCAACCAAACAGTTGCGCCATCACAAAATACTTAAGCCTTTTTATATATGTATAAGCTTTTTATATATATAATTGGCCCGTACACCCTTTTTGGGTGTTTGGCCGAGCTCCTCCTCACATTTGTGGTGTGCGTCTTGATGTTGTTCCACAAATGGAGGGTTCTACAGCCTCCGAACGGCAAATATTTTTATGAGGAGCTTTTTCATGGCAGAAATACACACGGAGGTTTGCCATTGCCTGCCGAGGTGCGACCGCTTTTAGAAAAAACTTTTTCGTAATTTTGTTGTTTCACGGAGATTCGAACCTACATATGTTCTCTCTGTGAATTCCGAATGATAATCATGCACCAACGCATTCGGCTACGGCGGTCGCCGTAACATAGGAGCATCGAAGGTAATGAAAAAGCGGATGAACTGGCAAAAAGGGTATCTGCCAAGAATAACGTTCTTGCAGTATCGGTATTCACACCATTAGGTGCAGTCAAGAATACAATTTCCCTAAAATACCTTCCAATGGCAGATTGTGGATGGAGAGACCAGACGAAATGCAAAATCAGCAGAATGTTATGGCCCACCTACAACATCAAACAATCGTCAATATTGTTAAACATGAAACGACGGGACGCCTGGAGACTACGGCAGTCATAACTGGCTTCTGGTCTATCGGAGACCAAGCCGCCAAAATGGGCATCCCTCACAACACATACTGTCTTCTTCTTCTTAATTGGCGCGATAACCGCTTACGCGATTTTGACCGAGATTAACAAAGCGCGTCAGTCGTTTCTTTCTCGTGCTAACCAGCGCCAATTGGACACACCAAGTGAAGCCAAGTCCTTCTGAGCCAACTGATCTTTCAACGCATCGAATACTTTCAAAGCCGGAGCGTTTGTATCCATTCGGACGACATGACCCAGCCAACGAAGCTGGATCTTTATTCGCTGCGCTATGTCTATGTCGTCGTAAAGCTCATACAGCTCATCGTTCCATCGTCTACGATATTCGCCGTTGCCAACGTACAAAGGTCCAAAAATCTTACGCAGAATCTTTCTCTCGAACACTCCAAGCGTCGCTTCATCGGATGTTGTCATCGTCCAAGCTTCTGCGCCATGCGTTAGGACGGGCATGATGAGAGTCTTGTAGAGTGTTAGTTTTGTTCGACGAGAGAGGACTTTACTGCTCAATTGCCTACTTACTCTAAAGTAGCACTTGTTGGTAAGAGAGATTCTACGTTGGATTTCAAGGCTGACATTGTTATCGGTGTTAATGCTGGTTCCTAAATACACGAAGTCTTTTACAACCTCAAAATTATAACTGTCAACAGTGACGTGGGTGCCGATACGCGAGTGCGCCGACTGTTTATTTGAAGACAGGAGGTACTTCGTCGATGATGTCGATATCATCGGCATACGCCAACAATTGTACGCTCTTATAAAATATTGTGCCTGAGCGATTAAGTTCGGCGGCTCGTATGATGCTCTCCAACATCAGGTTAAAGAAGTCACACGACAGCGAGTCACCCTGTCTGAAACCTCGTTTGGTATCAAACGGCTCGGAGAGGTCCTTCCCAATTCTGACGGCGCTGCTGGTGTTGAGCAACGTCATCTTACATAGCCGTATTAGTTTTGCGGGGATACCAAATTCAGACATAGCGGCATACAGGTAACTCCTTTCCGTACTGTCGAATGCAGCTTTGAAGTCGACGAAAAGATGGTGTGTGCCGATTCTCCTTTCATGGGTATTTTCCAAGACTTGAAGGCATTGTGAATATTTGGTCCATGGTAGACTTTCCAGGTCTAAAGCCACACTGATAAGGTCCAATCAGTTGGTTGACGGTGGGCTTCAGCCTTTCACACAATACGCTCGCTAGAACCTTATAGGCGATATTTAGAAGACTAATCCCGCGGTAATTGGCACAAATTGCGGGATCGCCCTTCTTATGGATTGGGCAGAGCACACTTAAATTCCAATCGGCAGGCATGCTTTCATCCGACCATATTCTGCATAGGAGCTGATGCATGCACCTTACCAGCTCCTCGCCGCCATGTTTGAATAGCTCAGCCGGCAGTCCGTCGGCGCCCGCGGCTTTGTTGTTCTTTAGCCGTGATATTGCTATTCTCACCTCGTCATGGTCGGGTAACGGAACGACAATTCCGTCGTCAACGATTGGGGTATCGGGATCTTCACATTCTCTATGACATGCGCAGCTGTCACCGTTTAACAGGTTCGAGAAGTGTTCCCTCCATAATTTAAGATTGCTCTGTACGTCAGTCACCAGATCGCCGTCTTTGTTGTTACAGGACAACGCCCCGGTCTTAAAACCTTCTGTAAGCCGCCGAACTTTCTGGTAAAATTTACATATACAACACATACTGTCACAGTTGCAAAAAACTGGAGAAAAAGGAAACAATATTCCATTTGCTCTGTGAATGCCCTACCATATGGAAGGACAGAATGTTAACCTTGGGTCAACCGTGGTTCGAAAGTCTCGAACAACTGTCTTAAGGTTCCTAAACCGCACAGACTGGATATAGTCATAAATAACTGGTAAGCAAGTTGGTAACGAGGATGTGCAACAAAATGGTGCGGAAGCGCTAGTTGGATTCTGGGAGAATTACCACTCTAACCAACCAACCAGCATCTCGCATAGGCAGATCAGTTATCGAAAAAGTTTATAAGATCACAGAAATAATCGAAGTTGACCGGCCTTTTAGTAGTCAAAGCATTGCCCAGGAGCTAAGGATCAGCCATAAAACAGTTTTAACCCATTTTCGCAAAAATTATTGGGAAAAATTATGGATTTCTCTTTCCCTAAACTTAGATTTCAAACACTTTTCTGAACTCTCTACTTACGAGGGTGACATCTGCAGCTCTGCACCTTGCGAAAGCATGATGAAACAATATTTTCTTTGGTCAAAAATATTTACCATAAAAATATTTATATATTTATGTCGAGTATTTTTTCAGTTTGAAAACTTAAAATGTTTATACAAAACAAAAATATTGTTAAACAAATTATTTTTTTTTTTATTATCTGGTCGATAATTTCACGACACTTATTTTCTTAATATGCTATCCAGTATATATGCACCGCAGCTACGAGTTACATATTTAGTTCACTCGATGAGTCCAATTTTTGACTACTTTTCAATAGTCATTTGGCTTCAATTCTTATACGACCCATCTTTTATAGGCACGAAAGCCAAGACCCCTATGTAAAATTTTCCACGTGGTCGAAGGAAAAATCCCAGCAAGTTGAGAACACGACGAATCGATATTTCGGCATCTTCTTCAACACTTCGCTCATAGCTCAAGCTCATAGCTTCGCGAACAAATTTTTAAATTTTTTTCAAAGTAAATTTCGACAACCTCGAAGAGCTGCTCAGACGTTAAACGATTCAAGCCGACTTGCCAAACTTTCTCCTCTTGATTGGTGCGATAACAGCTTCAACGATTTTGGCCGAGTTTAGCAAAGCGCCCTAGTCGTTTCATTCTCGTGCTAACCAGCGCCAATTGGACACACCAAGTGAAGCCAAGTCCTTCTGAGCCAACTGATCTTTCAAAGCTGAGGAGGCCTTCCTCTTCCTGCACTTTTTCTATGTCATCGTAAAGCTCATGCAGCTCATTTTTCAATAACCTACGATACTCGCACTTGCCAACGTGCAAAGGTACAAAACTTTTCCGATGAATCTTTCTCTCAAACACTCCAAGGAATGCCTCATCGGATGTTATCATCGTCCAAGCTTCTACGCCATACGCTAGGACGGGCATGATGAGAGCCTTGTAGAGTGTTAGTTTTGTTCCGTGAAGACTTCAATACTCAATTGCCTACTTAGATTCTCCTTTGGACGTTTAGACGATGATAAAAGATACTTCGTGTTGTCCTCGTTCAACACCAAACCGATTTGCTTTGCTTCTTTATTCAGCTTAGAAAAGGCAGAATTAACAGCGCAGTCGTTAATTTTTCTGTGAATACTCTTTTTTGCAAAGAGCGTTTTTATTAAATTAAAATGATTTTCTTAAATCTATTTCTGGTTTGCCGCGCTAGTAAATTTCATTATATATTCTGAAAGAAATCATCAATATCATCATCATACGCAAGCAATTGTACGCTGTTATCATAAACTGTGCCTGAGCGATTAAGTTCTGCGACTCGGGCGATCTTTTAAAGCATGGGGTTAAATAAGTCACTCGACAGCGTGTCAGCCTGTCTGAAACGTCATCTGTAATAAAATGGCTCAGACAGGCGCCAAACCTTATTGAGCAGGGCGGTTGGGCGCTCCGGAGCAGATTACAAAACTTGCGTTTTTCTCAAAACCATGTTTCTTGAACTGGTGATTACTGTAACTTAAAAACCGCTTGCTCGGTTTGAATAAAATTATACTGCTTTTAAAACCCCTAAAAAACGCGTACCTAATAGAAGGATTTTTTTTTAATTTCGATTTTTTTAAACCGTTAATTGTCGGGTTTTTCTCGAAAATCTGAAAAATATTTCCTGAGGCCGCCATATTGTTAATATCGAAAAAAAAAGCTTCGAACAGGCAAAAAATTATCTATTAATAAAATTGATTTCTCTTGCCCGATTAATCTTAGATGAATCTCCAAAGACTTGTGAGAAACGGGCAAATGACTTCTGGAGAAACGGGCTCAACACAAACTGCGGTAACTTTTACAATTATTAAGTTTTTTCTTCAATTTTGCTAAAGACAAGTCGAAACATGATGTATGAATGTTATGTTTTTATTTTTGTTAAATAAAGCACTTGACTAGCAAACAAAAATTGTTGAAAATCATAATTTTTTCGTACCTCTAACTACCCCTAACCCCTTAAGAGCAACTTTTTGGGCGCTCTAGAAATAAATATATTAATAAAAAAAAAACACATTTACCAAAAAAAAAGAGATAAAGCAAACATAGGAAATAAAGCTATACTTATGTACGTTCTCTAACGGAAATGGGAGTAAACAGGGCATTAGTCTCGTTTATAGAACGAATGGTAACTGGGCGAACGATAAGCGCAAATCTGGGTAACACATCCACCAAGAAATTCCCGATCAGGGGTACACCTCAAGGTGGGGTGATCTCTCCACTTCTGTGGAACTTAGCTGTCAATAATCATCTTCAAGAACTTGAAAAAATGGGAGGGAAAATAATCTCATATGCCGATGATATTGTTATAGCAATCTCGGGGAAACACCTTCCAACATTATGCGATCTTCAAAAAAGATTCCTCAACAGACTATCACTTTGGTGTAAAAGTCGAGGACTTGAAGTAAATCCGGAAAAAACGGATCTGATACTATTTAGCAGAAAACATAAACACCTGCTCTAAAACACATACTCCTAGGAGGGAAACCACTTAGAGTAACAGAAAAGGCAAAATATCTAGGACTTGTACTGGATAGGAAGCTAAATTGGCGGCTCACAGTCGCAGATAGAGTACGCAAATGGGGATTGGAACCCAGAATGATACACTGCCTGTACGCAGCAGTGGTTAGGCCTATTCTCTACTATGGTATTGTAATATGGTGGATAGGTATAACTGGTTTCTGGCCATCGTGACATTGAGGGTAACTGTAGAGCCGATGAACTACTGAGACTCGGCTTCAAGTTGACCTATGAGTACATAGACCATGACATAGGCATACCCTTACAAACATGTAAGCTACTTATCCTTGAAGAAATCGTAAGGAAAGCAAACGAAAGATGGCGCAATGAAGCCACCTGCAAAATTGCCCATCAACTGTTGCCGACTCTTAGTGCTAAACGCACAGAATCTTTGCTAAGCCAAAATAAGCACAGTCTTAGCAAACTGATTACAGTCATAACGGGCCATTGTCTAATAGGTAGGCACGCCCAAAGGATGGGTGTGCAAGCACACGACTTCTGTAGAAGTTGTCTTGATGAGGAAGAGGAAGAGACAATCTTACACCTTCTGTGCCATTGTCCTGCTCTATCCAGACGGAGATTTGCTATTCTAGGCAAACAATTTTTTAACGACATGGAAGATCTCAGTTCCGCAGAAATAGGAGGTATTCTAAAATTTTTTGGAAAGCACGCACTGGAGAAATAGGGAAAGCTCCCCACGCGGCATCAGAATGAGCCTGAGTGTGTCCCACAGGACAACCGCTTCAACCTAACCTATTGCATTTAAAATGTGGGCATAAGAACAACAAAGCACCTAAACGGAAGCCAACTTACCTTGACTTAAACTTGTTACGTTCCAAACCTGCTGATGAAAAGCATCGTTCAACCTCAACACTTGGCGGAATTTTTCGTTGGACTATCAAAATGTAAACATAACCTATTTGAAGACATTGAACCCTATCTCCAAAATACTTCTACTTATTTTATCAGCGCGTGGTTTATTGAAACCCTTTTACTGTAATCAAAATTTCTAAGAAACTACTTTGCAACTCTCAATTCCATATTTGAAATTATTCAGGATCCCGAAGTTAACATAAGCAAACACGGAATTTTCGAGTCCTGAAAATCACCGAGATGGCGAGATTAGTATCCCTAAAACATATATACATGCCTATGCATGTGTGCAGGTCTTCTTGCGGCGTAAATATTGTTATTGCTGGCGAATAGAGCTGGTGCTGCTGTTGGTGCCTTTGCTATACGAACATTGCGGGGATTTGTAGCTGTTGGTTTATTACGCGCGATTAAATTCATTAAAGAAAAGCAAATAAATCAACAAATAAGGCAAATAATCGTAACAATATCAACAGCTATAACAATTACAATATTAACGCCAACAACAATAACCACAACAGCAAATAAATACCACAGTCATTATGATTGTATTGCGGATAGGAGAGGCACTAGAATAAGCGCCGCTCATCTGTAGAAGTGAATATGTGTATGTGTCCATATCAGCGATATTGCAGGCCGCCTTTGTTTGTGTGAACTAAGTATGCCGTAAGCCTACAATTTTTTTCATTTTTTTGTTGTTGGGTTTCCTTATTATTGCAGCAGATTAATTTTCATATCTTTTGCGCACATTTTTGTCTCGCATTTTTGCATCTGTGAATGTATTTGTGCTGGACTTTTTCTTGCTTCCCCTTGAGCCTTCCGCTTTACTGCTTTCGTTTCGACGGAATTGGACTTAAGACTGCTAATTGTTTCGGCTTAATTGCAAAATAAGCTTATGAAATTCAAAATCTGCGAATGTGTGTGATTTTGTTGTTGCATAGTAGTTACTTAACAAGCTGTGGTAAGCAAAAACAAAAAAAAGCCATATGGAAATGTGCTTGTGCCGGAAATCCAATACAATTCTAGAAGACACGCTTTTGTCAAAGAAGGGATTTTAGCTCAATAAATACAACTCAAGAAAATATTTTTTGTGCAGCTGAAACGCATTTTTATTTAATACTACACTCGTGCAGTAGAGAACATTTCAATAAAATATAGCCTATAAATATAAGGTGTGTTTTAAAAATCAGGTAACATTATTAATTTCGCGAACTATGCAACTTTATTCGATTCATACGAGGCTTACCTTTTATACTTAGCGCCTTTGCCCGACTACATGTGGTGAGCTGTAATTCGATATTTTTTGTCCAAAAGTTTGTTACTTTTTAGCATGAACTTGCATACAAAATTTCCATTTATTTGCTTTATTTGTTCCATTTTCAGTGAGTTGAAAAATTCATCTCGCCAAAGGATGGCATTAACTCGTGAACATTTTCGTGCAATGATTCATTACGATTTTCGACGTGGATTATCGAGACAGGAGTGCATTGATCAACTTAGTTCGGCTTTCACCGTTGAAGCACCACACTTAGCCACTGTGAAACCCGAGTACAATGAGCTCCAACGTGGCCGTCGTTCCTTGCAGGCTGAATTTCGTGAAGGTCGTCCAAACACGGTTTTTGTGTCAGGAATAATCGATGATATGCGTCAGTTGATAACTCAAGATTCCTGTGGCATACTCGCATCGCGAGGTAGAGTAATCCTTGGGCAGTAGTGTGACTACCCACTCACGGTATACATAAATTGCATGAACATTTGGTAGTCAATAATACAGGGTAGGCCATATAGCGTTTGCTTTTTGAACCACCTATTTTTTTGAGAATGGTAACACAAATGAAATGTGAAATGTGTTCATAATTTACTTAAAGGTTTGACATTTACGAAATGGGACGCTATACGCTTGAACAAAATTGGGAAATATTGAAAACCTATTTTCAAAGTGGTGAGTCTTCTTCTTCTTTTCTGATTTTCACATCGGTGGCTACGTCAATAAGCAAAATTGTCGGATTTGGGGTTCAAAAAATCCACACGTTACTGTAGAGAAGCAAATGCATCCACAACGAGTCACTGTTTGGTGCGGTTTTTGGTCTGGCATCATCATCGGGCCATTTCTTTTCGCAAATGAGCGAGGAGCCGCGTTACAGTAAATGACGAGCGTTACCGTGACATGCTCAACGAGTTTTTGTTTCCAACTGCCAAAGTTACACTCGAACTTTTGGCAACCGTTTTTGACAACCGAATAATCAGCCGAGATTCCGATATCAATTGGCCGCCTCGGAGCTGTGATTTAAGCCCGTTGGACTATCTTTTGTGGGGAGCCGTTAAGGACAAATGCTATGCGAACCATCCAGAGACGATTGATGCCATTCATGAAATTGGAGCCCAAACAATCGAAAATATGCTTAAAAATTGGGTTGATCGAATGGCCTACTGTAAAGCCAGTCGTGGCAGTCATTTGAACGATATTATTTTTCATTCATAAATGTCAAAGTTCAATCTTCAAAATAAAAAAAAACAGTTTGAAAAAATATTGATTAGTTTTTTTTTATAGCTAATTCAAAAACCAAATTTTACATGGCCCACCTTATATTTGTTCTCGTTGAACACCGCAAGTTGGACAATTGCCCAGAAAAGGATTCGGACTCGTCTCGATTGGCGTGAAGTAGTATTGAAGAAATTCATCCGCTATGTCTCAAAGCATGTCCATGGCATTGTCCTAAGTGACGGAAAGCAGAGAAAATAAGAGATCAAGCAGAAAACTTTGCAATCAATGCAAAAAGCCTGTTTATTTCCAACACAACAAAAGACTAACAAGTAATTTTTCAGAAAATAAAATCTGTATGTATTGTATTTTTGCTCATACAAACTCCTTTTCTATTTACTTATGCCTTAAAAACTAATTCGATCCCAAGTATGCCAAAAGTATTTCCATATTTAGAACTGTTAATAATGCTAAGATTAGGTGAAAAAACGCAGAAATTCAAAAAAAATCAAAAACCGAAAACATTCCTAAAATTGTTTTCTGTCATTCAAAGGAAAAACAAAATTTTGGTACTTACCCGAAATAGATTTTAGATTGCACTACAGCTTTAAAAGTTATATTTTACTGAATACCTGCATCTCTACTCCATGTAATTTATTAAAGTTTAGTAAAATAAGCGCAAGTTTAAGATACTAAAAATCACGTTGATTTTTATATATACAGTGTACTCTCTCTTAAGCGGACACCTGCGGGGCTGACAAATGTGTCCGCATATGAGAAAAATATAAAAAGAGTTCATAAAAATGTGTAATAAATGTATACATATACAGTTTTATTTCCAAAACAAGGATATTAATACATACAAACCGAGTGAAGTCCAAAATAAGCAATACTGAGCTAAAATAGAAACGACAGGAGCTTTATTGTGATAACTTCCAGTTTATTTATTCAACATAGTCCCCTCTGGCCTCGATACACTGTTTTTCTTTCGAAAGAGTGTTCCAGGTCATTGACCGGAATCCGAAATGTCCTTCAGGATGCCAGTACAAGCTTTTAGATGGCCTCTACGGACGCAAAATGTTTTCCTTTCATAGCCAAATACAATTTTCTGCATAGAGAGAAGCCACAGGGAGCCACATCAGGTGAATGCGGTGGGTGATTGATGCTTAAAATGTGATTTCTAGTCAAAAAATCTGTCACAAGAGTGGATCGATGAGATGGTGCATTCTCATGCAATAATCGTCAGCTTCCTCCTTCGCGGTATTCAGGGTGAATTCGACGAATGCAGTTGAACAAACGCTTCAAAACGCCAAGATAGAAAATTGCACTGACGGTTTGACCCATTGGCATGAACTCCTTGTGGACAATTCCCTTGCAATCGTAAAAACAATTTTTTTTAATTAACACTTCATTTTTGACTTCTCCAAACGCGGTTTTTTGGGTGGTACCTCGTCTGGGGTCTTCCATTCGCATTTTGACGCTTAGTTTCAGGTTCATGTTAGGAAAACCAGGAAGAAAGTTCTCAAATTTTCTCGGCTCTTTAATAAACTCTTTCGAATGTGGAATCTGAGCAAATTTTGGTTCTCAGTTAACTTGTGCGGAACGAAACGTGCACAGACATTTCGCAAACCCAACTGGTCAGTTAAAATGCGATAAATCGATGTTTTGGAGATATTGAACTCCGATTCCAGGAATTTTAACGATGATTTCGGTTCATTTTTGATAAATTTACCAATGATTTCGACGGAGCTTTCGGTGATTACTGATTTTGGGCGGTCCGTTTGTTTATTGTCATTTATTTACTCATAACCATCTCTGAAACGTGTAGTCCACTCATGAATTCTGGCATGAGAAAGACAGTCATAAGCTTTTTTCATCAATTCAAATGCTTCTGTAAACGTTTTACCGATTTTAAAACAAAATTTGATATTAGCGCTTTGTTCGAAACTCATTTTTGTACCGATGACACAGACTTACTGACGCAATAACTTCGCTTCCACTGAACCGAATGTCACCAAGCTTTCACTGGAGGTCAGCTAGGGTTGTAACTTCCAAATCACAAGCCCACTAAAAAGATGGCGCCATCAAATCCATTTTTAAGTCACCAGCCTTGTTTATATTGGACTTCACCTTGTAGAATCAATAAAAAACTCAGTGCCTCCTATGCGGTGCAAATATCGCTCTGCGGTAAAGAAATTTATGCAGCGGACTAAAGCAGCAAGAAACATAGAGTGCGAAAGCGTCGCTACTACCAATAAGCGTGTCATGCAAACGCGTAAAACCCAAGAAACACACACATATGCAGCAAGCGCGTACAAAGCCACTGGCCACATAAATGTAAACCTACCCTAAAGCCGTTGCCTTGATAAAGTTTGTAAGCATGACAACTGGACGAAAATAATTATCCTCCTAATAAAATAATTATGAAAAGGCTTATCTTCTTAGTACTGCTCTATTATGTGTGTGTGTATGTGTGTGTGTGTGTGTTCTTGAACAATATTCAGATTTTTTCTTATTACAATTTCCTTCTGATCTTATTATCTATTTTTGCACACATTCCTCCGCTAATTAAACGAAATAGCTGCTAATTACAACTATAATAAAGGCACAGTTTTCTTGCGTATTTATATGAATTGCCTGTTTGGTAAGCGGGGCATCGCTTTGTCTTTGTAAGCCTAGCAGCTTAACACTAAGCCAGTGAATTTATTTTAATCCAACATACTTTATTGTGAATCAAAGCCAGGATTTGCTTTATCTTTCAACAATTTGCCACGCACATTCGGCTGCGGCAGTCGTAGTACTTTTTACGGTGTACAAGCACAAGGTGAAGCGAATTAATAATTACTTTTTTTTTTTGAAAATAACTTTTTTACCAAAATAAAAATGCTTTTGAGTCATGGAAACCTTTATTTGGGCCCATTGTTTTTCTGCTTGTATACTGCAGCTGCCTAGTGCAAAAGTGTGAAATAAGATTGGCGTCCGGCACCATTTGCAAAATTTATAAATCTTCCGATAGAGTGGTTAATTTTGCGTCCCCTAGTATATATTTAGGTATCTACACTTTAAAGTAGTAGTCACCTCAATATATTTCTACACTATATATACAGGTATACGAGGTGTGTTCAAAAAGTATCGCGAATTTTGAATTTTCACAGGTTACGTATATTCGAATTTCGATTTTTTTGTGGCGATATATTGGTACTCATGTCTCTCACTTATGCCGACGAGTTTGGCCATTTTGAATGTTCATTAAATTGTTGACAGCTACTTTCATTGCACGTGTTTCGGCTCGTCTGCGATTTTTACCTCTTCAAAACGTTGGATCAAAGAACCTGTATCAAATTTTGTGCGTAAAACGAAATTAAGTGCGCGGATGCATTTCGTTTGTTGACTGTGTCATACGGAGTAGCTACTTTGGACCCAAGCAACGTTTATCGGTGGTACAAAATGTTCTCTGAAGGCCGAGAAGGTGTGAACGACGAAAAGCGTGCCGGATGCCCGAGCACTTCAACAACAAACGACAAAATTGATGAAGTGAAGAAAATGGTTTGGCCAATCGTCGAATCACCTTTAGAGAAGTTGCTGAGGACCTAGACATATCGATTGGCTCGTGCTATTCGATTTTTTTCAATAATTTGGGCATGAGATGGGTCGCCCCAAATTCGTTCCAAAACTGCTCAATTTCGACCAAAAGCAGCATCGCATGAATATTGCTAATGAGATGTTGGACTCTGTCCGCGACAACTCAAATTTGCTCTACAGGGTCATAACTGAATCTGACGAATCGTGGATTTATAGTCTTCTCAATGGAAGCTGCCGCACGAACCAAGGCCGAAAAAAGCTCGCCTAGTTCCGTCGAATGTAAAAGTTTTCCTTACCGTTTGCTTCGATTGCAGGGTCGTTGTGCATCATGAGTTCTTGCCACAGGGTAAAACGGTTATGCGCAATTTGCGCGACGCAATCCGCCAGAAACGCCCGGATTTGTGGAAGAACAAAAATTGGTTCTTGCATCATGATAACGCCCCTGCTCACACATCATTGGAAAAAACGTTGGTTCAAGTGCATAATATCTCATGGGGATTACTTTGAAGGGGACAAAATAGATATTAATGAATAAGTAAATAATTTTTGAAAAAAAAACACAAAATTTCCTATACTACTTGTATATGTCCACAATTGGCGCATAAACCTACTCGGCTACGGTTGCTTGATAGTTGTTCAGCAACATTTTGCGCTATAGCAGCAATATTCTCAACTGAACGTCCAGTTTTTGGTCTGTCAGTCCTTTTTCTACCATCGAAAATATCGAATAGGAATTAGGAATAACTAATGGGTTTGAATTGCCTGCAACTCAAACCGATTTGACGAAATTTGGTAGTGAGTCTCCATCACCACTTGAATAAAGTAACAATGCAATTAAAATTTATCCGCATGAACATCTGGGTATTATCAAATATCTCCTAAAATGATAGTGGAGACTGCAAACTGCGCTGTTAGATTTCTCAGTGTGCTGTTTAACGTAATTCTTCAAGTTGGCCACTTTTCTTCTCAATGGAAAAAATCCACCGTTATAACTCCAACTATTTGAAAAGTTGCTAAAACAAAAACTGATGCCGCATCTGCAGCAAAAAAAATGTTATTACAGCTCATCAGCTCGGTTTTCGTGAGAAATGCGGCACAATTGAGCAAGTCAATCGTATCAGCTCCAAAATAAAGAAGATGTTGCTCTCTAGTCAAAATAATGAGACACGTATTTTTTTGTTCGCCCGAAAACATTTTTTTTCAAGAGTTATCGGCAATTTTGTTTTTCGGCTCAAAATCGATTTTTTTTTTTAATTATATAAGAAAATTTTCTTTGCTAAATAAAAAATTTTCAACTACAATTGTTTCTACATGAAGTCATTTGTGTAAGTAATGACGATCATTTTGAACCCAGAATCATTAAAATCGGTTCATTTTTGACTAAGTTATGAGCATTTAAAAAACAAAAAATTCTTTTACAATGAAAAAAAATCAATTTTGAGCCGAAAAACGAAATTGCCGATAACTCTTGAAAAAAATTTTTTTCGGGCGAACAAAAAAATACCATACGTGTCTCATTATTTTCACCAGAGAGCAACATATTTGAGTTACATCAAAATCGAAGAACATGACCCGAACAGCCCGGTTGGACTGAAATGGAAAGCATCAGAATGCTTTTGAACGACGGGAGTACTGCTCAGCCATATTTCTCAAGCGTTAGCTTAAGCGTTCGACAAAGTATGGCACGAGGGACTTGTCTATAAAATCCAACGCGCACTGTCACAAAGCTCATCCAAAATATTGGAATCTTATCTTACAAATTGGGTGTTTATGGTAAAATATAAAAACTAATTAAACTGATGAAATCGATATTAAAGGCGACGTGCCATAAGGCAGTGTTCTGGGTCGGCTTTTGTATGTAATATACACGGCTGACCTTCCAACAAGCCCGCAAATATTATATTTACATCCACGTTTGCTGACGACACTGCAATCCGTTGTCGCTCCGAGTGTCCCAAAAGAGCGTCGGGTGAACTCAACAGTCATCTGAAACACATAGTAAAGTGGTTGGCAGACTGGCGCATCAAAGTGAATAAGCAAAAGTGTAAGCAGGTGACTTTTACGCTAAATAGAAGCGACAGCTCGAGTGTATATCTAAACTCCACACTCATACCTCATTCTAAAGAAGTTGTATTACTTGGTGCTCGTATGGACAGGTGCCTGACATGGAAAAGGGACAAGTGGACAGGTTAGCCTTGATCACAGAACTCTTCTCCACAATACAATCATCAAGCCAACCTGGACGTATGCGTATCAATTGTGGGGTAATGCAAGTGCCAGCAATATTGCAATTATACAATGAAGACCATCTAAAATATTAAGGAGGGTTACTGGAGTGCCCTGGTACATAACCAATGAAAATATCCATCCACCAGACCTAAATGTGCCATTAGAGGTAGCAGAAATAGCAGTAATCCAACAAAACAACTACCAAAGTTTTAACTACTATGCAATCCTTGCTTCCAAATGAATGGTTGAAGTCCTAAAACACCTGCTCAACTGTGTTAAAAGTAATAGAGATAATAGAGAAAAAAATATGAAATGAAACATGAAATGAAACCGGAAACTTCCAGAAGCCATTAGCTAGAATTTTGACTACAAATAAAGTGAAACTCTTTAATTTTCAAATTCAACAACCATTTTGTATTTAAAAAGTTGTCTGAAAAAATGCCTCAGGTTTCGATGCTGAATAATGCGAAATAATTTTAAATTGTTTTTGTGTGCTTCAAAGAACGGAAAAATATAAATATTCAATAGTGACATGCAACAAAATTGCCCGCAGACCAATGCGATAAACGTATTGAGCAACAGAAAAACATCCCATTTCAACAGCATTGGCGTTGCAACAGCGGCAACCACAAAACATGTCTGAAAAGCTTAAAAAAGTAAATCGAGAGGAAAAATTGGCTTACAAAACCAAAAGTAACTAATGAAATTCGGACAACAATTAATTATCCTTTATCAGCGATCCTGCGAGTGGCAGTGCATACAAAGTTGGGTGTTGCACATACATGTATGTATGTATGTACATATATACATGTGTGCGAGGGCGCCTAGTGAAAAATCTACATTTGCAAATATACATAGTATCAAAATTTTAAAAAGGGCTTATTCCCGATTGACTTCAAATGCATCCCGAAACTATACTCTAGCCGCTCGTGAGCTGCCTTATTTTGAAGAAGCTTTGGAGATTGAAATTTCTTGTTTAATTTATATCCATATTTTGTAATAAATCATCAATCAGCCTGATTAATTTGGTAGCCCAAAATGCTACAAAGCCCACCACTACGAGGGGTGCCTTTTATATGTCGGGATTTGGCAACCCTAGTGTTGCAATCTGGCAACTGACAGCTGTATCGCAAAGTTTGAAATTTTTTGGCTTTTAGGTACTCAGAACGTTTTGAAATATATGCCAGCGCTATTTGTGTTGTTTACAGTAACTTAAAAGATTCATCTCGGTCCAAAAATGGAATTAAATCGTGAATATTTTAGTGAGATTATTTTTTACAACTTTCGATGTGGAGTAACTCAGCAACATTGCATGGATGGACTTAATTCATTTTTTGGCGATAAAGCTCCATCAAGGACCAGTGTTTATCGATGGTATGGTGAATTCAATCGTGGTCGTAGTTCACTCCAGGACGAATTTCGTGAAGGTCGTCCAAAATCAGTTGTTGTTCCGAAAACCATTGATGCTGTGCGCGAACTGATATTGCAAGAACGTCATGTGACCTATCGTGAGATTGATACAATCTTAGGCATTAGTGAGATCAGCATACATTCAATATTGCATAAACATTTGACAGTCAAAAAAATTTGTTCGCTTTGGATCCCACACAATTTGTCAATCGCTCAAAAAAAGGCTCGTGTCGATTGGTCGAAGGAAATGCTCAAAAAATACGATCGCGGGGCTTCGAAACACGTCTATGACATCGTGACAGGTGACGAATCATGGATTTACGCGTATGAGCCCGAAAGTAAACAGCAGTCGACTGTATGGGTGTTTCAAGATGAGCCAAATCCAACAAAAGTTGTTCGTGCACGAAGCACTTCCAAGCAAATGGTCGCCTGTTTTTTCGGAAAAACTGGACATGTCGCAACGCAGAACATGGAGAATATTTTGAAAAACAGTAAAGTGATTTTTGATGATTAAAATTTGTTTTTGTTCTCTAATCCCGACGTATAAAAGGCACCCCTCGTATTTGCCATGTGTAATTTCCTCTGCGTGCTAACACCTCTGCATATCGTTTACAGAGAACAGCCTCGATGGGATTGTAGGCTGGCTGACGCGGGTCTTCCTTAAAACAAATGTCTATTTGATTTTGGGGCTAGTGTCTTGGAATGAATGACTTAATGGGTAAACTCTAAATAGTCGAAAACACTGGGCACCCTAAGCTTATTCTTTGATTGAGCCTTCAGCTAGGTTGTTGATTGGTAACATAACATAAAAAAATCTTGAGTTACTTATATCAAAATTAAAAGTGAAATTAAGAGAACATAGAACGTCTATCTAAACGCTGCCTGTTTACGCAGAACTTTGTCGATTACTGGAGCCCTCAGCGTATACCCAGCAAAGAGCAGTTTTCAAAAACTATGCGCACACGAATCAGCTATCAATATCAAGAAAATGGAGGGAGATACAAAAATTAAAACATTATTCTTAGATTTATGGAAACTCTTTACAATAAACGCCAGGGGCCGCCTTAGCCGAATAGTTAGGGGCATGACTACATTCGCAAGTGGGCGAGTTCGAAACCTCGAGCATGTAACACCTAATAAAAAAATCAGCTGTTGCTGAGTCAGAATTAGTTGTAAGTTTGTTCTTGCGAGGTCAATACTAGCTCTGTATCCATCAGGGTTTATTTCAAAGTAATTAATAGTTTTGTGACCGGTGAAAACACCTTTGAATTAGGATGAAGCTCCTCAGTCAGTAAAAAGTTTGAATAAAATTAACATTTTCTTGAATTCGCTTATCTCATAAGACAACCCCTAACGTCTGTCTATTCTATAAGACTTTCCTGTAAGAGAAGCAAATCGTCTCCCTAACTATCTCAAAATTATTACAACTTTGCATAATGGCTTAAGAATTAACAAAAACAAATAATTTTAGCTTGCTGTAAGGTACGTATTTCATTGAGAATGCACTTTACAACTATTACAATATAACAATGCAATTATTATAGGTTATGGATACGATTCATAAACTAAGTCCGGCACTCGAAATATAACCACGTTCAGACTGTTCACGCAGCTGATGCACGGGGGTCATTGATACTGTTAGCATCGCGGAACGTCATGAAGGTGGTCATCAAAAGACTGCAACGTCACGTGAAATGGTTCCAAAAGTGAAGAAGCAACTTGAGCGAAATCCCCGACGAAGTGCCAATCAAATGGCGAAAGCAATTGAAAATATATGAAAATAACATCCACCGCATATTGAAAATTGAACTCAAAGTCAAGCCTTACAAGATCTAAAAAGCGCATGAGCCCACACCAAAGCAGCAACGAGTCAGACTTGAGAGAGCGAAAGAGTTGCTTCGCTTGGCCGAAAGCGGTCAATTTCCGAACAGTGTATTTTCTGGCGAGAAAATATTTGAAAGTGAGCAACACGTAAACTCCCAAAACTATAGGGTTTAGTTAACCGACCGTTCATATGAGAATTTGAGTAATCGATTGGCAACTAGGAGGCAGCACCCGCCATAGGTAATGGATTGAGCCGCTGTAACCGCAAATGTGTGCTCTCCAATCGTTTTCTTCGAGCCTGGCGTCAAGGTAAATGCAAAATATTATAGGGAAGTATTCTGAAGGTTAGTTTGAAACCGTGGGCAGACAAACATTTTGGTGGCAGACCATGGAGGTCTCAGCACCGTCTCACAAAGCTCGAGTGAACCAAGAGTGGCTAAAAACAACGTTGCGAACTTCATAACGTTCGCACAATGGCTTTCAAATTCACCTGACTCGAATCCGATGGATTATTCTCTTTGGGCCACTTTGGAGAACAAGCTCGGAACTAAAACTTTCACCAGTCTCGAGGCGCTGAAAAAAGGCATTATCCGAGAATTCAAGTCACATTCGGGCAGCTTGCGATTTGTTTCTGGACCATCTCAAGGCCATAGGTGGTCAAGGCAAAAGGTGGTCATATCGAACAAAAGTAAATTGATTCTTAATTTTGTATTATTTTCACACATTTTTTTACTTTGAGTTGAATAAAAGTACTTTCCAAACTAAATTTATGGCCTTTTTAATAGGTTACACTTAGAGTGCCGGACCCTGTACATACATAAAAAGTTATATCGGTCATCAATAATTTCTTAATTTTTGTTTGTTTTTGGAACGTTTATCTTAAAGTAAATGAAGGCTCATATGACTTCACTTCTGATTAGGACCCGGCCAGATATCCATCTGACCAATGGACAATGAATTCGGATTTAGCAACCCCAAGGAGGTATATATCAATTTCTTTTAAATTTTTTCTGTGAATATTCTTGGTTTTATGTATTTAGGTAGTTAGAGGATAAATTCACAACTTAAGAGGGTTTGGAAAGTTGCGTACTTGCTCTGATATACGACCGTTTGATTAGAACTGCAATAAAAAAAATTCCGCACCGAATTTTAATGCCTAGGTTTTTTTGTTTTTCAAGTTGTTCTAAATTTTTCATAAAAGCATCCCTATTCAGGGTGGGTTTTGATTTAATAAAAAAAATAATGGGGATTCGGACCTAGACAATCTCTTTCAAAATCATGGCATAAAATTGCATGTCCCTCCATTTGTATGTAGAACAACATCAGGACGTATAGCACATATAGGAAGAGGAGCTCGGCTCTAAAACCTATACCGATTTCGTAAACATTAGCTTGGACAAAGCTTTCTTGTGTACTCATCTTAACCCGTACGAGTTTTTGGTCTGCGGTCACCTACAATAAAATTATCTGCTTTAAATGTTTGGAAATAATTTAACCCCCTAATTGCGTTTTATAATGAGCTTTCATAATATCTGTTGAGAAATTACTTGCCAAGCATCTCAATGACGTAATTTAATAGAGAAATTTAATTTGTACGCACCAATTTAGGCGAAGACCACAGATTAACTCGAGTTATTGAAAAGGCCTTTGAAGAAAAACAGGTATACTCAGTAGAAATCCCAGATCACAACAGCGCTAAATATCTGGGTATGGCCTTAAATACTAAACTCAAATAGAATGAACATCTTTAGCAGAAAAAAGAAGAGTTGGAAATGAAATAACGAAACGTAATCTGGCTTATGGACAAGCGATCTGATTTGTCTGCAACTATGGGGTTGCTCAAGCACCAGGAATACCTTGCAAATACAAAGATTTCAAAGCAAAGACATGAAGAGGCTCTCCCACCATGTTAATAGCGAAGCTTCAGCCCTCACCATTCATCGGAATCAATGGAAAGAAAAGCCGAAGATGGGGCCTTTCGCCTAAAGTTGTTTTTTGGCTATATAATACCGTTGTAAAGCCAATCTTGTTATATGGAGTCATAGTCTGATGGAACTCACTAGAGAGGACGGCATTTGTGAAAAAGCTGGAGAGAGTTCAGATGTCGGCAATCATTGGAAACAGTGGGGCGCTTCGAACGACTCCTACACTGGAGCTCAACGCAATGTGTGGTACACGTAGACATCGCTGGCAGAATTGCCGCTACACGTACCGCAATCAGAGTGAGGGGTTCGGGCTATAGGCTCAACCTCATTTATGGGCACTCAAGCATCCTTAAAAACTTTGAGTTCATCCCCCTGTCAACGGATCAATGTACACCCTCGCTTAGTCAAACCGGAACTTTCTCCACTCATATTCCATCAGGAGAAGAGTGCACGGGGGGCTACATTGGGGACAGGGCCTGGTGGAATTGTTCACGGATGGATCGAAGTTGGAAGGAAAGGTTGGTGGAGGAGCTTTCTGCGAGTGGCTCCCCAACAGACTCAAATTCAGATTACCGGGGCTCTGCAGTGTGTTCCGGGCAGAGGTAGCCACAAGGAGGCAGCTGATTGGCTGCTCAAATGCGTACTAACAGTCAGGAAAGTAAATATTTACTCCGACAGCCAAGCGCCAATAAGGGCCCTCGGTTCAGTGCTGGTGCATTTGAGACTGGTCAGGGCACGCCTGACCTCACTTTCGATTTCGTCCGAATTCTTTCGCGAAATCCCTTTGGTCATGTGTGGATCGGGGGCGCTCGGGCGAGCTTCTGAGGTTAACCAAATCTCACCTCTCGAATATCATGGGTTTTCTCACGCGAGCAATGCTAGCTGTGAGACTTGGAATTACCTCGAGCCCTTTTTGCGTCGAACTTACGGAGGATGAGTTGGAGTCATCTCGGCTTAGCTGACCTGCTCTGGCGGGGTCCAGATCGAGGCATCTTGGCTTTTAGTTAGGAGGATGACTAACTATCCCACCACCACCTCTCAACGCCTTCTCTTTTGATCCCTTCGATTTTCTTTTTCATCTTACCTTTTTCTCAATGGTATCACAAAGGACGAATCCGTTTATCTTCGCCCAAGTGTGCCCATTACGTGGGCAACCATTCCAACCTAACTTAATCTAAGGCTGAAGCGTAAAAAGCAACGTTACGTACCATACGCAGCAGCCAACTACTCTGCAAGGAGGATGCAGAACATCATAACTAATTTGTATAACGCAAAACCCTATACAAATTGGACGTTAGCTACTTATATCAACTACTTGCAATGAAATAATAACAAAAAAAAATTATATATATATTTTTTTAAGAAAACCCTCCGGATTAGTACTACCTTCGACCAAGATTATGCTAAAGTATCATTTCTCATAAGAACTGGCATATGTGAATATTGATTAACATTTTTCTAAAAGTTTATTGGACCGTCGTCATACAGAAACTTTTGTTTACAAAATTTAATGGAGTTTTTCTTTCCAAAACTACGCCAAATGGAAGAGCAAACTACCAGCTAAATCAATTCCTTTCAGGGCACGCGATGTTTCGAAAATATTGGGTATGGGAATAAGTTTCTGTCCTTTCTTAGCCAATGTTACGAATTATTTAAACAATTAATTATGTGAAGTATATGCCATTGGAAGCTTCACCTTTACTCCATCTTTCAGGCAGCATACGGATTCCTCTGACGAAAACTTCGAGTTCTTTTGACTTGATCCATTCATTGAGCCAGTTTGCGATGCTCCCGTAAGAAGTGAACTGCTCTCCAATAAAGGCTCACTGCATGGATCGAAAGAAATGGTAATCCGAAGGTGTAATGTCTGGGAACTACGGTGGGTGAGG
The DNA here is from genome assembly GCF_027943255.1 of Anastrepha obliqua. Classification (NCBI taxonomy): domain Eukaryota; kingdom Metazoa; phylum Arthropoda; class Insecta; order Diptera; family Tephritidae; genus Anastrepha; species Anastrepha obliqua. The sequence continues at coordinate 143,500,258 of NC_072892.1, read as the reverse complement.
CAAGATTTCCCAATTCAGTCCCTCTAAATATTTCTGGACCGATTTAGCAACATGTGTCCTGGCGTTGTTATGCAGCAAAAGCAGGTTGTAACGTCCCACTCTGGCCGCTTTTCTTTGAGAGCTCGATTTAAACGCATTAGCTGCAGTCAGTAAGGATCGTCAGTGATGGTTTCAGATAGTTTAAGGTGTTGATAATAGATGACGTCCTTCTGATCTCACCAGGTGTACAACATAGCCTTTGAAGCATGAATATATTTTTTCGCTGTCGATGGACCTTCACCATGGTTCAGCTGGCAGGCTCCAACATTTTCGACGCTTAGGGTTCATAATAGATTCATTTTTCAGTGCCAGTGACAATGCGATGTAGAAAACCTTTTCATTTCTGCTGTTCAAGAAACTCTCACACGTCACCAAACGTCTCTCAATATCCTTCTACTTCAGTTGATGTGGCACCCACTGACCTGCTTTCTGGACTATTCCCATCGCATGCAAACGTTTACCGACGGTCGATCTGTCAACTTCCGACTCTTTAAACATGCAAGAGACCTCACATATACACCTTCAAATCACCAGTATATTACTAGAGCGAAGGAAATAGTATTCATAATCCATACCCAATACTTGCAGTGTCCACTTGTCCACGAGAGCTCACCAAATTGCCCAATCTGAACGTAGAGGAAAGAATATCTTGATCACGCCTTCTTGCAATGCCCACAATATACTCGCGAAACCTTTAAAATTTTAAATGGAGATAATATTGTATTAGTTTTTATGCTGGCATCTATTCATAAATGAATGGGAATCTGCGCGCTTGAAACACATATTCATAATTTGCTAAGACGCGCAGAGTTCCGCAGGCGTTAACGTGAATTGGGAGCCTTTGAACTAACCAACCTGGTGAGGTAATACTTTTTTGCCAGTATATAAGTGATAGAATGTGAAGGGGTATTTAGTATGTACTGCTAAGCCGGTAAAGCAGTACTCATGAGAATTTCCTCCACACGGGCGCCATCCCAGCAAAAAACAAAAAAGATTTATAAAAGCGTAGTTTTATTTTTGACCAGAAGGTACATGCATTTTATGCCATGTTTCGTTAATTCTTTTTTTTTAATTTTTCGCGTAAATTTTTTGCAATGATGTCACCTGCCATTGCGGCTGCTCAGCTTGAAATATTCTCAATTCAAATATGGTAATTGTTCACAACCTACTTTTATTGCTATTTGTACTGTAATTCGCGTTTGTTCGTAGTTGTTCTGGCTGCTTGCATTGTTCAGCACATTTGCGGTATTTGCTGCACGCACACAAATCCATTAATGTCCATTAGGCGTAATCTGCAGAGGACGAATGTTGGTGTTGCCATTTTTATCACAAATTTTATGTTCGGTGCCTTCGCGCAAAACTAAATTTAATATAAAAAAATTTCGGAGCTTTGGGTTTTTACTCAATTTAGTTTTCTTTAATAATACAGAACGAAAAATTCAGAACTTTTTGCTGAAACAGAAAAGCAACCAACAACAAGAGATTACAGTACCTGAAAGCAGACCACTTTTGAAGAACAAAGTACGAGTAGTACTGCAAGTTTCAATATTTTTTTATAGTTCCGATAGAAATATTAATGTCAAAATAGGCATACATATATCGTGGCAATTTAGACATATTTTATGCCCTCGACCGTTTCGATCTGTCGCTTTAAAAGTTCATCTCGGCAAAAAATGGAAATAAAACTGAATTAAAATATTTTCCAGGAATGTTTTTAAAAAAATTCGATGCGGATTAACAAAAGAAGAATGCATCAATGAATTTAAATCATTATGCGGGGAGCACGCACCATCCTTAGGTAAAAAACTGGAATAATGAGTTTTTTCGTAGTCGCCGTTCGCTCACCGACGAGTTCCGGAAAGGTCATCCCAAATAAGTTGTTGTGCCAGAAAACATTGATGTTGACAATGCAACTTCAGGGGGCATAAACTCATGGATTTCATTCTATCATCTCGCTTGGTTATACAGAACGTTGGCACAGCCCGACTTTTGTGACCAGCAGAAGGCAGGAAGTGATTGATATGACATTATCTAACGATAAAATATCAGATCATATCACTGGTTGGAAAGATAGATCAAAGATTCCCTGTCGGACCATCGTTATACAGAGTTCAGGCTTGCGGCCGAGACAATCTCGAATCCAGCAGGCCGGAATCCTCGAAAAGCGGATTGGACACGATATGAGGATCTCACTAAAGAGGAAGCTGAGGAAGCAATATAAAAAGGAAATTCGATCATCTAAATTGGACTCTTATAGAACCTTCTGCAGTGAACTGGAGGAACGGAAGTGTTCAGCGAGGTTATGCAAAGCCGCTGCTCAAACCAGATGGTACTTATACGGACTCAAAATCAGAAGTGTACGATGTTCTCTTTTCAACACATTTCCCTGGCTCCAGAAATGTTATTGGTCAAAGCTCTATCGATCACTCTGATCATGTCAATATAATTACCAGCAGACGTGATTGGTATATTGCATTTAGGATAGTTAACGAGGAAACGATAAGGTTCGCCTTCTCGTCATTCGAAAAGTTTAAGTCCCCAGAACCCGATGGCATTTTGCCAATAATGTTCAAGCGAGGCGGAGAACAACTAATAAAGGCTTTGAAAAGAATCTTTACGGCATGTCTTGCGCACGCTTATGTTCCTCAATTGTAGCGTTTGGTGAAAGTTGTATTAGTCCTAAAGCCAGGCAAGGACGACTACGCTTTACCAAAAAGTTTCAGACCTATAATCCCGACATCGTTTATGCTTAAGGGTCTGGAACGCATGGTGGAGAAGCACATTAGGGCGAGGGTTCTAAGTCGAAAACCTCTCAACGTCAGACAACATGCTTATCAAAGTGGGAAATCTTACGAATCGGCTCTGCATGAGTGCGTTAGCATAATCGAAAAAGGGCTGGAAACAAAAGAGTACACTCTTGGTGTATTTGTGGACATTGAAGGAGCCTTCAACAATGCTACCTTTGACTCCATATGCTTTTCTATCAGAAGTCATGGAATGGAAGAAATCATTGTCAGATAGATTCACTCTATGCTATCCAAAAGACTGGAAGTATGATGTTTTGATCCCAGATAGAGATCAATGGTTAAGTCCAGAGAACCTATTAACGAGATATCGCACACTTTCTACAACGACGGATCCAAAACCAGTGATGGAAGCGGATTTGGATGGTACTTAGACGAAGACACTAAGCACTCCTATGCCAGAGGACAGATGGCCACGGTATTCCTTACGGAAGTCTATGCCATCTTGAATGTGGCATACTGGCTAATTAAGAAAAAGTGGCGGGGCAACAGTATTGGAATTTGTAGTGACAATCAAGCTGCACTGAAAGCCCTTGCTAACCCACGCTGCTCTTCGAAGTTAGTCGGTGAATGTAAGACAAAACTGAGCAGTGTAGCAAAATACAACAAAGTTAGTCTTATTTTGGGATACCTCGTCTTGCTTCAGTCATTCCTTGTAGTATTAGCTGAAGGAGATTCAGTTTATAGTTTGGCGTATCTGGCTGTTTTTCTGGGTTTAATATACCTCACAGAAATATATATGTGTGCAAGGGTATTTTCAAATGAAAAATTATAAAGGAGCAGGATAAGGTTCAACCAATAATTTTAATATATATTTAGGGAAAATAGGAACAAAAAAAATTCAGCTCGACTAAACTTGATAAATTAAAAAAGACATTAAAATAACTTCATATGAAATAAGTAAAGGGTTTTTCAATAAGGGCAGGTAGATGTTGAAATGGAATAAAATGGCGTTTGCTGTGTGGCACGTAGCGCCGTCTTGCTGGAACCACATGTCGTCTAGGTCCGTATGGTTCAATATATGGCATAAGAAATTGGTTATCATCGTTGCATTATCACCTGGTGAACCTCGTGTGGATTGGTGTCGTCCCATATACGGCAATTTTGTTTGTTAACACAGCCATTCATCCAAAAATGCGCCTCGTCGATAAACTTTGAGCTCCTGGGTCAGTTGGATCTTGTACGGGTGTAGGCCCAAGTCCCGACGCAAAATTCGCCAAGTTGAAGTCTGTGAAAGGCCAAGATCTTGTGCACGGCGAGGAATAGACTGTTTCGGGTTCTGCTGTACACTTCGACAGACCGCGGCAATATTCTCGGCTGATCTTGCGTTCCTTCAACGTACGAGTGTTGGCTGATTGTTTACTGACCCGGTCGTCTCAAATTTGGCCACCAAACGTTGAAGAATCGACTTTGAGGGGTCACCACGTCTACCGAAAAATGGGCGCAATGCGCGTAACGTTTGCGTTAATGAACACTCAGTTTGATAATAAAGTTTTATCATTTGAAAGTGCTGTTCAATCGTATAACTTGCCATGATGATTTGGCATAAGCAACTGAATAATAAACAAAAGATCTGCCGCCAACGTGGTTCCGCTGCCAACTGCCGCCAACAAGATCCGCCAACGTGGTTCCGCTTATGGCGCGTTTGCCGTGGTTGCCTAAGAACCCGCCAATATTTCTGGCAACCATCTGGCTCATCTAAGTTGAACTTTTTTTCGTCCGAAAATACAACGTTTCGGAATTTGTTAGTCCAAAATTTATAATTTCCGGCAAATGCTAAACGAGCCTTAATGTGGCGTACTAATAGTCTTGGTGCCGGTTTCCGCAAAGAATATTTAAGTGTTCCGTCCTCGACCAAACTTTGATATATTCGTCTATCGGTGACCTTAAAACTTAAATGGAGTTTGGTTTCCTTGCAAGACATTTCTTTTTGAGCAGCCAGACGACGAATTTCTCGTTTGCATGTGCTGCCGATGTTAGCTGATATGCCGCTTCGGTTGAGTTGACCATATGTTTTTGTATTTTTAAGAAAGTTGCTGATTTTATTCCTATGCCGATTTACTCTAGCAGAAATTTCATAAATAATTTTGCCACTTTCGCTTAGCTCTTTAATCAGACCACGCCATTCATCGGATAAATGCCTTCCACGTGGCATTCTACAGATTAACCTATCAATAATTCAATTATTCTTTGTTCAAAAGAAGTAATCAAGTTTACTTAGATTTTTCTTTATGATACCAATGCAAATAACACAAAATTGTTTTATACCTTGCTCTCAGTGCTTGCCAAATCAATACTGAACTCTGGTTGTACATATATAGGGTTATTCAATAGGTGCGCTTCAACTTTTTTCCGATAGGGAGGGCGAACGACGCAATATTTTTTATTTTTTGCTTGTCATTTGTAAACTTCATTAGTGTACATTTCATCATGGAACGCTACACACTTGAGCAACGATTGCAAATCGTGCAAATTTTTTATGAAAATAATCGTTCTGTTGATGCTACTTTAAGAGCATTACGGCCATTTTACGGTCCATTTAACAAGCCGTCCCGTTTTGGGGTTATGTGAAGTCATTGGTGGTCATGCAAAAGAAATCGAATTTCATGCTTAAATGTATGTTCAAACTCGATAATAAAAAAAAAAATTAGTTAAAAAAGTCAAACCGTTTGTGTTTTATTCAAAAAAGTTCAAAAGTTGAAGCGCTCTTACTGAAAAACCCTATACTTATTTCATATGAAAACCAAATCTCGCAACACAATTTTCTAATAACGGTACTAAGAATAGTGACTAAAAAGAATTTTGCAACCGAATAGTTAAGTTGGACTGCAAATGCAGATCTTGGCATACCAAACAAAAATTTACCGTTACTATCAACAAAGATATCGGTATAAAAAACTTTGCACACATACTTATGTATTTCTGTGAGGTATCTTAGAAGCTCTATTTCGCCGTAACAATACTTCGTCGAAGTACTTCAGAGTTGGAGATATGGTCGGCCCACCGAATTTTCAGTAGTCTTCTTAGTATCCACATTTCGAATTTTTCTATGAAAATTTTCAAAGTTCAAATTTCCATGCCATACAACAAAACAGACAAAACTTATCATCTCACAAAGCATATTTTTTGATCTCAATTAAAAATAAAAATAAAAAATTAATTATTTAAAAACGGCTGTATTTATTAAAAGCAGCTCTAGCCCTTTCTATGCGCTTGAAAGGCATTACAATATTTTTGAATGATTTAAAATTCATAAAACCAAAATATACTAAACCAATTTGAGTTTGAGTTGAATGCTTACATTTGTGTAATTCCATATATACTCGTACACCCAGCACCCAGAATTTCACTATTTTCATTAAAATTGCACTAGCTATGTAAGCATTCCATATTATCATAACTCATTCATTCAAAATAACGGCATAAATTAAATTTACTACAAAAAAAAGTAAGGAATACTTGCAGAGCGCAACGAAATAACAACAATCCGTGTAGTGTAATTTCCATTTATCTCCTTTGCGGCCACTTGGCACAACAGCACTTGTATTTGCAAATTGCCACATGCACTTGCAACATCTGTCCTTTACACAGAGAGTCATATGTGACACACATCCATATTTATATATGTCTATGTACTTACCCAGTAGGCATTTACCAAAGGGTTTGTGGCTAGAAGACCTGTAAGCCTATTGCTATATATTGTCCTTCTAACCACGTTTCTTGAGAAGCTCAATTGGAAGTTCTTCGTTCAAATGTATTTTGCTGCACTCGCTGCACTTCCTGCATTTATCGTTGCTACCAATCGCTATCTTGTACGCATGTGCAGCTAATAGATTATGACCGGTCAGCTTACCCATGATAGTTCTGCAGTCGTTTCGCGAGAGCGTAAGCACGAATTGAGTCAGTTTTCTGTCGCTAGTACTACTCATGACTTTTGCAGTTTTGCGTGGGGTCAGATTAAGCCACCTAGCGTCTACTTCTATCTCTTCCACTCGTGCCTTTGTGACCCGGTACCCAATAGTTGTGCAGCCTTCTGTTTGCGGCTAGTCTTTCTATAGCTTTTCTGCTTCGTTGCACATTTTTGCACTCAATACAATATGAAAGTATTGCTTCTATAGGGCTTTTCAGTAAGAGCGCTTCAACTTTTGAACTTTTTTGAATAAAACACAAACGGTTTGACTTTTTTAACTCATTTTTTTTTTTATTATCGAGTTTGAATATATACATTTAAGTATGAAATTCGATTTCTTTTGCATGACCACCGCGTGCACGTTTTACGAAGTCCAATCGTTCAACCCAATTTTCGACCACTCTTTTGCATAAATCGGCCGAAATTCCAGCAATTTCGCGTTCAATATTGGCTCTGAGCTCACAAATCGTCGCCGGCTTGTTACTGTAGACCAATGACTTCACATAACCCCAAAACGGGACGGCTTGTTAAGTGGACCGTAAAATGGCCGTAATGCTCTTAAAGTAGCAGCAACAGAACGATTATTTTCAGCTTTTATTTCAGCTTGACTGTCCGTAAATATTAATTATTGAGATATTTCCAGTTTTTTGTAGGCCAGCTCCGCGGCTTTCCCCACAGCAGGAACGTCCGCTTGGGAAATATTGTTCTGATCCGGTAGCTTGATTAGCTGTCTTGTTTTGAACATTACATACCCGCTCCCCCTCCGTTTAAAGTTTTAGGGCCATCTATGCAAATGTGCACTTCATACCATTTTTCCTCTTCAATTGTAGCGTGCAACCTTCTCTCCCAATTAAAGCGCGGAGTCATCTAGTCTGTGGAACCTATACTCCTATTGAGGTATGTCCAAAGGTTCTGTAAGTAAATACTCCAGCAGCCGCTAACCTTCCCGCTGATTTTGCTGCAAGATTTTCCGCCATAAGGTCAATAAGTGGTGTGCTAAGTATTATTTCTAGTGCCGCCGTTGGAGTGGTTTTCATTGCTCCTGTTATGCACAGGGCAGCGAGTCGCTGAATCCTTTCCAATGCCATTAAATATATCGATTTTCTTGTTGCAGTACACCATACCAAGGCCCAATACAGCAATATCGGTCTGACTATTGCCGTGTAGCACCAATACATCTGGGAGGGCGATAGACCCCAAGCAACGTCCAACATTCTATTGTATGCATACAAGTAATATCAAATGTGGCTACCAAAGTGGCCGCTGCTTTTTGGAAATGTGTCACTACTGTGTTTTACCTTTGATTATAACAATAAATTGAAACATATGGGATGAAAAGTCCCGAGCCTAACCCAAAGATGACACTAGTTTTATTGCATTCAGATATCTTTCAGTTAGTACTAATCTTAAAAAGACAGCTGCTAAAATTTCATGATATTCTATTCATTAGTTCGTCAGTTTTTGTGCTAAGAGTGATGCGAATTTTGTTGTTTTCAAAACAGCGGATCAAAAAGAATTTCCAGTTTTTCTACACTACTTCTTGATGGGAAAAAATACCGTTCAAGCGAAGCAATGGCATTAAGAATGTTATGGTGACTCCGCTCAATCAGAAACAACAATAAAGCGATGGTTGGCTGACTTTAAACTGGTCGTAGAGACACCGATGATGCACAACACAGTGGAAGTGCAAATGAGGCGGTAACACCAGAAAATTTCATAAAAATCTACAGTTCATTTTGAATGATCGAAAAGTGAAGTTGCGTGAGTTAGATGACGTCGCAAAGATATCAAAATAAACTTATAAATAAATAAGTAATTGGCGCGTACACTTCTGTTAGGTGTTTGGCCGAGCTCCTCCTCCTATTTGTGGTGTGCGTCTTGATGTTGTTCCACAAATGGTGGGCCCTACAGTTTCAAGCCGACTCCGAACGGCAGATATTTTTATGAGGAGCTTTTTCATGGCAGAAATACACTCGGAGGTTTGCCGTTGCCTGCCGAGGGGCGACCGCTATTAGAAAAATGTTTTTATTAATTTTGCTTTCAAAATAAACTTATTGGCTTTATATTGCATGAGCTTTTAACTATGAGAAAGTGAGACAACGCACCGTGTCACAAGCCAATCAAAACAATGGCGAAATTATATGAACTGATGTTCGAATTGCTCCCACATCCTGCACATTCGCCAGATTTGCGTCCCAGTGATTACTGGCTGTGCGCAAACTTAAAAAACTGGCTCGCCGGTTAGAGATTTCCCTCGAATGAAGAGGTTATCGCTGAAACTGAGGCCTATTTTCAGGCAAAAGATATATCGGCTTACAAAAGTGTTACTGAAATGTTAGAGCGGCGCTTGAATGATTGCGTTGTTCTTGTTGGCAATTTCGTTTTTGAATAAAGCCAATTTTGAACAAAAAAAGGTATTTTCTTTGTTAGGCCCAGGACTTTTCAGCCCTTGTATTATACCAACTCCAACACCACACTCCATTTTGGAGCCATCTGTGTAGAGCCATCAGTGTCAAAGTTGTTTAGTAAAAGTCCCTTACCTTACTCCATTCCTCCCTAGATGGAAACATAGCGGCGAAATTCCTATTGGGTGTCACGGTTGAGCTGATGTAACCAGTCCACCCGGAGCCCAACTGAGTTTGTCGCATTAAGAGACTTGGATGACCATAAGTTCGTAAGGGGTCAGTACTAAAGACTCTCATGAGATGTATTAATGAGAATCCTGATGTACGCGACTGTTGCCACTATGTTTACCCCAAAAACTGGCTCCGCTCCAATTGAACGCTCCAAAGAACCGCAGCTCACCAAATCAGCAGCCAGTTCGTTGCCTTCAACACCACAGTGTGCCGGCAGCCATCAACCAGCAAAAGGAGGAACTTCAAGTACTTCCAGAAAGGTTGGCAAGTATTGCCATTGCCAACTGGGTAAACGTATAAGCGTGTAGGAATGTATGCATAACAATAGTCCGCACTACAAACATCTACCGTGTCAAGGCTACAACGCGGGGATAATAAATTTATTGTTGCTTTCGTAAGATGTTTACACACACTTAATGCTGCTACAAATGAGCATAAATCTTTGGCGGAAAATAAAAATAGCCAGTCCAATAGTACAAACAAATACGAACGAATATGCTGCATATTATCATGCATATGTATGTGTGTACGCAAATATATGTGTAGGCATGCATTTGAGCGTGTGCGTGTGTGCGTGTGTGCGCGTGTCAGCGGCATGTCCTTTTGCAGCTGTGGCCTAGTGTTACCGTTAAGCTGCAGCTCATTAATGCTCCAGCTGAGGCGCAAAGATATATGTAAAGACCGATAGTGACGCAGTTACAATAACAAACAAACAAAAACAGTTAAAAGAAATTTATATTTGAAGAAAGCGCAATTAAGTGCATTAAATTAATTGTTGTTGATAAAATAATATTTTTGAAAATTTATTGCATTGCATTGAGGCTGGCCAGTGTAACACAAGCGCAATGCTCACATGCATGTATGCGCATTTGAGTATGTGTGCATGGGCCTATGTGTTTTATATGCATGAATATTGTTTGCTTTAGTTTTGCTATAGCGTCAACGCTCGCGCTATGCTGCATAAATTAATTCAAAAGTATAAATTAAACAAAAATTAAATAATGCAAATCAAATTAAAAAAATAATGAATGAATAATGGAAAACGTTTTTTTCCAACAGCATTTTAAAATATTTTTTACTGGTCTCAGTAATTTACTCCCACCCCTACCAAACTCTTGACACCCAATTGCCCGACTGCCCGCCTTTCAGTTGTCACCTCCTATTGCGTTACCCCAGGCGCTTACCTGCTCTCTCCTTGGTTCATTCGTGTCTGCCTGCTGTAGCTGCTTTCCGTCCATCTGTCTGTCATTTGGCTGTTGTCACTTTATCAGTGATGTTATTGCAATTGCTGTGCCGTTAATTTTGTAGCCAGTGATAATTCAAATGTTGCATTAATTTCTTCCGGTTGAGCGCAAGTGAAAAATTTCAAGCGGAAATGCGAAAGGACATCAATGCAGCGGATGTGGAGGGCAAATTGTGTGCAGGGGGTGGTTAAAAATTAAAAATTAAAAATAATTGTATATTTAATTTCCAATATAGCCAAACACTCGCATGCTTACACACATACTTACTTACAGAGTTAAATGCCAGCAGCGACTTATATTTTTTTCTTTGTAATTTATTCCTCTTTTCTAAATTTACGAGTATTTGTATGTAAGTATTTATCATCCCATATTTATATGTAATAGCACACATGCCACTGACATGAACTTGTATAAATATATTTGCTGTTTTAAGTATCATTTGTCAATCACTTTATCTTCAACATCAGCAAGGATTTACCGATTTTGACAACTGCGCTTTTTTATTTTTTATGGGCTATTTCAATAAGAGTTTTACTATTTATATTTTTGCTTTTATGTGCATAAGTGAGACATATTAATTTTCAAAAGTAAAAAGTTTGATTGGTTTGGACGTAAATAAAAAAAAAAAATTAATATTTGGTGCGTAAGCCCTCCGTGGATATTTTACCAAACTCTGCTTCCTATTTTTGGCGCGCGTTGTTATGTACAACCAAGAATGAAGGGGCCTACAGTTTTTTATGAGGAGCTTTTTCATGGCAGAGATTCATTATTTCAGACACAAAGATTCGAACCCATGCACTCGAACCAACCCATTCGGCTACGGCAACCGTAACTACCGTACGTAAGTACCTTACCATTTCAATGAATGAATGAAATGTGGCAATTTAGTTGCCTGAAATTGCCAACAAAACACCAGCAAACTAGGATTCACACTTAGAAGCAGCTTTGCAAATCCTTCGAAGTTAGTTCGACTTCAACCAGGAAACGTCGCATGGTGTAATACCGAGATCAGATGAAGAGTGCCGCAACGCCAAAAGCTATTGGCAGAATGGACGAGAATTACGAAGTTGCATTGTCATGATCAAGGATGATAGACTTGAAGAAATTTTGGCCATCCGAAGCAAAATTCTGAGCGCAACTTCGGCTGCCAGCAGCAGAATTCTGCCCCCGCATTCTTATATTCATCCAATCAGTCGTTGCTCAGACCAACACCAACACCAGCTTTGTTGTCAACACAGTGCATGCCCACTTACGCCAGAACACCAGCAAATTCCTTCAAAAACCCTGAGAGCTAATTAACGATCTAATGTTGGTCACAGCTTTGTATTCTGTTCATAGTTATTATAGTACAACGTCCGGATTTCGATCAAAAAGAGCGGGTTTGGGGTATCTCCCGTAAAATTTACTTAAGCCAGTAACATTTGTTGGCAATAGAGATTTCCCATAGGATTTCTAAGCGGAAATTATTATCGCTGTTGGTGCTGGGAACCAGATGAAGTCTCTTTTTCTTCTTCTTTTTATTTGGGACGATTACCGCTTAAGCCATTTTGGCCGAACTTAATAAAGCGCGCCAAACGTTTCTTTTTCTTCCGTAGAATCTTTCTCTCAAGCACTCCAAGGGACGTTTCATCGGATATTGTCATCGTTCAAGCTTCTACGACATGCGTTAAGACAGGCATGATGAGAGCCCTACAGAATGTTAGTTTTGTTCGTCGAGGGAGGACTTTACTACTCAATTGCCTACTTAGTCCAAAGCAGCATTTTTTGGCAATCTCTCTTGGACTTCCAGGCTGACATTGTTGTCGGTGTTAATGCTGGTTCTTAAATATACGAAGTTTTACAACCTCGAAATCACAACTGTTCACAGTGGCGTAGGTGCCGATACGCGAATGCGCCGACTGCTTGTTTGATGACAGGAGGAACTTCGTTTTGTCCTCGTTCAACACTAAACCCATTCGCTTTGCTTCTTTGGTCGCCTTAAAAAATCGTTAATTTCTTTCTCTGTAATGACACTTTTTTGGGAAAAAGTGTTTTATTCGGTTGAAATGATTATTTTAATTATATTATATTTCTGGTTCGTCGGTTTGCGGCAGATTAAGTTTTGCGGCTCGCACGATTATCAGAAAAAATCCGAATAAATAAGTCAATCGACACAGTGTCACTTTGCCTGAAACCTCATTGGCTATCAAATGCTTCTCCAGCGGTGTTTCAAACTATAGAATGGTAAAAAATGTTGGAAAAATTTTCATTTTTTATAAGTGTTTCTTATAACCCTCAAATAAAAATATGTAAGCTTACCGGAAAAATCGTCCTAGCTGATTTCTGATTGGAGCAAATTAAACAACTGCAGTAAATCCTGAATCTCAGGAGAAGCAGCGCCCACCAAAATGAAAGTGGATGTATGAGGCGGAGCCAATATGCACCACAGCATCTTGCAGATGCAGTAATTACGTTGGATAGGAATCGATTCCTTCGCATCTTTTAAGTCCCCGGGCCTTGATACGATAATTCCAAATATGTAACAGAAAATCCTGGACGGCATCCAACCATGGCTAGTAGAAATTTTTGAAACGTGTTTAAACTTACATAGGACAAGTTCCAGATAAAGGGTTTTCCAATAACAGGTGTTATTTAAATATATAAAAGGCCATCGAGAGATGACTAACGATTGTTTTTTTAGCCTGGAATTGGATGGTATTGATCTGGGCAACGTTTATTTTCAACAAGACGGCCCTACGTGCCACACAAGCAACGAAACCGTTGATCTTTTACGGGAAAAGTTTCCGGACCGTGTTATCTCTCGAAGAGATGATCACAACTGGCCACCGAGATCTTGGGATTTAACACCTTGTGACTTTTTTATTTCGGGCCACGTGAAAGAGAAGGTCAACGCCAACAGCCCAGGGTCGATTCAAGACCTCAAAGAAGGAATTCGTGAGGCTATCGATGACAAAGGGCAGCCACTTTGCAATTCGGTTATGGAAAATTTCACAAAAAGTATATTGTCTTACAAGCGTGGTCGCGGTGGTCGTTTGCCTGCTGTCGGCGGCATACTTTCCTTTTTGTAATGAAATAAACATCCGATCTTTTATATTAAAAAAATAGCATTTTTCATGAAGTATCAAAATAACACCTCTTATTAAAAAACCCTTATTTTGTCACGCTATTAAGCTGGTTTTTAGATAAAGCAGGACAAGTTACCGTATTATCTGAGCGATAATCTTAGATACATAAACGAAGCCCCTTCATATTTACTCAGCAGAAGTAATAGTTTTAGACTACCACTGTTTAGAACAGCAGTTGATAAGACAAATATATTCTACTAGCTTTAACCCGCAGCCCCGCTCGCGTAGGAGTAGTTTTGAGGGATTTAGGATATTTAGATATATAGAATTATAAATATTATAAGAATTACAAACAACAATTTCATAGAAAATATTTTTTTATTAATAACTATAATATTACAATACCCGGCATCCGTTGCCATGCCTCGGTGAATAAAATTAAAACAACCAATCAGAAAAATATCAAGCAAAATTATTTTTATTAATTTTCTATCTCAAACCGTTTTTGAACTTTGCATTTGGGTCATAGTTGAACAGCTTATGCGGATTATGAAGTCTAGAGTGTGCTATAATTAGTGTAAAATAGGAAAAACTAAGATTTTTTAGATTAAATTTAAGCAAGTATTCGATTATTAGTGACGAATGAGAGTGATCGCGCGGCCTGGGGTCTGTGGGAAGGGAGTTCCATCATAAAAACATGCCTATGACCTTCATTGGGTGAAAATATGTACATATGTAACAGGTGGCGCTAAAGTAATCCTCCTATCAGAAAATGCTATCAATTTTGCGATTGGCCCCTAATGACAGTTCTGTTTTGACATTTGTGCAGTAAACATTCGCATGTGCATCATACACGTTAATAAACAATGTTACGCTACACTGCTCAGAACGCGGAATATTTCTGACTATTTATTTGACCAATAATCGGTCGGTGACTTTGGCACAACGTGAATTTCGTCGCAGATTTCCTCGCCGTCCAACGCCTACTGGTGAAACACTGCGACGTTTAGCCGCTCGCCTCGAAGAGACTGGCACAACACGAGATGCTGCCAGGCGTGGCAGACCCCGGAGTAGCCGTTCTGCAGAGAATATTGCTGCTGTAGTCGAGGATGTCATGGAAGCGCCGTCGACATCGACCAGACGACGTGCCACCCAAATGGGTATCAGTCGACGGTCTTTACCGCGAATTTTGGTACAAGATTTGAAGATGTTTCTGTACAAAGTCCAGATGGTGCATCAGCTGTTAGCTGTTGACCGCCAATCGCGTCTAACATACGCTCAATCCATTCTTAATCACCACCAAGAGGAAGATGATTTTTCATCAAAATCATGAGTGATAAGGCTCATTTCCATCTTAGCGGGTACGTAAATAAGCAAAATTTACGCTTCTGGCGCACTGAAAATCCGCGTGTAGTCCACGAAGAGCCATTACACCCGCTCAAAGTCACTGTATGGTGTGCTGTTTTCGCTGGAGGAGTCATCGGACCTTTTTTCTTCGAAGACGTCGCGGGCCAAACGGTTACTGTGAATGGTGAGCGCTACAGAGCAATGATCAACGAGTTCTTTTTGCCGCAACTTGATGAATTGGGATTGGAAAACATGTGGCTCCAACAGGACGGTGCAACGGCACACACTGCACGTGCCACAACCGATATGCTGAAGGATGCATTTCCCGGGCGCCTAATCTCCCGTTTTGGCGATTTGCACTGGCCAGCAAGATCGCCTGATTGGACCGCTCCAGACTTCTTTTTGTGGGGCTTTTTGAAATCGCGGGTTTATGTCAACAAGCCTCAGACTCTTGCAGCTCTTAAAGACCATATCCGTCAAGAATGTCAGGACCTATTGCCGGAAGTTTTGGCCAAAGTGATGGAAAATGCCATAAAAAAGGTTCAAATGGCAATCAACTGTGGCGGCGGCCATTTACATGACATAATATTCTCGACTTGATGTAAAAAAAAATAAAAGACCAAATAAAAATAATCCACAAGAAGAATCAAAGTTTTTCTTTTTTTTTTTTAATTACAGCCAAAAAACATCGCAAGGTTACTTTTGCGCCACCTTGTATAAATATTTTTACATCATTTGGTGTTGTCGTTTCGTAGTGATGCGCGGACAACGTACAGACATACACCTTTATAGTATAGATAAAGGATTAAAATGTTTTAACGAGCTACCAACTCAAATACAAAATTCTGTTAACATAAGCACTTTCAAGAGGTTGCTTACACTGTAAAAGCTTGAAAATTGTAAGCTATAATTTGTTTTTTTTTTTTAATACATATATCTATGTAGGAATTTTATTATTGTTCAGGTCAGTCCATAAGTTCGAGCGCTTTTTAAAGGTGGTTTTAAATTAATAAAAGAGATGTTTAAAGTATTTATTAATCAATAATATATTGTCCTTCATTATTTACAATGTCTTCCTAACGTTTAGGCAAATTTTTAGTTCCCTGCTCCAAAAATTATTTGTCCTTGGAGTCAAAATACGCTTGAATATCCCTTTTTATAGCTTCTTTTGAGGAGTAGTTCTTGTTACTCATATGGGATTGAAGTCCGCGGAAAAGGTGATAATCACAAGGTGCAATATCCGGAGAGTATGGTGGATGCGGCATTAGCTCCCATCCGAGTTCGTTCAGCTTGCCTAATGTTTGCTTTGCGGTATGAGGTCTTGCGTTGTCGTCGTGAAACAAAACTTTGCGTCTAATCACTAAAGACGGTCAATTTTTTTTAAGTGCCTCATTCAGGTTTGAGAGCTGATGGGAATAATAATCAGCAGTTATTGTCTAATTTGCTTACAGAAGTTCATAATAAACAATACCGGCCATATCCCACCAAATAGGCAGGAGAATCTTCTTGGGGTGAAGGCCATCTCTAGGGGTCGGTTCTGGTGTTTCATCTTTATCTAACCATTGGCGTTTGCGAACAGAATTATTGCAAAGGACCCACTTTTCATCACCAGGAACGATACGGTTCAAAAAACTTTCATTTTCAAGCCGTTGCAGCAGCTGAGAACACACATTCACTCTCAGCTGAAGGTTGGCGACGGAAAGTCTATGCGGAACCCATTTTCCCAGCTTTGAAACCTTTTCGAACTGAAGCAGGTGCCTGTGAACTGTTCCATGCGATGCTTTTAACCTCTGAGCTATCATATCGACCGTCAAATTTGGCTCAGCTTCCACGAGTTCGAGCAAGGCGTCGGAGTTAAAGACTTCAGGACGACCAGCGCGCGGTACATCCTCCACGTCGCAGTTACCACTTCGGAGTTTTGAAAACCACTTTTGCGCAGTCATTACACTCACGGTATCCTTTCAGAGAAAAGTGTTTATTTCTGCAGCTGTAGTTGTTGCATTTTTACCACTTTTATAAAAAAAATACAAAATATGCCTCTTATACGCGTTCGAAGATTCCATTTTAGTTTTTAACCACACGTGCTTTTTCCGCGATCAAAATCACTTATTGAGTGCGCAATATATCAAAGAAAATATAAATAGTTCCGTTATATTCCGCGAATAATTTTTTGTATGCAAAAATCGTACAAAAGTGAAATTATGGGTAAAATACGCACGAACTTATGGACTGGCCGATATTTAGCATATAAGCATATTAGTGTATCTTATAAATAAGGTCTTTAGACCGTAATACCTAACTAAATAAATAAATAAATAAGCGAGGGTTCTACCATCCGAGCTACATCCTCACGTTGTTCAACTGTATTTACTAAACTCTTGAGTTTTGTTTGCTTAATAGTCTTTGGGTTAGTTGAAATATTCAATTAACAAAAATTGTCTTGCAAACATTTAAACAACCTGCATTTACTCTTACGTTTTGTTGTTGACTTTATATGAAAAAAATTTAATTAAATTAGATTAAATCAAGAGAAATAAAATAAATGAAAATTTAATTGAATCTGAACTAATTTCAGACTTTAGTTTTACATATACATACACATATACATACACATATAGGTACATATGTACATATTAAATTCAGAATATTGAGAATTTTGGGCGAATTCTAGTTTCATATTTTCGTAGGTGCATTATTTCTATATGACCAATACAGTTCGATTAAATTAATAATTACTAAATCAGATACAGAATTGCCTCAGTTTTTTCTTTTTTGCTTTTTTTTCGTTTTGTGGCAAGATATACATATGAATTAGATATGGCATCGACTTTGGTTATCTCAAATTTAGTTTACTTGCCTGCAATTTAAATCGAATTCCATGCGTTTGCAACAAGCAAACAACATTCGCCGACGTAACCAAACTTTCTAACAATAAATAGCATGGAGTTATAGAACAATCAGGCTCAGTAACAGCAGAAAGTCAATAAGCATTAAAGTGCTTGAAAATCGTAGTTTTTAATATTTCCATAAATATTAATATATTATAGATTTATTTATGTCTAGATTTAAATGGTACTGCTACTGGTATTGGAAAAATTAAAAAAGTATTTATTTCGGAAAAAAATCCACTACTTTTTCGATACATGGCTGTAGTGACCGATATCTCGTACAAAATCGATCAAGCTATTTAAAGTTTATGCTCGTTATCAAGGTGGTATTTCATACTAAAGAAATAATTTTGCTGCTTTTTGTTTGTTCCATTCAGTTGTGAGTTACAGGGTATTAGCAAATGAAGTGAACGAAAAGAAAATTCGGTACATTTTGCAGTTTTTCTGTGAAAAACCCAAAATGCTTGCCAGGTCGCTGAAATTGTGATTGGTGTTTAAGGGGGTATTCTGGTCTAGACGCCTTAATTTTAGATATTTTTAAAACTAAGATAAAAGAAATGAAAAACATTTTTACTATCAATTTTTTTATGGTTTTTATTAATATTGGAAAAGTATAAAAAAAAATTAATTTAAAAAAATTTAAAAATCGTGGAATTACAGGCCGGCGGGTCCTCAAGTCGTCCGCTAACATCTTCCATTCATTGTGCGATTCGCTCCACTTGGCCGACTTAGACGCCACGTCACAAAATCCGCTGTATCTCCGAAAATAGTTCGAATTTTGAAAAATCCGTTGAAGAGCATATTTTTGAAGGTCCCAACTTTGAAAATATGCAAAAAAATTTATTTTTTTCAAATTTCTAGACCAGAATACCCCCTTAAGGTGCCTATACTGTAACATAAACACATTACACATTTTTATGCTTGCATTATTTATTTTTCGAGTACCTAAAAACTTCCGAAGCGGATTGTAATGAGCACTTTTTGCAAATCAAGGTTTAGTTTATTTCGCAAATAAAGAGCTTGTAGAGGAGGAATTCAAATTTCTACATAAATCACATGTTCCTAAATAATATTGAATAATTAATAATTCAGTGAAAACAGCTGATAATTTTATTTCTAGTTTTAGTTCAATTGTTACTAATTCGAACACTGTTCAAATGGCTTAAAAATATTAAAATTTCTAAACACACCCCGCGAAGAAACGATAGCACATCACCATTATGACGAATTTTCGCAGTTTTTTTTTATATGCTTTATTTTCATTAAAAAGTATTGCTCATTATCTTATAGAAACACATATAAATCCAATTTTAAAATATTATCCAAAAATTGGAAAAATTTCACAAACTTTTCATCAGAACTCCACGGTTTTTAATTAGGTTGGGTTAGGTAAGGTTAGGTTGAAATGGTTACCCAAAGAGAGGGCACACTTGGGCGAAACTAAGTAATTCGGCCTTTGAGATACCATTGTAAAATATATAAAAATGCTACGAAGGAAAGAAGGACGAGGAGGTGGAGGAGGTGGAGGAGAAGTGGTTATGAGGCGGATGTGCATTTGTTGATTACAACCGAGCATTGACTGATTTACGGTGGCGTTAGCCGCTTCGTACTGCTGATGAAGTTCATCAGGGTTTTAATAGCAAGACCTGCCATATCAGCAGGCGTAGCCAAGAGAGAGATGAGAGCCAAGGTACTTAAAGCGCAGCTGTGTAGAAAATGCCGGGATGATTTCACATCATCCCCTAAACAACTGCCGCAAAAAGGACTCGAAGTAATGCCGAGTGTCATAGCATGTACATATTGTGGTCAATGTCTTGTAAGGGCACCAACAAAATTCGAAAGTTGAAATTTTGTTAAGCTCAGAAGATCTCTCGAGCGCCTCCGATTCACTCGTGATCAGAAATATTTCGCAACCTTAAAAGTTTATGTGCTTACCCAGCACTCGCTGAATTGACGCGAAGCCCACCTCTCCAGGAGCAGACCGCCGAGAGTCAACTTCAAAATTCAAAGTTCAAAATTTCGACCGCTGTAGACACCTGGCCGTTTGCTTCTGTTGTATTAAGCTCCCATCGCAACACCAAACTTTTTTTGTTTCTCTGATTCGCCAAGTCAGCATCCCATAGATCTTCTTGGAACCATCGCGACTGAATTTCTTAAATAATTCTTTACACCAATCGACACGCGCCCGAGTTCTATTTTGGTAAATGTCCGCCTTTAGCAGCTAGACTAAGGTCACTGGGAGCTCCTTTCTTCGACAGCCTGGGGCAGTGCGCCAACCTAAGTCCAATCAATCTCCTTCCTGTTGGAGGTCTAAAAATGGTATCCAAACGGCGCTTCAGTAATACTTGAGGAGTGTCAGATCGCAATTACAGTAAGTGCAGCTGTCATGCATACTGCTGCGGAACCTCCGTTTCAGAATATTATAAAAATAAGAGGTAAAGGTTTTGAAGAAAATGTGGCCGCTGCATATAAACGATGGTTAAGTTTCAAGGGCCGGTGCTGATTTTGAATAAAATACAATTTTTTTAGGAAGTTTTTATCATTTCTCTTTATTATAATAATACTGGTATAGCTCATTTACGTCTGAGACAAAATATTGGCCAAATGGTCGCCGCGGCCTCGGCGGGACACCTCCATCCGATGGTCCAAATTTTCGATGACGCTGAAGCATAATTGAGGTTCTATGCTGTTAATTTGCCGAATTATCGCATCCTTTAGCTCTTGAATTGTTGCTGGCTTATCGGCCCTTCAACATCGGCCCTTGAAATTTAACAGCCTTTATATATACATAGCGGTAAACTTTAATATAAGTTTCCGAAAAAATTGCAAACAAAAAGTCATACAATTTTGGATCACGTTAATTTACGTAACTCACAGCATAAGCCCACATATGTACGCGGATATGTACATAATTTTTACATATACATGCATTTATATTGTACGCTCATATCTGTGTCATGTAATTGCGTTAAGTGCGTAAAATCCTTACGGGAATTGACCACCACGAAAACGGTGGGAACCGCAATACCAAGCGACAGCAGAAGCGCCACTGAACCAATGAAAAGAAAATATTATTACACAGTAAAAACAGAAATTTCGCAGCAAAAGCTATCAGAAAAAGTGGTGTGAGTGCCGAAAAAGGATTATTTTTCTTGTTTAATAAATTACATACAAGCAAATATTGCAACAAAAAACAGTTGAACTTTATCGGCGCCGCATTTATGTTGCAGCTGAATTGCCACACACAACAACACGCATACACACATGAGTGCTGTGTTGAAAATGCGTTGCGATATAAAAATGTGACAGTCCTTAATTAATGGCTGAAGGTGGCATGTAAAATGTTGCACTTAATTTCTATCCTCTGCCCCGCGTTAGGCTCTCCTTCAATGTGTTGTCCTCACTTGCGCTGTCTCTTGCGCTATTCAACTGCGTTTATGGCCAGCTCTCGCCCTGCTCATGCAAAAGTGAGTGGTAAAATGCGTGCGTTTTTATCCCGCATTCTTATAGCAGCCGCAGCTGTTTTCAACGCTTCGCTGACATTCGCATACAAGACGCGAAATAAAATTTATAGGCAGTGCATGGAGTGTATGAAAAATTTATCACATACTTACACATGTTTGAACACACACACACACATATGTATATGTATTTTTAGTGATATGCCGGGCTTGTTTGCGGATTAAGATGCGAGTCAACGCATAACAAAGCGCCCTTTCGGCTCAATAACCAATACTTAGTAGCTTCGAGGCTTTTGAGATATTTTCGATTTTCGCTCTCCCGGTTTGATTTCAAGTGATATATTTCCGCTTGAAGAGTATTGGACAAAATCAAAAATAGTTAGGTAGTTTGTAATAAATAGCTGTTAACCAGGAAATATTTAGAGCAGCGGTGGGCACACGCATACTACTTGAGTTTGTTTGTGCTGCAGTGCAAAGTGTGAATTGGGGAATGTACGTCTCTCGTTCTCTTGTTATAATTTTTATTTGCCTTATTATGAATTTAAATTTGATTCCAATGTCAAATATTTTCTATTGTACTAATTAGAATGTAATTAAAAAACGTAAATTTTAAATTTTTTCAAAGTTTTTTGGTGAATATACCATGTTTGACCTTGAACTAACCCCACAATGTCAAATGAAGCTCGAAATGGAACTTAACCCGAACAACGTATATATACATTTTTAGCAACTTTTCTAGTGCATACTCCATGTTTGACCTTTACCTGACCCCAAAGGTATGGAAAAGTTATTCGGAAATTTAGTACCGCACTTGTTTAACATTAAAAAAAAAACTAAATTGATAAAAATTTCTCAGCGTAATTGAAAGCGTTTAAGCAAAATGACACAGATTTTGTACATTATTTTATAACTATGAATGAGGAATGGATTTGACATCATGGTACTAAGATGAAGTAACAACATTTGCAGCACTCTGCAGCTGATTGTTCAGCTGGTAGCTACAGAATGATCGGCAAAAGAGGTCATTGGACAAAAAAAAGTTCTGTTTTGTCGATCGGTGTAAGTAAAAAATAGCAAAACACTACATGGGACATATTAAAAATTCAGCGTTGGCGATTAGTGCAAGTAAAATATGAAAAAAGTGGGTGTGATAAATTTAAAAAAGTTCAGCTTTGACGATCGCTGTAAATAAAAAATAGCAAAAGGGCATGGGACAAAAGAAAAGTTCAATTTTGACGATCGGTGTGAGTAAAAAATAGCAAAAACGTACATGGGACAAAAAAAAAGTTCAGTTTCGTCGCCCAGTGAAAATAAAAAATAGCAGAAAAGTGCATGGGACAAATAAAAAGTTCAGTTTTGGCGATCAGTGTAAGTAAAAATAGAAAAAAATTGGGTATGATAACTTAAAAGTTCAGTTTTGTCGATCAGTGTCAGTAAAAAATGGCTAAAATGTGCAGCTGACAAATTGAAAGTTCAGTCTCGTCGATCGGTGTAAGTGAAAAATAGCAAAAACATGCATGGGAAAAGTAAAACGTTCTGTTTTGTCAATCGAGGTAAATAAAGTATAGCAAAAAAGTGCATGGGACAAATAAAAAGTTCGCTTTTGTCGATCGGTGGAAATAAAAAATAGCAAAAAATTGCATGGGACAAATCAAAAGCTCAGCTTTGGCGATCAGTGTAAGTAAATAGCATACATGGGACAAATAAAAAGTTCAGTTTTGACGATCGGTGTAAATAAAAAATAGCAAAAGAGTATATGGAACATATTAAAAGCTCAGCTTCGGCGATCAGTGTAAGTAAATAGCATACATGGGACAAATAAAAAGTTAATTTTTGTCGATTGGTGTAAATAAAATATAGCAAGAAAGTGCATGGGACGAGTAAAAAGTTCTTTTTTGTCAATCGAGGTAAATAAACTATAGCAAAAAAGTGCATGGGACAAATAAAAAGTTCGCTTTTGTCGATCGGTGTAAATAAAAAATAGCAAAAAAGTGCATAGGCCAAATAAAAAGTTATATTTTGTCGATAGGTGTAAATCAAAAATAGCAAAAACGTGCATAGGGTAAATAAAGAGTTCAGTTTTGTCGATCGGTGTAAATAAAAAATAGCAAAAAAGTGCATGGACAAATAAAAAGTTCAGTTTTGTCGATCGATGTAAATAAGAAGAAGCAAAAAAATGCATGGACAAATAAAAAGTTCAGTTTTGTCGACCGGTGAAAATCAAAAATACCAAATACGTGCATAGGGTAAATAAAGAGTTCAGTTTTGTCGATCGGTGTAAATAAAAAATAGCAAAAAGTGCATGGGACAAATAAAAAGTTCAGTTTTGTCGATCGATGTAAATAAGAAGAAGCAAAAAAATGCATGGACAAATAAAAAGTTCGCTTTTGTCGATCGGTGTAAATAAAAAATACCAAAAAAGTGCCTGGACAAATAAAAAGCTCAGTTTTGTCGACCGGTGAAAATAAAAAATAGCAAAAAGGCATGGACAAATAAAAAGTTCAGTTTTGTCGACCGGTGAAAATCAAAAATACCAAAAACGTGCATAGGGTAAATAAAGAGTTCAGTTTTGTCGATCGGTGTAAATAAAAAATAGCAAAAAGTGCATGGGACAAATAAAAAGTTCAGTTTTGTCGATCGGTGTAAATAAGAAGAAGGAAAAAAAATGCATGGACAAATAAAAAGTTCAGTTTTTTCAACCGGTGAAAATAAAAAATAGCAAAAAGTGCATGGGACAAATAAAAAGTTCAGTTTTGTCGATCGGTGTAAATAAGAAGAAGCAAAAAAATGCATGGACAAATAAAAAGTACAGTTTTGTCGATCGGTGTAAATAAGAAGAAGCAAAAAGTGCATGGGACAAATAAAAAGTTCAGTTTTGTCGATCGGTGTAAATAAGAAGAAGCAAAAAAATGCATGGACAAATAAAAAGTTCAGTTTTGTCGACCGGTGAAAATCAAAAATACCAAAAACGTGCATAGGGTAAATAAAAAGTTCAGTTTCGTCGACCGGTGAAAATAAAAAATAGCAAAAAGTGCATGGGACAAATAAAAAGTTCAGTTGTGTCGATCGGTGTAAATAAGAAGAAGCAAAAAAATGCATGGACAAATAAAAAGTTCAGTTTTGTCGACCGGTGAAAATCAAAAATACCAAAAACGTGCATAGGGTAAATAAAGAGTTCAGTTTTGTCAATCGGTGTAAATAGAAAATAGCAAAAAGTGCATGGGACAGATAAAAAGTTCAGTTTTGTCGATCGGTGTAATTAAAGAGAAGCAAAAAAATGCATGGACAAATAAAAAGTTCAGTTTTGTCGACCGGTGAAAATCAAAAATACCAAAAACGTGCATAGGGTAAATAAAGAGTTCAGTTTTGTCGATCGGTGTAAATAAAAAATAGCAAAAAGTGCATGGACAAATAAAAAGTTCAGTTTTGTCGACCGGTGAAAATAAAAAATAGCAAAAAAGTGCATGGGACAAATTAAAAGTTCAGTTTTGTCGGTCAGTGTAGATATTTACATAAATTTGTATAGCTTCTGCAATAGATATCCGCTTCTATTCTAAGTCACTCTTGTCTCTTTGCCTCACTTGCCCAACATTTTCCGACACTTTTGCAGTTTCAAAATTTTGCCCAAAATTTGTTGGCAATGTAACACACGATTGTATGTATGTATGTGTGTATATACATCTTTGTGTATACGTGTGTATGCGCACCCGTGTGATCAAATTCCGTGCACTCGTCGTGCCGGGACCCACTTTGTCAATGTGTCACGCTACAAGCTGAATGCATCCATCAGCACATCGCAATACCACAGTGGCTGCAACTGTAAAATTTTGAAATACGAAGCTCGCTGTTGCCACAACATGCCTCTTTGCAGTTGCGATCGTAAGCACATGCATATGTACATTGCCGTTACTTATACATACATACTTGTCGTGTCATTCATGTGTCGCCGCAACTTCGTAACATATAAGCACGCACACACGTACTTATTCTTTTTCGATGGTGTGAATGCACTGAACGGGCTGCTGTTAACTAGCATTGAACGGCTGGCTGGATGTCTGTCTGTCTGTTGGCTTGCTGATGGACAAAGTGTCTTCCAATGATTTGTAATACATACTTCTGAAGCTGTTGTTCCGTTACTACTCGGTTGTGTCACACCAATAAAGAGTTATGTTGCATCAACCAACTCAGCTGATTTGCTGCCTTGCTGCTTCATACATCCGATAAAGCCACGAAATGAGACTCACTTGACAACCGTTGCTGCGCTTTGTCGCGCGCACACAAACACACGAATGTACATGCGCATATTAACACATGCACAAAAAGTGTCTAATACAAACGCGCACACACACACACATAACCATAGTTAGGCACAAGCGCATGCATTCGGATTGACAATTTGTTTGCTCAAGTCAACCATGAAAATGCCACATGACAAAATGGTTTCCTTTGCTCATATCGCCACCATCATTTGCCTTAGCCATCAGCCATCAGCCATCACTGGCGTTCGCATTTGGCTTTGCCATAACCGCTTCGTACTTACATTACATTTTCTCGCATTTGAGTGTGCGACAGTTGCCGCCACAATAATAACAACCACAACCACAATCACACAGACGCCACATCAATGCAATATTCTGCGATATTCAGCTACAATGTGCAACATGAAGTTGCCTTGCAGGCGCTTTCTTGTCACTTTGCTTGGCTGACAAGTGAATCTTCCGCAGCTCGGTTATTGTTTCTTTGAATCGTCAAAATACAATTTGCTCGAAGTGCAGAAAGCGACTATCAAGTGGAATCAAGTGTCATAGGAAAATGTGAAAACGAACTGAAATTTTGCCACAAAATTTTATATGCGCGCAGGAAACGTAGTCGCATGATATTATTTTGTGGTTCTTCTTATGGTTTGAAAAGTGGAATTTGTATTTGTCATAAGTCACGCCGCTCAAGTGAGTGAGATTACTGGAAAGCTTCAAAAGATACTTTAAAACCAAGATTCAATTATAAAAGATTTGCTTTCTCATTTCCTCTGAACAAATCAGCTCCCTTGGCTAGACACTGGGTTCCTAACTATAGAATTTTTGGGTAGGTTAGGTTAGATGAGGTTGAGTGGATGTCCTTCGACACACTCAGGCCTGAATAGCGACATTGTAATACCACTGAAGCTCATCGTTTACACTCGAGAATCATCTCTGAACCAGCCCATGAGTTTAGTAAATTTTATTAATTTCGGGGAATCCGAGCGTACAAAGCCTTTTTCTGCATGGAGCAATGCACTTACACAGAAGGTGTCCGACGGCTTCCTCTTCTTCAATATATTGACAGCTTCGACAAAAATCATTATGTGATACGCCCAGTCTATTTGCATGCCTTTCAATTAGACAATGCTCTGTTACTACCCCTATCGTGCGATGTTGACGGTCACTTCGCCAAGGATTGTCAAAATAGCCCGAAATGTGTGCTCTGCGAGACTGACAAAAGGGAGAACATCAACCATATTACATGGAGCTATAGATGCCCTGCATTCAGGAGAGCTCTAACAAATAAAAGTAAATGAGAATTGTCCAGATAAATCTGAACCATTTTGAGGCCGCCCAAGACCTATTATCGCGAAGAGTTAAAGAAATTAGAGCGGATATTGCCATTATAAGTGAGCCCCACAGGTGTGAAAACCACAGCACTTGAGCCTCTGACAGCAAAAACGGTGCGGTCATCTAGCTTCGTGGAGAGCTCGCTTTCCAAGAGAATAATAGCGCTGACGAAGGGTTCGTGCGATGCAAAATAAATGGAATCAATTTCGTCGGTTGCTACGCAAGACCCAGTTTGACTACGGTGCAGTACGAACAGCTTCTTCAAAACATTGTACTGGAAGCTAGTGGGAAATCGCCTTTAATAATAGTGGGAGATTTCAACGCCTGGGCAACCGAATGGGCTAGCCGGCGCACAAACAAAATAGGAGAGATGCTTCTTGTAGCATTCGCTCCTCTCCACATTACTGCTCTAAATAGCGGGTCAACTTTCACCTACCGTAAGATGGGAATGGGGTCAGTCATAGATATTATCCTGACAAATGATTCCCTTGCTCAAAAGATCAAATGGAGGGTGAGTGAGGGCTACACGCACAGTGACCATCAAGCCATCATAATGGACATCAATGAAAAGAGGCTTGAAATTGCACCCAAGCCGACAGGTCCAAAGTGGAAGGACGCGATGCTTGATAGCGCAGCCCTAACATATATGATTGAGCAACTTTCAACCCCCTGCTGGTTCTGCTGAGAATAGGACGAAACTCCTAGTGGAAGGACTAAAAGAAGCGTGCGATGCCTCCATGCCCAGGCGAGTAATGCACCAGCACATAGGTATACCCATGCTACTGTTGGAACGAAAACATCAAATCACTAAGATCTCAATGCCTCCGCGCTAGACGCAAGATGCGGCGCAGTAGAGGGAGACCTGACTTTGTTGAAAATGTTCAAAATCTTAGATCAGCCAGGCAGGCGCTAAAAAAAGCCATTAAAACTAGCAAGCAAGAAAGTTTCAAGAAGCTTTGCGAGGAAGCTGATATTAACCCTTGGGGCACCGCGTACCGGATGGTATTATCCAAAGCGAAAAGCGTACACACACCCCAAATTACTTGCCCAATTAGGTTGCGCAAAATTGTTACTACTCTTTTTCCTCAAAGATCTGAACACATTTTGCCATTCTGCACACAACACGAAGCAGGCGACATCCCTCGAGTCATCGAGCAAGAACTCTAAGCGGCGTGTAATAAAATAAAGTCTAAAAAAGCTCCAGGCCCAGATGGCATACCAAATAGAGCCCTGAAATTAGCAATTTCCAAACGTCCGGACATATTTAAAGCAGTCTTCCAAACCTGCCTTAACGAAGGCCACTTTCTGCACCGATCTGGGCTGATGCACTTAACTTAAATCGCTTCACAAACAAACTGACAGCAGTCTATCGGTTAAGCGCTTTGCGAACTATCTGCGGCTTCCGTACAATTTCGGACGATGCTTCCTTCGTTATAGCAGGGCTAGTCCCCGTACACATTTTGGCGAAAGAAATGCAGAGAGTGTATATAAGGCTATGTGAACACGACGGTACAGCAAACTAAAACTATTACAGAGGAAGAAAGACGTCGTTCGATCGCCTACTGGCAAGACCGGTGGAACAGATCACCGAAGGGTAGATGGACGCATAGGCTAATACCCATCCTTACGACGTGGTTAGAAAGGAACTATGGGGAAACAAACTTCCACCTATCACAATTTCTTTCAGGGCACGAAGTATTTCGAAAATACCTCCATAGATTCGGCCATGACAGTTCCCCATATTGTCCAATCTGCACGGATATGGGAGAAGACGCTAATCATGTCTTGTTCCACGCTATGCTCCCGAAACTTGTGGTATTTTAAACGGAGAAAATATTATAGATTTTATGCTAAAATCGAGCGATAACTGGAAGCGAATCTGCGCGCATGCAAAATATATCTGATCTAAGACGCGCGGAGGTTCGTAGACGAAGTAACTAGCAGCCTATGAGCTAACCAGCTACGTGAGGTAATTCCTTCTTGGTCAGTTCCGCGGGGAGAGTGGTAGATAGTGGAGAGGTGTTTAGTGCATAGGTGTAGCTGTGAGGCTACAAGTTGTGCATACTGCTATGCCGGTATAGTAGTACTCATGAGAGTTTCCTCTTCCTCTCCATGGGCGTCATCCCGAAAAAAACTCTATCGTATTTCTCATATCCTGTCTCCTCAGATTCAGTAGCGACTTTGCGCGGCTGTAGTTCCATTCTGGCCAAGTTTGCCTACTTATTTGGCAAAAGGGTGATTGCCTCTAAATAGTCTGTCAATCTATTAATAGTTTTCACGTACCTAAGGGAATCGGTATTAGTACATTATCTGGGTGAGTATTTAGTGTTGTACCTTTCCTTGCAAGTTCGTCTGCTTTGCAATTACCTTCTATATTTCTATGGTCTGGCACCCAGATCAGGTTTATTTGAAAATATACGAGTATACTTCCCTTAAGGGTCTATTTTTTAAGAGCAATAAGACCTATCTAATGGCGATAACTTCTGCCTTAAAGACGCTACAGAGATTAGGCAAGTGAAAGGATGCAGTGATGCTTATCTTTTCAGAGTAAACTCCTCCAACAACCTGCTCATGAAACCTAAATCCATCAGGAAATATACCGACTCTTTTTTCATCATCTAATATCATCATCATTGTCCCAGTCCTCTTTTGCAGGGAATATTGTGGTAAAGAGTTTACTAAAATAAAGCCCTACACTGTTGCAAAAATCTGTAGTAGCTGGAAATTTTGAGTAAAAGTAGAGGAAAAGTAGAATTTTTAGGCAAACCATTTTGTTTGTAAAATAGTGTGCTTATGAGCTCTTGCTGGGTATGTCCAGAACCTGTACGATATGGTATACATCCTGAAATGCCATTTAGATCAGGATGGCATTGCGCTATATTTTATGGCATTTAGGACTAAAGTTGGAATTTTGTCAATCTTTCAAATATTCTTTTTTTATTGAGAAAGTTGTACTAATAATTAAAACTTAATTAAATAAATATCTGAACTATGGCTGCGGTGACCTTAAGCTTAATAGTGCTTATCCATGACAAGAAAGTAGAAAATTTAAATTTGTTTTAGTAATGGTTTTTAATTAGACTTTGTCGTATGTATTACAATATTTTAAGTAGCTTAAAAATATTTTACGTTGTCTGCAAGGTCCGGCACTCGAAGTTTAACCAATTAAAAAAGCCATAAATTTAATTTGGAAAAATACTTTTATTCAATTCGAAATAAAAAATATGTGAAATTAATACAAAATTAAAAATCAATTTACTTTTACTTGATACAACCACCTTTTACCTTGACTACAGCCTTGAGACAGTCCATAAACGAATCGCAAGCTGCCCGAATGTGACTTGCAGGACGTTATGAAGTTCGGAACGTTGTTTTTTAGCCATTCTTGGTTCACTCGAGCTTTGAGAGACGGTGCCGAGTTCTGTTGAAACGTCTACGGCCTGCCAGCGTAATGTTTGTCTGCCCACGGCTTCAAAGCAACCTTCAGAATACTTTCCCGATAATATTCAACATTTACCTTGACGCCTGGCTCGATGAAAACGATTGGAGAGCGCCCATCTGTGGATACAACGGCCCAAGCCATTACCTGTGGCGGGTGCTGCCTCCTGAAGGCCAATCGATGACTCGAATTCTCGTATTAACGATGGGCCAAATAAACCCTGTCGTTTAGGAGTTTACGAATTCCTCAATTTCAAAAATTTTCTCGTCAGAAAATACACTGTTCGGAAATTGACCGCTTTCGGCCAAGCGAAGCAACTCCTTCGCTCTTTCAAGTCTGACTCGTTGCTGTTTTGGTGTGAACTCATCCGCTTTTTAGATCTTGTAAGGCTTGACTTTGAGATCAGTTCTCAGTATGCGGCAGCTGCTACGGTCAGATATTTTCAGTTCTTTTGCCATTTGATTGACACTTCGTCGGAGATTTCGTTCAATTCGCTTCTTCACTTTTGGAACCATTACACGCGACGTTGCAGTCTTATCGTACAAGTTAATGGTTAATGATAGTAAAGGGTTAAGGTATGGCCCTTTAGCACTGCGACCATACTGACCTATTGTTTACCCTATGCTGTCTATTGACTGTTAAGTATGCTTATGAATTGTACCAGCTCCTTCTGAGGGAGTGATTGAAGGTCTTCATCTGTAAGCATGAACTTGTTTAAAAACCTTTTCCTTCTATGCGTCAACCCCGGACATTCGATGATGAGATGTTCTATAGACTCTTCATCTTCACAGCAAAATCTGCAGGTGCTGGTGTTAGTTATGCCTAATTTATGTAAGTGTTTGTTGCAGGTGAAGTGACCCGTGAGGGCGCCTGTGAGAGTGCGAATGCTCTTTTTGTTTAACGTGGGGGCCATGTTGGCTCTTTTAGCGTTGAAACTTAGGAACTTTTTGGAGTGTCTAAGACCCTCTACGTTGCTCCAATGCTGATTCAATAGAGTTTTGGCCCAGTATTTTACTTTTTGTTTTAGGCTGTTTTTGTTGAATCCGAACATGGGACTAGGTCCGATGAAGTTTACATCTGCCCCTTTTTTGGCTTGAAAATCTGCCTTTTCGTTGCCGTCATATCCCTCATGTCCTGGTACCCAAATTAATGAGACATTTATTTTTGGATGCCAGGTTATTGAGTGCCTTGTGGCATTCTAAGAGAGTTTTTGAGTTGTAGGTATAGCTATCTAAAGCTTTTAGAACTGATTGGATGTCCGAGAGTATTTTGATCTTTAGTCTCTTGTGGTTTCTACGTTGCATGATGTTTGCTGCTTCCATTATTGCGTATAATTTCGCTTGGAAGATGGTGGTGCCCCTGGTGAGAGTGAATGATTTGTGGATTCTGGGCCCCACTACTCCTGCTCCTACACCATGAGGTGTTTTTGATCCATCAGTGTACCATTTTTGTGAATCATCATTTATCCATTTTGGGTTTGTTTTCCACTCGATCCTCTCAGGAAAGGTGACTGTGTATCCTTTTGTGAAACAGAGGGTTGGGTCAATGTGGTCTGAGGCTTGAGCCATGCTTATGGTGTTTTTGATTTTATTTAGTATACTTAGGTGACCGGTGAGGTTGCCTAATTTGAAATTTTCTTTCATGTGCAGCATGAGTGCTTGCGTAGCTGCTTCCTCTTGGATTGCTATATGAAGTGGTGGGAGATTAAGGAGTGCTTCCATGCCAGCTGGTGGGGTAGTTCTCATAGCCCATGTGATGCATAGGCAAGCAAGCCTTTCGTACAAGTACATAAGCATGTGGAAGTCGATCAGTCATCTTTTAAGTCATATGTTTTGGTTAGCTTATCCTCTTATTTGTAGTAAGCGCTTTAATGTTTTGCTACAAATAGATTTTGCCTCTACAGCAGATAACTTCTTTTTACCAAAAATCCACTCGAAGATTGTCCATTGCATGTTGGATATGGCTGCTATTAAAAATTAGATTTATCCGCATTATGCTTTATACCAACTTAGGCGCAGAAAGCTTCACCTACCCTATTTTATAATATACTTATCTAATATTATTCTAAAAAAATATTTTATCATTTAAATATTGGCAAGACAACTTTTGCAACAAAAGCAAAAGTAAGCGAAAGTGATTTAATTAATGCGGCAAAGCAACCCAATAAAAGTGACATTAAAGGCGGTCCCACTATTTCCAAGATCAAAAGCCAACAATCAAAAGGCCATCTCCCTCCTATTAACTAGAAAAATACTCATATATCTACTTATACGTAACTATGTATGCGCATATGTACATTAAGGTGAGTATTTTTTTTCGATAACCTTCTTTCCAGATTTTATATAATATTCTAAGAAAAAAAATTCACTAGAACATAACTTTAATATCAATTTCGAATCCCTAAAATTTTGAAAGACACTGTCTTTGAGAAGCTATCCAGCATGAAACATCACATGATAGAAAAAGTTGTTTTCCTAATAGCGGTCGCACTCGGCTAGCAAGTGAATTTCTGCCATGAATAAGCTGCGCATGAAAAACCAGCTGCCGTTTGAAGGCGACGAAAACTGTAGGTCCCTTTATTTGTGGAGGAAATCGCCAAACACCTAACAAGGATGTGAAGTTCAGGTTTATGTAAATCAAGCCCAAAAAATCGAGTCCAATGGATTCTTACTCTACAATCATCCAGGCAGAAATGCATGCCATCGAGATATGTTTGAGATAATGTCTCGGTAGGAAAGCGAGAGGAACCCACATTTATATACTTTCAGATAGTCAGGCGGCTTTGAAAGCCCTTCTATAAACTGTAAACACTGTCTTGGAGAGCCTGGACCTTCTTAACCTGTTAGGAGCTTCAACACAGTATTACTAGGTTAGATTCCTGGAGATGAGTCACAAGAGGGAAATGAAATGGCTGAATATCTAGTTAGAAAGGGGCAATCATGCCTCTAATTCCTCAAGAGCCTTTCTGTGGGCTTACAAAAGGCCACATTAATGAATTGCTTAGAAAGTGGGAGCAGAATAAATTCATTGAACACTGGCGAAATGTTATCGTTCAGCGAAACAGCAAAAACAAGCGCAACAATTCTTAACGCCCGACATAAGAATTTCTGATAAGCAACTTTCTCTCATCAGAATAGACTTAAGACTTTTAGCTGGTTACTTGTAGCTTAAAACACCACTTAAACAAAATAGGTTTCTCTGAGAAATGGACGCTGAATATCCAAAACACATTCTTCTAAACTACACCACCTTGGGGGTTTTGTCGTGCATTCATATAAATTACGGAACAATAAACCGCAGACGAACCGATAAAGAGCGAGGAACGAGTAACCCATCCTTAGACAAATCAAACGCAGAAAGTGGCGATGGATAGGTCACACATTGAGAAACCGACCAGATAGCATCACGAGAATGGCTCGGGACTGGAAGCTGCAAGGGATTTGAGGGCGCGGTCGACCAAAAAATACTTGGAGAAGGTCGATGCTGCGCGAACTATCAGATGCCGACATCTCATAGGACGGTGCAAACCCAACAGCACAGAACCGTGTACGATGGATGTGTCTTTTCGAAGCCCTATGCTCCCGAGAGGAATGAACAAGAAACAAAAAAAAACCGCAGAATATGCAAAATTGTTTAAAAGGCCTTAAAATATAGGGAACCCTAGTAGACTTTGCACAATAGCTCTCGTCTGGTCGCAGTGCGCACTAGTCTAATAATAGTATCAGATGTACCAGAGACAGTTTTGGTTGAGATAAAAAATAGCACCGTTTTCAGATAAGATGTTGGGAAACAAGTTCAAGTTAATGGCCGGTGCGAGATTGGAAAATCGTTGAGCCGCACCTTACTTCTCCAGCATCGACAGAATGAAGCTTTGAGCGCATTATACAGCTGAGGACAAGGTATCATCTGAGACAGATGACGAACAGGATGGCCGAATGTAAGAAATGGCAACCCTGGGGAGTAAAAGCAAAATGTGCGAGCAAGCGAGCTAACTACAAGCAGTTAGTGAGGTGACAAGCAGCCATAAAGTTGAAGAGTCTGCAATTCAGTGTTGAATTTATATGAAATAATATTTTGAAATGCCTGAATATAAATTAAGGATTTTACAATATTTACCAATACTTGTGGATTTGAAATCTACAGTTAAGTTGGAATTCCTTTTACATTTTTACATGCATCATGCAACATAGACATAGTTGAATTAATATGTACAGGGTTGCCCATATTCAACGGACACGACGGATTTCGATGACTCTTTGGGCCCATTCCAATCGATGAGGTTTGTCCGCAAGCAACAATCTTTGCGTCAATTGAATCTTATACAGGAATAAATCCAAATCAATGCAAATAATTCGTTGTAAAGTGGTCCGAGCAATGCCCAACTACTGAGAACCGCCAACCAAAGGATTATAAATGTAATTTTTTTGTTAATACAAACTTGTACTCGGTGGAATTTTTGGTACGAAAAATATATTTTTGATATTTATTTTTTATTTAAAGGCCCGCATCTTGGCGCTACAAAGCAAATTATGTGTAATTTTTTTGTACTGTGGTTTTTCTTAATGCAAATCAAACACAAACTAAAAGAAACAAAATCGAAAACAATTAAATTTTAGAATATTTAAAAAAACATTTTTTTAAATTTTAAACATTTTGTTTTGGTAACAACGTATTTACAACTATATTGGTTCTATATCCCTCTTACTTGTGCGGCCTCGGTAGTCTAGCGTAAGTGCACTAGCCTGCCATCCCAGAGGTTGTGGGTTCGAATCACACGTAAAGAACGGTCCTCGCCTCCACTTTTTCACACTTACCTATTTTCCTAGTCTCCAAAAAAAAACAAAAAACTCAACCCCGTAATCCTTCCAATCCTTATATATATATACATATATAATTGGCGCGTACACCGGTTTTGGGTGTTAGGCCGAGCTCCTCCTCCTATTTGTGGTGTGCGTCTTGACGTTGTTCCACAAATGGAGGGACCTACAGTTTCAAGCCGACTCCGAATGGCAAATATTTTTATGAGGAGCTTTTTCATGGCAGAAATATACTCGGATGTTTGCCATTGCCTGGCGAGGGGCGACCGCTATTAGAAAAATGTTTTTCTTAATTTTGGTGTTTCACCGAGATTCGAACCTACGTTCTCTCTGTGGTTCCGAATGGTAGTCAGGCACCACTCCACTCGGCTACGGCGGCCGCTATTATCCTTACTCCCGCACAAAAAGTCAGCGTATTACTTGCATTGTGGCTGCTAAAACAAGCAAAAAACAACAAAGAACAAAGAAAAAGACACATTTACAAATTGCATCAGTGGCGCCAGCAAGAGAAAGCGGGCAATTGCGGTAATAGGGGAGACGCACCAAAATTTAGCGAAGTCCTCAACCATCTGTTTGATCCTTCTGGAAGAAAAATGTGAAACAAAGATGGCGCTCTAAACAGTTAGAACGCGTTGTTCCTAAGCAACGACAGGAGGGCACTCCCACTACTTCGGACTGGTAACGGCAGGCTAATCACTTGCGCTGTCAGAAAGCAAAAATGGATTAACGAAACCAACGCAAGACTGAGTCTTGTCGAGGCCCTATGCTCCCGAGTGGAGTGAACAAGAAAACAAAAATCCTTCTTACTTTCAACAGAAATCGTAATCTTTCCACTACTTCCTATTTTCACTGCCATAACTTCCTCTCAATTCTAGTATTACTTAAAGATAACTTCTTTTAAATTGTTTTTAGTACTCTAAAGTACTTTTTTCTTAGCATTTAATATAGTATCCGAATATGCTTGGCACGATGTCGAGAAGCATCGTTCCATACAAATGTAGCCACCCTAATATAAATATTTACATACACACGTTTTCGTATTGCAAGTGCTATCACCCAGTGATACCTTGACAGACAAATTAACGCCATTTCATCTAATATTTCCCAGCTGTCATCATTACTCTTTGCTGTCATTATTTGTCTCACTTATTCAATCATTTTATTACTTTGTTATTTGTTATTTGCTATTTGTGTGTATGCCGCCAACTTGCCATTGTGCCACTGTTATACCATTATAACCTGCCGACTAGCTACCGTTACCAGGTGTTCGACGCCGCTTATTCACTCCCGTTTCTTTGTCCCTTCCATTGACTTTGTTGTTTCTATAGTTTGCTAGCTGCTATTTTACAGCCACTTGTATGCTGTCGCTGCGTTTATCATTATTTCATTTGCCCAGAAACAATTCAATTTAGAAGCTTCTATGAAATAGTTGCGAAGCGCGCAACAACACAGCCACACACACACACACATGCAATCGAGTAAAATATGATGTGCCCAGATAACGAAATCAATTTACTAAATTATTTGTGTACGCAGGAAATTGTTGAGCATAGACATGCGCGCAAATCAAGCGAAGGTTAGATGCACTCACACAAACATACGTAGCCACGTAGGCATGAGCAGCACAATGCGGAGGTTACGTATACGCCCAGGTGGAAATAGATGGTGTCGGCAAACAGGCAACGCAAAATGTATGTCTAAAGGTGTATTCGTGTGATTGTACGCATCCTCACTGGTGTACGAGCAATCAGACAATCGAGAGGTTGCCCCCACCACTTCCTCACCTCAGCCCCTTCTTGCACCTATTCGCTCGACCACGTCATCCATTTGCTGGTACTCATTACAATTTACTACACATTTGCTATTACGAGCGCGAATATTGCGGAATGCCTGTCAATTGAATTATAGTAACGATTGCTGCTGTCATTGCTATTACAATATTATTGCGTTAGTGTTGCAGAGTGGTGGTGCATGGTTCGTGTCGGCTGATGGGTAATAGATAATGGGTAATGGGGTGCAGCTGGCTTAGTGTTTACGGTGGATTTATGACAGTGAAAGCGATTGCACTGCCCGTCGCCCGCATTTCCAGCACCGACTTTATTATGCTGCGCACTCGCGTAGATAGTGTTTCACGCACTGCTATAAATAAACCATAGATGTTGCAAGCACATACTCAAATTTGAGTGCGTGTTGATGCGTGCGCATACAAGTACATGTTGCCCATACACATTTGTGCGTTCTGTGGCAATGTCATTAAAATTCATTTATTATTAGATTACGCTATTACAATGTTGTTGCCGCTGCTGCTATGGCTAAAGCTTTGGGTCTTCAACGGTGAATGGCAGTGACTGGCGCTTGCCAATCGGTCATAGCAGAGCCACTGGCAATAACAATAACTCGCATGCTGTCACAAATAAAATAATACTCGCACTAAAACACATCGATGAGGTCAACTTAAATGCACCAGCACAGCTAACACTCACGCAGACGACCTCTTGTAAAAGCAAAATGAAATGAAATGATTTGTTCGACGGAGATAATAAAATTATTTTAGTGAGACATGAGTAGATAAATGATGTTTTTGTGACTTCATTAGTCGTTTGAGCTCATTCCGAATACAAGTCAAAGGATTTGAAAATTTGGCGCTCATTCCATGTATTAAATTACAATGCGAATACTATAAATTGGTCTGTAAAGCACGTAGTTAAAACAATTTTACAAGGTTCCTTGAATATATTCAAAAAGTTCTCGGAATTTATTCAGAAAATTCAAAATTGTAAGGGTCTCAGTAGTCTAGAATTTTCCAAAATTCTATGTTTTTTTATATTTCGAAAGTACAGGCTTTTAAGAAAATTGTTTTTTTTTTCCTTGTTCACTCCACTCGGGCTTTGACAAAACTTAGTCAGGCCTTGGTTGTGAATATACTGTCAAACTATTCGAAAGATATTCCCAGTATTTTCTGTTCTACAGCCGTTTTAGCAGGTAGAGTCAGATTCGTCACGCGGCGGCATCAAGGGTCGCATTATCCACTCTCAAAACTTTAAACTCAATTAACTAGAAACGACTTTTTTCGACCCGATGTTTTAAGAAACAAAAAACTATTCAACCGAATCGTTTGAAATTTTAATTTGTTGTTCACAACATCAGTGGCCATCGCCCATGCTAGAATCATATTATTACTTCAATTATTTCGTATTTTTTTGATTAAAAAAAACTGAAAAAAAAACTGAAAAAAACCCCGATTTTTAGAGGTCAAATTCAAAGCGGCACCATTTTGTCAATTTTTTTTTATTCTAGTACGGGGCATAGCTACAGTTATACTGATTAATAATTTTTTGGTTTTTGTGTTTCAGATAAATTGAAAATTCTTCCAAAATGGACAACATCGCCTAGGTCAACTTCAGCGCTTTTTGAAAATTATTAGAATTAAAAAAAAAAAAACTTTTTCATTTTTGTATGTAAAAGAAGTTAAGTAAAAAGCCCAACTCATTTAAATATAGTTTTCCATTTTTTATTGTAAAAAAATTCTTGAAAATACCCTAAATTTTTGAGCTCTAAACCACCGGGGCTAGGCTGTTAAAACTCTTTTCCCGTGGCGGGTTTTTGGATCTATCATACAAAAAATAAACGCAATGGCTTTTTGAAGGAATTCGTTTCGTTCTTGATCAAAAATTCACAGATAATGATGACACTATGTGACGGTGTATTCTCATGTTGCAAAACCGACGAGTTGTTTTCCCACAAGCCCTTCCCTTTTTGGCAAATTGCTTTACGAAATCGTGCCATATCGTCCAAATATTAGTCCTTATTAACTGTTTGACCTTCTTGCAAAAGTTCGCTTGATGAATGTTGGATCGGATTCAGCCTTGTCGGATTCCTATCTTTGACGATTTCACAGCCGTTCCCTTTTTGCATGAAATTTAGGTGCTTTGAGACGAACATTGCACCAATATGACACAAACCCGAATTCAAAATCATTAAATGAAATATCCAATATGGATCCTTAAGCAATTATCAAGTCCTCTGCCGGCTCTCTGTTGGCTAATCATTCTTCATCTGCCTGAACATCGGGGTCAGTAAAAATGTTTCTGGTTATAGTATATCTATAAATAATATAGA
Source organism: Anastrepha obliqua (assembly GCF_027943255.1). NCBI lineage: Eukaryota > Metazoa > Arthropoda > Insecta > Diptera > Tephritidae > Anastrepha > Anastrepha obliqua. The sequence continues at coordinate 143,460,901 of NC_072892.1, read as the reverse complement.
CTATCTATAGTAATGGAATAATCTATACTAAAAGTATCAAAAATCCGTGACCGCATTTTGAAAATTTCTTCAGAAGAATTATCGAGAGTGATGCAAGAAATGCTATGGAGTACTCTTGGACCATTTTTAGAATTTTTGCCTGTCTGTTTGTCTGATTGCACTTACAAGTATCCGAAACTAACAAATGCATTTCCATGATGCATTAATTGGTGAGTAAACAGCACACCACAGACACTACAGCCGCTATATTTTATTCAAATCAGGATATGGACTAAACTTTACTATGCTACAAATTTTCAAGTTACAACGCTACCAAAAAAATGTTGTTGGGAATACTTGCATAAATACACATGCAATGAGTGCTGCATAATCATCTACTTTTGTTTTTGAATAACTTTTTTTAATAAATAAAAAACTGGATTTGAGTAATGGAAATCTTTATTTTGACTTTTACCCACTCGATTGCTTCTCTGTTTGTCTATTGCAGCTGTCTAAATCACAAAAAATATTGGCATACAACGCTAATTCTAAAAATTTGATTTTTATAAATAAAGGATGATTAATTTTGCGCCAACTTGTATATACACCGTCTAGGACCGATGGGCTTTCTAATGAAGTAAAAGTATTAAATTGGGGGCAGCAGTTCTGAGTGATGGTACTTTGATGAAATTTTGACGTTCAATATGGATAACAAACTTCTTTGTATATTTCTGTAGAACTCTTTCAAACCACATTAAAGTCGCCTCAAAAGTTTTACGCCTTGCGCGCGCAAATTGGCCAGCGTCAAAATAAAGGGAACACCAAATATTGATAAGTTTTGCGCATTTATTTACTTATTTTGTAATTTCATTTAATTTAATTATAATTTATAAAAACATAGTTCATATCACAACAAAAATCATATAAAGAAAAGTCTCAAACTTTCTAAAAATTCCGCAAATTTCTATCAATATTTGAAAATTTTTCCTCAGCGCTTCTAAAAAAAGTTCGCATATGCAGTTTTATAGATCATTTAATTTTGGTAAATAAAAAATCGCTCTTATTTCTGAGAGTTTTTTCGGACGCGGTCCTGTGCATTTTCTCCATTTAACAGATTTTTCTATATGGAAGAAAATACCCAACACAGTCAGCAGAAAAAATTGTCCAAAATCAACGCGATTTTTGAACCACTTAAAAATTGCGTGTTATTAAAATTAAATTATTTTTTTATAAAAATAAAGTTCGTACTACAATAAGAACCATATAAAAAAAGTTAAATTTTGTTTAATTTCGTATAAAATTTGTGAAAATTCGGCAAATTTTCATCAACACTTCGAGTTTTTTACTGAGAATACAGTGCCGCTCAACTGAATAGGTTTGCCAATTATTTCTTATATTTTTTCTTCTCTCTTTGTTTCTATGGCATTTTTTCCTTCTTTCTTTTTTATTTTGAACATTCATTTGTTTACTCATAATATGTATGACAAAAAAATGTAACGGGTTCTATGCAGCGGTAAATCAGAATTTTGCTTTCATCGTGAAATTCGCTAAATGTGTGGTCTATTTTTGGCTCATCTGATTAGGTTTGACAACTTTGACTTCACCTTTTGATTGGCTGCGTGATTGAAAACATATAATTTCTGTGGTCTACTTAAATTTAAAGTAATTGCTACCATTTTTTTTAATATGGGTCGGGGAAAATCTTTAACCGATTTTGAAAAAGGTCAAATTAAAGGCTATATTGAATCTGGCCTAAAACATAATGAAATAGCAAAGAATGAAAGGAGGAAAAAAATATGCTACAACGGCATCAGAGAGGCGACTAATCCTTCGAACTGCTTCGTATTCCCACCTCTCTGCCAGTAAAATCGGGGATGAATGCGATGTAAATGCTAGTTTGGCAACGATTAAACGAGTTACTCAGAGTGCTAAACACTTAAAGAGATTAAAAATAAAAAAAACCTCCTCTCAGTGATGCACGGAAGGAAGCGCGACTTCGATTTGCGCGGGATGACATGGCATGGAACAAGGAGTGGAAGGCTGTGGTCTTCTCCGACGAAAAAAAGTTCAATCTCGACGGGCCGGATGGCTACAACTATTATTTTCACGATATGCGAAAAGAGGAATGCTTTTTGAGTCGTCATCACTCCTGTACGGGTGGCATAATGGTTTGGGGAGGCATATCGTTTTATGGAACTTGCGAGCTGCAGTTCGTTTCATCAAAAATGAATGCAAATGTCTACAAGACTGTGCTCCAAAAGGCTTTTCCCCAGTTTGCCGAAATTTTTCAATGGACGTTTCAACAAAACAATGCCCCCATACAGCCCGGGTTACGAAACAGTGGATTAAGGACCAGAATGTCAACTTGCTCGAGTGGCCGCCATACTCCCCAGACATAAATATTATCGAGAACATTTGGGGACTTTTATCCAGGAGAGTGTATGAAGGGGGAAGAGAATTTCAAGACTCGGCGACCCTGGTTGAAACGATGAAAAAAACCTGGTCAACTATTTCTCTGAGTGAAATTGAAAAATATTACGATTCCTTATCAACTCGAGTGTTTGAAATAATTAAGAATAAGGGAGGTCATACCAAATAATAAATAATGCAGAAATAGTGTCTTTTATTATTTAAGTTACATTAAATATAGCTGTGAATAATTTATTTTTATAGTTTTGTTGGTCAAACCTATTCACTTTAACCAAAAATAATGTAGATTTTGAGCTATGTTTTTGAAAATATAATAAAAAAAATATATAGACCAAACCAAAATTATTTTATAAATAATTGATCGTTTTACTTAACAAAATTTATTTGGTGTAAATCCGAGTGCTCATTATGAAGATATTATGTTCTAAGTCTAAAAAAGAAGTCAAACCTATTCAGTTGAGCGGCACTGTATAATAAAAATTTTGCTTCAATTCAGTGAAACTTTTGTTTTAATTCTGAGTAAAAAGTTTGAAATGTTGATGAAAATTTGCCGAATTTTCCCAAATTTAATACGAAAGACGAAACTTAAACAAAATTTCAGTGATCTGTAAAACTGCAATTTTTTTGTTTAAATTCTGAATCTTTTTCTTGAAATGTTGATGAAATTTTACCGAATTTCTTCTAATTTTATACGAAGTTCAACAGTTCGAAGTTTGCTTTATATGATTGTTATTATAGTATGAACTCTATTTTTATAAAAAAATAATTCAAGTTACAAAATAAGAAAATAAATAATCAAAACTACTCAATATGCGGTGCACACTTTACGCTGACTTTATGTAGAGATTTAGTTGAAACAGAAATACGAGTTTTCGACACATCTCTAAACGAAGGAGTTCTGAAAAGTAATTTTCAAGACATAGAGTAGCACAGAAGCTGCTCAAAAAAAAGCCTCTTCCTTTCAGTATAATCAGGCTTTGAACAAATCGATTAACTCATTCCAGAGAGTAGCTTCTTCAAATAGTCAAACAGAAAGGCAGAGTTTTTTGAAAATGTTCTATATATTGACTGTTCAACTAATTAATTTCGTATTTTTTTGTTAAAAAAAAAAACATTTATTTAAGTATTATAATAGTGAAAAAAATTTTTATTCAAAATATTGAAGCGGCAACTTTTTCCCATCTTTCGGGCAATTTATGGATTCCATCCAAAAAAAAGCTTCTCATCTTTTGCGCCGAGAAAGTCATCAAGCCATTTTTAAAACCTTCAATATTGGTGAACCGTATTCCAGAAAGGTGATTCTGCATCGACCAAAACAAGAAGTAATCAGAAGGGGCTATGTCTGGGCTATAAGGGCATTTTCCAAATAATTTTTGACCGGTACTGCAAAATGCGGCCGAGCATTGTCATGATGTAAAATCAATTTTTCGTGTCTGGTTGCCTATTCTAGCCATTTTTTGGCTATTGCTTGCTTCAAACGTATCAATTGTTGCCTGGTTAGATCTCCCGTGATTGTCTGGCCCGATTTTAACAGCTCATAGTACAGCACACCCTTCTGATCGCACCAAATACAGAGCATTACCTTCAAACCATGAATATTCGGATTTGCTGTTGTTGTTGTAGCAGCATTAACATTCCCCCTACGTACATACGGGGAATGCTGCTGGAGTGACAGTCCTTGGCCGAATATAAATCCGGGTCGTTTCGGTAACGTAGAACCGACTGTCGTGGAAACTTTGGTGTCGATTTGGCTGGTTGGCCTGGCTTCACATATGATCTTTCACGCTTTGGGTTATCGTAATGAATCCACTTTTCATCGCCAGTGACAATACGATGCAAAAAGGATATCTTTATGTGGCGATTAAGCAGCATTTCAGACATGCAAAATCGTCTCTCAACGTCTCTCGGCTTCAATTCGTGTGGCACCCAATTTCCTTGTTTGTGAATATGTCTGGGTGCTTTTAAATGCAGATGTCTTTTTGAGTGACTTCCAATGTTTTTCCAAGTTCTTCTTAAGTTTGGCATGGATCTTGATCGAGTAATGCCTCAAATTCTTCGTCTTCAAACTTTTTTGATAGACCTGATTGCTTTTTGTCTTCTGTGTCAAAATCACCACTTTTAAATCGTGCAAACCACTGCTGACATACTCTAACCTCTGGAGCATATTCAGGATAAGCTTCTGAGAGTAAACGATGTGCTTCTGTTGTACTTCTCTTTAAATTGAAGAACAAAAGCAAACCTCCCCGCAAATGCTGTTTCGCTGGAACGTAATTTGACATTTTGACTGTAATATATTAAAAAAAAAATTGTGTGTTTACTAATATTCACTGTGACATATCAAATCTACTTGATTTTTTGGCGTGCTTTAACATAGAATAGCTGTCACTGTCAAAATATTGACTACATAAATAGATATGAGGTTAGTAACGAATACGAAATTAATTAGTTGTACAGCCGATAATATTTCTCCCCCTCCCTACACCATTCAGAATATGTTTTTTATTGTACAGATACTACGGTAGGACCGTTTTATTGTAGTATAGATTTATACCCAAACCCCCATATATTTTGACCGATATTTTGAATTGCATTTTGTCAGCGCTGACTCTCCGCAGTTTTTGTAATAAATCGCTCTTGTGCTTCAGCCAAATAATTACTTAAAATTCAACATATTAATTTTGCCCTTCATCTACTATCTTTTTTTTTTTTCTTTTGAATAATTTATTTGCTACACGTAGAAGTCAAAGATTTTAAATGAAACATATTTTTTTGTAACTGTTTACTCTTTGTGAGCTACAACGCCCTAAAACAATAGCGCATCGACAGTCGGTAAATGGGTGAGAAATAAGCAAAAATATACAACTTTTTATTTCAAAAGGAAAATAAAGATAAGTTATTGTATTGTACTATAGACAGCAAAGGCTTTTATCCAGCTTAACTTCCGCAGTAAATTCACACACGCACAAAAAGAATCGAACAAATTTTTATAAATATGTATGTATGGGTATGCATTCGTATATTAAGGAGGTGCCCAAAAACATTTGCCTTTTTTCCAAGCGATTCATAAAGTTTGATTTATTTAGTGACTACCACTAGTGCGACATCAAAGTATCTGGGATGCCCTTAAGCGACGGGGAGTCCGAGATAAAATCCCTACAACTATTCAAGCCCAATACTACAAATTCAAATGCCGAGTGCTACACGACGGTGCCCTCTCCGCGCCTATTGCACCTATGGCTGGTATCAAATAAGATTCTATACTATCCCCTCCTCTATTTTTAATAGTCATTAAGGATGTTTTAAACACCGATCTCAATAAAAGCTCAGAGAGGGAAATTCTCTGGAACATTTACACGACCTTGAGTATGCCGATGATATCGCACTCTTATCACGGAATGGCGGATATATACAGAGCAAACTTAATGACCTAAGTTCGCAAGGCAAAAATGGTGGACTGCTCAGTCAATGTCGGGAATACAAAGTCCATGGAGGTCAACACTTTGCTACAAAACAGGTTCACAATTTATGTGAAACCCATTGATAATGTAAACAGCGTCACCTATCTAGGCAGCCAAATTACCCTGGACAATGAAGCAAAAGACGATATCGATGCGAGGACTTAAAACGCCAAAGCAGCTTTTGCAAGTCTCAAAAATATCTGCTTTTCCAAACAGCTGACAACGCGTACCAAAGTACGAATATTTAAATCGATTGTTAAATCCATCCTACCGTATGGCTGAGAAAGGCGGTTGGTGTGTGTATCTGTAACGCGGAAGCTGCAGACATTTGCGAACCGGTGTCTCAGAACAATTCTCCCTCCCCCACGACAGTCAGTTCTATGCTACCGGCACGAGCCGCATTCATATCAGGCCAAGGACTATCACTCCAGCAGCATTCCCCGTACATATATGAGAATGTTTATGCTGGTACAGCAACAACAACAACAAATCGCCGTATCTGAAGGCCCGATAATTGGATTTCATACGAACAACTTCTCAGTCGAAGCAGAGAAAAACCAATTGGCATTGAAATACGAGGGCGAAAATGGAATTGGACCAGCGACCGACATCGGTAGAATCGCACTGGACTGCAATCCACAAGGATCGCGCCGCAAGGGATGCCCTAAAGGATCTTGACGAAGTAGCCTTAATAAGGAATTTTTAAAAATTAAAAAATCTCTCTCAAGGACCCAAATTAGGACGAAATCAAAATGTAGACAATATTGGAAAGCATTTGTATCGGCACCATGCGCCCAAAGACGGCGCGATAGGTTAGGTTAGGTTTGGCAGCCGCATCGCACATAGAGACAACGATGCCACTTAGACCATGAAATGGGTCCGTTGTGAGCCGCAGGGACTGGGCTACATTTCGCTCTCCATATTGAACCATTCTGAGCTTTTGACAAAGCGTAAAAGGTCGTTGATACCTAAAGTGTATCGATTATCTATACTCGTTAAGAAGTAGGTTTTTAAAAATCGGTTCCTGCTTCTGGCTAGAGCTGGGTATGTGCAAAAAAGGTGTTGAATTGTTTCCAACTCCTCCTCATCTCTGCAGCTACGACAGAAATCATGCGTGTGAACGCCTAATCTTCTTGCATGATTTCCTATGAGACGATGTCCTGTGAGGGCCCCTACTAAGGTCCTAATCTGAAGTCTACTCAGTTTTATAATGCTCTTGGACAGACGTAAGTTTAGCCTTGGCCATGTTTGCCAAGCAATTTCACAGGTGTTGACGCTAATCCATCTTCGATTTGCATAACTGATTAGTGCGTCCTTAATGAGAAGCTTACAAGTTGCGAGAGGTATCTGCATAAAATTACTTATGCCTGGCATACAGGTACCTTCTCTTGCAAGTTGGTCTTCCCTGGTATATCTCTGTGGCCTGAAACCCAGCATAAGATTATACGATATTGTTTGGCCATCTCATTTAGAGATTGGCGGCAATGTAAGACACTACTTGATGTTCTTTCGAATTCATCCAGGGCTCGTAGGGCAGCTTGGAAGTCTGATAGAATGCAGATATCCGTTGATGATATTGTGTTTAACCATTTTGAGGCTTCATGAATAGCGCTTATCTCTGTCCATTTTAGATCCGTCCATGTAGATCTTAACGGGTGTGTTGGGTGTTGGATCTTCTTCATTCCATTCCAGTCTAGAAGGGATTTTCATTAGGAAATTCCTTTCGAAGCAAAGAATGGGAGGGTATAATCACAGTCACTGGGTATATCCTGGTAGGAGTCTAAGATGGTTGAATGTCCATATGTGATAGTCCTCCATTGTGAGCTGAGTATTTGCAGAAGAGATCTAGGGGTGGCAGATGTAGCATGATGTCCAAAGCCATGAATGGCATTGAATTTGATATAAACTTAAAAAAGAAACTTAAAAGTAAAATACCCTGCAGTTTTTAACAAGATCCAGTGAGCCAGAATAACCCTGTATTGGGCCAAAGTGCTTTGTTGAAAATCATCAAATTCACCACCTTTTTTTCACTTGAAAAAATGGGCTATTTTTCTTTTTGCGTGCCGGCCGAGCCAACTTACATGGACATATTCGTATATGCGTATGTATGTACTTATGTATGCAGATATGCATAAACTACTCGTCGAACAATAAGGCACTGTTTCCTTACATAAATAAGTTCAAAGTGGCAAAAAAGTCAAACGAAATGTTTTCAGCAAATGAATAACAAGACTGCAGGCCGCACAACCCAATGTTACTATGCCCAATGCGCATAATAAGCGGGTATTGCGCATAAATGAAAATGAGCGAAGAACCTCTAGTATTTCACGTTAAAAACAACAAACCGCAGGGAAAGTTTTTATGCATTGACACTGTGACATTTTCAAATACATATTACGCATTTTTCTTTCTTTGATCCATAACTCAGCTCGAAGTGTGTTGGGTATAAGAAAATATGAAAACAAGCCATTGATGTTGTGTGAAAAAGTTTTAAGAACTTTCAATGCAACAGCCACCCATTTCCAGTTTTTATAAATACTTTTAGTTATTTCATACGCGTACAAATGCACACGCACGCAAATTCATGCACACATACATACACACATCACTGTCTGTGTTATTGCATTCATAACGTCCAATACACTGCAAAATGGTTGTCATAAATTAATTGGCTGCACGCAATTAGCGCAGATCATAAATTTTAAAATTTTATGCTTTATTTGCACTTCTTCTCTATTGCGCCATAGCGTAACGGAACCGGAAGTGAAGGACATGAGCGGATATGAGTGAAATAAAGAAAAAGATATGTGTGTTGAAAAAATTTATAAAAATGCGCCTCATGTTTCATGGCTTTCAATGCTGGATAACGTTGTTGCATTAATGAAAGAGAGCGAGGTCACCGTTAGGGGCTTATGCAGTGATATGCATGCATGCATATATACATACATACACACATACTTACATACATACATATGTACTCATGCAAAGAAAGTGTGTTTGTGTGCATGTTCGTACTGGGGGGAGCAAATCGATATTATGAAAGAGTTAAAGCATTTGTTTTTTTTTCATAACTATTCGCATAGAGAAAAGCATAGTTTGAGGCGCTTTTGTAATTGAAACGTGTTAATTTGTTGTAAATAATTGAAAGCTTCAAAGGAAACAAATAATGTAAGCTTCACGAAGGAAATAAATGATACTCTTAATAAAATGAAAAAGATGTGCAATTATGTGAAATAGAGAAATCGCACGTTGCATAATATTACACTAGTTTACAAATTTTAGTATTTTTTTCGCACGGATTTTATTTTTATTTTTTCTTTGTTCACTCTTCTCGGGAGCATCGGGCCTCGACAACACTTTTCCAACGTACACGGTTCTGTGCTGCTGTTTTTGCACCGTCCCATGAGATGTCGGCATCTTCTACTTCGCGCAGCATTGACCTTCTCCAAGTGTTTCTTGGTCGACCGCAACCTCTGCTCCCTTGCCGATTCCAGTCTAGTGTCATTTATCGTGACGCTATCCGCTGGTTTTCTCACTGTGTGACTTATCCATTGCCACTTTCTGGTTTGATTTGCCTAAGAATGGGTTCCTCGTTCGTTAATCTCCACAGTGCGTCGTTACTGATGGTGTTTGACCAGAATATTCTGCAGATGATGCGAAGACATTTGTCGATGAAGGATTGTAGTCTCTGCGTGATGGTGTTAGAGACCAGCCATGTTTCGCTTCCATGCAAAAATACTGCCTTTACGCTTGAGCCGAATATTCGTAGTTTAGTGCGCCTGGAGCTTGCGAACATCCCATTATGTATGCACTCACCCGAATGCCACCTTTGCTTTGTTAAGCCTGCAGTTGACAACTTTGCGCACGGATGCCACTACAAAATTATTCCTTTGTATTACCGCTGGCTGATTCCGAAAGTCGAACTAATTTTTTATTACTTGTGGACAAGTATGCGAGGTATTTGTAATTTACCGTTATTCTGCCAAAAAAAGAAGTCCACTTAATCGCATGTCTCTTGAGCAATCTTTGCGAATATAATAAATAAAACACAATGGAATTCCCCATAAGCAGTGCATAAATCACTTTTCGTTGAGCCTAATAATTTCTGACACATCGATTAATGCTTTTGGCTAATTTCTTTTATAAAAAAATTATAAGAATTTCAACTTCGCGTGGAAAAAATCAAAAATATAAACATTTTTTTTTTGATAATTCGTTTCTTTTACATTAGGGCCCATTAGTTTTACTTAAAAACTAAACCAAGCTGCCAACGAAAAAACTTGATGGAAACATAACGCGTTGCGAAAATGTACAGGGTGCAGAATTAAGTTATAAAATTTAAAGCTTCTCCGTAATAGTTAAGTGTGTGAGCGGGAAAGAGACGTTGTTGCTTTAGAAGCTTACTAGTAGTTACGGGTCCTCTTCATCTAGCTCAACTAACGGTAGGCCCAGGAAACTTGCTGTTTCGACAGAGAAAAGAGTGTTAGTAGATTTGAAGGGCATACGAAAAATTTGTTAGTATCATGCGGAGTACCTTCACACGCTGGAGATATGTTGGGTATGTCGTAGTCAATTCTGTAGAGGTAGGAGTTTACGCGGGTCTCTCGGGGTAGCTGGAGCTCTTCATCTGCTGCGAGCGGTCGTTGAACTAGGATAACGGCATTCGAGGATCGGGAGTTTAGGAATGGGGTAAAGGTCTCCCGATAAATGTAACTTAGTGTATGTCCAAACACTGCCCGGTCCAATAGTTGTCGCCTCGTTTTGTCCTGGATCTCGTCGGAATAGTTGAAGTGATACAATCCTCTACCCTTTCGACTTCCCAAATTAAACAACCACGTTCTTCCGCTTTCAACGGAAGTTGGGTATCTTGGAGTGATACTTGACTCCAAACTCTATTGGAAGCTACACATTGAAAATCGGGTAAAGAAGGCCAGTATAGCCTTCTACTACTGCAAATTTATGTTTAGTAAAAACAGGCGACTCAAGACATAGGTCGTGCTGTGGATGTATCACGCAGTGGTTTTCCAATTTTAACGTATGGATGACTGGTTTGGTGGGAAGCTCTTTGGTGCAAAGGATGGGGTGCATTGGCATCACCGGAGCATGTAAAACTTGTCCAATGCTGACCTGAATGTCCTTTTTCACTTACTTCCCATCGACTTTTACGTTATTCCCATCACAACTCAAAGTGCAATCATGTTAAAGGAGATTGGCCTCTGGAGACAATCCCTCAAGGGACATGGTAGCATTTTCGGGCAGGTAACACCGTATTTCTCTGAACTTCGAACAGATCTCTCCATCCGCAAACTAGAGTTTGAGGGTCGTGCTAGGGCAATCTTTCCAAATAGGCAGGATTGGATCGAGGGGAAACTTTGCTCCATCTTCCCTGACGGTTCCAAGGAGGAATCGCGGCAGGGGTTTTCTCTAAATCAGACAATTTATCTATCTCCTTTAAACTGCCGAAAACGGCTAATGTTTTCAAGCAGAAGTCTTTACGATCCTGCCGGCATGAAAACAGTTTAAGCAACGCGGTAGCGAAGGAAATATTAACAGTTTCTTCGATAGTCAAGCCACGATCAAGGCTCTGACGAAGCCATGTTGCAGATACAAACTGGTCTACCAACTTCTATAAGGAGGAAATCAAATATCTTGGCTGTGCAGGTAACAGGTAAGCTGTGGGTACCTTTCAGAGAAGGAGACTGTCGGGCATTTTTTCTGTAAATGTCCGGGCTTGGCAGCTAGATGACTAAGGTCACTGGGAGCTCCTTTCTTCGACAGCCTGGGGCAGTGCGCCAACCTAAATCCAATCAATTTCCTCCATTATATCAACAGCTCTGGCTGGCTGTAGATATCTGCCTGTTGGAGGTCTCATAATGGTATCAAAACGGCGCTTTAGTGCTACTTGAGGAGGGGCAGGCACTTCAACCATTTCACCTATGTTACCTACCTAGTTGAAGTGATGCCTCCTGCCGTGCCTGGGAGGTGGTTAAGGTTCTAGCAAGAGTCTACAGGGGTGAAACCTACAGTAGCAACCGAATAGAAACTGTTTACTGAGCATATTGTTGTGCTTCTTCCCTGCGGTTGTGTGCGCAGCGAAGGAGATCAAACTATCGAAAATAAATCCCAAAATGTTGGGTCTCTACTGTTGATATTGGCATATTGGACTTTAACCTTAAGTTGTAGTTTGGCCTCCTTTGTCCAGGTGGTAAAGAGGGTTACCGTGGACTTTTCGGGAGAAATTTGGAGATTCCTCGCAGTGTAAAGGTAAGAAAGTCTAGTGAGATAATCATATACTTTGGCGCACAAGCCATCCATGTCATTCACCGATGACATTAACGAACAATAGTCAGCATGGGAGACCAGGGAGACTACCTCTGGGGGAGCTTTGATATGTAAACGGTGAAAAGTAAAGCTGATAGAACACCATCATATGGAACACCTTGCCTTATTCTTCTCTGTTTTGAATTTTGGTCTCGGAAAATGGCTGACAAATGCCGATCACTCTGATAAATCGCAGACCACCTCTTCAGCCCCGGCGGGAGTGTGAACTGTATAATGTCATCTCGTAGTATGGAGTGGGTGACTTTCTAAAAAGCCATCTACAGATGCAGCGCTAGAAAAGTCCTCTCGCAGGTGCCGTTTTGGTTAAGCCCACGTCAATTAAGCATAAGTCAATTTGGGCGTTTATGGCTGTGGTGGTGCTGCGCACTCCTTGAAATGCATGCTGATGTGAGGCTAGGTCGAGATGTTTCGTGTTGAGATAGAGTAAGAGGGTTTCAAAAGTTTTCACTACTGGAGAAAAGAGAGTTATCGGACGATAAGATTTCCCTTGATTGGCGGGTTTCCCAGGCTTCAGTAGTGAGAGTAGCCATAAACATGTTGATTACCCTTATGAGGAATTCTACTCCCAATGGACTCAGGTTTTTCAGCATCAGCATGCCGTCAAGGCGAATAGCGTTGGAAGCTTTAGCTTTAGATTGGTTATTCGTGCGGCGTGGTCAAAAAATTTTAAAGGAGAGCTCTTTGGGAGACCGTTATTCGGTTCTGAGGGAATTTGACAAAATTAGCTGATTGACTGACGTTACTTGATATGTGTTTACAAAATAACTGAGATTGTGTTAGTGATATACAAAAAAAACAACCAATGACAGTTCATTGCTGTCAGAGTAATGGCTGATTGGACGAATGTGTGAATACATGTGAAATGGTTGTGCACAAATCGGCTGTCCAATCCCCAAGTGACGTATCAGTCAAAGTTCCCCTCACAATTTTCTTTTTCACCAAAGCTTAATAGAAAACGTTGTAATCTATCATCCTTTTTCGTGCAGGTTATTTAGTTACGAAGTTACGGATGAAACACGCACGTTTCCAATCGAAGCCTATTTCAAGGTCAATAATTCATGTGCAACTGATATTTTGTATGGATATAGAGAATGAGTCAACATTAACATAACATAATATACTTTAACATAACATAACATAACATAACATAACATAACATAACATAACATAACATAACATAACATATATTAACATAACATAACATAACATAACATAACATAACATAACATAACATAACATAACATAACATAACATAACATAACATAACATAACATAACATAACATAACATAACATAACATAACATAACATAACATAACATAACATAACATAACATAACATAACATAACATAACATGCAAGATAACGACGCATTTTTTGGTGCGTGCAACCGGCTAGATGGAATTATAAGACGTTATCACGTCAAAAAATAATAACATTAAAACAACAGGTAAATCAAATCAAGTAAATCAAATTAATAATAATCAATAAGAAGACATATGCAAATACAAATACGTGAATTTATATATGTACATATACGCATATATATATATATTTTCCCGTGGTTCCTAGGTGGAACAAAGGGCCTCATATACGCATATACATACACATATACGCTTACTTAAGTAGGAGAGAGCAAGATGTCGAACGTTGCTTTGTCGTTCGCTCCGCGCTTTCGCTTGCAGTTCATTCAAGGTAACGGCAATGAGCAAGGTAACGACACATTTTTTCGTGCGTGCAGCCTGTTAAATCGAATTATAAGACGTTATCACGTCAAAATGATAGATTTATTTTTCCCCAAAGTAATATTTTTGCATGGAAATTTCAATAAAAAAAATTTTTTGGGCGAGCATAGGGGTCGCTTTCCACATTTTTCTTTATATCTGCGGAATATATAGTCGGATCTTAGAGTACAAGTTTTGTATGATAGACTGGTATGCTTATCTCTAGGAGACACTTGTATTTGCTCATTGGCTTTAAGCTTCCCGTTCTTCTGCTTATAACCATATCTCAATTCCTAATTTCAATTAATTCAATTTTCGAAAGAACCGAATGATTCTAAATAGGAATTGGATTATGGCATCCATTGCGCTTTATTCCTTTAAACCAGTGTAATGATGCCAAGGTTTAGTACATAATTCAAAATATTTCTTTATTTATTTTTACTTATATACTTCGAGCCACCGGGGGCCAAAAGGAGAACAACATTCATTTATTACACTGATCAACACTGTTTTAATAACGATAGGTTCAAGTTTTTTTACCCTTGGCATCAATACAAATTAAATAAATAGACAAAACTTTTGATATCCTAGGTGTAGTTTTCAATATTCTTTCTTCAAAAGTAATTTAGCTCGAGGGGAAGAATTTATTAAGTTATTCTATATTAGGTGAAGTAAAAAGTTTACACTATTTTTGTGCTTTAACTTGGCGTTGAAATTAATTATCTTCAAACAAATACTTTAACTATGACTATAAATAAGTTCATGTAATATGTTTTATTTTTTTTTTTCAGATTATTGTGATATTATTTGTATTCATTGCATGGCGATGCAAAATGAAAAAAAAATATATGGGTTTTCCACGGTCACCCCGATGATATTTGATTTAGAATGACAAAAGAAAGCGTATTAATTAACACAAGGTGGGGCTAAAATCGGACGACAGGAGCTTTGTTCTGATAACTTCGAGTTTATTCATTCAAAATAGTCCCCTCTGGCCTCGATACACTGTTTTACGCGATCTAAAAGCTTTTCGAAAGAGTGTTTCAGGTTATTGACCGGAATCCGGAATGTCCTTGAGGATGACGGTACAAGCCTTTTGGATGGCTTCTATGGACGCAAAATACCTTCCTTTCTTGGCCAAATGCAATTATCTGAATAGTTTCAAGTCACAGGGAGCCATATGATGTGAAAACGATGAGTGATTGTTGCTTAAAACGCGATTTCTAGTAAAAAAATCTGTCATAAGAGTGGTTCGATGAGATGGTGCATTATCATGCAAATTACTTAGCTCGAAATTATAATTATTATTAATATTCTTGGGATTCTAATTCTATTTTTTAAATTTTTCGTTCTATAGATTTTACTTTCCTTAAGAATTAATTTAAGTCTCGTGAAATGTGTGCTATTGTGGTCTATATGTGGTCTGCCGCCTAATCTTCCTCTCCACAAGCTGGGCAGAGTGCACTGTCTGAGATGCCCACTTTTTCCATGTACTTTTCGCATAGAAAGTGGCCCGTCAACAGCCCAACCAGCCTCTTACAGTCCCCTCTGCTTAGTAACAGGAGGAACTATGACAGTCGGTCGGACATGACAGGTAACATCAATTGTGTCCATCTTCAGGCTCTCTCAGCCTGCCAAGCTCGCTTGTGGATTGTAGTAACCCATTTGCTAACGCTGCTTTGATCGCTGCAGAAGGGAGTAGCAAAACGGGTTCCGGACCCACGAAGTTGGTCTCAGAGCCCATTCTAGCTAAGGAGTCAGAGACCTCGTTACGCACGATAGCCACGTGTCCCGGGACCCATGTTAGCATCAGGCTATTATGTCTACCGACATAATTCAGCCTGGATTTACAGGCATGGACTCGACTACCCTTGGTGTGGTTGAGGGCCGGTCTAAGGCCATGAGCGCAGCTTGACTGTTGCTGCAGACACATACAGATCTGCCCCTCTATCTGTTTTCCACAACAAAGTTCATCGCTTTTCGAATAGCATACACCTCCGCTTGAAATTTTGATGCGTACATTCCAAGAGCAAAGTGTAATTTTGTTCCGCTGGACTCTACGCGGACACTGGAGTCGGAATCGTGCTCGGTCCTGGAGCCATCCGTAAAAATGCGAAAACAGTGTTTGCCGGGCTCATTTTCAGAGTTTGACCACAATTGAGCCTCACCAAACTGTATCTCTTTTCAAGTACGTCTCTTGATGGCATGGAGTCAAGGGGCATGGAGAGAATCGTTGGATCGAAGTTTATGCTTTCTGTGTTGTCCAATACCGGATAGGGGTCATACCAGTTCGCATTGAGTTTCAGCCTGCAGATGACTTTCAAGACCTCTCCTTGGATGAAAGCATCAAGTAGACCATTCGTGCATTACTACGTATTAATTTAATTGAAGCAATCACTACAGACTACAGAAATAAATTTATAAGAAACAGTACTAAAACATACAACTTACGCGTGGCATACTTGCAACAAGTTTTATTAAAAGTCTTTGTAATGGAATACAAAATTTGTGATTGCTGCACTTTCACTTTAAAATCTTTTACTATTTCACTTATTTGGTCCCTTCACTTCATTTCAAACACCAAAGCAAAGCAGTAACAGACCTTTTCATTGAACACAGAGGGGCATAGAGAGTATAATTAATATATATAAAAACTTTTTTTTTTTGTACGCCAAATACTCCATTAACATTGCATTATTTGATAAACCTCGTAGCCGAATTTGTTGGTGCGAGCCTTCCATTCCGGAAGGAGAGGCAATCATCGCCATAAACTTTTTTCATTAATTCAAATGTTTCGGTAAACGTTTTACCGATTTTAAAACAAAAATTGATATTAGCTCTTTGTTGGAAACTCATTTTTGTAACGATGACACAAACACACTGACACTTTAGACGCAATAACTTCGCCTCAATTTAACCAGGTGCCATCATATACAGAATTTCCGAGAAAGTCTTTGTAGGTATTCGATTTTACAGATTTAAAAAATAAGTGTTTTTTTTTAATTGTAATGATGATTTAAAAAATAGGCATACCTCTTCAATAAAAATGAAAAAAATCAGATACCTAAACTAACTTTGAAAAGAAGTTTGCTGCGAATGCAATGAAACGAAAGTTGTTTACGTTTTTCTCTTCACGCGCACTTTAACAATTGCATTGCACCATTCGCTTTGCACTTATGAGAGAGCTTGAGGTGTGCTATTGCGGCTTTATATTTTTGATATCTATTGTAGTAACTTGAGACTAGAAGAGACTGCATTGTCAGGCACACTCTTGAAGAAGAACGGCCCAATCTCCCCAACACTCCAAAACGCTCAACAAACAACTACTAGTAGTGGAAGCAGAGAGCTTTAAATGATCCCTTTTGCATTCTCTCTTTTCTCTCCAAAAGCAACAATTCTGCTTATTGATATACATAGCAGTCGCAAAGCTAATAATTATCTACGAAAAATCAGCTCTCTTCTGTTGCTGCTGTGGGATATTTTCTATAAAAGTTCGTTGCTGCGTATTTTCTGCTGACGCCAAATGTTAAGCCAACAGAATCTTGTAAGCTTGCAGACGAGGCCTCAGTTTAACCGGAGTTCACCTTATTTAAAATATAATATGTACCGATACTAATTACAAAGATTCAAAGGACCGCTTACGTTAAAGAACAAATTTGGTTTATTTAAATGCAATATTACAACAATAGGTCGTACCTTTGCTATAACAATGGGTTGCCTATCAATAACTATATGTCGAGACTTGATAGCGGTACATCTAGTGGAAATTCATTGCATAAAGGCTGGTAATATTGACTTTGGCCCTCCATATTATAAGATAAATGCAGGGTCTCCAAATAAATACAGCTTTGTGAAAATCTCAATTCATGGTCTCACGGAATATTATCAGCTCATTACATTCTTTTGATATAATTATTATTATTATACTTTTAATATGTCAATAGCGTAACACTTTTATAGTAATAGGATGCCCTAGGGTGTTTTCAATTTTTCATTGGGAGAACCCTACGCACAACCAGTCATCCTGGGTTAGTTCGCCTTCTAACATTAGATCGCTCAGAATGGATCTTCGGAAGTTATCCAGAGGATACTTGGGCGATGCCTGAAAGTTGTGAGGTGCTGGAACCGTATGCAGAAGAATCGTCCTGGCCATCCCCAAGTAAATGGTGATCTCGAACTTAGCCCAATTGCGTGGCCTTTTGCACATGGAACCATCCTCCTGACATACTATTGGTGTATGCTGAAGATATTGATATTATCGGGCTGATCGACTGCGCCGAATATTCATCGTAATCCAGTCTGGAGTAGGAAGCAGAAAAAGTGATAACCGAGAGTAAAAGAGTAAAACAACATACAAAGAGTCATCGCTTCTTGGAGAATACGTCACTGTTAGCAACCACGGATTTCAAGTGGTGAAGGTCTTTGTTTACCTTGGCGCCTGTAAACGAACATCTTTTCCCTGATTTTCATTAAAATTATTTTAAATGAAGAAGTCGATATATTTATTTTAAAACTGGCATACAATTTATTTATACATTAAAATAATATAACATTTTTTTTTTATTTTAATCATTTAAAATGACGGATGTAAACTCAATTCTTCCAGGAAGGTCGCAGCGGAGCTTCTCAATCGGCGGGCATTGTAGCATCGGCGTCAGTGACCTGAATACAAAAAACCAAACATTTTTTTGTTTATTAATGTCATAATTTCTATATGAATTAAAAAAAAAATGGAAAAAAAAATTCGCGGAATAAAATACTTAAAAAAAATGAGTTTTTTCGAAATTTTACAGGTATCTGTCCCCTTAACAGTCAGAACGACGCCAGCCTAGAGATTAAACGAAAGATAGTGGCCGTGCTAGCTTGGTCATGTCTCGAAGATGAACGAAAGTGCTCCGGCACGGCAGCCCACCGAGAGGGAACTCACGACGAGAAAAAGGAAATCTTAATCTACGTTGAGGAAATCAAGTGGGACATAGCCTGGCACCACTCGGTGTCACCAACTGGCGCGAGCAAGCAACAAATCGAGCCAGACGGTTGTAGTGCCATCTAAGTAACATAAGTAAGTATACTTGGCCTGTATGCAGCGCGACTCCTGATGTGGTCTATTTTGATTGACCGCAAGCTGAATGATGATTCTAGTGCCTTAAAATGATCTGGCATTGTAAAAATAACTTATGCTTGTGTGTTTGACTATTGTAGACTGAAGTGTCTCATATATTTAGTACCCAGCTGGGGTTCGTAAGCTCTCTATATCCACGTTTCAAGACCTATTTGATCCTTATCTGGAGGAAACGATAAACTGCTTAGAATGGCTCTATCCTAGACCATCGATCCAGTATTGCTTGAATTACCTATCTTTCCAGTCTTTCATAAATTTCTTTATGCAACTCCAATCGATACAGAAAGCCGGCGCAAAAGCTGGGCTGATTTCCAACACCTCTAAAACTGAAATGATGCGTACTAACACGCAAATTACGCGTCGGTTCCTAATCGATGATCCCAGCTTGAGGAACTACAATCTGTTTGCCATCATCTTTTTGCTTTAGCATCGTCTCGGTGTCAGATGGCTCGAGAGAGAACATAAAAACCGCATTAGGAAGCTCTAGCAACATACGCTCCCTACGTTCAGTATGGAGAGCATCACACAAAGCGGAGTATCTTTGATTCTGATATCAAATCATCATTACTCTATGCCTGTGAAACGTGGAATGACGTGGAATGCAACAGTGCCCGATATAAGCAGCAAGTTTCCACTAGTCGATGCCTACTCAAAATCCGGAAAATCTTCCGGCCAAACACAATCTCGCGTGCTGATCTATGAAGAGCAATTCAGTAAACCGCAAAACTCCTTGAAATTCACTGATGAAAATGGGGCTGAATTGGCCACGTCCTTCGTAATCAATACGACGGCTTAACAAGAGCCGCTATGGAATGGAATCTTCAAGGCAGCGGTAGATGAGAAAGATCATCGAACACTTGGAAACCAATTTTGGATTTGGAAATGCGCGCCTCGAATTTAACTTGGGAAACTAACAGACTGGCGTAGAACAGATCTGAATGAAAGGAATTTGTTGGGGCCATTTGTTCTCCCCCAGAAACAATAGGAACTAATAGATAATAAACAAAAATGCAAAGTGCGGATCTTCTTCTCACTTAGACATACGGTTAGGATGTTGTTTTCACAACGGACCCATTTCGTGGTCTAAGTGGCATCGTTGTCTCTATGTGCGATGCGGCTGCCAAACCTAGGATGTTGTGGTTTATAAACGTTTAACCTACAGTAACCAAAACGTCTTTGTGCAGTTGATCCGCAGGCTTCATAAGGCAACTAGAGCTCTCCATCTGCAATGGCATGTTCTTTACTATTTCTCATTGTGCGACTTCAAGAGGCCAGCCCTGAGTGCGGTAATTAGATAGATATGCGTCACCGTTCACCAAGAAAATATTACTAACTCAAGGAGCGTAAATTGAGCCCACAAAATTAAGCATCATCTGGCCACTTGTCGCCTATGTTGCCAACTTACTTTGCCTGTGCCCAAATCTGCTGCCAGTAAGCGATATAAAGACTTTGTAGCATTTTCGTACTTTAGTTACGAGTGGGGAGTCCACAAAAGGATTCTTCTTCTTAATTTTGGCCGAATTTAACAAAGCGCCCCAGTCGTTTCTTTCTCGGGCTAACCGGCGCCAATTGAAGACACCAAGTGAAACCAAGTCCTTCTCCACCTGATCTTTCCAGCTGGTACCGTAGAGCTGGTACTTTCAGAGCCGGAGCGTTTGCATCCATTCGGACGACATGACCCAACCAACGTAGCCGTTGAAACTTTATTCGCTGCGCTATGTCTATGTTGTCGTAAAGCTCATACAGCTCATCGTTCCATCGCCTGCGGTATTCGCCATAGCACTTGTTGGCAAGAGAGACTCTACGTTGGATTTCAAGGCTGACCGTGTTATCGGTCGATATCATAAATGTCAACAGTGACATGGGTGCCGATACGCGAGTGCGCCGACTGTTTGTTTGATGACAGGAGGTACTTCATTTTGTACTCGTTCACCACCAGACCCATTCGCCTTGCCTCTTTATCCAGTTTGGAGAAGGCAGAACCAACAGCGCGGTTGCTAAGGTCGATGATGTCAATATCATCGGCATACGCCAACAATTGCAGCCTTTTATAAAATATTGTGCCTGAGTGATTAAGGGGGGAGCCTGGTTTATAAGGTCAAAAAAATCAATTTTTTTTTTTCGTTTTAAGCGATTCCTAATATATTTCAGAATATTCACACAAAGTTACAGAGCCTAATGCTCTCTCTCTCTTCTATTTGAACTAACAAAATAGATAAAAAAAAAATTTTCAAGATTTTTATACCAAGTTGAAGTGAATTTTTTTTTATAAAAAGGCATTTTTTTTCTTTAAAACCTCCAAAAAGTTGAAATTTTGGAATTTCTCTCAGTTTTCTTAGTTTATCTAGAATAAAAAATCATGATAATTAGAAATCCATTTGAATTTTTTGCTTTAGATAATAATTACGAGCTGTATTTTGTACGCCAGTTGGAAACTCCAGCGTTGCAGCGCTCTACTAATTTCTATGTTAACCAGTACAATAAATTTTTTCCTTTTTCCGCAAAGCAATGCAATTTTTAGACCTCATAAACCAGGCTCCCCCCTTAAGTTCTGCGGCTCGTACGATCCTCTCCAACGTCAGGTTAAAGAAGTCACGCGACAGCGAGTCACCCTCTCTGAAACCTCATTTGGTATCAAACGGCTCGGAGAGGTCCTTCCTAATTCTGACGGCGCTACTGGTGTTGAGCAACGTCATCATGCATAGCAGTATTAGGATTCTGGTTCATGGAAATCCATACAATTTTCCAACCGCCTCCCATTTTAGCGGAAGTAGATTTTCAAAATTTCTATGACAATATTCGCAAATGGCAGCTCTAAAAAAATGCTGTGATATAAAATTTCACTAAATTCAAAATGGATGGTCTTAATGAGGCACCCGATATATTTAAAACAATAAGAAATTGCATGCACCATTATTTAAATAAAGCAGCAGTGAGACAAAAGGAAATTCCGTTTGCAGCAAATGAAATTTCGAATCGGTTCTGAAATGAGAAATATGCAAAAGAAAATAAAAATGAGAAAGCAAATTCAAGCAAAAGCAAAGCGAAAGAGGCAAAAACTCAAACTTAATAAAATACAAACATTTTTCACTACTTTATGGCAAATTGAGTGAGCGCACGCACAGTTGGACCATTTTTGGTTAAGAATGAAAATAACAAAAAAAGAAATAAAAAGCATGAAAAAACAAAAACACAACGGAAAAAGAGAAAATCAAATGCTAGAGAGAAAACAAATACAGTTGAATTAAAATAAAAACTGTAAATAGTTGGTGATAATGCAGTGTAAATAAATTTGCACGGCGTGCGGGTGGCTCCCGGGTGTGGCAGTTGCATATAAAAATTATATTTTAGTGCGCCATGAAATTGTATGTGAAACGTGTGAAACAATGCATTCTGCAGGCACCAAACTTTTTGCTAGAAATGAGTAAATAAATAGCAAAAGGCCAAGCGGCACGCAGGCACGCAGGCAGGCAGGCAGTTAGCGCCAGGGGCACAATGCTTCATCGCTGCCGCCATGGCCGCCAAAGCCACCAACGCTTTGACCAGCTACCATTCAATTCGGGCCTGTTTCCACGGTGATGGAGAATGTTGCCGGTTTTTTTCCATTAATTGGAGTAGAGTCCAGCGCACCATACACAGCAGCTAGGCTAGGCCGTGGGCGTTGCTTTGAAGTTGGTATTTTTTAGCTCTCTTTATGGTTGCGCAAAGTAAGAAATGGGTACATTTATGTATATATGTATGTATGTGCAAATAACTACAATACTATAAAGATTGTATATTTCGAGTTCCTCCAGAATTATTTGCTGTATATTTTCTTTTTTTTAATTTTTTTATTTCTTGTTTAATCTCTTTTTTTTTAATTTTTTATATTTATTTTTGCCTCACCATAATCGAGAAATAACCTTGCAAAAAGTGAAAAATGCACAATCAACCAGCCACTGCATAGCGCTTGGCCTGCATGCAAACGGCCAGTTCATTGCGTTTTGCAGCTGCAAATTGTTATACCAAACACACAAAAACATCCAAGTGCATGGCGTAGCTAAAACAACAAGAACATCAAAAGTGCGCAAAGCACACAACTAGGAATTGTTTTAAAGAAACTTTTCACAAAAGTGCTTAAGTTTCTGCCTGCTGGCTTGTTGGAATTTCCACCACTCTTCAGCTTAAAATTTGTATGCTAGTTATTGCCCAGCCACACAGCAGCACCAGCACCAACAACAGCAGCCAGTAAAAGCAGCGAAATTCCGCTTGCGAAACATAATTTTCGAAAAATTATTTTATAAGATTTCATAAAACTTTGCTTTGCATTTTCTGTTGGTTCTGCTATTTTTATGTTGGTTTTTACTTTAGTTTAGTTTTAAACATAATTTCCTAAAGTATTTTTGAGTTCAGCTGCGCACCTGAATAAAGGGGTGTAGCATGCGCTGTGTGCGCTGCGAGTGCCGCAATGTTGCTGTGTGGCAGTGTTCTTGTGTTGCTGCTGCCCAACTCATTGTGAAATTCCTCTATTGAATTGCTTGGCACGGCGGCGCCCACTTGGCGAATTGTTTATGAATTTACGCATAGCACAAAGGAAAATCTCAAAATTAACTACACTTAGTGGAGCGTGGATTATATCGTATGAAATCTGTTGGAGTGGCGTTCAGCGTTCAGCGTTCAGCGCTCAGCGCTCAAATGTTGCATGCGCCGTCGATGAGGGTGCGACTGGGCGTATGAGCTACTTTTAATTTATTGCAAGAAAGGCCATACAAAATTTCGCCTAGGTCAAATAAAAATATCAAATTTATTGCACTCTTAATAGTGGAATATTAATTCAGTGCAATGAGGTCAGGGTTCTTCTCCACGATTTTGCGCAAAGGCGTTGTGTATAATTTTAATGAAAAATTAAGTAATTTATTATATGAAGTGAAATCTCGCTATTATGAATAAATGCAACTCCTTTCGGGGTAAAAAAAACTGTTCTGGATTGATGAAAGGACTTAGAAAAAAATTAAATTCAGGCAGTCATGGTAAAAGCACTAACACTATTCATTTATGTAGAATGTACAAATGGGAAAGTTAGTTTTTTTGATCGAGTCAAAAATTCGCCGAGTTATTACGAAAGTGAACGCATCTGTTTTGCCCCAATAGATGACGCTGAGGCCCACATATTTCGCAAAATACATCTTTATAGCAAAATTTGATCAATACTTGAAACATAAAAACTCAAAATATTTACGGAAATCGAATTTAAAGCCCAATTTGATACAAATTGGGTATAATTAAGTTTCCAACGTCCTACAATATTGATAGGCAGGTAGGTAAAATAGTTTGAAGTACTAAACTGGAACTGTCCAAAGAGAATTAAAGCATTGTTAAGATACCACTTTGAGGCCTTTAATGGGCAGATATCTGCAGCTGACCAGAGCTGTTGATGTAATGGATTTATTATATTAAATTTTTTAAATTAAAATTTTATTGTATTCAAATTTATTCAATGTCGAAAATTTAAGTATAGCACTTTTATATACTCGGTTCTTTTTAACCTTTTTTTAAAATAAAATATAATTTTTTATAAAGGGGGGTTAAGTTTCGAGGGCCGGTGTTGATTTTGAATAAAATACAATTTTTTTAAGAAATTATTAAAACTTCGCTTTATTATGATAATACTGGTATGGTTCAATTACGTATAGAACAAAATATCGGCCTCAGCGGCACACCTCCATCCTATGGTCAAAATCTTCGATGACGCTGAGGCATAATTGAGGTTCAATGCCGTTAATGTGCCGAATTATCTCATCCTGTAGCTCTTGAATTGTTGCTGGCTTATCGACGTACACCTTTTCTTTCATACAACTCGAAAGAAAGAAGTCCAACGGTGTCAAATCACATGATCTTGGCGTCCAATTGACATCGCCGCGACGTGAGATTATTCGGCCATCAAATTTTTCGCACAAACAGCCATTGGTTCGTTAGGTGTGTGACAAGTGGCACCGTCCTGTTGAAACAACATATCGTCCACACCCATATCTTCCAATTCGGGGCATAAAAAGTTCGTTATCATCTTACGATAGCGAACACTATTCACAGTAATTGCCTGACCGGCCTCATTTTGGAAAAAATACGGCCCAATGATGCCGCCGGCCCATAAACCTCACCAAACAATCACTCTTTGTGGGTGCATTGGTTTTTCGGCAATCACTTTTGGATTTTCATTCGCCCAAATGCGGCAATTCTGCTTATTCACGAATCCACTGAGGTAAAAATGTGCCTCATCACTGAGGATTTGATTTGAACGCCTGTTTTCATCATAAGCCTGAATAACTTTACCTTCAACTTCAACTTACTCTATTGTCTATCTTTCCACGGTTCAAATTGAATTAGTCTGAAATTGAAAAATATTAAATGAAATGCAGCAGAAATTTTACGTTTAGGTGTGGTTCACATTTAACATCGGCCCTTAAAATTTAACCACCTTTTATATAGTCTCTTCGTACTTCTGAAGAAATTCACATAAGGTTTTTAATATCAAGACCTGCTATATCAGCAGGTGTGGCAGAGAGATGAGAGCCAAGATGCAAATAACCCTGCATTAGCAGGGCAGTTAAGGAGAAAGTGCTGAGGTGAAAACACCTCATCCTACATGTAACTGACGCAAAAAGGACTTGAAGTAATGCCGCGGCCTAAGCCTTGTAAGGGCAACCACGAAATTCGAGAGCTGAGATTTTGTTAACCGCAGGAGATCTCTCGAGCCCCTCCGATCATCTCGTGGACAAAAAAGATTCCCAACCTACAAGTTTGTGTACTTGCCCAGCACTCGCTGAGTTGGCGCGAAGCCCATCTCTCTGGGAGCAAACCGCAGGTAGTCAATGGGATCCCAACTCTCTCATTGTGCAGGGTAACCACCTCGAAGCTCCCTTGTATCTCAAGTTCATCTGCCTCGCAACCTCCTACGATGTCGCTATGAACAAGTACCCAGAGTAGCATCATATTGAAGAATTCGGATGCAATCGAAAATCAAGTCAGGCACTTCCCAATTAGTTTCGAATGGAGCCTGGATGCCAAGGTCCCGCATTCCGCTGTCAGACTAGATATTAGCCTTCGTGA
This sequence comes from Anastrepha obliqua, assembly GCF_027943255.1. NCBI lineage: Eukaryota > Metazoa > Arthropoda > Insecta > Diptera > Tephritidae > Anastrepha > Anastrepha obliqua. The sequence continues at coordinate 143,434,763 of NC_072892.1, read as the reverse complement.
CAGTTATTACACAAGTGAGCAGCCTCTTGATACATACCTAAAAGAGTCTTCAGGTCGAGCAGATGAGAAATGGTATGAGTTGGTTCCTGTTTTATACGTTTTTGTTTACCTATTACGCAAGAGTCTTCAATAGGATTGGCATCAGGAGATTGTGAAGGGCAATCCAGCATTTCAATCCCGTTTTACTGTTTCCACTCTACCCATACTCGGCTCCGATATTTAGGAACCTCGTCTTCCTGTAAAATTCACGGTTGGCTGTTATTCCAAACATCTTCGCAACTGAGGGTATTAATATTTTGTGGTAAAATATATTCATCAAAACTGCATTCAAAATGGCGTTAAACACAAGTAAAGGACCAAATCCTTTTCCGGAGAAGCAGCTGTAAACATGAACCTCTACTGGATGCTTAACGTTGGGGTTGTCGATTATCAGCAATACAGCAGGACGGACATATGCAACTATTCGCTTAAAAGGAAAATTCGTTCAGAAATACTATATTACGTTCTCCCTGTGTACTGAATTTTCCTAAACTCATGCAAGTCTTTTTTCATTGTGTGATAATGAGAGCAGCAGTTTTATTCAATTTGCTCTGGAATTTCAGGTCGTCTGCACGTAGACGTCTTCGAATCGTGGCTTTGAATACATTAGCACCACTTTTCCATAAAACTGCTTTGCCACAAACAAATCCATGATCTTCTGTTCTTGCTTTGAAGCGGTATTTAGTTTTCTTTTTGCCACGTCCATGGAAGTCGTCAACGTTTTTAACTGCAGTACACCTTTGCGCCCGGCGCTCGACGGCCGCCGTAGCCGAATGGGTTTGTGCGTCGGTCCATTCGGAATTCAGAGAGAGAACGCTGGTTCGAATATCTGTGAAATACCAAAATTAAGAAAAAGTTGTTTCTAATAGCGGTCGCCACTCGGCAGGCAATGGCAAACATCCGAGTGTATTTCTGCCATGAAAAACCTCCTCATAAAAAATATCTGCCGTTCGGAGTCGGCTTGAAACTGTAGGTCGCTCCATTTGTGGAACAACAACAAGACGCACACCACAAATAGGAGGGGAAGCTCGGCCAAACACCTAACAGAAGTGTACGCGCCAATTATTTATTTTTATACACTTTTGCGCCCATTTACTAGCCCTCCTTTGAGCACCCAGGTCTGGCTTTTTCGAATTTGGACGTGAATTTAACTTATTTCTATTATAGCTAACGACTTGCGCTTCCAGGTAGTTTCCTAAAATTTAATTTTCTATCGCTTTATGGATATAACCTTTTAGGAAGGATCTTCGAACAGGACAAAAAAACCCCGGGTGCCCAACGAAGGCTTGAGGAACGGCTTTAACTTCTTGAAATATTTTTCTGGAGATGCACGTGACATTTTTGAGCCTTTGGGGTGTGCACATAGAAACATTGCATTAAACTGTGTTTCATACGCGAAACTCATTTTGCACAAACAACGTACGGCTTCTAAATTTTTCGCACATCTAGCAAATTGCGTATTGCGAAAAGTTACCAAATTGAAAGTTTTTTATGACGGAACTCTAGGTCTCAATTTTGCCGGTCACGCTTCTATGAGACAGACTGTAGCTTTGGTGGACTCTTTTTGTTTGTGAAACAAACTTGAGTATCGTTACATAATTTTTTTATATTTCTTTGATCTTTTTATATTTTGCTTTGCAGGAAAACTTTTTCATGAAAACAAGCAACTGTATAAAATTTTTTTTATAGTTGAAAGTTTTAATATGGAGATTTTTGTAAGCGAAATATCTTCAGGTTTTTTTATACTTTTATAATCTTTTTTTGAGGTTTTTATGATCAAATATAATTGAAAAATAAATTTTTGCCAAAAAAACTTTATTTTTTTTTTTAAGTTTTTTATTGTTTACCTAAAACTACTGAATTATGTACATTTTACCCTAAAATTCGAAATATTTAAACGCTTCATAAACTTTTTTTTAATGTTTTTATGATCAAATATAATTCAAAAATACATTTTTGCGAAAAAATTTTACTTTCCGTTAAATTTTCCAATTTTGTACATAAAACTACTGAATTGTATTCATTTTAGAAACCAAAAAATTCAAAACATTTAAAGAATTTATAAATTTTTTTTCAGTTTTGTATGACCAAATATACATCAAAAATACAGTTTTTACGAAAACAGTTTTCGTTTTTTTTTTTTTTTTTTGTAAATCTATATATATAAAATAAAGTCATGTTAGTTACTCTATTTATAACTCGAGAACGGCTGAACAGATTTGGCTGAAAATTGGTGGAGTGGTAGCCTAGAACCAGGAGACGGACATGGGATACTTTTTATCCCATTCGAACGCGAAGGAAACGACTGAAGAAGCACAAAGAATTGCCCGTGAAGAGAGCCGCGTTAGTATGGCTCGACTTCGTGCTTCTCAATCACAAGAGCAAAGCGAGGCAGCCCGTGAAACGGCTCGGTTGGCAATGCGAATTCGTCGAATGAATAACAGAGACCAACAAGTAGATCATTATCGACGCACAAGAAGATAATTATCAAGTGCTGATTTGAATCGAGCAGCATTTCGATATGATTGCAACACTGATTACTGCTTGCATCCTAGCGTTTGCATTGGGCCAATGAACGTTGTTTGCGAGTATTGTGGCGCATTTAAGTTTTCTGCAGGAACGCCCGAATTGTGCTGCCTTAGTGGAAGGGTGAAATTGCCATTATTACACTTGGAATGCTTCTTCGAAGAATTTTCAACGACGGAAGCAAGGTGATACGGTTCCTGGTTATTCGGATGTGCGTTCTACTGATGATCTTGGTCGTATGTATACAGTTCATCCAAAGAATGGTGAATGCTTCTATGTATTTGCGGTTGATGCTGGTAAATGTGCGTGGGCCAACGTCATTTGAGCCACTACGGACTGTTAATGGAACAATATTCCCAACATATCGTGCTGAATGTAAAGAACTCAATTTACTAGAAAACGATACCCATTGGGATACGGCAATCGGTGAAACCATTATCTCTGCATCTCCAAGTCAGATACGCACATTATTTGCTATCATCATTTCGACATGCTTTCCATCGAACCCATCTAACCTATGGCATAAATACAAGGGTAATATGTCAGAAGATATTTTACATCAAATTCGTGTCAGTTCCAAAAATCCGGATCTTGAGATGAATGAGGAGATACATAATCAAGCTTTACTCTTGATCGAAGACATATGTTACCTTATGTGCGTTAATGAAGGTACTTGATGGTGGAAATGGGGGTTTATATTTCTTTGATGCCCCTGGTGGAACTGGTAAGACATTCCTTATGTCAGTAATTTTAGCCACTGTTCGTGCGAGATCCAACATTGCGCTTGCAGTTGCTTCTTTTGAAATAGCAGCCACATTGTTAGAAGGATGCCATACGGCTCATTCAGCATTAAAATTGCTGTTAAATCTTCAAAAAATTGAGAACCAGCATGTACTATAATATTTCAAAAAACTCAGCAATGGCCAAAATTTTATCAGTATCGAAAATCATCATCTGGGACGAATGCGCAATGGCGCCTAAACGTACATTACGCAATGACTCTAGATGTTTTGGAGGCGCAATGTTTTTACTGTCTGGCGACTTCCGCCAAACACTGCCAGCAATTCCAAGATCAACGGCTGCTGACGAAATAAACGCTTGCCTCAAATCATCGAATCTATGGCGCTATGTGAAGAAACTTCAGCCGACAACAAACATGAGAGTTGCATTACTTAATGATACATCTACTGAAGATTTCTCTGAGCAATTACTGACTATCGGTAATGGTCGAGTACCTGTCGACGAATCGAGCGGATTGATTTCATTTCCTCAGAATTTCTGTAACTTTGTCTCATCGAAAGACGAACTTATTAATAAAGTATTCCCAAACATCATTAATACCTACAAAAATAATTAATGGTTAAGTGAGCGAGCAATTTTAGTGGCTAAGAACAAAGATGTAGATAACCTAAACTATATTACATAATTCAAAATGATATCATTGGAACAATGCATTCATTCAAATCCATTGACTGTGTAACAAATGAAGATGCAGCCACCAACTATCCAATTGAATTTTTAAACTCCTTGGATGTGCCTGGCTTACCACCGCACAATTTACGCCTAAAAGTTGGCTCCGTAGTAATCATGCTTCGAAGCATAATCCCACCAAAACCTTGCAACGGTACGCGTTTGGTAGTAAATAAATTGGTGAACAATGTGATTTACGCGACGATACTCAAAGGAAAATTCTAAGGTGAAGAAGTTCTCATTCCGAGGATCCCGATGATCCCGACCCATCTTCCGTTTGAGTTTAAAAGACTTCGATTTCCGATCCGTCTTGCATTCGCCATGACCATTAACAAATCACAAGGCCAATCCTTGAAAGTTTGTGGTCTGAATCTAGAAAATCAATGTTTCTCACATGGTTATATGTGTCATGTTCACGGGTCGGAAAACCATCTACGTTGTTTGTTCTTGCACCTGATAATAAAACAAAAAATGTATCACAAAATGCTTAACTGAAGAGTGCAATCTATTAAAGCTTCATTGAAATACTTGATTAATAAAAAAAATACCTTAATAAAATCAAAAATCTGCTTTTTTATTGCCTCTAGGGCGGAACAAAGTTCGCCGGGTTAGCTAGTTTTTTACATAAAATTACTGAATTATATTTATTTTAGAAACCTTAACTTCAAAATGTTTAAAGAATTAAAACAAAAAACTTTTCTTTCAGTTTCTTATGATCAAATATAATTCAAATACATGATTCAATATTCAAATATACATTTTTGCGAGGAAAAATTTCGTTTTTTGTTTTTTTTTTTAATTTTTGTGATTTTTATCATACATAAAATTACTGAATTATATAAATTTTAGAAACTCTAAGGACCGAAATGTTTAAAGAATTTCGACTAACCCAAATTTAAGCAAAACTTCAGTAACATTTCAATTACCTGTTTCCTTATCATTCACCACTGACAGCCAATTTCCACGCATAGGCAACAAAGTCCGCAATAACAGCTGCGCAGCCACACCTTAACACCTTTTAGCTAGCCCGGTGTGTGTTGCGTGTGTGTGTGTGGGTTTGTATTTTAGGCGTTGCTGATGGGTTGCTTGTGAAATTAAGCATAATTTTCGGCGCTGAAGAACGCACTTAACTTGCGCGCCAGCACACGATTCTATAAATATGTATGTGTGTGTGTGTGAGTGTGCATTTTTATAACTACATATTTACAACACATTTAGCGCCACTCAAAACACTAAATAGACAATACACACATAAATAGTTCGATACTTTGCTAGGCCTACAACAATGAAGACGCGCTCACTTGTTGCCACATAAAATATGCCGGCATGGCACGCAGGTACCACTTAACGGTTGTTGTGGTTATCATCATCGAATGAAAAGCGTGCAAAGCACATTAGGCGAAACATTTGTGAAAGTCTAAAATTACAACTATTCAACGTTAAAAAGTAGCGCCTAAAACAATGTTAGTGCCGGATGTGTTGTGGGTGTGGGGAATATTTGAGGAACGCACACATTTACGGTGCTCACTATCAACTAATGGTACCGTTATTTACGCTGAACTTTGCGTATGCCGCCATTCGACGAAATTCAATGGGGAAGCCTTTTTTCGGCAATGCCGCTTATTCGATTTTGTGAGATGCGTTTTAGATAGTGGAAGCGCCTATTTGCATTTTGTAACAGTTGGCAGTTGGCAGTTGGCAGTTGCCACTTCATTGTTTAGCCTTTGCTGTTTTTATTATTGCTCACTTACATACATATATGCCGTTGTGTATGCTTTGTTCACTTTGATGGCGTCTAATTCGACGCGAGGTGATTTTCATATGGGCGCCGCTCTATGAAAGTAGTAGAATGTAAAAACCAGCAAAACACGGCAAACCTGCAATAAAAAGCAGTAAAAGCGTGTGAACAATTCGTAGTTGTGAGTGAGATTGCTGTGAAAGGACCTTTTGTTTTATATTGGGTTTTGTTTTTCTGTTGGTTTATTTGCCGAATTATCAACGTCGAGCGAGTTTAGTGATTTCAATTGCGGTTTTGCCAATCAACCGGTGGCAGACAGTCAGTCTATTTGTTTGATTGTACAAATGTGTGTATGTATGTCGGTCTATTGCCCATACAAATACCTAAAAAACACCTACACTAATACATATGCACACTATACACACGCAAGCGAGTTCGTAAATGTAAATTTGTAAACTTTCCGCGCTTTCCTCACCATCCAGGTTTTTACATAACATTTTTAGTGGGAGTGTAATTGTTTATGCGCTTGGATTTTACCGCTATTGCGTGCACGACTAGTCGGACGCTTAGATAATCAAATAAACAATTTATTGTTATGATTCCGCTGTTGAGTGGTTTTCGGTAGGGAGTTGTGAGTGGGTTGAGACCTTTTGATATTCGATATGGGTTGATTATCCGCACACGCTCGCACATACTTATACATACATGTGTGTGTGTGTGTGTGTGTGTTGCCGGTATGTGTGAATAAGTAAGTGACCAGAAACGCTAGGAAAATATTATTTTAACAAATTGTTGGTCAAACAAAATTTATTGGCTATTTATTGCTTAATGAATATTTATGTGAGTCAATAAGCCAGTAGCAGGCCGATTTTTATTTTTACTTGTTTTTTGCTTTGTTGTTTAGAAGTCTTAATACTAGTTCCAATAGTAGAAAATTAAAGAGGTTTTTAAAAGGCGAAAGATGTCGCAGTTTTTGCTTGAAATACAAAAGCCCACATAGAAGTATTTACACAAAAAATTTGGCGACATAAAACGTAATACAGAAGAAATAATTAAAACGTCACTGCTTTCGATTTTCTTAGCCGGCGCTACGGGTCTTAGAAGATTAATTGGCTCAGGAAAGAAGGGTAACAAAGCGTCAGAGGGTAATAAAAGCCTGTTTAAGGGGTTATATACCTTGTGAGCCCGAAAAAATGGACGATTGTCATAATTTTTTTTAAATATATTTTAGAACTTTTATACAAATGAAACATATATCATATGTTTATAACTCTCGCAGAATACATTTTGGTGTTTTTATTTAAAAAAAATGTTATTATTTATTGCTGATATCGCCCCTCCCCCGAAACGCCGTTTTTTAGAAGAGGCTTGCGGTGATCGCGGTAGCGCATGAGCAGCTCAACTTAAATCAAAAAAATTAAATGATTATTTTAGAAAAATGTTTTTACTGAATCTGAACGGTTTATTTACCCATTTTCTTGATATGGAAACCGCTTTGCACCCAAAAAACGATTTTTGAGGGGTTGAAAAATTTAAAATAAAGTTAATTCCAGCGAACTATGCAAATATTAATAAAAAGTGAACCATTCAGACTCATGAGGTTGTAACTTCGAATAATTAAAAAAAAATTATGCAAATCGTTGGAATAGTTTTTGATAAATAATGATAATTTTCAAAAAACACGACTTCGAGATAATCGCGTCTAAAGTTTTGCGTGCACTTCATTTATGGATAATTTGCGCGCTTCCACGGTCTGTAACTTTCGTTCTAGTGCTCCGATCTTTATGATTTTTTGAATTGATATTTTTAAGATGATGTACTTTTAGAATATGCCATAAGCAAATTTTCGATTTTTTAGTCCAACACAAGGTATATAACCCCTTAATACATCGCTATTATATTTCACCCTATCGAGTTTACGAGAGAAGATCTGGCTGTAGAGCCTAAAGTGCTTGTATGATAGTTGCTCCAACAGGCCTAAAGTTTTCGTATTTTTGGATCAATTGCATGTCCACACGAAATTATCTCAAGCATCCCTTTGAATCTCTAGATTAAATTTGGTTATTTTTATTGAGTATGGGAATAAGTTTCCGTCCTTTCTTAGCCAAAGTAAGCAATTATTTAAACAATTAAGTAATACAGGATATTTTGTGAAGTATCCGCCATTGGAACCTACAACTTTACTCCACCCTTCAGGCAGCATACGAATAAGAGCTAACTGCATTGATCTGAACAGAAGGTAATCCGAAGGTGCTATGTCTCGAGAATATGGCGGGTGGCGCACGATTTCCCAATTCAGTCCCTCTAAATATTTCTGGACCGATTTAGCAACATGTGGCCTGGCGTTGTCATGCAGAAAAAAGAGCAAAATCAGTTTGTCCACATCCACTGTCCCATTCCGGCCCCTTTTCTTTGAGAGCTCGATTCAAAAGCATTAGCTAAAGTCGGTAACGATCGCCAGTGATGGTTTCAGATGGTTTAATAGATGGCACCCTTCTGCTCCCACAAGATGCATAACCTTTGAAGCATGAATATTTTTCGTTGTCGTATAAAGCGTTGTCGATGGACCTGGTTCACATGGCATGCTTCAACTTTTTCAACGCTTATATATATATATATGGCGCGTATATCCATTTTGAACGTTTGGGAGGAGCTCGGAGCTCTCCTATTTGTGGTGTGCGCCTTGATGGTTTCCTCCCCGTTTGAAGTCTTCGAGGCTATTGTCTTTACCTACGAGCCCAAAATCTGATTATCTTTGATTGAATACCAACTTGTCTTGCCCAATTTACTAGGGCACTTATAAATTATTGATTTTTCTGGGATATATTCCAAGCAAACAGATGACGTCTCTTTCATAATGATTTGTGGTGTGTCTTCCTGCATAGTGATGGACTTAATTATAGCACGGAACTCAATTTTATCGATAGGCCAGCTTGACTAAAGCCTAGCAATGTATTGAATCCGCATGCTAAAGAAAATAAATTTCTGCTCCAACCACTTCATTTAGCAAAGCTTTTGAACTAACTGTCTTCACGGATAGTTTCAAGATAACCAACTTTATTGAGATCACTCTAACGACTGTCTTTTCATTTACATAAAATGAGTTCATATCCAGACAAAAGAAAGACCTGTGTGAATGTACAATAAATAGTAAACAAATAATATAAAATGAATCTACAGAGAAACCAAATATAAAGAATTATTCATATATTTAGAATTATTGACATAATTCGATATACGAGGTTCCTGGGAGAGTTGTTCTAGATCCGTATGTAAATTATTATCTATTTATTTCTAGATTAATTTAGTTATATATAAGTAATAGGATATTCAACAAAACTTAATCATTTTCGAGATATTCGCAAAAAAAATATTTTTAGTTTCAAGGAAGCATTCTAGGGCCCATTTTATTGATACTTTCCATTATAATGGCATTGGTCGTTGTTTCAAGTATTCAATTTTTTTAAATCACTCAAATTTCAATAACTTTTGTAAGTGGGTACTATGAACGGAATAAAAACGTGTATGCTATGATGCTGCAGGATCACATAAATATGCATATGTTTGCATAAAAGAATTTCACTTTTGCATGCCAACGCATTTTAATGCCATTGGACATGGCGTTACCGTTACATTTGGAGATATGCTATATTAATTTGCATAACGAAAAAACGCGCAGGCGTTGGTGACATGAAAAAAACCTTGAAGGTGACAAAAAAATTGCAATAAATACAGTAAATATTTTTATAACGAATGTTGTCAGCTGTTGCAGCTTAAAAAATAAAATAAAATAAAATATAAAAAAAATATAAAACAAACGGATCTCGTGAACTTCTACGACAAGAAAGGGCACATAAATGAATCTGAATAAAATCCAAATTTAATTTTGTACTAAAAACTCGCATATCTGTTTCATAGCATATTTGGTCCCCAATCAATTCAACAAATGAACTCTGAGTAGATTGAAAATTTTTATTCGCATAAGTGCTTGAAAAGGAGAATATAGGTATCTCTCATTCATTATAAATATAATAAAGAAATGGAATAATGGAAGCGCTATCTACACACCAAACTACACAAATATTTACACTAATGCAGGTGCATATTTATGCATTTGTTTGCTCAAGTGCATGTTAGCATTCATTATTTGGTTGCAAGTAGCTCCATGTAATTATTGTTATTCATCGTTCCTGCCAGCACACATTTAACCAACCACTGCAAACTGCTCTGATATCCTTGCATTCGCAGTCACATCCTTTGCACTTAGCGCAGCAACTTCATCTTAACCTTGTCTTGTCTTTGCTCATCTCCTCGGCATACATTTTAACATTTATTCCAAATGTGGATGCATGTAGCGCATGGGTATGACTAGTTAGTAGCCGAATGACTACCTTGAATGGAAATTTATGAATGTGTACATTTTCATTGTATTCATTTGCATTGATATGCGAGTGCAACATAGTGTGGCATGCCACGCTTTTAGTTTACTTTACCATTGTTTACTGTTGGTAGCTTTCGCCATAAGTGGCACTGGCAGCCAAGGATGACTAAGTAAGCTGCGGCTCGTAACTCGTATGGTTCAGCGAAGTGAAATCATTCAATGCACAAATGTTGCTCGATTGTTGCAAGCAATGTGCACTGGCCTGTAGGAAATGAAACTGCCACTGGGACGGTGCAAAAACAGCAGCACAAAACCGTGTACGATGGAAAAGTGTTGTCGAGGCCCTCTGCTCCCGAGAGGAGTGAAGAAGGAAAAAAAATAAATAAAAAAAGACTAGCCGCACTATATGCGCATATTTGAAGTGAAACTTCTTAATTTCTGTATTAAATTTAAATATTTTAATGAGGATTTATATGATTTTTTTATACAATTACATACAATAATAGTGGATAATATTCTTACTCATTTATTTCGGAAATTTGTACATTAATCAGTGCTTCAATAGCCTGTACATTTTGTATTGATGATGCAATAGCAGCAATGGATACAATCGGTTTGTGGTAACTGAAAGAGGATATATAAAGAGTGGTTAAGTTTCAAGGGCCGGTGTTGCTTTTGAATAAAATACAATTTGTTTAAGAAATTATTGGCATTTTTCTTTGTTATGATAAAATTGATATAATTCAATTACGCACAAAACAAAATATTGGCCAAATAAGCGCCGCGGTCTCGGCGGCACACCTCCATCCGATGGTCCAAATTTTCAATGACGCTGTGACATAATTCAGGTTCTATGTCGTTAAGAATTACCGAATTATCTCATCCTTTAGCTCTTGAATTATTGCTGGCTTATCGACATGCACCTTTTCTTTCAAATAACCCCAAAGAAAGAAGGCCAACGGTGTTGAATCACATGATCTTGGCGGCCAATTGACATCGCCACGACGTGAGATTATTCGGCCACCAAATTTTTCGCGCAAAAGAGCCATTGTTTCGTTAGCTGTGTGGCAAGTGGCACCGTCCTGTTGAAACAACATATCGTCCACACCCATATCTTCCAATTCGGGGCATAAAAAGTACGTTAGCATCTCACGATAGCGAACACTATTCACAGTAATTGCCTGACCGGCCTCATTTTGGAAAAAATACGGCCCAATGATGCCGCCGGCTCATAAACCGCACCACACAATCACTCTTTGTGGGTGCATTGGTTTTTCGGTCATCACTCTTGGATTATCATTTGCCCAAATGCGGCAATTCTGCTTATTGACAAATCCACTGAGGTGAAAATGTGCCTCATCACTGAAGATGATTTTCTTCGCGAAGTGCGCGATATGCATTTTGATTTGAAAGCCCGCTTTCATAATAAGCCTGAATAACTTTAATGCGTTGCTCGATTGTGTATCTTTCCATGGTTCAAATTGAACTAGTTTTAAATTGAAAAATGTCAAATGAAATGCAGAAAACAAATTGACTTTTAGGTGTGGTTTACATTCAACATCGGCCCTTGAAATTTAACCACCCTTTATATTCTTGACTCGATTGTGTCGATATAGCGAGAAAATACGACATCTATTGTTGTTCCTGATTTTGTTGTGGAAATATAGCGGTCATTACTCATTTGCAAATTCAGTAGATGTTCTAAAAATTCTATTAATTTCATGGAAGTGTCCGATGCAAAATTTACATTGAAATCTCCAGTTAATATGAGAGGTTTCAGATCGTCGCGATGAGGAAGAAGTTTACCAGCATCACGAGTGTATCTGAATAACAAACCATGTAAAAATGCGATAATGTCGTTGATATGTGAACTCGGAGTTATGTACACACCCAAAACTACTATGTTTTGTCCATTTATCGCACGGCGCACAGAAATATGTACATATCGATGGTTTTCGAGAAAAGTGACATAATTCAAAAATACAAAATACTGAGTTGGGTCAGTTTTCTAGATAAGTGATGCGCGAATTCGATCACCTGACAAAACGACACTAACGCCATCCCTCAGAATTGCCTCAAAGATTCGCTTTTGACGCTTTTCCAGATAAAAATATATAAACTCTGTAGTTGATTTTTGCTTTTAACGGCAAAACTCCGAATTTGAGTTAATTTTGAGTTGTGTCGCTTTTCTCGAAAACCATCGATATATCACCGACATTTTCTGCTATAGCTGCATTTGATGTTCACTGTACAGCGGTAAATCGTAAATGTGGTGTGAGGACATTCACGGCATCATTTTTGTTGTGGTAGATAGTGACTCCTCCGGTTCGAACATTACTTCTTTTACACTGGATGATGCAGTTAAAATTCGGTAAACTGATTGCCTCATCTTCGCGCAACCAAGTCTCATGAAAAACTACCACATTGCATTTTTCCATAACTGGATTCAATATGTCAGTAGCATGAGCACGTAGACTTTGACAATTAAAAGAGTATATCGACAATCCTTCTCTTTGTTGTAAAAATTGAATCATTTGTTGATCAAGAGTTTCCAAACAATTCATCGACACTCTTCGAAATTCTGCTTGGAATGATGTCATTGTTGTTGATGGTATCCGGCCATGGTAGAATCTCAAATCATCATTGCGTGTAATTATAAACAATCCATAAATGGAAGTAACAGGTGACAGTGCGACATACACTAGCGATTGTGACTGCTTTTTATCATATTCATAGACTATTTCAAAATATGTACCGCCCTGAGATTCGTGTATGGTACTGCCATATGCACAAACTACAGGAAAATGTGTACGTATTGCATTTATAGTTTTATAGAGATTTAATAGTATTGTAGCTGATCGGCTATCGGTAATGCTGTTTTACTAACGACTACGAAGCACCGCACAAAGCGAAGAAAGAGAGTAGCTTGTATGCCGTAGGCTCATACATTTCGTGACGGTTACTCATGACGCTAGCTCGTGTGTCGCGGCCTTGAAATTATACTCTGACGCGCGTAAAGAAGTTTCACTTCAATAATTGACGCATACACTTCTGTTAGGTATTTGGCCGAGCTCTTCCTCTTATTTGTGGTATGTGTCTTGATGTTGCTCCACAAACAGAAGCTTCTTTTGTCGTCGCTTGTCATTGTCCAGCACTCCCAGCTGTACAACAGCACCGGCAGTATTATTGACTGGTAGAGGCGGGGTTTACATTTACGTGTTAGTAGTTTGGATTTCAGCAATTTTGTATGGGCGTAATATGCTTTGTTTGATACCAATATTCCATCTTATATTGCGTCGTGACTACTGTGGTAATTTTTTATTCATACTCCAAAATATTTGAGTTCTTGAACTCCCTCAAAAATAAATGCCCCGATTTCCAAGTTTTCAGGATCATCAGAGATCTTCGGATATTTAGTTTTGCCTTCATTTATTCCAAGGTCTACTGCTTTTACACGACTTTCAATGTAGTCGAAAGTTTCAAAGAAATACCTTTTATTCCGTGGCACTATTGCGACATCGTGCGCATATGCGATGGTTGTTCCAGAGCGACTAAGATGGTTTCCAAACATGAGTTAATTTCTTATCGCATAGTGAAGAAGGAGATTTAAGACAGGCGAGTCGCCTTCTTTTACGCCACATGAACTTTCCCAGGGCCTCTCTAAATTATACAACATAAATTGGCTTGCTGGAACACAACAACGTTTCTATACGTCAGTTCTGACCGCTGCTGGCAGAGTGCCTGCTTTAATCTGGTCCACTGGTGACAAGGCTTGCATTGAATGCTTGGCCAAATGGGAGCAGCTCTTACTGACTGATTTTCATCCAATTCCACTAAATTAACCTTGGGTCGTAACCTGGGCTTGGTGATCATTCAACACGAATTAATCACGAACTTTTTCTCTCTGTTGCTCGCTTATGTGGCCTGGAATAAGGTTTCAGAACGCGATTCATTGGAACTACCGCTTTGATGTTGTTATTGCTATATACTAGGTTGTTCAATGAGTTTTACGGTTAGATAAGAAAAACACAACATTTTGGTTTTAAATACACTTTATTATTCAGTATAGACTCCCTGAACATCAATGCATTTGCTTCAACGAGACTCCTTACACTATGGAATTTATGAATTCCAATACCTGAAGTGAGAATCTGAAAGGGCTGCAAATACAGCTGTTATGGCCTCATCATTTTATGAAAAATGCTTTCCACACATGCATTTTTTTAGGTCCGGAAGCAGAAGCGAATCGCTAGTGGTCAAATCTGGATGCTCCAGCAATTCGAACATTAATTCTTGGATTTTAGCCTTTGTCGAAATTCCTTTGTGACGTTGTGCATTGTTCTGATAAAAAAGAATTTTTTTCTTTTGGAAACTGGGTCTTTTTTCACGAATTTTTCCCTTCAGCTGTCCTAAGAGATTACGATATAGTCTGTTGTACTGAATTGGATGCATAAACAGCACAAATTTCTTTGGTTACCTGTTTCGAATTTTCACTTCTTTGGTAGTAGTGCTGGCCCAGAAGGTGTGAGCACAGAATTATGTTGCTCACAAATTTAGGGCGATCTTTCATTAGTGCAGAGGTTGCTTTCACATCCACACAGCTTAATAGGAACACATGCAAAGGGGAAGGTGTGCCTCTGATGAGTTTTGAAATAGTTCTAGAAGTAAGGTGGTAGTAAAGCCTCTTAAACACTTTTTCTGCCTCTGTCACTTCCTTTTGCCAGAAGTACGCCTTTGTATAGCCCATCGAATTTTGGCGTAATAAAGTACAAGTTTCAGTGGCTCAAAAGTCGCTTTGGTTTTTTACAATTTTTGTTTGCTCGTGGTCTGGGTCATTTTTTCCATATAACGAATATTCGAAATTTTTTATAAGAAATTAAAAATTATGAAATTTTTATGGAAATTTCTAGAATTTTTTTCAAAATTGCACGATGACTGAAATATGGACTTATACTTGTAGCTCTGTCAGGCAGACATGGCAAAATGCTGCAAAACATTTATTCGTAATCTTTCAGTTCATGGTATTGCGGCTACAAAAGCAACAGTAAAAACCGTTTGTGTTTTACTATTGTAATATTGCTGAAAACGAAATATTATAAGTTTTTTTTTAGTTTTTCTCGCTGATTCAGTTTCAGTTGCGCGTAATATCTCGATTGAAATTGGCAAAATGGGACGAAGTGCGGATTTACCATTAGAAATGCCTAAAATTTTTATTAAATTGTACATGGAAAAAAAGTCTCTGCGCGAAATCAAGAAAAAATTGCCAAATCGCATTATACGGTGCAAAGTGTTATTGCTAATTACGTTAATACTGATAAATTGGAAGCTAATCACCACCAAGCTGGAAGGCGAAAAGTATTGACTTCAGGTGCGGAAGGCAACAAAGTAGCATCAGTCGCGCAAAATCCCAAAATAACCTCCACGATACTATGCCGAAATATTCTAAAGACTTTGACCCAAAACACTCAACTTATCTTGTGTAAGAAAGGCTTATTACCACTGTAAGCAGCTTCACTTCAACCACCGGATCTGAACCCCATTGCATTGTCTAGGAACTCTTAGAAAGGGGTATCAGAAAACACAAAATAACATCAAAGGCGTCATTAAAGACAGCTTGAAGTGTTGAGTGGGAGAAAATTGCAGCTAATGAAACCAAGGTATCCTTTGTTTAATATTTCGCTAGGCGCAGATCCAATTCGTTGGGTGGTCCTTAGTATTGCCCTGCAAATGGAAAAACCTGCGGTTTCGTGCCGCAAGGAGCACAACTTTAGTGCACACTAAAAATTTGTGTTGGTCAGTTCAAAAACAAAAAATACTTATTTTATACAATTGCTGCACTCTCTCTCTCTCCCTCTTAGCTTTACAGTCTGTGGTGGACCATAGCTTCATCAACAATCCTCCTACAAGTCAATCTCTCTCTAGCCTCATTTCTCCAATTACGACCTTTCAACGCCTTTAAGTCTACTTCTACGTCATCAAGCCATCTCTTTCTTGGTCGGCCTCTCTTTCTTCCTCCAATTGGACGCAAAGTAAAGACCCTTTTTTGGATTCTTTCGTTGGGCATTTAATTCTTATGATGTGGCCAATCCATCTATTATTGCACAAAAACTATTAAAAGTTACCCTATTTTTAACAATCGCTATTATTTTCTACAGGGCATGCCCATTTGTGTGTATGTATGTAATATTCGTGATTATTTGAATGCATTTAGTGGAAGTGCATGGCTGTTATCAGAATATGTAATGGCACCCAAATGAGTTGCTTGCTTGCCACAGAAGAATAAAGAATATTTTTGCAAATTGTTCTACAAAAGCAAGTCAATTTATAGCGCCATCGTTTGTGGTTCGTCTTGAAATGTTGGCTGCTCCTTTGCAAATTTCTTGTTTTCATTTGTGGACGAGTATGTGACTGTGAATGGCGGTAGTAAGAATTTACTAGGATAGAGTCTGGTATAGTAAATGAGAAGGTATATTTTAAATATGATTTTACATTTGTCTAATTTGATTTTGCATAAATACAAATACAAAAAAAAATATTAAAAAATGCCTCAAACGGCTTAAGGGGGGAGCTTGGTTTATAAGGTCAAAAAAATAATTTTTTGTTTTAAGCGATTCCAAATATATTTCAGAACATTTACACAAAGTTACAAAGCCTAATTCTAAATATTTCCGTAGATACAAAGCCAAAGGTAGACGAGCGTTAGGTAGTTACGCTGTGACCGGACAGCTATAGTACAAACTTTATCTTCTTTTCTCGACTTTTAATTTTTATGATTTCTTTGAATTGGCGTACATGAATGAAAAACAAAACTAATGAACCTTTTGAAATAAATCATAGCTTGTTCTCTTCAGTATTAAATTCTCTTCTATTTGAACTAACAAAATAGATAAAAAAAAAATTTCAAGTTGAAGTGAATTTTTTTTTTATAGAAAGGCATTTTTTTCTTTAAAACCTACAAAAAGTTGAAATTTTGGAGTTTCTCTCAGTTTTCTTAGTTCATCTGGAATAAAAAATCAAGATAATTAGAAATCCATTTGAATTTTTTGCTTTAGATAATAATTACGAGCTGTATCTTGTACGCCAGTTGGAAACTCCAGCGTTGCAGCGCTCTACTAATTTCTATGTTAAACATTTTTTCCACTTATTTTAACCAGTACAAAATTTTTTTATACTTTTTAAATGTTCATTAAAAGATAGAAAAAACTTTGCAGTACTAAATTAATTTTTTCCTTAAAAAAAATTGCAAAGAGATGCAATTTTTAGACCTCATAAACCAGGCTCCCCCCTTAAGCAAAAATTAGGATAAGAGCATCTCAACATATCCACATTGAAAAGGGTCTACAGCAAAATAATTTCGTTTTATACGTCTACTAATGACTAGAGGAATTTGCGAATTTACGCTTTTCTAATTTAGGGTTTATATCGTCTGGAGTGAAAACTTAATTCTACACAATCAGGTGCTTCAAAGTGGATTAATTAAAAATGTCAGCGTCAGTTTGGTTAGAGCCCTAAAACGGCTGCGTATATACAATAAATAACGCGGATAAAGGAAAATATGAGCAACAATATGTGGCAAAAAGCTCAAAATTCCTCACTCTTTTATGAAAACTTAGTCTAGGTGTAGTAAGACTAAGAAAAAATAAATGAGCGAATTCTGCATTATGGCCATTCATTCATGCATTATGACCAACAAAATCTTTTTTGAGTGGGTTAAGTGAATAATCACGCATAGCTTCGCTACTCATTATTCGACTCTCAATTTTGTTTCTTGTTTTTAAATAGTGTATACAAAACATTTCGAATGTGTATTGTTCATTTTGTTGAAAAAACAGAAACAGAAGAAAATAAATTTAAAAATATTTGCGATTTGCCAATTTCACCTTGTTTATTTCAGCTGGTTTTCTTGTTTACTTACGATTTCAATAGAAACTTTTCAGCAGATTTTTAAGCAACATTTCGATGAGATGGAGAATTAAGAATTCGAATACAAGCCTCAAACCCAGGCTGTAATTCAATATTTAGCAGTTTGCTTAAGGTATCAACGACTTTTATAAAAGATATGGATGATTTCACATTGATCTTCGGTATGGGCGCTGTTAAGCTGGAGCTAAGACACAATATCTTTTATGTAGTAGTTGATTCGAGTAATATGCGATAAGACTTGTAATTGGCGGAGAACGTGTAATAGAGTGGAAAAACGTGTTTTAGCGGTACAGGCTAATTTGTTGCAAAATTTTCGAATCGAATTTTCGATGACCGAATTTTTTGATGCAGATGAATCGTGAAGCCCTTTTCACGCTTTTCAAATATTTACACATTCGCTTGTAATTTTATGTTGTCCTGTATTCGACGCCTGATAATAGAGTCATCTTATTACTAAAATGAAATATATGCATAAACTAAGATGCTTATGATCATATTTTAATGTCCTGCTATTTCACCTCTCACAATGTTAAGGTCACCAATCGTGTGATTTTCTGATTTAGCAGTTAAAAATGCAATGAACGAAGATAGTCCGGCGAAATGATGCTTAAAGGAAAGTGCGTGAAGTGAAAATAAGTAAACGGGTGCTTCAGCAAAGACAACAACAACAAATGCAGTGATAAGAGAGTGTGAATGCGAATCGATATTTGTAACGAAGTACAGGTGCGGCGACGACGATTTATTACGGTGGAGCGTGAACAGATGCTTTCTCCCATCGCTCTAAACTACGCCAATAACAAAACTCATCAGATATCAATTAATTTGCTCCGAAGAGTGTGCTCTCTGAGTGGCTTTAGGCACTCTTCTAGTAAAGATTTTCTATGTTTATATTATTATGATCTACTGAGTACGAAAGAATGGCGTAGCAATGCTCACATTCGGCGTAAAAGTTTTAGGTGTAGTAGTTAAATCAATTATCATGAGATGAATTTTGTCATTGCTGTGGGATAGAGCGGCCATTGTGTATAACTTCTTCAATAATGATTTTGATGCTTTATCGCCATACGGTTAGTTGTAACGGGTGATTTTTTAGCTATTATCTTTTTATCTATTCATTGGACGTACTTCTTCAAAGATGCTGCGAATCGTAACGTAACTGTGAATGGTGAGCGCTACCGTGAAATGATATCCAACTTCTTTTTGCCCAAAATGCAAGAGCTTTACTTGCATGACATGTGGTTTCAGCAAGACGGTGCCACATGCGACACAGCACGCGTAACAATGGACTTGTTGAGAGGCGAGTTCGGTGAACTTTTCATTTTCCGTTCGGGACCTGTCAATTGATCACCCAGATCGTGCGATATAACGCCTTTAGATTATTTTTTGTGGGGCTATGTTAAAGCTCATGTCTATTCAGACAAGCCCGCTTCAATTAACGCATTGGAAGACAACATTAAAGCATTTATATGTGAGATACCGGCCGAAACATTGGAAAGAGTATGCCAAAATTGGACTAAGCGGATGGACCATTTGAAGTGCAGTCGCGGCAACATTTGCATGAAATAATCTTCAAACATTAAATTATATGGACTGTACTATCGATTTAAATAAAAATTTCACGCATTTTTTTAGTTTTACCTGTGTTTTTTTGAAAAACTTTCCTATAGCTCTTGAAAAATCACCGTTTATATACGAGTATAAGCTGTAGGATGACGCTGTGTTCAATAGATGTACATTAATTGTAAATATATTGTAAAAATCAATAAATAAAAACTCGGTGTCATAAAATATAAAATGAATGAGTGAAATGAATTATATAAATATTTATTGCACGAATTTTAAGTAGGAAATTTTATTGCAAATTAAAATGTATAAAATAAAAATCAAATAATATTTACATTCAAAATAAAGCTCCTAAACCGAAAAGAGTCGTAAAAGTATCGTCAGAGTTAGAAAATCTAATAAAAAGAAACTCCAACTCCACATACACCTCAAAGTAAAAGAGTGATATCAGCACTAAAATTTGTATCAATGGCAATATATGTATATATATTGACGACAACT
Organism: Anastrepha obliqua; assembly: GCF_027943255.1. Taxonomy (NCBI): domain Eukaryota; kingdom Metazoa; phylum Arthropoda; class Insecta; order Diptera; family Tephritidae; genus Anastrepha; species Anastrepha obliqua. The sequence continues at coordinate 143,414,622 of NC_072892.1, read as the reverse complement.
ACTAGAATTTCTGACACGCTTAGACGCCATCCCACACTTTATATTGATGCCTCTAAAGCTCATTACGCTCTTAGTGAGTCAATTACACAGGCGCTAATTGAATTTAATAACCAATTATTAGACAAAAACATTGCCTCCGATTTTACCTGGCCGATACGGCTTGGCAAATGCATTACTTTCTTATTTAAAATAAATATTTCAAATACACTTAGAAAATCAAATAACAGACTCAAGAAAACCAATTCAAAAACTATTTGCCGGAGTCAGCATAAAACTGAAGCTCCCTCCATTTGTGAAAAAATATGACGACGCACACCACGAATAGGAGGACAAGCTCGGCTAAGCAAGCAATAAAGGCGGTAACAATTATATCATCATCATCATTTGGCGCTCCAGCTCTGTATGAGTCTTGGCCTGGTGCACAAAATGTCTACATTTGGGGCGATCTTGGCTAAATCCTTCCAGTTGTTGACCTTCAGTTTTCTCATGTCACCTTCTAATTCATCAATCCATCTTGATCTACGTCTGCGTCTTGTTTTCGGTGCAAATGAGTGTCAATTATTTTTCGTTGAGCTATAGTGGGGTCCTTTATCTTCTCTGGTTAGGTATCTGGCTAAGACATCATTTAAGTCTTTGAGCTTTCATGAACAGTACAACATTTGTTCTTCTTATAGGTTGCTCCAGTTCATGATTCCACACATTACAACATTCGACGTGGTCTTTGACTGCACAGAAGGTTTGCCTCAAAATTTTTCTCTCGAATACTTGGAGTTAGTTTTTGTCCTTTTCACTTATTGTCCACAACTCCGACCCGTCGTCGGACTACAGATTTATGCAGCGTAATTTTTCAAGGTATGTTCAACAGCTTTGAGGGGTTAGGTGGGTTTGAAAATTTCAAAAAATCGATTTTTTTTTGTCTTATTAAATAGTATAATATGTTTAAAATATTCTCCTAAAATTTCAAATTGATCCGAGTAAAATTCTACGAGATAGACCCTTCAGAAGTTCCGCCCATCAGGCCATGTCAGTGCAGCGTTTCGTTTTTAAACGCGTTTATCTCAAAACTCGATTTTTTAAGTCGGTGGACACGATTTCTCGAAAAGTTATGAAGCGATTTTGTTCAAATTTTGCACACATCTTTGGAATAACATTATCAAGTTATTGAACGAAGGATTTTTTTTTTGTTATTACAACTAATTTTTTCGAGCCAACACATGACGAAAATTTTACCAAAAAATGTGTTTTTTTGTTCAAAGTCTGTCAAAAATTCAAATTAATTTTTTTTTTTTCCTTCGTCCAGTAACGAAATTTATCCATGCTCTAACGAAATATTTTTGGTTTTTTGATTTTAGATGAACCAATAATGAGTTATGCTGTCCACGGCAAGAGCATTTTTTTGTGAGACGTTAAGGGAGATGAGGTACCAACGGCTGAGTTTTCGGAATTTTTAAATAAAAATTTCACAAAATACTGTCTAAATATGTATCTTTGATATGCTGAATTGTTTAAATAAAATATATGATTGTATATATTAAAAAAAAATAGTAAAAATACCATTTTTTTGAACCTCTGTAACCCACCTAACCCCTTGATCGAAAAAGTTTGATAAGTGAATGAAATGTTTTATATGCTGTTTATATTGGTAATGGTAATGGTAATGGTTGTACGGGTTAGGCTAAGGTCTTTATGCACTGCGATCAGATTGATCTATTGTGCGCCCCTAATGACTTAATTATAATTATTTAGTATACCGAAGAATCGAACCAGCTCCTTAGGAGGGAGCAATTGTAGGTCTTCCTTCATTAGTAGCTATAAGCCCAGGATTCTTTGTCTCCTGTGGCCTAATGCCTCACAGTTGGTAATTATGTGTTTCATGAACTCCTCTTCCTCGCCGCATAACCTGCATAATCTTGTACCAGATAACCCTATTGTGTTAAAGTGTCCTTTACAGACAAAGTGCCCTGTAAAAGCTCCACAGAGTAATGTGAGGCCCTTTTAATTTGGGGTTAAAGAAAATTTTGCTCTGTTGGAATTGAAGTTCAAACACTATTTGGAGTGATTAAGGCCGCTTGTGCCGTTCCAGTGCTCCCTCATTTTAGTTTGAATCCATTTTTTTGTTTCCTGTTTTATATTATTTTTGTGGGGTTGGTCCAATAAATAGCTCTTCTGCCCCTTTTTTGGCATAAAAGTCTGGCTTCTCGTTTCATTCGTGTCCCCCATGTCCTGGGCCCCAAATCAGTGAAGCCTGACTATGAGTGGCCAGTTTGTTGAGTGCATTGTTGACTTGAATGTGAAGCTATTCAAGGCTTTGAGAGCCGATGGGCTGTCCGTAAGTTTTTTAATTCTTACATTTTACCTCGTCGATTGTGATGCTCTTTGCGTTGTCGTGGCTTAGTTTAAGCTGCAAATCGTCATGACTGCATTTTTTCTGGACATTAACATATATTGTGTTTTTCTTCGTTAATTCTCTCTTTTTTATATCGTCCAAAGTATTTCATGGCGCACTTACGTTTTTGCTGATTATCGCCATACAATTCGCGTACGCTGCAATGCCAATTATATATACATAAATATTAAGAGAAATAGTTTTTCCACTGCCCATTGCGCAGACCCGGAATGTAATCTAAAACTCTTGCTAATCCTATGACTCATCACTAAAGACTCCATCAAAGTTGTTTGTTGTTGCCGATGGAAAAGTAATAAACTTCTAGGCCTGGCATAGATGAAAGAGAGTCATATATGCTCTACTCAGTCCATTTTAGATTTCATAGAAGAACTGGTTGTGTATAAGTTATTGTCGGAAGTACAGAACACAATACCAAGATGAATTGTCCAGCAGGCGTTGGGGATTTTAGGAGAACATGATTTTGGCACACAAAAAAAAACAAAAATAGCAAAAATGGCAAACAAAAGTAATTTCTACTCTCAAATGATATAACTTTCTTAAAATAAAAGAAGGTCGAAGTCCATGCCTCTCTTTCGTACCTTTTTTATTGAACTCAAAGTTTTTCTTGTTTTAAATCAATATTGCATGAATTTTGCCTTAATAATATTCCTTTAAAAAGGAGCGCTGTTATAAATCACCTTGCCATAATAAGCAAATCAAGAAATTAAAAAATCTAAATAAATACCTCAAGAACTTTAAAGCAACCAGTAATCAGTTATTTTTTGCAAAATACAAGCATTTTAAAAAGAAATTTAAGTCTTTAGATGATCTGCTTTTCAAAAACTATATATTTACTTAAAACTGAACGGAATATCAAAGCTAATACAATGTAATTTTAGAATTTTGTAAAATCGAGTCAAGTCGAGTTCGAGTATACTTACTTCGATGATGTTGGATAATAAATTAGCAAGTACACCGGCTGAAGGAGCTAACTTATTTCCAGACTTTTTTATGTAAACGTTTTTTTTTTGTGACGAGGTTGAAATCAAAATGTCAGAAACATCTCAAAGGTGCCGTCACACCAATGGTATGTGGGGCACGCGTCCACAAATACTACAACAATCCTCCACCTCGGCTAATTCTACCATGGGACCAGAAAAGTATAACTTCTGGGTAGAGCCGCGTTTATGTCTGAAAGCACAACAGGTACCTGCGTTCCTCTCCTGTAGGCGTATGAAGGCTATACACCGTCGATAGTCCTAATTACTCCCACTATGTTTATAGGTGGTTCCAAAGTAAAGGAAAAGCTTGCAGTAGTGTTATCTTAACTCACTACCGTCTTGTCTTCTGTATGATACTGTATTGAGTATTTCACTCAAACGTCTGTGCTTGTTGTCGGTTCGTCAGAAACTATCCGCCTTCTCTATTGCTGAAACGCTTTGCGTTCCCAATCAATATGGCGAAGTCGCGTCATAACTTACCTGCGAACGTTTGCGCTGCCTCCCACTTACCGCTGGTTGCGCACATATCTCGTATGAGGGTGCTGGAGGACGGTTGATGACCCAGGGCTTACTCCAGTATAGCTCGTTCCTCTCTAAAGCGGTCGCATGTCCAATTATATTTCACTTGATGAGGTATCCCCTGACTTTTCATCCGAGATATCCCCACCTCTAAATTTTGGCAATCTGCACATCTCATCTGATGACATTTACAAGGGGATGTTTTCTCTCAAACCGTCATCACATACAGATGCTGATGGTCTTTCAGCTATTTTGCTTAAGAATTGTCCAGCGTCAGCAATTTCTCTAGAGATAATTTTTAATAAATCTTTATCTACGGGCACTTTCTTAAATGATTGGAAGTTCATAATCATTACACCTTTTTTTGAAACTGGAAGAAAAATGATGTTCGTAATTATAGGCCGATTTCCAAGCTATCAATCATCTTGAAACTGTTTGAATTCATTGTTAAGGGCAAAATTTATTTTGCGGTTAAGTCTTTAACTAACCCAACCCAACATGATTTTGTAACTAGCCATGCTACAGCTACTAATCTTGTTGTTTTTAGCGAATTTTATATTTCATCTCCAAGTTGATTGCGTCTACCCTGACGTCTCTAAGGCATTTGACAAAGTGTCGCAAGAGATTTTAGTAAACAAGTTGGCTTGCCTGGGCTTTCACTCCACCTTTCTGCAATGGCGCAAGTCATATTTGATGGACAGACGGTGTGTGTGCTTAAAATTGATATAGTTTTAGCGTACCACTTTGTTGCCACTTCAGGAGTCCCCTGAGGGAGCATCTTGGTGCCACTTCTTTTTGTCATTTTTATCAATGACATAAGCAAATGTTTTACTTTTTCTAATTTCCTGCTAATCGCGGATGATTTAAAAAATTTCGCATATGTTAAGCGCTCTATTGGATGCTCAGAAGCTTCAACTCGACTTGAACAATCTTCATCGTGGATGCATGGGGTCGCGTCTATCTTTGAATAGACGATTGTTTTCTTTGAACATTTTCGAGGCGTCAATACATTTTTAATACAGAAATGGTGTAACTTCTCATAATGAACAACAAAGTGTAACAGAGTTGGAGGATCTGGGAGTATTATTCGATACGAAATTTTCCTTCAGTGGTCACATTCTTTCAAAATCGTACTCCGTTCTAGCCTTCATCCGTCGTAATACAACTGAATTTTCTGATCCGTATACCTGTAAACTGCTGTTAACGGTTCTTTTTCGTTCTCACTTAGTGTACGCCGTTATTATTTGGAGACCTTACGACCAACTTTCGATAAATTGAGCGTGTTGACAACGTGTTCTTCAACAGGCAATACGTTGCCTACGATTTGAGCCTCCTGTTCCAACCTATAATTCTCGGCTAACGCTAATTAATCTAGAATCTCTTGAAAAGAGAAAGGCAGTCCTTTCAGTCCTTATTTTCAGTGTTGGTAATGACATCGTTGACTGCCCAGTTCTACTTGAGCGGATAAGCTTAATGTTCCACCAAGAAGTCTTCGAAATTTTTACCCTTTTTATGGGATAAACTTTAAGACTGAATTTGCGAGTAACGCACCCATTGCTTACTCACTTAGAGACTATAGTAGATACCTATGAAATGAGACTTTCAGCTATTAGTCCATAGATGTCGCTAGGATTTTTAAATATTCCCAAATGTCTTGTTTTATTCGTCTGTCATCTGTCAACAATATTCACTTCATTGTTTGTTACGTTTCATACAACAATGCATTTTTGTCGCTCTTAAAAATATCGAATTCCAAGCCTTCAAACTACGACTTGCGGACATCGTTGATTTTCTGTTATCAATTGAAGAAAAACGCTTATCAAGCTCATCAAATGCTTATAGAAGCTTATGTTGGACATGCTCTAAGTAGAGCACAGCGCTTCAGGTGGTTTGAAAAAACCCGAAATGGTGATTATAGCGTAGAGAATGAGGAATAACGAGGAGGAACGTGGCCGGCCACCGAAAAAGTTTGCGGATGCCGAATGGCAAGCATTGTTGGATGAAGATGATGGTCGAACGCAAGAAATGATGGCAGAGCAGTTAGGAGTGACCAAAAAAACCATTTCCAAACGTTTGAAAGACATGGGCATGATTTTAAGGTCGGAAGATGGGTGCCGCATGAACTGACTGAAAGGCAGCACGAGAACCGAAAAACCACTTGGGAAATGCTGCTCTCCCGGTTCAAAAGGAAGTCTTTTTGGCATCGAATAGTTACGGGTGATGAAAAATGGGTGTAATTCTCCAATCTTAAGCGTAAACGATCGTAAACGGTCTGCCCGGCCACAAGTCAAAAACAACGGCCAAAGCAAATCGCTTGGGCCGCAAGGCAATGCTGTGTGTTTTCTGGGATCAGCGTGGTATGATTTGGTACGAGCTATTAAAACCAGGTGAAACAGTTGACGGTGCCCGCTGCCAACGACAATTGGCCGATTTGAACAGCGCTATACACCGAAAATGCCCAGAATATGCCGATCGGCGTCACAAAGTAATTTCGTTGACGACGGAATTATCGTTCCGCTACCCGACCATGAATAGCGATAACGCGGCTAAAGAACAATAAAGCCGCGGGCGCCGACGGACTGCCGGCTGAGCTATTCAAACATGGCGGCGAGGAACTGGTAAGGTGCATGCATCAGCTCCTATGCAAAATATGGTCGGATAAAAGCATGCCTGCCGAATGGAATTTAAGTCTGCTCTGCCCAATCCATAACAAGGGCGATCCTGCAATTTGTGCCAATTACCGCGGGATTAGTCTTCTAAATATCGCCTATAAGGTTCTAGAGAGCGTATTATGTGAAAGGCTGAAGCCCGCCGTCAACCAACTGATTGGACCTTATCAGTGTGGCTTTAGTTCTGGAAAGTCTACCATCGACCAAATATTCACAATGCCTTCAAGTCTTGAAAAAGACCTACTAAAGGAGAATCGACGCACATCCTCTTTTTGTCAACTTCAAAGCTGCATTCAACAGTACGAAAAGGAGTTGCCTATATGTTGCGATGAATTGGGTATCCCCACGAAACGAATACGGCTATGCAAAATGACGTTGCGCAATACGAGCAGCGCCGTCAGAATTGGGAAGGCCCTCTCCGAGCCGTTTGATACCAAACGAGGTTTCAGACAGGGTGATTCGCTGTCATGTGACTTCTTTAACCTGATGTTGGAGAGCATCGTACGAGCCGCAGCACTTGATCGCTCAGGCACAATTTTTTCTAAGAGCGTATATCGATATCATCGGCCTTAACAACCGCGCTGTTAGTTCTCTTCTCCAAACTGGATAAAGAAATAAAGCGAATAGGTTTGGTGGTGAACGAGGACAAAACGAAGTACCTCCTGTCTTCAAACAAACAGTCGGCACACGCGCGTATCGGCACCCACGTCACTGTTGACAGTTATAATTTCGAGGTTGTTAAGGACTTCGTGTACTTAGGAACCAGAATTAACAAGAATGTCAGCCTTGAAATCCAACGTAGAATCTCTCTTGCCAATAAGTGCTACTTTGGACTAAGTAGGCAACTGAGCAGTAAAGTCCTCTCTCGACGAACAAAAGTAACACTCTACAAGGTTCTTATCATGCCCGTCCTAACGTATGGCGCAGAAGCGTGGACGATGACAACATCCGATGAAGCGACGCTTGGAGTGTTTGAGAGAAAGATTCTGCGTAAGATGTTTAGACCTTTGCACGTTGGCAAAGCGAATATCACAGGCGATGGAACGATGAGCTGTATGAGCTTTACAACGACATAGACATAGCGCAGCAAATAAAGATCCAGCGGCTACGTTGACTGGGTCATGTCGTCCGAATGGATACAAACGCTCCGGCTCTGAAAGTATTTGATGCGGTAACAGCTGATGGTAGTACAGGAAGAGGAAGGCCTCATCTACGTTGGAAAGATCAGGTGGAGAAGGACTTGGCTTCACTTGGTGTGTCCAACTGGCGCCGGTTAGTACGAGAAAGAAACGACGTACGCGCTTTGTTAAACTCGGCCAAAACCGCGTAAGCGGTTATAGCGCCAATTAAGCAGAAGAAGAACATTCTAGTTAACAAATTTGGCATACTTTTCTTTATATTTGTATTTTCATTGTATTTCGACAATTTCCATTCTTAATTATTTGAATATGTCACCTTTAGTATATTAGGGCATACTTTAAGAAAAAAAAGTTTTTTTATTTCTTCATTGGTCTAAAAATTTCAAAAATTAGAAGTTTCACTGAAAATATTTCTTTACTTTGATTTCTCTTGGTCCAAAATTTGGATAATATTCGAAATGCAATTTTTTTTTAATATTTTCCTGAATTATTAGATTATCTCGATTTCCTTTAGTGAAGTTAATGCCGTAAGCGTAAGTAATAAAAATGAAGTGACACAAATGCGCGCATTACGCCACTTAAGCGATAATTCTTTTGAAAACAAAAAAAAAAAAATTATATTATAAGTGAAGAAAAAGATTGAAAGTGTAGCTAAAGCACTGTAGTACCTACAAAGAACTTAGAGTTCTTGTACTTCCATATGTATTTGTGTTGACACAGACCTGCATGCCATATGTATGTGTGTATGTATGCATGTATGTACGCGCATACATTTCTGCTAAGTACTTTTGCTCACCTTAAATGTGGATCTTTTTGTGCATCACAACGAATTAGGCGTTCGAGCATAGTGGCAACGCTGAGCTGCTGCAGAGTTAATTTCAAATTCAGTTTTCATAGCTTTCAGTAGGGTTGCTATGCGGTGCCATTTGAATTGCTAGGTATACCAGCCACTTGCATTTCTAACTATTTGACGCCACTTACAAGTTTGCATTAGCATAAGCAAAGAAGGTGAGCCGGGTAAGCCGGGTGGGAGTAGTGGCACAATGGCCAAAAAAGCTATGGAAACGCTGAGGAGCACAGAGCCAAGATACGAGCGAGCTAATACTAAGTGCTGTAGTACAAAGTTCTTATCTGAATACTGAATTGCAGGTGAGCAGATAACAGTGCTTTTGGCATGATTTTTGTATTTTTTTTTTCATTTTTTTTTTTGTCTAATTTTTTTCAATCTTAAAGGTTTCAGGTGCTCTAATGGTAGTACGGAGCTTATACATATAGAGAAAATTGCAGATGAGCGCGTGTGTGTGTGTGCGTGTTAATGCAACGCAACGCTATGTCAGTTTTAACAATTCCCAATTCAGTCACTGACTGTCTTTACTAAGGGCCCTGCATTGCCTTTTGAGCGATTGATGAGAGGAGGTGGATGGTGCGGAATGGCGTGAGTATGCAACTTCATAAGAATTCATTTGTACTCATTGCGAATGCACTTAGTGGAGTGATGTGTGTGTGTGTGTATGTGCGCCAGCTGCTGAAAGCGTGACATTGGAATACAGGTGCAAAAGAGCAGCACACACGAAGGTGACGGTGGCGGTCGGGAGTGGAGAAACAGCAGCGCGTACAAGCGTAGTGTCAGCGTCACTAAACCGAAATTCGCTTCCTTCCGTTATGGCCTTCTGTGCTGCTGCTGCTGCTGCTACTGCGACAGTTGGTCGCTTGGCCGGATGATCGTTTGGTTGGCCGCTCGTTGAACAACGGAAATGAGCTTCAGCGCGTGCTGTTAACCAAATTTTGTAGTTGCTCCTTTTTCTGTTTTTTTTTTTTGTTCGTTTGCCTTGTTTCCTCCTTTGCTACATTGCGCGCTTTCGGAGCCGTTAATTTTTGGCACAGTTGTTGTAGTGTAGCGACTAAAGCTGCATGTAACAGGTGTGAAAGGCAGCATTTTTTGGGCAACAAATGAAATTAACGCCACACTGCACTCATAGCATGAAGGTGATATTTGCACAGAGGGTTGAAAGAAATCAAAATTAAAAAATTGTGAAATTGTGAAATTGCGAGAATGCGAGAATGCGAAATCATAAAGGCAATGTGTACTTACTTGCGCTTTTTGTGTGCCAAAGAAAATGAGCGAGAAATATATTGCAGACGCAAATTTGAGATATGCATATCCTTAGCAGTCGTCATCTTCATTTACTTATTGTACTTTTTCCTCTTTATTTACATAGAAATGTCATAAAAAGTCGAGTAACTCCAGCACCGACGCCATTATTATGCAACTGTAATTAATTCTTAATTAATTGTGCGCTCTTTCCTTTCGCCATTCACTTAACGCTTGGAGTTTGTTCGGGCAATACTCAAATAGAAATGTATACTTGCAAGCACACACACATATTTATTTTACAGTGTGCAACAGTAGAAGTTATGCAGAAAAAAATTTTTAGTTTTTTCATTAACTTTTGAATTAAGTTTTTACAGGACTTTGAAATTTCGAAGGACTCAGTTTTGTGGCCGCCGTGGCCGAATGGGTTGTTGCGTGACTACCATTCGAGAGTAGGTAAGCTCGAATTTCCGTTCATCAACATAAAATAAAGAAAAAGTTGTGTCTAATAGCGGCCGTCTCCCGACAGCCTTCGAATGTATTTCTGCCATAAAAAAGCATTTCCAGTTCGAAGTCGGCTTAAGGGGGAGCCTGCTTTAAAGCTCAAAAAATCGATTTTTCTTTTTGCATAAATGTCTTTCCAACTATCCAGGAATGTGCCCTCAAAATTTCAGAGACAAATTCAATATATTTTCGGAGTTACAGAAGAAATTGTGAGCAAGCGTCGAGCAGGTATACGAGCGGCCGGATCGCTCGAAGTCCGATTTCTCGGTTTTTTTATTTTTACGATTTTTCCCAATTGGCGGGAAAGATAGGGAAAAAGTTAAACTGCCTATCGAAACGAGATAACATTGATTGTATTCGGAATTAAATTATGTTCTAGTTGAACCTAAACAACCTTAAGAAAGTTATGATTAACCCACTTTTTAAACAATCTAAAGTGAATTTGTTTTTCCAAAAAAATGATTTTTTTTTAATTAGCGAAAAATTGTTGAATTTCTCACTTTTTGTTTAATTTTCTTGGTTTAACTAGAAGCTATACTATACTAAAATAAATATTTTTTGGGTTTTTGGTATCTGATGAAAATTGCGACCTGCATCTTTCCCGCTGCACGACACATGCACATTCGAGGCGTCTCGGCAAAATGCTTGTACCAGGCATAATAGACATATATTTTATTGAAAAAATTTAAGAAGACTGTTGAAATATATAACAATAAAACCTGAAATTTTCGTTTCAATCGAATATTTCTTTCCTTTCCAAAAAAATCCACGCAAAAATCGATTTTTTGAAGCCTCTAAAGCAGGCTCCCCACTTAAAACTGTAGGCCCCTCCATATGTGGCAAGACAGAACATAAATAGGAGGAAGAGCTCGGTCAAACACCTAACAAATGTGAACGCGCCAATTATTTATTTTTAATTTTTCAAAAAATTCTTTTAAATAAAACGTAAAATAATTGTTTAATCATCGAAATTCATTTTTTTGCCTCCAAAATAAGCTCTATTCGAAGCAATACACATTTGTCAACGATTAGTCCAGTCATCAAAGCACCTTTTAAAAGCATTTGAAGAGATCTTCTTCAGCTCCTTCAGCGAATTCGCCTTAAAAGGAAAAAGTTCCAGGGGGGCTAAGTCCGATGAATCCGGTAAATACGATGGTTGTCCGATGATGTTTGTCGAGGTTTTGTTCAAAAAAGTGTTCACAATATGAGCCTTGTGAGGCGGTGCGTTATCATGGTGCAAGATCTATGAGTTTTCTGTCCGCAAATTGGCCCGTTTCCTAGGCACGTTATCTCTCAAACGTCGCATAACTTCAAAATAATGTTCTTTATTTACCGTGGAACCATTTGGAGCGAATTTCGACTGCACAACGCCATGATAATCAAAGAAAAGGAGTGGCATGACTTTCACTTTTGACTGACTTTGACGAGGTTTTTTGGGTTTCGGCTCATGTGGGTAGCGCCATTCAGCCGCTTGTTGACTGGTTTGCATTTCAAACTCATATACCCACGTCTCATCCTCTGTTATGATGCACTGGATAAACATTGAGTCCGAATTCACTTGCTCAAGCATGTCTTCATCCACCTTAGGTTTGTCAGGTTTAAGTTTGGCAGCCGCATCGCACATAGAGACAGCAAAACCACTCGGCCACCTTCTTCCGATGAATTTTTTGAAAAAAATTCAACACTGTTGGAACGAGTCGAGCAGCCGCACATTTTCAACGATTCGGCACACGAAAACCCGTACAAAACACAAAATTTAATACAAATTCTTTGTTCGATATTTTTATCCATACTGAAAATTGCAAAGCACAACTGCGATTGACTGATATAATTAAATGCCAAAAACAAGCTAATTGACCGGTTACGCTCAAACTCTGCGACACTCTAGAGAACAGTTGTACCACCATGTCACCAACAAGTCCCGATATTTTTCAACAGAATATGCTTCCCACCTTGAGCAGCAAGTTCCCGAAATATATTCAGAAAATACAAAATACAAGTTTATTCCGCGAAACTAATATGATCGGCTTTAAAGTACTCCCCATCGACTACTACGCACTTATGATCCACCTCTCGAAACATTTCTGGAACCCCATTACTTCCTTTCGGCTGTTCAAAGGTGTTCCTCGTAGCGTTTTTTTGACTCGATCAAACTGAAAAAAAATCGCAGGAAACCATATCAGGCAAAGTCATTGGCTGTTGAATGGTATTCCTTTCGATCTTGGTAAAAAACTCAGGCCTTATGATGGAAAAGCCTTGAGTTGTTTTCCCGCACATCCTTTCTCTTTTGGCGAATTGTTTCACGTAAACGTCTCATAACTCCCAAATATATATACATACATATAATTGTCACGTACACCCTTTCTGCGTATTTGGCCGAGCTTCTCCTCCTATTTGTACCGTGCGTCTAGATGTTGTTCCACAAATCGAGAGACCTACACTTTTAAGCCGACTCCAAACGCTGAAATAGTATTCCCTATTAATTGACTGATCTTCTGTCAGAAATTCGCTTTGTACAATACCCTTGTTATCTATAAAAACCGTGAGCTCCGCTTTCTTCTTTAACTGAAAACGACGTGGTTTTTCGTCTCGGTTCATTCGTTCATTCGGAGCTCTACATTCCCTCGCCTGATGTCTGGATTGCATGTCCTCGTGATGTGTACTCATAAGCCCAGGTCTCATCTCCAGTAGTGATGCGTTTGATGAATGTTGAGTCGGATGCAACCTGTGAAATCATGTCTTTGGCGATATCAAAGCGGTCCCTTTTTTACATGAAATTCAGGTGCTTTGAAACTAAATTAACTTTGCAGCAACACGACGTAAGCCCAAAATATCTACTACAATATACTGTACGGATCCATAAGCAATGATCAGGTCCTCTGCCAGCTCTCCAGCGCTTGGATGATTGATTTTCGATTATTGATTAAATTTTCTTTCACTTTATTGATGTTATTTAACGCATCCGTTTTCGATGTCGACAGTCTGCCACTATGTCAAGCAATCACAGATGCGGCAACCTAAAAAAAAGAAACAGGAGTCAAATGAGAATTAGAGCATCATCATCCAGGAATTTATACTATAATAGGTATACCCACTCTCTGATGTTAATTTGGATGTCAAACAAAAGGTGATATACCAAGCTTTTTAAAAAAATATATTTATTTTTTAACGCCTTTCTTCTTCCTGTTTTATAGGTAGGTAGGTGAAATGGTTGAAGTGCCAGTCTGGCTGTCGAAGAAAGAAGCTCCCAGGGACCTTAGTCGTCTAGCTGCCAAGCCCGGACATTTACAGAGAAAGTGCTTAACAGGCTCCTTCTCTGAAAGGCCTTCACAGCTTCTGCAATGGGGGTTAAATAGTAACCCTAGCTTTTCCGCGTAAATGCTGATTGTCCAGTGACCGGTAAACACAGCCACGAGTTTGGAAATTGAATGGCGAGGAAACCAAAGGACTTTCTGAATCCTTCGTATATAGTATTGGGACCAAAGGGTTTTCGAAATAGTTAGCATATGAAGAAATGGAGTTCCATCTTTTTTGCGCTCCTCCTCACAAATAATTTCCACAGTTCCCCTTTATCAACTGTTAAGGGGATGCCGATGACCGGGTGTAAGGTCTCTGAGGACAATTCAGTCCCCTTCCTGGCAAGCCCATCAGTAATTTCATTTCCCTCTAGGTTCCTATGTTCTTGTAACCCAGATCAGAGAAATATTACCTGCACAGTCAAGAGATTTGATCTCCTCCTTATAGAAGCTGGTTGACCAGTTTGTATCTGGCGTAGTCAGAGTCTTAATTGCGGCTTGAATATCAGAGAAAATGTTTATCTATCCCTCGCTCCCGCGTTCTCGCGTTCCCTAAGCATTTTGCATGATTCCAGGATCGCAAAGACTTCTGCTTGAAAACACTAGCAGTATTCGGCTCCATCTCCTTTAGATAGATAAATTGGCTGATTTAGAGAAAACCCCTGCTCCGGCTCCCGATTTCATCTTGGAACCATCAGTGAAGACAAAAGTGTTTTATAAAAATACAAAAAACAAAAAAATAGTTGAACTATCCTCCCAAGAAATACAGTACACGCAATGGATACTATAAAAAAAATTAAACGTTTACATTCGAAAACACTAAAAAATTGTATAAGTACAAGGTATGCTCAAAAATAATGTAAATTTTCAAATATCGCGGGCTACGGACATTCCACTTTTGATTATTATCGTCTCAAAGATATTTTCACGGTTCTAGAGATACTGCCTGTTTAGTTCGCTTGTGCGAGGCATAAAAAGACGAGATTTTTGCATGTTTCGCGATTTTCTGCTATTGAAAAAACTCGGTCACAGAAGTTGCATCAAATTTTATGTAAAAAATGGAATTAAGTGCTCAAAAACACTAGAAATGTTGACAGTGTCCTACGGTTTTACAAGTGGTACAAGCTTTTCGCAGAATGTCGAGAAGATGTGAATGGCGACGCTCGCTCTAAAGGCCGCAGCACCTGAACAACCGATGAAAATGTTGAGAAAGTAACGAAAATTGTTATGGAGAATCGTCGAATCACCATTAGAGAAGTTGCTGAGGATGTCGGCATATCGGTTGGCTCATACCATGCAATCTCTTCGGAAATTTTGGGCATGAAACGTGTGGCAGCGAAGTTCGTTCAAAAATTGCTGGATTTTGACCAAAACCAACGTCGCACGAGCATCGCTCAGGAATTGTTGAGTGATGTCAACGATGATCCAGACTTAAAAGGGTTAGAAATTATTCGTATAGGGTTATGATGTCGAAACCGAAGCCCAATCGTTCCAATAGAAAAGTCCAGGAGAGCCTAAACCAAAAAAAGTACGCCATCTTCGATCAAATACCAAAGTTTTGCTCACTGTTTTCTTCGATTACCATGACGTAGTGCATCAGGAGTTCTTAGCACAAGTTGGTACGGTAAAAAAGAAGTTAGTAGTTGAAGTTATGCAATACGAAGCAAACGCCCGGTATTGTGGAAAAAAATTCATGGCTTTTTCATCAGACAATGCACCTCCTCACTCATCTTTGCTTGTGAGAGATTATTTGGCCAAAAACAACAGCGTCATCACGCCTCAGCCACCGCATTCACCACATTTGGCAACTGTGACTCTTTCCTGTTCCCAAAATTGAAGAGACTCATGAAAGGAAACTCAAGGATATACCAAAAAAGTGCTCATCAGAACTGCTTCGAGGATTGGAAAAAACGCTGACACAAATTTATTACATCTGAGGGGGAATACTTTCTAAGAGATGAAATAGAAATTGATGAATATATAAATATTTTTCGAGAAAAATGAAAATTCACCTTATTCTTTGCACACACCTCGTACAATAGCTGACACGTCCAGCTCTTACTCTACTTTGCCATAAAGTAAATGTAATTATTTGAAATAGCTTTTTTTTTTAATTTAGTCCTTTGAGATTTCAATTTCTTTAAAAAATTTAACTAATGCGAAAACGAAAAACTGAGTGTGCAGTATTACTCTATAAAAAATATAACAAATTTTCCTAGATACCACAAAAAAAATTTACTTTTGTCGCATGGTGCTACATTAATTTTCGGCAATCTGCAAAGTTACCACTTTGAATAGGTAACTATTTAGTATATTTTCCTTAAAAATTTGCTTTCCACCGTATCCCTGCACCAGAACCAAGGCAAGTTTGCCACACGGTCTTGTTTGAACGAAATATCTTCGGCACACTCACTCACTTACAGTAGCTGTCCACTGAAATGTGTACGAGATTAAAGGCTTCAAATATTTAAACTTTCACTGCATATAAAAGAAAAGCTAATCAAATTAAATTATGAAAAATGCTAATTAGAAAAGTTAATTTTTTGTTAGTTTTAATTTAAGAAGTATTTTATATCTTCCTCCTATTTGGGGGGGCGTCTTGATACTGTTCCACAAATGGGGAGACCTACAATTTTAAGCCAACTCCGACCGGCAACTGGATGTTGTGAGGAGTTTTTTCATGCTAGAAATACACGCGGAAATTTGCCATTACCTGCCGAGGGGCGACCGCTATTAGAAAAAACTGCTTAGATCATTTTGATGTTTCAGGCACGGAGATTCGAAGCTACGCACCCCCCTTTGCAAATTTCATATAGAATCTAATCTTACTCTCCAACCGAATCGGCTACGGCGGTCGGCGGTCAGCTAAGAGTTACGTACAGTACCTCCAAGAGAAACTTATACTTCCACCTAGATATTTGGCTTTACATTAAATAGGGGGGACTAGTTAGTATTGCAATAAGTAGGTAGGTAGGTAAAATGGTAAGAGTGCCACAGGCACACTTCAAGTAGCACATACGTGGCGTTTTGATACCATCATGTGGACCATTACCTGTGCAAAGAAAAATTATTGGGAAGAAAAAATCTTTTACAGCCATCCAGTGCTGTTGATGTAGTGGAGGAGAGAAAGGGGATCTAGGGTGGACGAAAAAAACAAGACATTTGGGAAGGTTTAAAAATACTCCTAGCGACATCTATGGACTAATAGCTGAAAGTCTCATTTCATAGGTATCTACGGGGCTGTCATAAAACAGTGGCCAGCGCCTGTACACGCCAGCTGCTATTTGCCTGCACGTATCCGAAGGTTAAAATGTCGAGCTTCGTATCCTTAGCATTTTCATATTTCAAGGTTTTGGCTTTTGAGTTATTTTTTTATATACACTTTTTTTTTTTTGTTTTTTATTTTATAAAATCGGCTCGCAGCGTTCGCAAGCGTTAGCCACCCATCTAGCACTTTTGTTGTTTGCATCCCTCATAAGCCAGTTTTCTTCATTAGCTCTAGCGAGATTAAGTGTTTGTGCGTATGCAAAGAAAAATTATACTTGCCACTGCTATGCACTTAAGTGCAAATATTATTTCTTCTCTTACTTGGGTGCACGTGTGTGTTTTTGCTTGCTTTCTTGCTTTTACCCTTTGCCATTAACTGTACATATGCATACCTTCTGCAGCACCACAATTGAATTTCTGTTGGAAATTTATGCAAATGCATTGCTCATCAAATGCCGGCAGCGTTGCTTTCTGCGCGCGCACTTGCGACCTCCTCACTACCGACGTCCCGCACTTTCTTCTGTCACTACGCACTTACAGTCAGTTAATGCGTTGCGAGTGCGTGGAAATGTAATTATTTTAGTAATGGGCAGATAGATAAGTTTGCTACTCAATTACTGTACTTCAGTATATGAATAACTGTGTAAGTGTCTGTGTAAGTAGCTAATCATAAATGTATAAAGTATATATGGATATATGTAGATATGTATGTATACGTACTAGAGATGTCAATATTATTGTGAAATTTTGGTTTCAGGATACTTTTAAAGAAAAGACGGGATCCCGCAAGTCGTTCCGGGATTTACCTTGAAGCATAGATTAATTTAAATACAAGAGCATGGGAGGGGAAAAAGGAGAAGGGAGGAAACCAGACAGGTAGAAGAAAAGAAAGAAGGGTCCTTGGATTAGAGGATGACGACCAACAATACCGATTTACGTTTGTATTAACCGCTTCAAGCTACGGATGAATTTCACCAGATGTGTGATATTTAAACCCACAATATCTGCACATATAGCAAAAATGCGAGAGCCCAGATGTCTAAATATTTGCCCGTTGAGGGCAGGGCTGCAGACAGCTGCTGCAGAAAGGTCTTTTTTAAGAAGGTTAAAATCAGAATGTCAGAAACATCATCAAAGACGCGGTCGCACCAGTGGTATGTAGAGCTTGCTCCCACTAACACTATAACAACCCTCCTTATCGGCTGAATTCCACCCTGGGACCGTGGTAACATTTTCGTTTACGTCTGTTAACACAACAGATGCCTGCGTCCAGGTTCCTCTCACATGGGCATATGGAGGTGATTCACTTTTCCTTTGCTTCCATTTCATAAGTGGTTCTGCAGCAAATTGAACATCGGAAAATCATAGTCTGATACCATCGTGAGCACTAGGCTCAGGCGTCTGTGATTTGTCGTCAGTTCGTAGGCAGTCCGCCTCCAGTCAAAAGCTTCAAGCGTTAGGTGCTCTTCTCTGACACGATCACAGTAGAAGAATACGTGCTCCGCACTTTCTATCGCATTCTTGCAGTTTGAGCCGAACGGGGTATCCTCCGGTGGAGGTACTCCAAAAAAAACTGTGGCCACTCAGTATTTGAGTGAGATAGTAGTAAACGTCTCCGTATTTTCTTGTCACCCATCGGCTAATATTTGAGACAAGCCTAGGAGTCCGGCGTCCGTTAGTTGACGAATCCCATCTGCTTTGCCATTCTTCTATCGAATGTAGTCTCTCTTCAGCTTTTTCTTTTAATGACGGCCTAGCCCGCCGCCTGCCATAGAGATGGCTCACTTCCTTTGCCTGTATGTCAACTGGTAGTTTGCCCGCGATAACGCCTACTGCGTCTCTTCAGACCGTTCTGTAGCCAAAAGCCACCCTCATTGCTGTTCGGTGAAATGTCTGTGCTACATATTGTATGCTGGACGTTTTAGCTCCGGCCCATATCGGGGCAGCGTAAAAGACTACGGAGTCGATAATACACGTCTTATGATGCCTTGCGGGCCGCCAATATGTTGCATTCGTGTTAGCGCTCCATTGATAGCATCAGCTCATTGCGCTTGCCGCTGATAGGTGTTGCTTGTAGCTAAGTCGCCTGTCTATTAACACGCCAAGATACTTATTCGACTCCTTAGAAAGTATTTCATGGGTGCCGATACGTAGTTAAATATCCTCCTTTTTTCTCCGCCCACTGATAAGTACCTCCTCGGTTTTTTGCACTGCCAATCCCAATCCGTATTTTGCCAACTATAGCCTCTTTTTTTTGCTGCTGCGTCATTGCTTTTTGCTTCCAGCTGGTCTATATACCTATCCGCAACTACAAGCGCAATATCATCTGCATAGCCTTCGATAGTAGCACCGTCTGAGAGTTTTAGCTTGAGGACCCCGTCGTACATGACATTCCAAAGTATTGGACCAAGAACAGATCTTTGAGGAACCCCACCAGTGATTTGGTATGTTTCTTGGCCATAGTCTGTCGTGTGCAAAAAGGGCTTGAAATAATCCCAAGTCTCACCTCATGGACACCTAACGGGCATTGGAAACCTACCAAATTCGAAAGTTGCGCCTTTGTTGGTCTGAGAAGTTCCCCCGAGTGCCCCCGATCTACCGGTGGCCAGAAGGATCTTGCGACTTTGCACTTTTGCTCACTAGCCCAGCGCTCGCTGAGTTGACGCGACTACCATCTTTCGAGTAGCATAACATAGATTCTCAAGCTAACTCCAATCCTCTCGTTTTGCGATGAAACCACCTTCAGGCTCCCTTGTCAAGCCAGCTCATTAGAATTCCTCTATGCCGCTGTGATCGGCAACCCAAATTAGATTAATATCCAAGTATTCGGATGCAATCGAGAGAGAACTCAGGCATTCCTCGACTCTTTTCGAGCGCACAAACAACGAGCCCAAGGCCCTATTTGCCGCTTGACTGTCGAAGTAGATATTAATATATTTTACAGTAATTACATAAGCAAGCAAACAATCCACTGTTTCCTTAATTGCGGCCTTACTTCCGCTTGGAAAACAATACGGACCACTGCAGCCTAAATTTGAGCTTGAGCTCCTCCCAGAAAACTCCTCCACCAACTCTTCCATCCAACTTTGAGCCATCCGTAAACATGTTTGTCATGCCCTGCCTCCAAAGGTTACACCCGGCCCACTCTTCCCTGGAGAGAATATGAATAGAATAAGTTCCGTTTGGACCTAGCGGAATATAACTTTTTTTTACATTTTAAAAACTCGTTCTTCTTAATTTTCTTCTCAATTTTTAAATAGTAATTCAGGACCGCAAAAGTCACAAACAAGAATGCAAAAACATACAAGGGACTAATAATTAAGGAAAGAATATTTAATACAAATTGCCCATGAACTGGATAACTGCGGGTCAACGGTTACCCCACAGGCACCAGACGCAATAATCCGAATCAGTTCTACAGGAGTCATGAATTCAATCAGCGATTACATAAACAGCGATGGTCCAGTCCAAACGCTGTTCAGTGTTTTGTGACAAGTCCGAACAGAAAACTGTGGAACTTTCTTCTAAAATATGGAAGAAAAGACGTTCGGTTGATGGTCGGTATTATTAGAGGACACAATCAATGAAGTCAGCATATGGCCACCATTGCCATCATTGAGCACCCGATTTGCCTGTCTTCCTTAGAGGAGGCGGATTGGGCTGAGCATTTTCGCTGCTAGTGTCCAGCCTTTGCTAGAACAAGGCTACGAATTTTGAGTTCCGATGTGATGAGAATGAGTAATAATCGTTTTCTCAAACTGAATTTATCAAAGAATCTGGAACACACAGGAGTAACTACCTCTGTGTCTATCTCTATACTAACCTATCTCTTTCTATTTGTTACTCGTCTGCGTTTGACTATCTACCCTTTTACCTTCCAGAGCTTTGAATGCAAAGTTAATAATAAGAAGGAAATAATACTTAATATAAAAAATAAAATAAATACACAAAAACGCCTTAGGCGATGTGTGTAACTACCGTGCAGTAGGGCTTGGGCTGTGGGTAAAAGACTCTGAGTGAAAGAAAAGTTTTTTTCTAGCGCTGGCTCCTCGGCAGACAATGGCAAACTTCCAAGCGTATTTTAGCCATGAAAAAGCTTCTCAAAAACAACCATCTGCCGTTCAAGAAAGTGCCATCATTTGTACTCCATAAATTGAATGAGAAGTTCGGCTAATAAAGAATGTACATACCTGCCATAAGTTCTGTTACAAGGTAAGTCTGTTAGATATATGAAATTATAATACTTTTTTAATAATGTTATTTTATTGAATCATGGAAATATTTAAGAAAAGAATGAAATTTTCATTTGAAATAATCACCATTTGATTTTACACAAGCCTTGAAACGATTAGGCCATTCAGCTATTGCAGCCCGCACGATTTCCTTTGATGTTGACGTCGCCGCTCGAACCAAAGGTTGTTTGAGAGACTCTCCAAATTTCTGTGAGCTCTTCGACAGGTCATGTTCTCCAATTGTGACCACAAACTGTAGTCCAATGGTTTCAGACGTGAGCTTGCATACGGCCAATCTTCTGCGGTTATGAACCCATCAATAGAATTTTTTCGCCACTGCTGAGTAGTTTTTTGCTCAATGGGCTGGAGCGGAATCTTGCTGAAAGATCCAACGCTCTCCATTGAAGAGAGTACTGCTGAACTGCTGCACCACGCTTTCTAAATTATCCTTCTGGTACCCCCCGGCCTTCATCCCTTTTTCGAAGAACTGAAGTGATGCAACGCCTTTACAAGACACTGCACACCAAACCATTACGGAGACCGGATGCTGGCCATACTGAACCCTTGGAACAACATTTTTTGCGTCTGGAGAAGTTTTAGCATAGATTTATTTTGTCGTTTTGCTTTTTAAAAACTTCTTCAACAGTGAAAATTCTCGCATCTGTGAAAAGAAACTGCTTGCATCTGTCGGGTCTAATTTTCTTCAAGCGCGTTGTCAAAAGATGACCAGTTGAGCCACGGAAGGCTTTCATGTGGAGATCATCTCTAATTAGTCTTGACATGGATCTGGCCTATACATTCGGTGGGCATGATTTTCTGTTTTCTTACAGGATTTCAGCGAAGTTTTCTCGAACAGTTTTTATGGTTGCACTGGTTTGAACCACGCGAGGACGACCACTTCTTTTTCTGTCTGTCACTTCAGATGTTTGAGAAAAACGATTGATCGTGCGATGCAATGCAATTTTTCTTAGCTCCCCACTCCATTGTTAACAAGCGAATTTTTTTACGGATGATGAGTAGCCAATGCATCCGAACAAATGCAAAATTGAAGGAGCTTTTTTCTACGAATTTTTTCTCGCCGCATGCATTGTAAAATTTGTCACAGAATTTATGGCAAGACTAAGTAAATGTATGAATTAATATTATATATAAGAATTTTTGGTTCATAGATAAAGTGACTTCTAATGTTCGACTGTAGCTGAGAAAGCAGACTTGTAAATGAATTTATGATTGCTAAAATGAAAAATAATTGCAACAAATATATTTGAAAAGATATTTCTGAAAAAAAATTCCCACCATAACATTTAGAAAATAGAGAATTATTCGCCTGCTAAGAGAACTTCAACAAAATATGGGGGCATTAGACTAAATATTTAAGTAATTTTATCTGTAGCAACAACCACATTGTAGTGTATCTATGTGTGTATGTGTGTGTGTGTTCCATATATGTGTATGTATTTTTTCGAACAGCAATTAAAATAATGCATTGTAAAACGCATTTTCCACTTAAGTGCGTTGCGCAGTCAAAAATCATCATTCGGTTAGTTTCCTTCTCTCAAACTCTGGAAATGTATCTGCACACATATACACCCACACACACACACTACAATATACCAAAAACTTTGCTAAAACTATAAGTTAACGCTATATTTGAATTGGCTAAGTGATTTATGTATAAGTATGTATGTTTGTACTTGCACTTCGCACTTGGCTACTCCGCGTCGCTGGGCAAACGGGTCAACTGGACTGGTTAAGTTGCGCTGCACTGCTTGGCCTGAAAGCTTTCAGCATTTTTAATGTTAATTTATTGTATAAATTTCATGACTTTCATCAATGCAAAGTGCAATTAAACACATATTGCAGCACTCACTTTAATGGCAACAACAACAACAACAGCAATCTCAGTAAATATAGTGCAAGTAAACGTGGGAAGCAAGAAAATTCGGAAAGTGGCACTTTAATCAGGCACAGATGCCCAGACTTTATGAAGCTGTCAAGTGTCGCTGCAAGGATATGCCGAATATCGAAAAGTTAAGAAACGAGATGTGTGAAAAATTCACACACTCATACATATGGATGTACACTTGTGCTTACAGAATTAAGGCAATTTATCTTTTTATAAAATTCGCAATATTTTCCATGTCGAATTTTTTCGTTTAATTTTTTATAATTTTTTATAGTTCATTGCATAATAAAAACCGTGCCAAATTTTTAAAATTTGTCTAAAATTTACAACAATTTTACAAATTTTAAATATTTCACACTATTCTTTTAAAACATAAAAATATAAAAAAAAAGAAAATTTTATGCACCTCTATAGCCCATTAAATTATAATACAACAAATTGGAAATTGGACTGCACTGAAACATAGCGTTAATTTTTCGCTATTTTTTATGCATACGACGTGGAACATTTTCTTTTATACGAGGGTGGCTATTCATATTCCTGATTTGGGGCATTTATAGTGTTGTCAGGATCCACTGACGTCCACATCAGAATGTTGGACATATTTTACCTAAATGTACTCAAAGGATTTTGGTGAGTGTGCCATTTAAGGGTTATTTACAGTGACTGCAAAAACTCATATCGGAGAAGAAATGAATTTAACCCTCCGCTGGACACCTTTTTTAAAACCTTCGTTAGGACACCCGAGTCTGGTCCTTTTCTCGTCCTGTTCGTGGGTCCCCTTTAAAAGGTTGGCGAAATCAATTTTACGAATTTACCTGGAAGCTGAAGTCGTTGGCTATAGTAGAAATCTGTTAAATTCACTTTCAAAGTCGAAAAAGTCTGGCCAGTCCTGGCTAGTCAACGGAGGGTTAGTGGTGCGACTTCTTCTTCTTCTTAATTGGCGTTATAACCGCTTACGCGATTTTGGACGAGTTTAACAAAGCGCACCAGTCATTTCTTTCTGGTGCTAGCCGGCGTCAGTTGGACTCACCAAGTGAAGCCAAGTCCTTCCCCACCTGATCTTTCCAACGCAGAGGAGGCCTTCCTCTTCCTCTACTACCACCAGCTGGTACCGCATCGAATACTTTCAGAGCCGTAACGTTTTTATCCATTCGAACGACATGACCCATCGCCATCGCTGGATCTTTATTCGCTGCACTATGACTATGTCGTCGTAAAGCTCATACGGCTCATCGTTCCATCGCCTGCGATATTCGCCGTTGCACTTGCACTTGCGTCCAAAAATCCTGCTGAGAATCTTTTATTGAAACCCTCCAAGGGAGGACGTCTCACCAGATATTGTCATCGTCCGCGCTTCTACGCCATATGATAGGACGGGCATGCTGAGCGTCTTGTAGAGTGTTAGTTTGGTTCGTCGAGAGAGGACTTTAGTACTCAGTTGCCTACTTAGTCCAAAGTAGCACTTGCTGGCAAGAGAGATTCTACGTTGAATTTCAAGGCTGACTTTCTTGTAAGTGTTAATGATGGTTCCTAAATAAACAAAGTATTTTACAACCTTGAAATCATAACTGTCAACAGTGACGTGGGTGACGATATGCGAATGCTCCGTCTGCTTGTTTGATGGCAGGAGGTACTTCGTTTTGTCCTCGTTCACCACCAGACCCATTCGCTTTGCCTCTTTATCCAGTTTGGAAAAGGCAGAACTAACAGCGCGATTGTTAAGGCCGATGATGTCAATATCATCGGCATACACCAACAATTGTACGCTCTTATAAAAAATTGTGCCTGAGCGATTAAGTTCTGCGGCTCGCACGATGCTCTCCAACGTCAGGTGAAAGAAGTCACACGACAACGAGTCACCCTATCTGGAACCTCATTTGGTATCAAACGGCTCGGAGAGGTCCTTCTCAATTCTGGTGGCGCTATGTTTATGGCCGTGTTAGTTTTGTTCGAATACCAAATTCAGGCATCGCGGGATATAGGCAACTCCTTGTCGTACTGCCGAATGCAGCTTTGAATTCGATGAAAAGATGGTGTGTGTCGATTCTTCTTTCGTGGGTTTTTTCCAAGACTTGGCATTTTTTCCAGCTCACAACTTCCGAGATTAGCCGAAGTATCCTCGTATCTTCCGAACACCCCGAAAGGTACCTGAAAGATAGGAGGCAAAATACTCATGCAAAGTTGACAGATGAGCAAAATGAGTACAAAGCTATGCGTAAGGAACTTAAACGAGTATTTATAAATATTATGCAAATTTTATAACTTTAATCATTATGGTCTCCCTTATAGAATGAACTAAACAAAACGTTGATTAAAATCTAAGTAAGTAAATAGTCACAATTTGCCAATTTATGGTGCATAAGTTTCTATCCTTTCTTAGCCATCTTTCAGGCAGCATACGGATTCCTCTGACAAAAAATTCGAGTTCTTTTGACTTGATCCATTCATTTAGCCAGTTGGCGCTGCTCTCGTAAGAAGTGAGCCGATGTCCAATAAGGGCTGACTACATTGATCCGAACAGAAGGTAATCCGAAGGTGCTATGTCTCGAGAATACGGCGGGTGGCGCACGATTTCCCAATTCAGTCCCTCTAAATATTTCTGGACCGATTTAGCAACGTGTGGCCTGGCGTTGCCATGCAGAGAAATCAGCAAAATCAGTTTGTCATTTCTACCGTCCCATTCCGGTCGCTTTTCTTTGAAAGCTTGATTCAAACGCATTTGCTGCAATCGGTAAGGATCGCCAGTGATGGTTGCACCGGAGCTTTTCCGACTACTTCAGGCCCGGCACTAGATGCTCTGATTGGTTTACCACCACTTGAGAGGCCTTGAAGGTCATCTGCAGACTGAAACATAGTGGGAACTGGTACGGCCCTTATCCGGCATTGGAACACAGAGAAGGCATGGGCATCGATCCAACGATTCTCTCCATGCCCCTTGACTCCATGCTATCAAGGCTCGTACTTGAAAAGAGATACAGTGTAGTGTTACCAGAGGCTCAGTTGTGGGGAGAGTCAGAAAATGAGCCCGGCAAACACTGTTTTCGCATTTTTACGGATGGCTCCAGGACCGAGCATGGCTCCGGCTCTGGGGTCTACGTGGAATCCAGCGGGACAAAACTGCACTTTGCTCTTGGAATGCATGCATCTGTGTTTCAAGCGGAGGTGTATGCAGTTCAAGAAGCGATGAACTTTGTTGTGGAAAAACGATGGAGAGGCAGATCTATATGTGTCTGCAGCGACAGCCAAGCTGCGCTTATGGCCTTAGACAGCCCTCCAACCACATCAGGGGTAGTCAAGTCCTGTAAATCCAGGCTGAACTATGTCGGTAGACATAATAGCCTGATGCTAACATGGGTCCCGGGACACGTGGGTATCGCGGTTAACGAGACCTCTGACTCCTTAGCTAAGATGGGCTCAGAGCCCGTTTTGCCACTCCTCTCTGCGGCCATCACGGCCACGGTTAGCAAATGGGTAACTACCACCCACAAGCGAGCTTGGCAGGCTGAGAGAGGCTGCAGATGGACAAAACTGATGTTACCTGTCATGTCCGATCGACTGTCGCAAACCCTTCTGTCATTAGGCAGAGGGGAGTGTAGACGGTTGGTTGGACTGATGACGGGCTACTTTCTGTGGGCAAAGCACATGGAAAGGTTGGGCATCTCAGACAGTGTACTCTGCCCAGCCTGTGAAGAGGAGGATGAGACGGCGGACCACTTCCTGTGTGTCTGCCCCGCCTTCGCTCGAATCAGGTTTGAGATCTTTGGCACTGATGTGTTAAGAAGCGACCATCTTGGCTCCTTGGCACCACAAGATCTACTCAGATTTCTTCGGAGATCGGGTAAATTTAAAGAAAATTGAAAGGGAATCCAAGTGTAGTACAATGGGACTCAATTAATGTCTGAGTGCTGCACTTGCTAGTTGTCCCGACAAAAAAAAAAAAAAAAAAAGATGGCTTAAAGAGCTCACCCTTCTGATCCCACCAGATGCACAACATAATAATTGAGGCATGAAAATTTGTTTTCGCTCTCGTTGGACCTGCTTCACCTGGTAGGCTCCTACCTTTTCGACGCTTAGGATTTTCATAATAGATCCATTTTTCATCGCTAGTGACGATGCGATGCAAAAAAGCTTTTTTTTCTGCCGTTCAAGAAGCATTTCACGAGTCACCAAGCGTCTCTCGATATCCATCTTCTGTAATTGATGTGGCAGCCAGTTACCTGCTTTCTGGTCGATTCCCATCGCGAGCAAACGTTTGCCGACGGTTGACCTGTCAACATCTAATCTTTACACATGTCGTCAAGAGTTCGACATGCGTCTTCATCCACTAATTGTTGTAGGTGAGTATCTTCAAACTTTTTTGGTACACCTTCACAATCTTTATCACTCACGTCGAAATTGCCACTTTGGAATCGTCGAAACCACTCTTTCCGAGTTGTATTCGATGGAGCGGGATTACCGTAAATATTGATCGATGTACGACACGTTTCAGCTGCACTTTTCTTTAAAAGGTAATAATGAAGCATGACTTCTCGTAAATGCTGTTTTTTCGGGACGGAAGTAGTCATTTTTGACGACAGGTAAAAAAAGATCTTTACGCTTCGAATGAATGTCAACTACTGCGATCGACACCTCACATATACACCTTCAAATCACCAGTGTACTATATTACTAGAGCGAACACAAAAATATTATCAGGACGGAAACTTATTCCCATACCCAATAGTTTTGGGGGTGTATATCCGGAGCCTGAGGTTCCAAGCTTCAATGGTAAATAATGTTGATGATTTCCTTTGTCACAGTCATAGTTGTTCATAGGGACATCAGAGAGATTACGCGAACTATGCATTATTGTGGAGTCCCTAGAAAGACGCCAATTCCCAGCTTATAAATTTCACTGCAGGTTTGCCACCTACATACACATACATAAGTACATAGGTTTTTTTTTCTGGGATGACGCCCGTGAAGAGGGAACTCTCTTGAGTACTGCTATACCGGCGTAGCAGCGTGCACGACTTGTAGCCTCACAGCTACACCTACGTACTAAACACCTCTCCACTATCTACCACTCTCCCTGCGGAACTGTCCAAAAAGGAATTACCTCACGAGGTTGGTTAGCTCATAGGCTGCTAGTCTTCGTCTACGAACCTCCGCGCGTCTTAGATCACTGTGGATATACATATTTTGCATGCGCGCAGATTCGCTTCCAGTTATCACTCGATTTTAGCATAAAATCTATAATATTTTCTCCGTTTAAAATACCACAAGTTTCGGGAGCACAGCGGACATTGGAACAAGACATGAGTAGGGTCTTCTCCCCTATCCGTGCAGATTCGACAATTTGGGGAACTGTCATGGCCGAGTCTATGGAGGTATTTTCGAAATACTTCGTGCCCTGAAAGAAATTGTGTTAGGTGGAAGTTTGTTTCCCCATAGTTCCTTTTTAACCACGTCGTAAGGATGGGTATTAGCCCATGCGTCCATCTACCTTTCGGTGATCTGTTCCACCGGTCTGGCCAGTGGGCGATCGAACGACGTCTTTCTTCCTCTGCAATAGTTTTACGACTTGCTCTACCGTCGTGTTCACATAGCCTTATATACACTCTCTGCATTTCTCTCGCCAAAATGTGTACGGGGACTAGTCCTGCTATAACGAAGGAAGCATCGTCCGAAATTGTACGGAAGCCGCAGATTGTCCGCATAGCTCTTAGCCGATAGTTTACATTTATAGTTTATATTTTCTTCCTGCTGCTTATTAGAACTATATAGGTCTTATGCTCAGACCTTTTCCAGCTTCATAGACCTTAGCCAAGTCTTGATCCTCAATTTCGTCGATATGTTTTGCTACCATTACCACTGCGATGTCATCCGCGAATCCAATGACTTTAGTTCTAGGTGGCATATCCAGTCTTAGAACCCCAACATACAATAGGTTCCATAGCAGTGGGCTCAGAACTGATCCTTGAGAAACCCCTGCTGATACGATATACTCCTCAACGCCTTTGTCACTTCTAAACCTCAGTTTACGGTCAGTGAAATAACTCTCAATTATTCTGCTTATATAACTAAGGGACCTTATTTTTGCGAGGTTTTTCTAGTATACGCTGTCAGCTAGCTGTGTTAAAAGCATTTCTAACGTCCAGTGTTACCAGAGCACAGTATTCTTTTTTCCCGCCGCGCCATCGCTTGCCTTCAGTCGTTTCTGTTGCTAAAGAGAATAGCATCCACTGTTAAGCGGGATTTCCTAAAGCCAAAATGGTATGTGGATAGAATACCTTTATCTTCAGCGAAAGACGACAACCTGTCGCAAATGATTCTCTCCAGCATTTTCCCCATTGTGTCTAGTAGACATATTGGTCAGTAAGACTCGGGTTCGCCAGGCTTTTTGTTGCCCTTGAGTAGAAGCACAAGTGTACATAAGTATACGTATGGGCGTGTGCGTATAAATATCCACATGACCTCCCACCAGAGTGCCTGAGCGGTAATCAAATTTTGTTTTACGAGGTCCATAAACAAGTTACCACATTTCTCGTGGACTCACCAATAGTTAAATGTATCCGAGTTGTCCTTCACTTTCACGACACGTCAGACTCTTTGACTTTCCGCGATTTTCCTGCCGTCTTTTAACTATTCATGCTGGTCGTTCTTCTCGACTGGATGCGCCATCGTGCACATTCAACAGAGCATCCATCGCCTGCTGGACTATCTGCTCGCATGCATCACACTTTTTGTGACGGTATTTGGTTTTAAAATCGTATTTTGGCAATTCACTACGAAAAGTATGGGCCGCAGACATATTTGCGTAAATATTAAAATTTAAAAACTCCTTTTCCAATCCATTCATTTCTTTGCCTGCCAAAATTGAGTGGGAGCCAAAGTTTTTGCTCAGTCGCTCATGCGACGCTTAATGCGACTTTATTTTATTAGCACTTTGCCTGTCCATTTTTACACGCATCGCATTAAACATTAAAGTGCACGCGAGTGAACGCGTATGGGCACGTGTGGGAGTGTGTGTGAGTTTCAGTGTGTTCAGTGCGTTTTATGCGCATAAAAGCAATTGCAAATGGTAGACAAAGGCATAGCATTATTCGGAATATCCACACGCACGCATTGATAGGAATAAAACCATTTTTGCTCATAGATCGCCATCATCATCAACATCATGGCAAGCATTATAACGGCGGCGCCTCTACATTTATATGTGTCACATACACAGACACATATACGCAGACACATTCTCATTACACATACTCGTGGGTGAGTCAGACAGTGAGAATAAAGGGTGTTCACATCAGGTATATTTATAAGGTAATGTAAACAGTTCTGAGCGTTTCCCGCCAGATCTCTTTAGTGAGGCATATTTCGAGATATAGACATTGGATAGGATCATGCTAGGTTGCTCAATAAGTTTTGCCGTTCGATATGAGAGGGGTTGCTACTAGTTTTTGTTATGTGAACGAATCTTGAGCTCCATTTCAATCTAAAAATTCATTCTTTGTTCACAAGGCAATTACAGTTGACGTGTCACAATATTTTCTACAATGGAAAAAATTAAGTATCGTGCACTCATTAAATTTAAAAGCAAACGAAATTTATGAACGAATGTTGAAAGTGTAGAAGGAAATTTTGAAATTTGAATTGGTCGATCCAAGAAGCACCAAGAGATTTGGTGGCTCCTCAAATACTCAGGCTAAAAAACCCCATTGTATTTAGAGCTCTGGAAAGAGGGTAGATAGTCAAGAGGGAAAGGAGAAAAGCAACAGAGAAAGAGATAGGAAAGAATAGAGGCAGATATAGAGGTAATTATTTCTGTGAGAATTTTGCAGATTCTTTGATAAATCTGTAAATATCCTCCAGTTTTAGAGAACGAATATTACACATTTCACGACATCGAAACCCAAAACTCGTAGCCGTGCTCTAGCAAAGGCAGGACACTCACAGAGAAAGTGCTCAGTACTATCCGCCTCCTCCAAGCAAGACAGACAAAGAGGGTCCTCAATGATTCCAACGGTGTTCATATGCTGACCTCATTGATTGTGTCCTGCAATATATCGACCATCAACCAAACGTCTTTTCCCCAAGTTTTAGTAGAAAGTTTGACAGTTTTCTGTTCGGACTTGTCGCAAAACACTTTGCAATTCTGCAGCGTTCTAGACCGGACCATTGCTCTTTATGTAAATTGCATAAATAATCGCTGATCCAATTCATGATTCCTAGTGTAGAAGGACTTTTCGCCATCAATTCGTACAGTTGAAAGATGGGTTGCTGAATTTAAACGTAGTCATAGGAGTCATGAAGAAGATCCACGTCAAGGTTGTCCAAAAGTAGCAACAACACCGGAAATCATAGAAAAAATACAGGAAACCGTATTGGAAAATCGCCGAGTGATTGAAAGAGATTTTGTAGAAACCCTAAGCTTCTCAATGGGCAGCGTAAGCAATATTTTGACTGAAGTACTGCGTTTCATAAAGCTGTGTGCACAATGGGTGCCACATTCGCTAGCAATGGAACAAAGATATGTACATTCGAATGCGACTTTCTCAGCAGCATTAAGAGCGTTTTCGAAACGAAAAAGTGGCGCTTGTGCGTCGATTCATCACCATGGATGAGACTTAGGTCTATCACAATGGTTCCAAATCAAAACATGAGGCTACAGAGTAGTGTGAACCTGGTTCTTCGACTTCGAAACCAATTCGTGTCATCATCGTAGCATCAGTTTTTTGGGATGCGAAAGGAATTTGGTTTGTAGTTCACCTGCAAACTGGTAAAACAATAGATTCAAAATTTTATTGTAATCTTCTAGACCAGCTAAGGAAGCAAAATCGTGAAAAAATGCCCAGTTTGCAAAAGACAAGAGCATTTTGACAATGACTAAAATCCGCGCATTAAAGTTCGAATTTGCTAGAGCATCCACCGTGTTCACCATATTTCGTCCTTGCCATACGTTTCCAGACCCAAAAACTTAATGCGAAAAAACCTTTTTCATCAAATGATGAGGTCCCTTGTGACTTCCATCCGTTTCCAAACTAAAAAACTTCATGCGAAAAAACATTTTTCATCAAATGATGAGGATCCTTGTGACTTCCATCCGTTTCCAGACCAAAAAACTTCATGCGAAAAAACATTTTTCATCAAATGATCAGGTTATAACAGCTGTGGCAGTTTATTTTGCAGCCTTTCGAGATTCTCACTTCAGGGATGGAATTCATAAATTGGAATTCGCTGAAATAAATGCATTGATGTTCATTTATACTGAATAATCAAATCATAAAATTGTGTTTTTCTTATCGAACCGAAAACATAATTGAACAACCTAGTTCTATGCGGCGCTTTGAAATCAACATTTTATGAACTCAATACAGTAACGAATGCAATAGCAATATCGTTCCTCCAACGATTTCGTTCTGGACGCCAAAATTGAAGCAGGTGTTAACTGTGACGGTAACTCTCTTCTTCTTCTCGATTGCCGCGATAACTGTTTACGCGTGTTTGGCCGAGTTTAACAAAGCGCGCCAGTCCTTTCTATCTCATGCTAATCGGCGCCAGTTGGAAACACCAAATGAAACCAAGTCCTTCTCCAGCTGGTGTTTCCAAAGCAGAGGAGACCCTCTTTTTCCTCTGCTACATCGAATACTTTAAGAGCCGAGGAGCCATTCGGATGGCATGTCCCAGCCAAGGAAGCCGCTGGATACTTAATCGCTGTATTATGTACAAGTCCTCGTAAAGCTCATACAGCTGACTTTTCCATCGCCTGCGATATTCGCCGTTGCCAACGTGCAAAGGTCCAAAAATCTTACGCAGAATTTTTCTCTCAAACACTCCAAAAGACGCCACTCCAAGCTTCTGCGCTATACGTTACGACGGACATGATGAGAGCCTTGTAGAGTATTAGTTTTGTTCTTCGAGAGAGGACTTTACTTCTCCTTTGCCTACTTAGTCCAAAGTAGCACTTGGATTTCAAGGCTGAGTTTATTATCGGTATATATGCTGGTTCCTAGACAAAAGAATATGTATATTTCATGCTATCTACCTTGTCATAGCCTTATGACAAACTTAATCATAAATTGCCAATCCATTAATTTTGAGCTCTCCTTCAAAGGGCGTGCATTCTCAATAAATGTGCCTTTGGGCTCGCAACATTTCTTCGCTTCTGCTATGGATAGTTATTTCTTTCTGGACAGATCAGTTTTCCTGTATTGTAACCCATTTTGGATTGAGCTTTTTCTTTAACTTGCGAATACATCTTGATCCTGTCCTATCAGTGGAGGAGCCTACAGTTTTATAGCGTCGGATGTATAACCGCAACTTCAAAAACTTGTTCTATAATCTCATTTTTCATGTCCACAATAAGACTTTAAGACTTACTTGGTTACAATGGACGACAGATTGGAGAAAATTTTCACTCCAGCTGCCTTTCTCGCAGGTTTGCCTGCTGTCTTATAGCCTGGTATATTATTGTACACTGTTAAGAAGCACCGATACCAGGTGAAAAGCGAACTGGTCGGTCCTGCCATTCGAAGATCTGCAGCAGTGTACTTTGGTTTTATGCTTGTTTGTGTTAGAGCTTCGCATCTTCAGAGACGTTGGGCGGTCAGAAAATACCACCTTGATCAAAAAGTTCCGGTACTATATTCAGAAAATTAGAAATACAAGTTTATTCCTCAAAAGTGATATTATCGCCTTCAAAGTGTTTGCCTTCAACTGCAACGCACTGATGTCAGCGTTTGATCCACCTCTCAAAACATTTCTGGAACTTAATATTCGGTATAGTTATCAGAGCCATCTTCGATTTTTCCATTACTTCCTTTCGGCTGTTCAAAGGTGTTCCTCTAGCCTTTTTTAACTCGAACAAACAGAAAAAAGTCGCAGGAATCCATATCAGCCGAAGTCGTTGGCAGTTGGATGGCATTCGTTTCGATTTTGGTCAAAAATGCACGTCTAATGATGGTACTGTGTGACGGTGCGTTATTATGGTGCAAAATCCACGAGTTATTTTCCAACCAATCCTTTTTCTTTTTGGCGAATTGCGAATTGCTTCACGTAAACGTTTCGTAATGGTCAAATAAGAGGCCTTATGACCTTTCTGATCTTCTGGTGATGTACAAAGATTCGTGGTGTACAGTACCGTTGTAATCCATAAAAAACGTGAGCATTGCTTTCTTTTTTGACAGAAAACCGCGCGATTCTTTTTTGTCGTGATTCAATCAGAGCTCTCCACTCACCCGCCTGATGTCTGGATTGCGTGTCGCACTCATAAACACACGTCACTTCTCTAGTAATGATGCGTTTACTGGAAAGTTGCGTCGGATTCAGCCTTGGAAATCATGTATTTGGTCTCAACGCGAGCTCTTTTTTGTATGAAAATTAGATGCTTTGGGACCAACATGGCACCAACACAGCGCGAACCCAAATCATTAACTATTTAAAATGTCTTGAATGTATCCATAAGCAATGCTCAAGTCCTCAAGTCCTCCACTTTACTGTTGTTTTCATGAGTTTTTGATATCGACGGCCTACACTCTGTTCGTCATCCTCGATGGACTCACCATTTCTTCCGAAGCGTTCATGCCACTCGTCAATGGCTATCGGCTGTATTCTTTAGATTGGCATTACCGAAACTGTTTCCCAATATTTCAAAGGTTTTTGCACCATTGCATCCATTTTTAACGCAAAATTTAATAAAAGCTCGTTGTTGTGAACTCAAATCCATGCTTAAGCTGTAAAAAATGGAATACACGTGCAGAAGTTGATTTACTCAAGACGGCGTAACTTTTCCACATGCCAATCAATGGTGAATTCTAATCACAGATATGGCAATCTAACAAAAAAAACCAGAATTCAAATCTGTTTACTAAAAGCGTCACTTGGCGGAATTCTTTTGATCGAGCCGGTGTGCAGAAGTTTTTATTTGTGGTCACTCTTTAACGAGAAACTTGAGCAGCTTCCAATTTGGCTTAAGGGATATTATAATGATCTGTTAGATGGAACAACATCTTCATTTCCAGCTGTTCTGTATAAATACCACCAAATCAATTCATGTGACTCTATGCGCCCCCGCGGAGCAATGGCAGTTAAAATAAATCAATTCATAAGCTCGGATTCATCCGCGTAAGAAAAAAATTGAGCCAAGAAGTTCATCAAATCGTATTTCCCTATTAGGTATCTTTAACTTATCTCTCGTAATGTAGGTTGATTTTGGCACGTAAATTTCATTAGCCCCTTCATAGCTACCGCATGTGATGCAGACGACTACGGGGTGTTCATCTTTGGGAACTCACCAAAATCGGCTTTAAGCATCTTCAGGCCAGTATATCGGCAAGCGTCGTGAACGAGTATTTTTGCCCTTCGCACAACTTCAATAAAACAACCTTTTAGCAGAGACTGACCTACTAACAGTTGAAGAAAGAATACATCAGATTCGAGAGACTCGACGAGACTCATCCCTAAACTTCTTTTCCCATTCAACTCAATCATCGACAAAGACATCTCAAATATAAACCGATCCAAAAGCCCACAAACTTCTATTTCTGTTACGCATCAAATATTTGGAATCACCAAAAAGCTAGAGTTATCCAATCTGATGGTAAACTACCAAGCAAAAACCCACAACGAGAGATAACGAAAATATCCTGTGACCTATCCAAATTTGCAAAAAAAACTACATCGCCCGAAGCATTCCTTTCTATATTCCAGGAGCGCAAGACGTACTATGAAGCTGACAATTGGACTTTGCGGTTCACAGATGGCTCAAAATCTGATAACGTACCAGCCAACTTTGCAGTGGTTGACACAAACGACACACAACGGGTGCAAATTTTACCGAATTATGCATCTGTTTTTACTGCAGAAGCAGTTGCCGTTTGTCATGCTATAAACATGGCCTTGGAAAATGGCCGTAAAACTCTCATATGCACCGACAGCAAATCTGTTCTCAAAGGAGTCCTTAACCCTCTCTCCAATTCATCCACCATTAGCCGAATAAGAGATACGCTCATTGGCAAGGAGGCTTCCTTACGCTTACTTTGGATGCCAAGCCATATAAGAATTCACGGGAACGAGATGGCAGACAGTGCGGTCAAACAAGCCTCCTCAGCACCGATTACAAAAGATCCCACATGCGAAAAAAGAGGTATTCTGTCAACAATTAAGCGATATCTCAATACCAGGACGAAACTTGAATGGTCAAACTATACCCACCACCAATACAGTACCATAAGCCAAGAGCGTATACTACCACAATACCCCACCGGCGTAGGGAAAGCACAAATAAAACATTTTTCGCGGCTACGTCTTGGCCACACTACAGTATTGTATTGACACACATCAACACATCCTGACTGGGAAGCCACATCCATACTGCGCACACTACGGAGAAGCTCTTTCTTTAAACCATATCTTTCAGTATTGCCCCGTTTTGGTAGACGCCAGAAATCATTACCTGAAGAAGAACTAGATTTAATAGTTAAAAAACCCCACATCCGACAATATCATCGCTATTAACAACTTTATAGAGCACATCCGAGCCCGAGTTTGAATTAAGTATAAAATTTCCGTATTTTGTTTTTACTATATACTTTTATAAGTACAAGCATATTTCATGTTATTTATTTATTTTGTATGGTACTTTTGGTTTTGTGAAAATTTCTGATTTTGTGCTGAATAATCGTAATTTACGGAAGGTGTGGATTTTCCTCTTTCATTCGAAAAAAAACGGCGGCTCAAGCGCATCGAGAGCTACAAAAAGGTTATGGAGATGTTGCTTTAAGTGAAACAACGTGCCGAGATTGGTTCCGTCGCTTCAAAGTCGGTGATTTTAATGTTGACGACCGTCCACGTGAAGGAAGGCCAAAAACCTTCGCAGACGCTGAATTGGAGGCATTGCTCAATGAGGATCCATGTCAAACGCAAGAAGAGCTTGCTTCAGTATTAGGAGTTACCCGCCAATTCATTTCCAAGCGATTGCATGCTTTGTGAATGATTCAGAAACAAGGGACTTGGGCTCTTCATGAGTTAAATCCAAGGGATGTTGAACGTCGTGAACGTCGCCTGTGAACAACTACTCCAGCGGCAAAAAAGGAAGGAAACCCCTTCCTCGTATCGTTACGGATGATGAGAAATGGATTCATTACAGCAATCCAAAGAAAAGAAAGTCATGGGGACTGCCCGGTCATGCTTCTATGTCGCCGCCCCGGCCGAATACTTACGCTGCGAAGGTTATGCTATGTATTTGGTGGAACCATTTTGGTGCTATTTATTATGAACTGTTAAGACCAAGCGAAATCATCACTGGGGATCGGTATCGACTTCAATTGATGTGATTTGAACCGAGCACTGCGCGAGAAGCTGCCGCGGCCGCAATGCGCGGAGAGGCATGAAAAAGCACAACATGACAATGCTCGGTCTCACGTTGCGAAACCCGCTATAACTTACCTGGAAACACTGAAATGGGAAATACCACCCCACCCGCCATATTCTCCAGATATTGCGCCGTCCGATTATCACCTGACATATTATTTGGGGTGTAGAGCACCATTTGTTGGACATTTGTTAAGGCACAATAAAATAGAAAAATTAAATAATATCGATCTGTAAGCATTTCATACCAAATTTATGGTCATTTTGTCCTATGCAAATTCAAAGGCCGCCGTGGCCGAATGAGTTGGTGCGTGACTACCATTCGGAATTCAGAGAGAGAACGTAGGTTCGAATCTCGGTGAAAGATCAAAAAATTAAGAAAAAAGTGCTTTCTAATAGCGGTCGCCCCTCGGCAGGCAATGGCAAGCCTCCGAGTCTGCCATGAAAAAGCTCCTCATAAAAAATATCTGCCGTTCGGAGTCGGCTTGAAACTGTAGGTCCCTCCATTTGTGGAACAACATCAAGACGCACACCACAAATAGGAGAAGGAGCTCGGCCAAACACACAAAAAGGGGTGTACGCGCCATTTATATATATATATATAAATTCAACGGTGACACAGGTAAATATTAAAAAAAGAATACAAATATAGGTGATTGTTTTTGTTTTTTTTTGAAAAATGAACAAATTTAGGGTGTAATTTTTTTTTTTTTTGTTTTGAGCCAACCTAATATTATATATGCTTACTTATTGAATCACCCTGTGTAATCAATGCATTATGTGGATCCATGTAATATAAATAAGTATAGATGTATATATTCAAGTAAGTCTGCGCATGCATGAAAGTCGATCGTAAACTGCTTTTGCCGAAAATTTGACGCATTTTTATGGCACTCAACGAGCAAACGAATGTATCCTTTGGGAGTGAAAATGCATGACAATTTCATGCGCAAAACCATAGACCTGGCTACAGAAAAATAAATATGTGTGTGCATGGCAAATAGATGACTGCATGACTGGTGATTTCGGGACAAATAGATGGCTGGATTAGTTAGAAGATGATGATATATAAGATGCGACATGCGATTTTGATGAGGCCGACGCTGTTAGCGACATTAAATTTTAGGCTGCGTTTCCGAAGCAAAATGGAAAATGGGCGGGTAGTGCATCGAATACGAAATAGACACAAAAATTCGATTTGTTTTATTTTGTATTTTTTTATGCGTGGTTCTACTCTTTTCCCTTTTTTCGATTACTTTCGTTTGATTCTTTTTCCTGATTTGTTTAATGTACAATACGAATGTATGGATGCGTACTTAAAGTAATCAAAAATGTTTCTATATAACCCGCAAATGTGTAGTATAGCTATTCGGCCTATCTCAGGGAATAAAACATTAATGCACTGCGGCCTATAAAAGTAATGTTATTGCGGCAGAAAAAATAAAATAAAACAGAATACTTAAATACTCCTAAATATGTACATTCAGTAAATTCGCCTAGGAGTTTGAAGCGAGTAGGAGCCTTCGTTTTAAACTTAAGGGGTCATATACAGTTAGAAGGCCGAAAAAAGCGAATTTTCCAGAACTTTTTCTGAGAACACTTTTTAATTTATTGATCTAAAAGTTTGTACACATATTATTATGTCTTTTAACATTGTTTTAAGGCTTAGTATTAGTAAAAATATTTATTTGGAAATGAGCTACATCTGATCTCCGGGAGCTCCTCTCAAAAAAGACGTTTTACTGTGACCACTATATGTCTGAACTCCTTCTTCTTATTTGGCGCGATAACCGCTTACGCGATTTTGGACGAGTTTAACAAAGCGCGCCAGTCGTTTCTTTCTCGTGCTAACCGGCGTCAGTTGGACACACTAAGTGAAGCCAAGTCCTTCTCTACCTGATCTTTCCAACGCAGATGAGGCCTTTCTCTTCCTCCACTACCACCAGCTGGTACCGCAGAGCTGATACTTTCAGGGCCGGAGCGTTTGCATCCATTCGGACGACATGCCCCAGCCAACATAGCCGCTGGATCTTTATTCGCTGCGCTATGTCTATGTCGTCGTAAAGCTCATACAGCTCATCGTTCCATTGCCTGCGATATTCGCCGTTGCCAACGTGCAAAGGTTCAAACATCTTACGCAGAATCTTTCTCTCAAACACTCCAAGCGTCGCTTCATCGGATGTTGGACGGGCGCGATGAGAGTCTTGTAGAGTGTTAGTTTTGTTCGTCGAGAGAGGACTTTACTGCTCAGTTGCCTACTTAGTCCAAAGTAGCACTTGTTGGCAAGAGAGTTTCTACGTTTGATTTCATGGCTGACATTCTTTTCGGTGTTAATGCTGGTCCCTAAATAAACGAAGTATTTTACAATCTCGAAATCATAGCTGTCAACAGTGACGTGGGCGCCGATACGGGAGTGCGCCTACTGATTGTTTGATGGCAGGAGGTGCTTCGTTTTGTCCTCATTCACCACCAGACATATTCGCTTTGCTTCTTTATCCAGTTTGGAAAAGGCAGAACTAACAGCGCGATTGTTAAGGCCGATGATGTCAATATCATCGGCATACGCCAACAATTGTACGCTCTTATAAAACATTTTGTGCCTAAGCGATTAAGTTCTGCGGCTCGCACGATCCTCTCCAACATCAGGTTAAAGAAGTCACACGACAGCGAGTCACCCTATCTG
Organism: Anastrepha obliqua; assembly: GCF_027943255.1. Classification (NCBI taxonomy): domain Eukaryota; kingdom Metazoa; phylum Arthropoda; class Insecta; order Diptera; family Tephritidae; genus Anastrepha; species Anastrepha obliqua. The sequence continues at coordinate 143,374,573 of NC_072892.1, read as the reverse complement.
AAACCTCGTTTGGTAAGAAACGGCCCGGAGAGGTCCTTCTCAATTCTGATGGTGCTACAAGTAGCTCCTTTCCTTACTGTCGAATGCATCTTTGAAGTCGTCGAAAAGATGATGTGTGTCGATTCTCCTTTCATGGGTCTTTTCCAAGATTTGGCGTATTTTGAATATTTGGTCGATGGTAGACGTTCCCGGTCTGAAGCCACACTGTTAAGGTCCAATCAGTTGGTTGACGGTGGGCTTCAGCCTTTCACACAATACGCTCGCTAAAACCTTTTAGGCGATATTTTGAAAGCTAATTGCGCGATAATTGGCGCAGATTGCAGGATTACCATTCTTATGGATTGGGCAGAGCACACTTAAATTCCATTCGGTAGGCATGCTTTCATCCGACCATATTTTGCATAGAAGCTGCTGCAAGCACCCTGCCAGCTCCTCACCGCCATGTTTGAATAGCTCAGCAGGCAGTACATCAGCTCTCGCGGCTTTGATGTTCTTTAGCCGCGTTATCGCAATTCTCACCTCGTCACGGTCAGGTAGCGGAACGACAATTCCATCATCGTGATCTTCACATTCTCTGTGACACGCACAGCTGTCACTATTTAACAGGTTCGAGAAGTGTTCCCTCCATAATTTAAGTATGCTCTGGATGTCAGTCATCAGATCGTCGCCTTTCTTCTTACTGGATGGTTCCGTATGTAGAAGTCTGCGCAAGTGGGAACAGTTACTGATCGCCATTCACTTGGGAGTGGCCAGGACGATTCTTCTGCATATGGTTCAAGCAGCTCACAACTTCCGGGATTAGCCCAAGTATCCTCTGGGTAGCGTCCGAACACCCGTTCGGGTGTGAGCTAACGTGAAAAGACGAACATTCCAGGATAGCTGGTTGTGCGCTGGGTTTGGTACCCGCCACGAGGCCAGAATACACAAGGAACAGTCTTTATACTAAGTATTTTTAAATCGTCATTTAATATGACCCGATGCGATACATACATACAAATGTAGAGCGTGAAATAGGTCTCACAAAACACATATAGTATGAAGTCGCTCATAAACTGCTCTTACAAGAAAACGCACTGGTCTTAAAACCATCTGTTAGCCGCCGAACTTTCTAGTAGAATTTTCGGGCGTTATTCCTTTTGGTCAGCATTTCGAACTCCTCGCACTCACGTATTTCTGTACCAACTGTACAACTGTACCAACTGTTTTTCGGGCTCGGCGGGATCCGATTCTTCGGCGGCGGTACGTAGAGAATGAGAAATGTTGCTCCATTGCTCGTGCATGCCGGTTTATTGGGCAGTACTCTAAGAACAGGAGTGGCGAATCTTCTGGCTGTCTGTTGTGATTGCAGCTTTTCGACGTTGAACATTCTTACGTCTTCTGTACGTTTTTGGATGCACAGAGACGTATGCATAGTTTGACTGCAGCAAGGTAATGATTCGAGTCGATGTTGGGTCCTCGGATTGCACGTTGAAAATTTCAAATATCTGGTAAAACTTTCAATTTAATTTGAGCTTCTCCAAATAAAAAAGGGTATTAAGGGGTTTTTAACCAGTTCTTAGATGTTTTTAAGACTTCCTGCTTTTTTGGCCTTTTTGGCCTTCCTTTTTAATTGGCCTGCTACGATTAGAAAAGAACCGTTTTTTTGCTGATAAGTGAAAAGTTAAGTATGCTAATGCCAATGCGAATTAATCCGATCTTGTGTGAAGAGCATAAAAAAACTAATTGAGATCGCCTGAAAAGTGAAGGAATTAAATAGTGAATATTCATATATCTAATATATAACAACAGTAAGTACAAAATATATATACATATCTTTTGAATTTGTCACGTGGACTATACTTTTTTTTCAATTTAACAGTTTTTTTTTAGAAAATGGGCCGAAAGTCGGATTTGACATAGGAACAAAAGCAACAAATTGCAGTTTTTTTTGAAAGCCAAGAACCTGAACTATGCAGACAAAGCAAGAACCGCTGGAATATCCAAAGCGTCTGTGGTAAATGTTGCCAAAAAGTGGGAAAATACTAACAACGTTTTAGCGGTAACTTCAAACAAACGCCAAATTGTCGCCGAGAACGCATCACTTCAACTAGGCAGAATCACAAAATCGTCCAAACAGTTCTCTGGAACATAAATGCTTCAAGTCGGATAATTTTAAAAGAGGTTCAGGAATCTGGAGTAAATATATAGGAATGAGCGTTACGACGACGCTTATACGAAAATGGACTCTTTTGCAGGCGTCCAGCAAAAAAGCCAAAATGGTACTGTGTATGCGAAATCGGCGGAAACTCTGGGCACAACTTCACAAAGACTTCGACGCGGAATATTGGAAAAAAGTAAGTTTAAAAATAACATTTTTTTTCTTTGTCAAATAGCAGTAAGAAGATGTGAATATTCACACTTTTTTGTGGTTTTGTGTTTCTTCTTACAAATCATCTTCAGCGAAGAATGCCGATTGGAAGCGATCACAAAAACAGCAAAATTTGTTTGCAGAAGAGCCGGAGAACGATATTCTGAAGATTGTGTGCTTCCCCATCGAATATTATTGGGCATACCTCAAATCGGCAGTATACCAGCGGAATAATATATTACCACAATACAACAGCTTGAGGAAAACATTGAAGATGTGTGGTATAATGACCAAAATCTTAAGATGAAGATAACACAGTGCGTAGCCAGTATGCCTCAACGAATTGCGGCCGTCTTAACAGCAAGGAGAGAAGCCACGAAATATCAGTTTAAAATAAATATTTTGAATGCAAATATGTCAAGAAGCTTTTAATAAAAACTAATAGGTAAACTTTTTTAAATGCTTTAAAACCGTTTGCTTTTTATTCGCTCTCAGAGCCATAAATATGAAATTTTTACTATCGGTCATAATCCAATGGCCAGTTACTGTATATAAGTAGAGTGACAACAACAAAATGGGATTGAAATATTAGATCCATAGTCGCCTATTGCAAATTTTTGGGCACTCATTAAATAAAAACGCAAAGTAAATCAAATATGGCCCGTCAACCAGTTTTCAAGGTGAATTCGGCTATTTTGGAGCCAATTACCTTTACAATTTGAGCAGAAATTAAGGCAAAGGATGACTCGTAGATGTGAAGCCATTACAGCTAATGGTTGGTTGGTTAGAGTGGTGATTCATCCAGAATCCAATTAGCGCTTCCGCACCATTTTGTTGACAGCTAATGGTGGTGGCTTTACATTTTATTGAATCTATTAGACAGACTGTACAAGTATATTAAATGTAGATTAGCATAAATAAAAATATGTATACGAAATTTCCCTTTAATTTTTTTTTTTTAATGTTTATCGTCCTATTTCGCCTCTTGTGAGTAAATATTTAATCCACTCGGAACTGGCTTAATAAATATAGCAGCTCAATTTGAAAATTTCGTTTCAATATTTTCACAGCATTTTAATGTCAAAGCATGGTCCACCTGGACCATTATTAATTCTCCTCTTGGAAAATGGTATACAGAAATCCATTAGCAGAATAATTTAAGTTGCAAATTTTAGCTTTCTGTGGCTTTTAACAACCGCGAACAAAAGTCAGCAATGCATTGTCGCCAAAGACCAAAAAAGTTATAAATTTTACGCAATTAAGAGGAGGGAAAAAATAAAAAACTTAAAACAGCCGCAATGACAACTATCATTGATCCAATAAAATAACAATGCGAAGAAAAAACGCAGTCAGCAACCGAACTCAATTGGCTCTTGGGACTTTTGCAGCGGTGTGGAGTAAAATGAATATGCAACGCCTACGCCCACATTATGCTTCTTGCAGCCCAACACAAACATGTGAAACGCTGACGCAGCTGATTGAACAACAACTATTGTCGGTCGCTAGCGCAGCCACCAGGGATGCCACAACTAGTCGCAGGTCATTCATTATGCCACTGGCCATTTGGTGGCCAACACGCAGCGCATAATGAAGACAGCAAATAAAAAAGCAACCAAAAACGCATTCAATGCAAAATTCACATGAGGCGAGGATGCAGATGGAATAAAAGAACTGCATTTACATATGCAAGCGGTAAACAATTATGCAACGAAAATGTTCACACTCACAAATGCATTTGAGCGGCAGAGAGAGAATAATAAAACATTGATATGCTGTCCCTATATATAAATGCACATACACACACACACATGTACATGCACGCTCACTTGTAGAGACACATTAACGGAACTCATACTCGCAGATCAGCAGTGAATCCAGCGAGCGTGGATATGAAATGCAAAAAGTAAAATTAAAAAAAAAACACAAGAAATAACGCATTAAAAAGTTATCTGTCGTTAGTCCATTAATGAAAGCAAATGGTGATTGTGATTGTGAGCAGAGGTTGTGAGGCGTCTCACATGGAAGTCGCATAATAAAAGCAAGGCGACATGCGTACGTACATACAAATGAATACGAATGAATTAGTAATGCGTGTGAGTGAGTGTTTCTATTTGCGCACACACACACGTACACATGTATATATGTGTGTGTGAATGCATACATGCATTGCGCAAAAAGAGCAATATAATAAATAATTAATAAATTGCAGATGAATTTTAATTTAAAATCTTGTGTCAACGCGCAAACACACTTTTGAATGGAAGTTGGAATGGAAATGAGTGAGCGGGAACAAAATCTGCTTAAATTCACAAACAGAGCGTTAGTTATTTAAATGCTAAGGAGTGAATTTTATGTACAGGGTGCAGCTCATGACAGCAACGACAAAATTGTTCTAATGCCAGTTCAATATATTATTTATAAGCCAACAAAAACATTTGCGTCTCAGTTTTGTTGAATTTTTTTTTTCTGTGATGGAATTCAAACGTTTGCGAAATATTTGGCTGGAAAATCATAACCAGCCATTGTTCGTGAGCTCAGTCACCTCAACGTGAATAAAATGTTTGTGTATCGCACTATACAACGTCACAATGATACTGGTAGCATTGCAAAACGCTATGGAGGTGGACCATAAAAAACCGTAACAACGCCAAAAATGGTTCGGCAAGTGAAGGCTCTACTTGAACGAAATCCACGTCGAAGTGGAAGAAAAATGGCCGAAGAACTGAAAATATCGCAAGACAGCATTCGACGCATATTGGAAAATGAGCTCAAGGTCAAGGCTTACAAGTTCCAAAAAGCACACGATCTTTCACCCCAGCAAAAAAAATTTCGGTGCGAAAGAGCAAAGGAGTTGTTGCGCTTGCACGAACGTGGCGAATTTCCTAACATTGTGTTTTCTGATGAAAAAAAATTTCCCAATTGAGCAGTTCAAAAACATTCAAAACGATCGTGTTTACTTGATCGAACGCTCATACGAGAATTTGAGCATATATATGGCCACTCGAAGCAATTTCCCATCGCAAGTAATGGTTTGGGCCGCAGTGACCGCTGATGGACGCTCTCCAATGGTTTTTATCGAGCCTGGTGTCAAAGTGAATGCGATTTATTATCGGGAAAATGTTTTAGAAGCTGCTTTAGAGCCGTGGACACGCAAAAACATTTCGGTCGTAGACCATGGACGTTCCAACAGGACTCGGCACCGTCTCATAAAGCTCGTGTGAACCAAAAATGGTTAAAAAATTATGTTCCACAATTCATTTCGTCCACACAATGGCTTTTGAATTCGGCAGACGCAAATCCGATGGACTATTCCATCTGGTCCATTTTGGAGAGCAAGGTGAGGACTAAAAAATATGCCAGTATGGATGCGCTGAAAAAAGCGATTATACGAGAAAGAGCCAAAATACCTCAAGATCACATTCGTGCAGCATGCAACTCATTTTTTGACCGTTTGAAGGTTATAGTCAAGGCAAAAGGGGGTCATATCGAGTTAAAGTGAATATATGTTAAATTTGCTCATTTTTCATTTTTGAACAATTTGTCTTTGAAATAAATAAAAACTAATTTCCCACAAAAAAGTTATGGTGTTTGGAATAGGTAACACTTCATATCGTTCACCCTTTACTGTGTTACAGTGCATGATGGAAAGAATAATGAGATGGCGCCTATCATGGCACCGTTACTTTGCGCTCAGCGAATTTGACAACGAGTTACGTGATTTTAGCAAGAGTATGGCCAGATTAGCATTTTCGTAACTTGATTTAGCGTTTTTTTTTTTGTTATTTAGTCTCGGAGTCTTAGTTCTTTCTTCATGCCATTTTTCTAGCCTGTTCTAATCAAAAGTAATCTTTATAATTTTATAAAATATACATTTTTTAAAAATTAGTTCAATAATTCACTCAGTTTTATTTAGATTTACTTTTTTTTAACATCTGGTAGCATTGCCCGCTATAGCAGTTGTTGTTGGTGTTCTTCTGCTTTCAGCAGTCAAATCTTTCTTTCGCTACTGCAGTGTTGCCTAGCTTTGGATATAAAAACGCACTAAAATGCCCATTTAAAGAAAATAAAATACCACATTTTTATTGAATTATTAAAGAACTTTGTATGCGTGACAAATTTTCTTTAGAATGTGCGTTTTTTTTTTTAAATAAATGTGTTATGGTTATGTACAATTTAGCTTATGAGTTTTGTTAAAAGAAACTCTTTTGTTTAGGGAACGATTTTTTGCTGTATTTGAGGTTATGTAACTAGATAAGGTACTATTTTTGTAAAAATGTCATTATGGTTTCTTAAGTATTTTCTGGTATTTTTTTGTTTACTTTTACTATGAATACACCTCTTAATGCCCTATGCCCCACTAAGGCTTGAGGACCGGACCAAACGATTACACCTCTATGGTTTTAATTCGCATTCAGTAAATTCAAACGCATTTTTTATATGTATAAAAAGGTTGTCAAGCCTAAGAAGAGTTGAGAGAAAAAGATTTAATATTCTTGCATAGACTTAAAAGGAACAAAAAATTAAATTTGCACTTCAAAATATCAAATTTTATAAGAATCAACAAGTTTTCATTAGCACTAAAATATTCTCTTTTTTAATCTTCTTTTGTTTAATAATACAGTTTTTTTTCACTAACAGTTTCGGTAGCTTTGAATTTGAAAAAACAAACAAACACCAAACTTAAAAATTATCGTATTTTGGGTTTTTATATGCACTAAATTTATTGCGAAGAGCAAATGGTTGGCAACATTGCACAACTCGGCAAACGTGACGTTACGCACCCGCTGATGGGCGCAATCTTGTTTCTATAATTTTTGGATATAGTGTACTCTTTCTTAACGGACACCTCTCTTATGCGGACACCTCCCATAAGCGGACACTTTGTTCAGTACCGCAAAATTCCTTGATTTTTTTAATTTTTCACTCTCCAGCGAAAAAGCCTCCCACAGCATTCTTTCTCACCAAAGGTTACTTATGCACCTAATTTTTTTTGTTTTTTTGTTTTAAGAGGTGTTAATCAAAATGTCAGAAACATCATCAAAGGTGCCGTCACACCAATGGTTGTGGAGCATGCTCCCACTAACACTATAATATTCCTCCGCTGATTTCCATCTTGGGACCGCGTTAGCATTTCTCCAAGGTGGAGCCACGTTTATATCTATTAACACAACAGGATCCTGTGTCCGGGTTCCGCTCCTGTGGGCTTAGGGAGACTTTACGCCATCGATAGTATTCACTTCACCCACTGCCTTCGAAAGTTGTTGTGGGGGGAATGAAACATCGAAGAATGTGCAATACTCACAAACTATTGCCTTGTCGCCTGTTTGGTACTGTTGTAAGGGTTTAACCCAAGCGTGTGTATCTGTTGTCGGTTTGTCTAAAACACTTCATCTCCACTGGTGAGTTGCTAGCAAAGGTTCTTAAAAAGCTTAATAACAAACGAAATATAATAAACTATAAGGTTTTTTTCTCTCTTTTTCCTTTTCCTCTTTTTTTATCTCAAACTGTCGAATTATGACTTAACTTAAGAAATAATCTGTCTGGCCTTGCTACCTAATTAAGTAAATATTTTAATAGTACTAAATACTTAACTTATCTTCCTGCTTCTACTGCTCCTGTCGCTGTTGTTGCTGCAGTTGCAGCTGCTACTCTTGTTTCTGGGTTTTCTTCTCCCAGTCAATGTGCTTAAGCCTCATCACGACTGTGGCCGCCGCGAAAGTTTTTACGGCGTCCCATTTAGTGATGGCCGAGCACATATCCTGGACAAATCTTGTGTGGGATGGCAGGTGTTCGAATGCCTTCTCCAGCACTGCTCGTTCTTCACTGGAACGTTTGCTCGACTGTATTCGAGCAATTCGGTCAAAAAGGGCTGGCGGCCAGCTAGAAACGGTGTAGGTGTTCCAGAAAGCAGCCGTGTCCGATGAGTAGAGCTGTGGTGCATGCATATTTTGCATTTTTCGTCCATAAAAGCATATTTCGATTTAAAATGCATGTTTGTATATTTTTTGACTAATTTTAAAAAGTTTAAATCATTCTTCTAACCAAAACATAATTTATACATAAAGAAAAACAATTCGCAGCTAAACTTTCGTTTAAAGAACAGATCTATAACATTTTATGAGCCCATCTGGTTCAAAATTTTTTTAATTTGCTTTCTCCAATGAGGCGACAATTTTGTTTATAAAAATGAGACTCGAAAATTTCCACGAAATGAGTTTGGCGCAATTATTGGTTACTATGATTTCTGAAGAGAGCACAACGATAAGTGCTATGTGTCACTTGTGTTAATATGAAATGCTAATATAGTAAACGCAGTAAGATACATCATATTCTTCTCAGTTATTGCATGGTATTTGAAGTAATCGGGTGAATTTATTGTGCGCATAATGTTTTTCGGTCGGACAAATCAGTTTTATTTTGTTCACATTGCAATTGTTTGGTTTCTGCGAAAAAAATATTTCAAGTCAAACAGCACATCGATTTAGTAAAACAAAAGGATGCTCAAGAAAGAAAAAAACAGAATTCTGAACATGAAATAAGCCAATTGTTTTATTAATATCAAATTATCAACAGAAACATATGCCAAATCATTCGGAATTCAATATGGATTTATGTAAATTTTTACTCGAAACCAACATTCCATTAAATAAAGTGAATCATCCGAGTTTAGTACAATTCATAGAAAAATACACTTCACAATCAGTTCCAGATCAAAGTACACATCGTCGTAATTATGTTGCACATTTGTATGAAAAATCGATTGAAAAATTCCGTTTAAAAGCTGATGAAAAACATATAATATTTGGGTTACTCTGGATGAAACAACGGATATTGAAAAAAGATCAGTTGCGAATTTTGTTTTTGGCATATTGGATGATGAAAATGAGCGCGGAAAATCTTATTTGTTGAACGTTAAAGAATCGATCGCAACATTTTTTACTGAATCATTGTTACTTTTATGGCCTGAAGGTAAGTCTTTACCTAAACACTCGAAAAACGACTCAATTTTGAATTTTTTCTTTGCGTTTCTTTTGTTTTGAAGGAGTTCAATATGAAAATGTAATGCTCGTTCTACCTATGATGCTGCATATATGATTTCGGCAATGAAGTCTCTTCAAGTTTTATCCCCAAAAATGCTACACGTTACATGTTTTGCCCGTGGATTGCATCGATTGGTAGAATTTATTCGTTCATAGTTTCATGAAGTAAATTTGTTGATATCAAAAGTAAAGGCTACCTTCGTCAAAGTACGTATTGCTATTTTTATCTACAGTTCAAATTCTTCTAATCAAAAAACATTAAATTCCTTCACAGTCAGCAGCTCGTCACCAGCTGTTTAAGCAAGCAAATCCGAACATTCCACTACCACCCGAACCAATTGTCACTAGATGGGGAACTTGCCTACAAGCATGTGATTACTATGCTGACAAATTTGATGCTGTAAAATCGGTTGTTGATTATTTGAATGATGCAGATTCGGAATGTATTCGAGATGCAAAACAAGCGTTTAGAGCGTCCAATATTCGACAAGATTTGGCATTCATAAAAGCTTTCTTCATGTTCATCGCAGACAAGATCAAAATATTAAAATCGAAAGGACTTGAATCGAAAAAGTGTATAGAGCTGTATGAAGAAATTCATTCTATCTTAGGCACAATGACCGACGACCGTTTTTTGAAGAAGTTCGGAATGTAGGATATAGTTCTTTAGTTTTCTTGAAATTAAAGATATTTTGAATGGAGATTCACGAGCTAGCGCTTCAAATGAATATATAACAGCATTGACAACATGTGAAATAACATGTTTTAAATTTGCTGTTGCTACAACCAACAAGTCAATTTTAAAAGAAAAACGGCGGTGTTTCCCGTTCGATAGTCTGAAACAACATCTAGTTTTGAAACTACCTTTTTTGCATTTTCGGTATTTTTTGAGAGATTTTCAAATGCATGTTTTCATACATATTTTTGTGCATATTTTGCCTTTTATTTTGCATGACTATCACAGCTCTACCGATGAGCATCTGAATTAGGCCATGCTTCCTATTCATCCACACTTCAAAATTTGGTATAAGTTTGTAAGTCAACCGGCCTTTGGTTGATTCAGCCCATCTTCTTTGCCATTCGGCCATCGATCGCCTTCTTTCTACAACCTTTTCCGCTACCGTCGGTTTCACTCCTTTTAAGCGACGCAACTCCATCGCATGGATGCGCACTGGTATCTTTCTAGCAACAACGTATGTTGCGTCTTCTGATACCGTTCTATAAGTGCATGCAGTACCTAGTGCAGCCCATATTGGCGCTGCATATAACACGATAGAGTCTCTCACAGTTGATATGAGTCGTCTCCTCTCTCCTTGCGGGCCACCCATGTTAGGCAGAATACTTGTGACTGCGCAATTGACAGCCGCTACTTTACAATTGACTGCTGCCAAATAATGCTTGAAGTTTAGCCTCGGGTCGAGCATGACACCGAAACACTTAATCGCTTCCTGAGAGAATATTTCGTGCCCACCAATCGCTTTTTTTTTTGCTTCCGTGCGCTTACAAGCACGTCCTCCGTTTTTTACCGCCTGGCAGCCAGCTCCAAGCTCGCATTACATTTTGCTTCCAGTTGATCTAGCCAGTTGCCTACAGCTACCAGCGCAATATCATCAGCATATCGTATGATCTCTACCTTATCGGGAGGCTTCAGTTTTAGAAGCCGGTCGTACATGACGTTCTAAAGTGTTGTCCCTAGGACCAATTCTTGAGGGAACCCACCAGTGACTTCATACTTTTTTGGTCCATTACTAGTATCGTACTATAGGTTACGATTGCTTAAATATAATAGTTTCTGATGATGCGCAAGAGATAACGCGGCACCTTAAAAAGTTTTAGGGCTGGCAGTATTTTTTTCTTGTTCACTCCTCTCGGGAGCATAGGGCCTCGACAAGGCTCTTCCATCGTACACGGATCTGTGCTGTTGTTTTTGCACCGTCTCATGAGATGTCGACATCTGCTAGTTCACGCAACATCGACCTTCTCCAAGTGTTTTTGGCCGACCGCGACCTCTGCTCCTTGCGGGTAAACAGCTTGTTAAACCATTTTGCCGAATTGAAAGCATTTTTGCATCGAATGTGAGGACTGCGCAATATTTCATGGAGGTGCTTCCCCCGCTGATAGCTTCCCGAGCTATGTTTGTGAGTATGCGGATAGCATCCACGGTTGACCTTGCTCGCCGGAAACCAAACTGTTTATCAGGGAGTCCGCTAAGGTTTTCTAAGTTCGCCTGCAAGCGATCACATATAATATGTACGTTCACAAATTTTTCCTACTGTATCCAATATTTTTTATTATTATTAATTGGCTGTTTGTGCACTGCGACCTGAATAGATCTATTGTGCAGCCATATAGCCTACTCGAATAGTTTTAGGCTGCTGTAGGCTTAAATTCTACCAGGAGTTTTGGACTTATAACCCCATTTCCCAGGTAATTTAGTCTGCGTCGTGCCACTGTTGGGCAGTCGCATAGAACGTGTTTTGCTATTTCTTGCACCTCTTTGCAGAGTCTACATCGTTTTCTCTCGCACTTATCTTTTTCATGTTCAGAATTAAGTTTACAGTGTCTTGTTAGTAGTTCAGTCTAAAGTTTTATGTCCTTTCTGCTTAGGTTAAGGATTGCTTCTGCCTTTATCCGTTCTGGATTCATGAGTCTTTCGATTGCCGCATGTGCTCTCCAGTAATTGTTTAGGCCTCGTTGTTCCTGCTCACGCAATAAGGCACTTTTGAAGCTCGTATTTGCCCCGCAGAAAAGTTCAGGACCTATGAAGGGAGTGTTTGTCCGCTTTTTCGCTTAAATGTCCGCAATTTCATTTCCGTCGTGCCTCACATGTCCCGAAACCCACATCAAGGGAACAAAGTTTCTTGATGCTAGGGTGTTGAGGATTTTAAAACATTCTCAAACCAATCTTGATTGGAATGAGAAGCTATCCAGCGATTTTCGAGCTGCTTGAGTGTCAGAGAGAATGTTTATATTGGCACCGCTCGTGCCTCTCCGTAGCACACAGCTCTAAGGCGTGGACCTCCGCCTGGAAAATGGAAGTGGTTTTTCCCATTGCAATTGCTTTTTTGAAATTTGGGCCGACAATTCCAGCCCCGGCACTACCGTCTTCCATTTTGGACCCATCAGTAAACTACATCTGTGCGCCCTGCTTTAGAAATATTTCATTGTTTCTACACGCTGAGCGCTCACTAATGACCACTTTGAATTTGTTGGAGAATTCTAAATAGTTTCCTTTCCATCTTGTCGTGAACTGTCAGGCACGGCGAGTTCAGGATTAAACCCAGAATCCTTACATTTCCTCTAAGATTGCCTTCTTTGAGTTGAAATAGATTAGGAAGCCTTAGAGCTGCACTGATTACCATCTCTTTGACTACAAGTTATAGTAGAATGAGTCCAGTGGCCATTCCTAAAGCCGCTGTGGGACAGGTTCGCATTGCTTTCGTTACGCTCAGACAGGCTATTCTGTATACCTTGTTAAGAGTTATCTGAGTCTTGGTTTGGAGGGATCTGTATGTTCTCCATAATTCTAACGAAAATTACTCAAATTATAATTATTATTATTTATAAAGACAACTAAAGGCAATCTATAGTAAGCACGAAGAGGAGAGAACTACTTTGAAACAACACTGAAACACTCGTAATAATATTTGTATGTATTGTACGCATATATGTATGTACAACCGCACACCACCAAAGCATCCTAAAAGCGGAAATTATGAAAATGTGTGCGCTGCAAACGTACATAAATACAAATATATTTCGCATAGGAGCGAGACAAACCATTCGGCAGCTAGCGTAAGTTGCCTATGCACTATCGAGAGTGCCCTTCTTCATCTCTTTTGAGGTAGCTGTGAGCGCTACAAATACAAAGCTATTAACAAATTAGCCAAAAACACAGCACAGCAAAAACTTCTTCAATTCTCTTTTACGCGCACCCACATCAAAGATATAATTAAATTTTTGCTAATTTATTAATTAATTGTTTGGCACTTTGCTTTCACCTTTCAGCCAGCGGGGAATATTAAGACTCTAAGTGCTGCAGCTGCGGATGCAGAGGAGTACATTCGAACAGCAGTATTTACTCGTTTATGTATGTATGTATGTATATGAAATATAAACAATATTACATAATAACATTCAAAATTTTCTGGTAAGCTCCGGGCCTTATTGATAGAAGAAGCAATGGCCAGGTGTTTTTGTTTTAGTTACCTTTTCCACATCAAAATTTAGAATACTTGGTGAGAGTGCAGTGAAATAATTTCACTACTTTTTTGCAATGCTTGTGTTTTTAATGGAATCGTAACTGGATTCTCATAAGAAAGTATTCCTTATATAGAAACTTGTTAATATCCGACATACTTTGCTACACTTCCTTAATTAAAATATTCAAAGGCCACTCCGTTTGCATTAATGTTGCTCATTGGCATGAAACAGGAAAGCTTATGACGCCCGTTGTTATTATGAGAGTTGCTGCGTATGTTTTCAGATGGACAAGCAAAAATAAAAATGTATAAATGAAATAAATGAAAACTTTCTTGTTTTCCAAAATAGTGTCCATGAACTTCAATACACTTCGGTGGCTTTTGAAATAATTGTCGCAGTACTTTTTCTCAGCGATTATCAAATTATGAGGTATTAAACGTGGAAAACATATTTTTGAAGATCAAATTTGCATGCGATATTATTTGTTACAGAGCATTCTGATGATGTGGAGGAGTTACTTCTCAAAACTACTAAATGGTGATGATGCGAACACCTCCATCAATGGAGCGGTTTATCCGAGTAGTGTAGTTTCTGACAACAGTGTCGACGTTCCCCCACCCGTCTATGACGATGCTGATATCCGCGCCAAGACCGCCCAAGGAACGGTCGTGCTACCGATGCCAGTCAATGTGGCGGGCGATGGTTCTGCCAAGTCACGAGCGGACCGCCGCCTCGATAACAACTCCAACTCAGCTGTGTAGCCGGCGAAAATTTCGTCAGTAAAGGATCGGGAGCTGGACCTTCGCCCAAGTACATTCAAGGGTGTGGCCAAGCCATCCTATAGCGAGAAGGCTGCTGGCCCACGACCTGTGGCTCTGATCGGAAAACTGGGGCCCGACCATCAGCTGACTTATGCAAAAATCAAATACTGCAAAAGCCGGCTGATGCGTCGGGTTGTTGCTTCCGGTCCTGAAGACAACGCGTAGGGCTATGAGAGAAAGAATGGCACCAGAAGGGTGACGTGCGCGTCTCTGGCCAACTTCAAGTGGATCAGGACCACGGTCGATAACGTGCCCCTATGGGGACCACTCGCTTCGCGGTCTACAGCGAGAAGACCGTATCCCTCAGAAAGGCCATCTGCTGGATTCCGGATCCCGATCTGTCTACAGCGGATGTTCTGTCCTGCCTTCATGCCCAGAATCCGGGAATCAACACCAGGCTTTGGCGAGTCCTCTCGCACACCAAGGGTAGCAACCGGGAAGGAAGGAAGGGGCTTCTCTTCTGGTGCGAATGGATAAAGCCACTATTGATGTCATGGGCTATCGGTACAGGAACCATCTGAGTCTCTTCTTTGGGACTGTCACCTTCCAGGTCTATCGGAAATGAGGGGCTTAGACTGTGGTTCCTGTAGTTACCGTCCCTTGACGGTGACACAGATTAACTTGCAGCATTCTAAAACCGCTTCTGCACTCCTAAGTAAACGGTTTACCCAGCTGCACACATTACCCCACATTACAACAGTGCAAGAGCCCAGGGTCTTTAGAAGCCGCCTCTTTAGCACGTTGAAAGGGGCCACGGTATCATATGACACTGGTCTTATAGTATCATCCCATCTCCTGTGACGTGTATTGAGCAATTCTGTTGCCAATACCTGGTAGCTGCTGATGTGTGTTACAAGAGTAGAAAAGGATGGCTGAGGCTTGTGATTGCATCTGCTTATTTTCCTTACGATGCCCTGGAAGCGCCACCACGTGGGAAGGTCACCAGTCTCGTGAGGTTCTGTGAGCGCCGCAGTCTGGGCCTCGTTCTCTGTTGCGATGCTAATGCCCAGCATACAATCTGGGGCAGCAGCAAATGCAACAAGCGAGGGTCTCGGCTATTCGAGTTTATTGCTTCCTCTTGCCTATACATAGACAACAAGGGCAGACAGCCTGCGTTGGTTACTGCTAGAAGGCAGGAGGTGATTGATCTCATCTTATCGAATTCAAAACTGGGGTGCCGAAGATTCGTGCTCGGACCACAGGTATATTGAGTTTCAGTGTGCAGAAGAGGCACAAATGCCATTGCCCTCTAGAAACCCCAGAAAACAGATTGGCAGAAGTTTAAAGGGGCGTTGCCGACAAAAAAAAAAAAAATGGCGAGGTCTTGGAAGCTATTGCCTGGCTTAAGAACAACAAAGCTGCGGGTATGGATGGCCTGCCAGCAGAACTTTTCAAGGCCGGAGGTGATGAGCTAACGAAGGGCAAATACTCACAGACAAAATATGGTCGGATGAAAGCATGCCTAGCGACTGGCATCTCAGCGTTCTCTGTCCGATCCACAATAAAGCTGACCCCACGAACTGCGCCAACTACCGTGGGATAAGGATACTTTGTAAGAAAGCTAAAACCCTTCGTTAACACACTAATTGGACCTTATCAGTGTGGTTTCAGCCCTAGTAAATCTACCATCGACCAGATTTTCACCTTACGCCTAGTCCTGGAGAAGACCTAAGAGAAGCATCGACATCCGCCACCTTTTCGTCGATTACAAAGCTACATTCAATAGTACGATAAGGGATCACCTGTATGTCGCTATGTCTCAATTTGGCGTTCCCACAAAGCTCACCCGGCTTTGCAGAATGACCCTAACTAATACCACTACCACAGTTAGAATTGGCAAAATCTTTCGAAGCCATTGAAACGAACCGGGCTTTCAGACAAGGCGATCCGTTATCATCCGATTTTTTTCAATTTAATAAATCTGGCACTATTTTCTATAAAAGTGTCATGCTGCTCGCTCACACTGATGATATTGACATTGTTGGCATGTTGGCAGCGAGCAGTCAATGCAACTTTCTTCAGTATTGAAAAAGAATCCCGTCGAGTGGGTCTTGCGCTAAGCGAGTGCAAGAAAAAGTACCTTGTGTAAGCAAGAAAAAGTCGACGCGTATTGGACAGAAGGTTACGATTGACAATTACGAGTTCGCCAAGATATCCAGCGAAGAATAACTAATCGCAATTGATGCTCCTTTGAGCTGGGTAGGCAATTGTAAAGCAGAGCCCTCTCTCGATACCCGAAAAAAAAGCTCTATCAATCACTCGTCCTTCCGGTCTTACTGTATGGCGCTGAGTCCTGGACATTAACGAACACCAATGGACGGTTATTAGAAGCTTTCGAAAAAAATTCTTCGCAAGATCTATGGTCCGATTTGCGCGAATGATGCATATCGAATAGGATGGAGCCGTGAGCTATACGCCGACATCGACGTAGTGAAGCGCATTAAAATTCAGCGGCTGCGCTGGCTAGGTCACATTGAGCGAATGGGCAATGACGATCCAGCAGAGAAGGTGCTCTTTTTGAGATGCACTGTGGAACTCGCTAAAAAGGGCGTCCTCAACTACATTGGAAAGACCAAGTCGGCCACGACCTAACCGCCCTAGGAGTTTCCAACTGGCGTCAACGCACACAATGCAGAGGCCATTGGCGCAACATTTTGGTAGCGGCCAAGACCGACCATCGATGGTAGTTGCCAGCTAAGTAAGTAAGTAAGTATGGTTTGGTTTGCTAGCAGAACTAGTGCTCAAGCATGTCTCGATCTCACATCAGACGATTTTTTCATATCAGTTCACAAACATCGTCATGGAACAGCAACAAATTTTGGACGACCTTCAGTAAAGTGCAACTGCGATTGAATTTAGAACACCAGCGAAACTCATTTTTTGTAATGCTTCATCGCAAAAAGTTGAAGCGAATTGATCAGTAGAATGTTATTGCCTTTTTTTTTTACTGTGAGGTTGGGTTAAAAATGCTTTCGCATCATGTAGTAACCATCGATACTACGTGCGAGGGGACTCCACTAAAAACATACCTTCATTTCTCTGGGTGTTTCCCTAAACCCCAGTTTTGTTTTCGCATTGCTTCGAGGAAGAGATCCAAGGCGGGGTTCTAAGAAGGACTCAAAGGACACTTACTCACCGCATCTAGGGTCTGTCCCTGTTTTGAAAAACATATGCTTAATGCTCTTCAGCATAAGTTTCGGTTTCACGCCTTTTTCCTGGTATTATTCTCAGTGAAGCTTGCGACAGCATTCCATTTTTCTTCGCAATTTGGTAGGTTCACCTTTTATATTTGCCACAAATACTTGCGAGAGGATCTGTGTCCGGACAAAAACTCACCGTGCTTACTTTCCACCCACTTTTTGAATCGGGTATTCGTATCGGTATCTATCTACCTTATTGTTCAGAGTTCCATCTTGCTTGCCAAAGTATGAGCGTTTGAATTCTAATGTCGGGAAGCTTTTTTCTTTTTTCTTGTCGGGACAACTAGCACATACAGCACTCAGACAACATTAAGTCCATTGTATTGCACTCGGGTTCCCTTTTGGTCCTTATTTCCTAAGACTTTTGCCTCTCATCTCCGTTTGCGCTCTTGTGCTAGAAGATCTATACGGACGGCTCCGCTGATAACTAAAACCGTTGCTTCTGATACTGTTTGTATGAAGAAACCACTCTGATCTGAGAGCGCAGGTGCGTTGCACAGATTGAAAAGTGTTTCACCAGCATTTCATCCTGCATGTATTTCGCATTCGTATAGAATAAGCGAGTTCACTATTTCCGCGAACAACTTTTTGGAATTCAGCTCGTCTAGCGACACTCATACCGTCGATAGATGTTTTGTTTCCAGCTCATATGCATAGATCCAAGATTCTCCACGTGTTGCAATGTCATAGACGCGTCTTGAACCACCGCGGCTGAATTCCTTCAACATTTTTTACAACAAACCAAATGAGTCTTTTTCTGGACAATTGTCAAACTATGCGATATCCAACTAGAACAAATCTTCTTGATGACCAAATGTTCATGCAATATTGTATGTATGCTGGTCCATCTATTGTCCAAGGACGCCATAATCTCGCGTTATCAATTGACGCACAGCATCGATTGTTTCTGACACAACAATCGGACGGTCTTTTTGGACAGTCTTCCCGAAATCCATCATGCAAAGATCAATGGTCACGTCGAAACTCATTGTAAACGCGACGACCTAACGTATAAACCTGGTGTGTTTCTAACGCCCAATAATATAATCCCACAAGTGCTTGAGTCGAATGAAAAGTGAAGAATGGTGCAAGCTTTTGCACCACAAATTATCGAGGAACTTCGCAACATAGATGGGAAGTGAAGGAATGATGCTAGACAAACGTAGCAGCAAGAACGACTGCCGTATTAATAAAATGCAACAAGACGAACAGACGAAAGTAACTGACGATTGCGCTAATTGCGCACTAAGGACTCCAGATGTAATCACCAAATCGGCATCCCTGTAGGTTGCATCGTTGGACTTGAAGTGCTTCGCGTTAGATTTCCACTTTATGTTTATCTCCCTGACGACGGATACATCCTCATAACATTCTCCACCCCAACCCATCAAGGCAGGAGTGGACGGGGTGCAACACTTGGAGACAGGGCTTGGTGAACCTGTTCACGAATTGCTCGAAGTTGGACGTACGAGTCGGCGAAAGAGTTCCGCAACAGGCCCAAATTCAAGTTGACGAACCACTGCAGTGTATTCGAAGCAGATGTGGCCGCAATCTAAGAAGCAGCTGATTTGCTACTCACTTGCATAATAACTGTGAAGAAAGTAAATATTTACTCCGATAGCCAAACGCATTCGAAACTGATCAGGGAATACCTAGCTTCACTTTCGATCGCATCCGAATTGTTTAACAGATGACTTATCTGGAAACTGCGAGGCGGATGAGCTGGTCGGACAAGAGGCCTATGAGATAGTTTCCCATGAAAGGATAGAACTGGGATCCTCTTGATTGTCAGCGCTCTACTGGAACGATGGGTCTCGCGTCAACTTAACGAGCGCTGGGCAAATACACAAACTTGTAACTTGCGAAATCCTTCTGGCCACATATAGATGAGAGGTGATCGAGAGATCATCAGAGAATGACAATATCTCCACTCTCAAATTATTTGGATGTCCTCAGACGACACTATCCGCGAGGTATGCACCTCGTGAGACTTGGAATTACTTCTAGTTCTTTTACGTCAGCTGTATGGAGGATGAAATGGAATAATCTTAGCGCCTTCTCGTTAGCTGCCCAACGCTCGCGGGGCAAAGATTTAGGCATCTTGGTTCTCACTGCTTTCCTACGCTGGCTGATATAGCATGTCTTTATATGAAAAATCTGAGGAACTTCATCAGCAGCATAAAGCGTTTAAAATAACCGTAGCTCAGTCATCATTCATAATCCACTAATACTCAACCTTCCTCCTTCTCCCACCCTTCCTCGCTCAGCTTTCGTCCTATCACTTTCCTTCACCTTAGTTCGCTTGCAATAGTAACACAAAGGGTGAACTTGATTTCTTCGTCCAAGTATGCCCACTCTCTGAGCAACCATTTTAACCTAATCTAACCTACTGTTTTTTAACTTATTTTTTTCTTAAGTTGCACAGCTCAAAAGTGGGCTAAGTGGAAAATAAAGTCGAAATCAGCAATGCATTTTTTTATACAATATTTTTTGTTTTTTTTTTGCACAATGGGAACAATAAATTAAACTTTGGCCTCAAAACATATATTATTAAAAATTTTTTATAAATAAAATTTAAAAAAATTGTTGTTTTCTTTTTCCCCCCAATATCTCATTTCATTATTTTTTGGAGAGGCTACTCTGGCAAAATCAAATGAAATGCGAAACCGCCAGTCATGCAAATCTAATACTTCGAGAAATATGCACATAATTAAGAATAGGCTTTTACGAACACCCCTCCACCTGCCCAACCACTACTAGCATAATTATCAAAAATAATGGCAACAGAAGCAACGTTTAGCAGTATTTAATGTTTTTCGAATAGAGAACAAAAACAAAACCAAAATCGCAAATTCTTTTTGTTTTTGCTCTCGGTGAATGAAATTTGTTATCAACGGGCTCTCACAAAAACAATTTCACTAACCAAAGTTGAGTGCAGCCCTGGGGAGGTCATCAACAACGCAGCAAAGCTGCAAAAGTGGCGAAAACAACAATAGCAATAACAACAACAACAACAACACTTCACCAATAATGCAACAATAACAACACTTGCTAGTTATTTCGTAATTAAATTCCGTTAGTTTGCATATGTGCATATTATTATGTTTTTGTTGTTATTATTGATGATAATTTTGATTATTTTCTTTTGCATTTGGCGTGCATGGAAATTCCTTAATTTTGTGGCACAATTAAGCGCGCCTCCAGCAGCAAATTCGACAGCCCACCCCAAAGCGGTGAATTTGTAGCCTTTGTCTGCCAATATTATTAAATGCATTGGTGATGGCATAGTGGCATATAACTGTTAATTACGCATAGACAGCGTGCATGTATGAACGGTACGTGTGTGGTTTTGCGAGTGTACGGGCATCATAAGCAGCCGACAACCATTAAAAGACAGACAGGCCTGAAGCCAGAGACCACAATGCACATCTGCACACAGCCTCATTGGATATTTGCTGGCACTTGCCACATGCCACACACGGTTTTGAACTCACATATTTTATGTTATACCAAATACTTGTATATATGTACATATACAGTTACGGACCTAAGAATCCGGACAGGTAGGGCTTGTTTGCAAATTTGTTTGAAATTTTTGAAATTTGAAAGGTTGAGCCAAGAAGCACCGAGAGATTTGGAAAATGCTAAAACTTCTTCTTCTTAATTGGCGCGATAAACGCTTACGCGATTTTGGCTGTGTCTCATAAAGCGCGCCAGTCGTTTCTTTCTCGTGCTAACCCGGCGCCAGTTGGACACACCAAGTGAACCCAAGTTCTTCTCCACCTGATCTTTCCAAAGCAAAGGAGACCTTCCTCTTCCTCTGCTACCACCAGCTGGTACCGTATCGAATACTTTCAGAGCGTTTGTATCCATTCGAACGACATGACTCAGCCAACGTAACCGCTGGAGCTTTATTCGCTGCGCTATGTCTATGTCATCGTAAAGCTCATACAGCTCATCATTCCATCGCCTGCGATATTCGCCTCCTAAAACACTCAGGCTAAGAATCCCATTGTACTTTAATCTCGGGAAAGTGAAAAGGTAAATAGTCGTGGAGAAAAGGAGAGAAGTAAAAGAATGAAAAAGGTAGGATAAAATAAAGCAATAGAGGCAGTTAGACCTGAGAATTTTCCAGATTCTTTCATAACTCGGAAAATATCCCCCAGTTTGAGAGAACGAAAATAACTCATTATCATGACATCGGCACCTAAAATTCGTAGGCTTGCTCTAACAAAGGCAGGAGACTCACAGCGAAAATGCTCAGTGCCGTCCACCTCCTCTGAGCAAGACAGACAAATAAGGTGCGCAATGATTCCAATGGTGGTCATATGTTGACCCCATGAATTGTGTTCTGTAACAATACCGACCATCAACCGAACGTCTTTTCTTCCAAGTTTTAGAAGAAAGTTTGACAGTTTTCTGTTCGGACTTGTCACAAAACACTTTGCAGTGCTGCAGCGTTCTAGACCGGACCATCGCTCTTTATGTAGATTGCCTACATAATCGCTGATCCACTTCTTGATTCCTGTAGGACTGATTCCGATAACTAGCTCTGGTCCCTGTGGAGGAAGCCGCTGATCCACAGTTGGCCAATTCAGCGGCAATTTCATTCGCTTGAGCCCTGCAGTATCCTGGAACCCATATAAGTACAAGCTAATTCTGTCTTGCAACATAATAAAGCTTCTTCTTTCATTCTTGAACAATCTTTAAGGTTTGCTTCGCATTTTTAAGGGCGTTTAGCGCAGACTGACTGTCACTAAAGTCCCAAATCTGTGTTCCGCTTCATCTCCTCTCTGCTGCTTTCAGAATGGCAAAAATTTCCGTTTGGAAAACAGTTGCCATTCCTCCAATAGCGTAATGACTCTTATTACTCTCGTTTAAGTACCATCCAGCTCCAGAACTTGCTTCATTCTTGGACCCATCGGCAAAAAAAATATCCGTCAAACCTCTTTGAATATGCAAATATGTTAATCCCTATATAGTGACATATCTCCAAGTAAAAAAACTGGGTTTTTGCGACACAATCCAAAGTTTTATTATTGGAATTATGTGACTTGATGTTATATCGAGATTTGTAAACGAAAATGCAAAGTTAGGTTAGGTTAACAATTTGTGTGTGAAAATCCAATCTTCTCCAAGCGTCAAACTGCTGATAAAATAGGTGGCCGCTGTAGCCGAATAGGTTAGTACGTATCGTTAGCTCATCCGACACATCATTCGGTTGCACCCAGGTTCGAAACGCCGGGAATGAAACATCAAATAATAGAAAAAGCTTTTTCTAATAGCGCTCGCCTCTCGCAATGCAAAGGCAAACCTCAGAGGGTATTTCTGCCATGGAAAAACTCCTCATAAAAACAGTCATACAAGTGGAAAACCATCCGGACGGACACCCCACATTGGCTGAAACGGCACCGCTGCTGAAACGGTGGTTGGATTACACCAACACCTGGTACGACTCCGAGTGCCGTCACGCCCCTGCAGTAAAAGGCGCAGCAATACAGCCACACTGTGGTCGACCACGACGCGTGCCACGATAGAGAGAAATATCGTGAGCTGAGGAGAAAAGAGGCGCCTTTTCAGGCGTAAGAAACGGGATTTGGAAAAACGTAAGTTCGAAGAGCTTGAGATACTAGGCAACAGGAACATGGTTCGAACATTTTATCAAAATGTCAAACGACATAGATGGGGAAGTAGACACCGATACCCCAGTCGCTGACGATGGAATCGTCGTACCCCCACCCGACCTAGATGAAGCGTGAACATCCAATAGGCGACTCAAAAACAACAAAGCCGCTGCGGTAGACGGATTTCCCGCCAAGCTATACAAACCACCTCCAGGTTGGTTGCATGCATTAGCTCCTTTGCAGGTTATGTTAGGTGAGGGCATATCAGGCTAATGGAACCTGAGTGTGTTGTGCCCAACGCATAAAAAGTCCTGACGAACGTATTGTGTGAAAGAATGAAACCCGTCGTCAACAAACTGATTGGGCCTTATCAGTGTGATTTCAGACCTGGTAATCCCACCATACACCAGATCTCCACAATACGCCAAATCCTGGAGAAAACCCTCGAAAAACAACTCGCACACGCACCATCTTTTCGTCGATTTCAAAGTCGCCTTTAACAGCACGGATAGAAATCACCTCTGTGCTGTTTTTTCTGAGTTTGGTATCCGCGCAAAATTAATACGTAAGATGACGTTGTGTCCTACCATAAACGCCGTCAGAATTGGAAGTACCAAGCGAGGTTTCCAACAAGGTGATTAGATATCTATCCTGTGACTTTTTCAACTTCTTCCCGGAAAAATCTTTCGCGCTGCCAAGCTGAACCGCACTGGTGCAATCTTTCAGAAAGTACCATCCTACATCGACATTATTAACGAAAACCAACAGCGAGGTATGCTCAGCATACTCCACTTTAAAGGAAGAGGAGCGAGCAATGTGGGTTTTGCGATGAATGAGGGCAAAATAAAGTACCTGCTGTCAACACACAAGAAGTCTTCGCGTCTTGGACAATATGTCAATGTTGGTAACCAACAATTGGAAGTTGCGAAGGACTTTGTCCACCTTGGGACCAGAATTAATAACAGAAATGACGTCGGCCTGAAGATCAAACGGAGAATTACTCTTGTCAATAGATATTACAATACTTTCGGCTCAGTAGGCAATTGAGAAGTAGAGCTTTCTCTCGAAGGACTAAACTGATACTCTATAAAACGCTCACCATTTCCGTACTGCTATCTGGGACAGAAGAATGGACGATGTCAATAGCAGGTGAGTAAGTTTTGGGAGCTTTCGAGTCTTGTTTCCCAATACTTTGACTTCTTTTTGTTTCCCAAGAAGATTTCAGTCGATAGAGGAGATCAAAGAGCATACGACGAAGGAACTGAAGGCCATCCCTTCGTCGGCCTACCAGAGATGCATGGAGGACTGGATTAAAGTTGACACATTAGTGTTGCTTCAGGTGGCTAATATTTTGAAGGAGATAAAATAAATTTGCCTGGAATTTAACTTTATTTTGTTTTATTTAAACATTCCCGGTACTTTCAGATCAAAGGGTATATTATTGAATATGACTAACATCTCTGTTTCCTTTTTCATTTTACCAATCAGCTAATTCTTATGACAGCATTCAAATCACCAGTTTTCAAAGGGAATCAAAACAAGTACAGCAAGCAAAGCCAGGCTGCCTTGGGCTAACACCGTAAGAGTAAGTTTTTTTTACGTTATTCTTAAATATTTGCATTTTTCCTCGAAAAAATTTAGAAATTTGCCAAAAATTGAAAACATACTACCGACCTACCCGCATAGTAAGTGCACGTTATGAGCTGTGCCTGCTTGATATGCACATACGAGTACTAGTAGCTCATCCCGTCAATAGTAACGCTATTTCACCTGATCGGTATAAAGTAAGCGAAAATCATCAACACAGAAAAACTCAATGCAAAAACCTGCATCCTCTCCTTACATTCCCCTCACACCTGCATCAGCGGTATTTGATTGGCTGGAGAAGAAACTTGAGTAGCAGAGGAACTCTGACATCGATTAGTTGGGAGAGAATTGATGAGAGAATAATGGCAAAATCAGAAGAGAAGTGCGCAGACATTGGTGCGCTGGCTGCTGAAACGGTGAATTTGAAATTTTGCATGGCAGCCATCACTAAATGAGTCACTGCCGTTGAAAATTCATGTGCTTATGTTCTCACAACTCGCAGTGAATTGCACACTACTAAGGCTCAGTTTGGCGCTCTCGAAATCAGCGCAGCTTCTATTGATATGAATATTAGCGGAATCTCTCAAGGAACTGATGAGTGTTTACATGATATTTTTGCAAAGGTTTGCAGTGCAGCTCAGCACAAACGTCCGCCTTTGTGTGATGTGTTAACAACAATAGGCAAAGAAAGGTCAAAAAAATAAATAATGCTTTTCCTATAGTATACCATATATTAGGGTTGCCCATGTTCGACGGACCTATCTGACAACCCTGTATCTTTTGACAGAGACGTCAGATCGCTTAATGACATACCGCATTGGAAGCGTCAGTCCAAGCCGATTTTTACCATAGAACAGTACACGCCACGCGAGGGTTCCCAAATTGTTGAAATTTACATTCAACAAAAGAAGTCAAAAGAAGAAGAACAAGAAAATCATCATGTCCGATGAGGCTCGTTTCTTATTGAATGGGACGGTAAACAAGCAAAATTGCCATATTTATGCCACTAAAAATCCTCACGAAATTCAAGAGGTGCCTCTTTACAACGAAAAAGTCACTGTTTGGTGCGGCGTTAGTGCGAAAACGATTATTGGGCTGTTTTTATTCGAAGATGAAGATGGTCAAGCTGTTACCGTCAATCAGGAGCGTTATCGCGATATGATAACCACTTTTGTGATGCCAATTATTCGTCGAAAGCGTATATCATAGTTATGTATGTAGTCAAAGTCTCTGCTAATTATTAGCCTCGTTCTCCCCTTATGTTAGCAAATATTTAATGTTAAAT
The DNA here is from genome assembly GCF_027943255.1 of Anastrepha obliqua. Taxonomy (NCBI): domain Eukaryota; kingdom Metazoa; phylum Arthropoda; class Insecta; order Diptera; family Tephritidae; genus Anastrepha; species Anastrepha obliqua. The sequence goes on along the minus strand of NC_072892.1, from coordinate 143,348,466 downwards.
TAACAGAATTGAAGCTGTTAAGTGTGCATATAGGTATGGTAAATGTAACGTTAGAATAAGTATAAATGTAAATACATGGAAAGTAAGAAATATGTATTTGTTGTTCATATATTTACTCTGTTAGAAATAAAGTTAGTATTAAGCTCCGCTGCTTTATTCTGCAAATGTTAGAAGAATTGCCGATTTTCTAGCAGAGTGGAAAAACGCTGTCCTTATTCCTGTTATCCAAAAGAATAATGCGACTAATCTCTGCTATCCAGAAAAGGTTTCATATAAGGTAGGTAGGTAGGTATAGTGATTGTCGTATGACACACCTAGGCCTGCTGTAGACCCATTGTGATGCCGCCGGGGCTGTGCCCTCTCCTCACTTTACATTGTCCTCATTGCACCAACCTGTGGCTTTGATATATCTAACAAGACTTGTTATTTTTATATTGGCTACTTCTGCCAAGTTATTCAGAGAGCTGTTTCCTAGAATATTGAACCTTGCAAACCATAGCCTGTTGGCAGCACTGATAGTGTGCCTGCCTATAAGCATCTTGCAAGTTGCTAAAGGTATAGGTATGTTCACTTTGTCTGGTTAAATCGGTAATGTGGTACCCAATCTCGCCAGTTCATCTGCTTTGCAGTTGCCTTCTATGTCTCTATGACCCGGCACCCAGAGCAGGTTTATTACAAAGTACTGTGATAGTTCTGTCATTCTTTTACTGTCTTCGAGTTGATATTATTTTAAAGCTTTCAGAGCCGATTGACTGTCTGAATATATGTTTATATCTCTTGTTGTGAGGACACTTTTATTTAGGGCTAGCAGGCCTTCTCTGATAGCCAATATTTCAGCTTGAAATACGCTGCAGTGATCCGGTAACCGGAATGAAATGTTGGCATTCATTCCTTCAGAATGAAGGCCTCCGCCTACTTGATCATTTAGCTTGGAACCATCAGTATAGATGCTGATTCGGCTTTTATTGTCCATTACCCCATTGTCCCAATCTTCTCTCGTTGGGAAAGTTGTGGCAAAGGATGTGTTTAAATGCAACTCCACTGAGCTACAAAAGTCTGTCGTTTGAAGTAGGAAGAGGTATTCGTCTAGTATTCTTGCGTGACCTCTTCTGTTAGTGGCTAAGTTGGAAGATTCTCTTAACCTAAGTGCCGATTTCGCCGCCAGCTGTTTGCTGTAGGCCTCAATCGGTAATAGGTGCAGCATGACATTCATCGCTGCCGCGTGGGCGTAGTGTTTAGTGCCCCGCTTATGCACTTGGAACTAAAGATTTTATATACCAAAGCTGTATACTCAGTTTTTCATTTACTAATCAATTTAATTTATTACAGCACTTACAAATTTAAGACGTTCGTCATGTAAAAAATTAGTGCAACAAAATTTGAAATTTTTTCGTTGTCCGGATTTTTATGTCGACAACTGTATATTCATTTTTCGTAATAGTATTGCTTGCGTGCGAGTGAATACATACATATGTATGTGTGAGTCAGCAGACAGACTTTTTGCTGCTGCTGGTGGTTCGACATTTTGTTGTTGCACATATTTTGATGTTATTACCATTGATAGCGATAATGTTTGACGATTTGGAAAGGAATAGAAATTGAATAGAAAAACAGTGAATGAAAATTAACAAATGAGTGCGTAAAACTGATTTATAGGCATTAAAGTTTTCTTGCTCAAATCTTATTCCACACATGCGAGAAAACGAAGAAAACTGGAAAACACAATTGTAAGCTTTCTGCAAATATCATGAACATCCTTCAATACGCGGAATATGCCCGTAGATCCGTAGAAAGAGTTCGGTAACGCAATGGTAAAGAATCGGACTTGGAACGAATGTCAATAGCAGACGATTGATTGAAAATATATTCGGCCTCCCGTCATACTACTTAGCGGTGAGGTTCCGGAAGGACGTACCGTCGGACATGAGGTGGGTTTAATTCCAAGTACGGCTTCGACCATAGGATTTTGATGCTTCCCCCTCTCCATACAAAAAAAAACAGGTGCACAGTTTTCTTAAGATCAGGTAGGTAATGAGTCGCCTGGGTTGTCCCAATTGAACGCTTTCCACATGCACCAGTCAGATCTGTCCTTTGAGACTAAGCGACGATGAGTCGTCCGAGGATATTTTGTGCAAATATCGTGGCCGTGTTGTTGTACTGGGTCGTGTTGTTGTAAAAAGTCCATAAATTTAGTTTGGAGAATTACTTTTATTCAATTCAAAGTAAAAACTGTGTGAAAATAATACAAAATTAAGAATCAATTTACTTTTGCTCGATATGCCCACCTTTCGCCTTGACTATGGCCTTGAGATGGTCCAGACACGAATCGTCAGTTGCCCGAATGTGACTTGCGGGTATGTTGGCCCACTCGCGGACAATGGCTTTTTTCAGAACCTTGGAACTGGTGCATCTTTTAATTCGGACCTTGCTCTCCAAAATGGCCCAAAGAGAATAATGCATCGGATTCGCGTCTGGTGATTTTGAGAGCCATTGTGTGGACGTTACAGTTCTAAACGCCATTCTTGGTTCACTCGAGCTTTGTGAGGTGGTGCCGAGTTCTGTTCAAACGTCCATGGTCTGCCACGGAAATGTTTGTCTGCCTGCGGCTTCAAAGCAACCTCCAGAATACATTCCCGATAATATTTCTCATTTACCTTGACGTCAGGCTCGATGAAAACGATTGGAGAGCGCCCATTTGCGGTTACAGCGGACCTAACCATTACCTGTGGGGGGTGCTGCCTCCTGATGGTCAATCGCTGACTCAAATTCTCTTATGAACGGTCAGTCAAATAAACCCTATCCTTGTGGGAGTTTACGAGTTGCTCAATTTGAAAACTTCTCTCGTCAGAAAATACAATGTTCGAAAATTGACCGCTTTCGGCCAAGCGAAGCAACTCCTTCGCTCTCTCAGGACTAAGTTGTTGCTGCTTTGGTATGAGATCTTGCGCCTTTTGGATCTTCTAGGGCCTGACTTTGATATCGTTTTTCGGTATGCGGCGGATGCTACGATCAGATATTTTCAGTTCTTTCGCCATTTGATTGACACTTCGTCGGGGTCTTCGCTCAAGTCGCATGTTCACTTTTTGAGCCATTTCACGTGACGTTGCAGTCTTTTAATGACCACTTCCATGACGTTTCACGATGCTACCAGAATCATTGTAACGAGAAATTGTGCAATAAATAAAAACTGTATTTATTTTAAGATGCTCGGGCTCACAAACAATCGCTGGTTGTGATTTTGCAGCCAAATATAATGCAATCGCACTATTACGTTTGAAATCCATTACTGATTTTCTTTTTTCGCGTTTACTCTCGGGAAAATTCTTCCTCGCGCTTGTAAGCAATACTCTGGACTGCCATTTAGCTAACTAACTGCGTGAAAAGTCTGAAGTTGATTACACATCGAGTGCCGGACCCTGTACATACTTTTTTTTTTGGAGTCCTCACAATATTTAATTTAAACGTATTTCCTTTTTAAAATAAAGAACAAGGAATAGCAAAAAAGATCGTTTTTAACACCACCATCCCACTGTGCGTACAAAATTTGAAATTCGTAATGGCGGTTTTAAATAATATCATTAAATGCACATGTATTGGTGCGCAACCGGTCTGGCATACATCCATCCATATGTACTTATGTGGTGCATGTGTGGCTACGTTTGTGGTGCAAATATGCTTACGCGACTTTTGATTTAATAACAAAATTTCATGCATATTAACCCTTGTTTTTCGCCAGCGGGTAATTAGCGCATTGTAGCGCATTTCGGATGCAAATAAGCATAGGAAAAATTCTCTTACGTGCATATTAATCAGCCATTCGTATCCGATGCCGTTAGATGAGGCTGTAGTAATTAAAATGTGCAGAATAGTAATGGAATTTTAATGAAAACAAAATACGCAGCCGCTGCCACTGAAACCTGAACACTTGTGAAGCGGTCAATTGCGGTTGATTTTTGACGAAATCCAGCAAAAGTACAATACAAATTGTGTGGATTTCTATGGGTCTAAAAATCGGTGAGAACGTAGACGATGAAATGGAAACTTTCTGCTGAAAAGTCGGCTGAGCTTCCGCTGCCAATGAAGAAATGCGATTCTTTACGCTACGCGATTCTCTACGGCTTTTGACGCCAACTTAAGCGTGTGGAAATTTTCAATATTCTCTTAAGATCATTTATAAGTGGTATTAAAAATTCCATGCTAAACATTTTTTCGCGGCGGAGAATGAGCCTCTGGAAGGATAACAAAAATCTACGACCGGCGAAAAAGATATGGCAAGAATTAACGAAGATCCACGAATGATGCAAGAAATTATAGCTAGTGAATTATGGGCTTGAACACAACGGCAGTATCGCGAATATTGCGGAACTATTTACAATACACGCAGAAATCTGCTTGATGGGCCCTCCGAATTTTGTATGAAAGTCAGCAAAAAACAACTTGAGTTCGTTTTACTCCATATTTTCTAAGAAACGGAACTTTAGTATGGACAGGAGCAAAGCTTGGTTTTATAAGTATGACCTGGAAGCCCACGTTGATCAAAACCACCTGTTAAAGACAGGCAACAAAAGTCATCAACGAAAGCGATAATCTCAGTTTACTTCAGCAGAGCAAAAATTGTAGCTCCTCTAAGTACTTTTTCGGCAGTAACCGCGGAAATCAGCTGAGGTGGAGGTATGTTATAAGAAGTGTTACCGCATACCATTGGTGGTACAGTACTTTTGATGATGTTTCTGACAGTTTGATCTACACCTCCTGACTAAACAAAAACAAAAACCATCAAATGGTACACTAAAAAACGCCAATCAAAAGTGTTTGTAAATTTGATGGAAAAAAAGAGGAGCTGGGCTGCTACTTTCTACACTACAATAATGCGCCAGCTTACCCTGCCTAAGCAGCAAGTAACTTTATTGCGTTTTCTGGCATCGAAGAAATTCGCCCGTCATCATATTCGCCGGATTTGTCATTATGTAATTTCTGATTATTTCCAATAATTACAAAAATTTTAGAGACTTAAAAAATTAAAATTTAGATAAAATAAAAAAAAATTAAATAAATATAAAAATTATAAAAAAAGTAATAGTAGGTGACATACTGGGAACAATTGTTTATAACTTTGAAGTACCAGTGCACTCTTACCGAATGGCTAAGATCATGCTGCACATCATGCTGCTACGCAACTTTCTTTAAGGGGTTAGGGGTAATCAAAATGTTCAAAAAAATTTAATTTTTTTTTGCATTTTCTTAAAGTATAATATCTTAAAAATATTGTGTGAAAATTTGAAGTGAATCCGACAAACACTTTTCGAGTTATTCAACAATTAACAAAGGGCGCTCGGGCGCGCTCCGGATATCGATAGCAAATCTAGCGTTTTTCTGAAAACTATGTAATTTGAACTGGTGATCACTGTAACTTAAAAACCATTTGGTAGATTTCAATAAAATTTATCGTAAATAAATAAATACACTTATTTTAAAATTATTTGAAAAACATAAAAAGCTCGTGCCTGATCGAAGGATTTTTTTTTTCAAAAATTTCCATTTTTTTTAAACAATTAATGGTCGGTTTTTTTTCGAAAATCTGAAATATATTTCCTGAGGCTGCCATATTGTTAATTGAAAAAGAAACAAACTTCGATCAGGCACAAGATTATCTATTAATAAAACTAATTTCTCTTGTCCGATTGACTTTAAATGAATATCCAAGGACTTGTGATGATCACCGCAAAGGGGCTTCTGAAGAAACGGGCTCCACACACACAGCGATAACTTTGCAATTATTAATTTTCTTTTTTTGAAATTTTGCTAAAGTCAAGTCGAAACAAGATGTATGAATGCTGTGTTTCTATTTTTGTAAAATAAAACAACTGACTAACAAAAAAAATTATTGAAAACCATAATTTTTAGGGCCTCTGACCCCTAACTTAGTTCATTTTTTGGCGATGAAGCTCCATCAAGGACCAGTGTTTATCGATGGTATGGTGAATTCAATCGTGGTCGTAGTTCACTCCAAGACGAATTTCGTGAAGGTCGTCCAAAATCAGTTGTTGTTCCGAAAACCATTGATGCTGTGGGCGAACTGATATTGCAAGATCGTCATGTGACCTATCGTGAGATTGAGACAATCTTAGGCATTAGTGGCACTGTCAAAAAAATTTGTTCGCGTTGGATCCCACACAATTTGTCAATCGTTCAAAAAACGGCTCGTGTCGATTGGTCGAAAGAAATGCTCAAAAAATACGATCGCGGGGCTTCGAAACACGTCTATGACATCGTGACAGGTGATGAATCATGGATTTACGCGTATGAGCCCGAAAGTAAACAGCAGTCGACTGTATGGGTGTTTCAAGATGAGCCAAATCCAACAAAAGTTGTTCGCGCACGAAGCACTTCCGAGCAAATGGTCGCCTGTTTTTTCGGAAAAACTGGACATGTCGCAACCGTACCACTAGAACAACGCAGAACAGTAAATTCTGAGTGGTACACAACTATTTGTTTGCCAGTTGTCTTCCAAGAAATTATATTAGGAAAATCAATCGCCAAAGACGGATCACTCTTCACCAGGACAATGCGAGGTCTCACACATCGGCTCAAACAACTTCATTTTTGAGCACCCAAAACATCGAATTAATGGGTCATCCGCCGTATAGTCCTGACTTGGCACCGAATGACTTCTTTTTATTCCCGTACGTAAAAAACAAACTGAGAGGTCAGCGTTTTTGGACACAAGAAGCGGTTGCAGGGAGAGGTGGAGCTGGGATGGTTAGGAGCTTCCGGATTACGAACGATGACTATGTTTGCGTCAACCGCTTTATGCTGCTGATGAAATTCATCAGATTTTTAATGTCAGCGCCAGCTATATCAGCAGGCGTGGCAAAGAAGTAGGAGTCAAGATGCCTAGATCTTATCCCCGCCAGAGCAAGGCAGCCGAGGAGAAAGTGCTGAGATGAGTCCACCTCATCCTCCATACATCCAGCGCAAAAAGGACTCTAGGTGATTCCAAGTCTTACAGCATGCATTCTTCGTGCATTGTGTCCTGTGAGAGAACCCACGAGATTAGAGAGCTGATATTTTGTCAGCCTCATAAGCTCGCCCGAGCGCCTCCGGTCCACACGTGGCCAGAAGGATTTTGCGACCTTGCACGTTTATATACTTGCTCAGCGCTCACTGAGTTGGTGCGACACCCATCTTTCCAGGAGCAGACCGCAGGTAGTCACGGGGATCCCAATTCTCCCCCTTCGCGGGGAAATCGTCTCACATGTCCCTCATGGGCCAGCTCATCCGCCTCACAGTTTCCCGCAAATGTCGCTGTGATCAGGAAGCCAGATGGGGCTGATGTCAAAGAGTTCGGACGCAGTCGAAAGCGAGGTCAAGCAATCCTTGACCAATTCCGAATGCACCGTCATAGACCCGAGGGCGCTTATTGCCGCTTGGCAGTCAGAGTGAATATTTACTTTCTTGACTGTTAGTACGCATTTGAGCAGCCAATCAGCTGCCTCCTTGATTGCGGCTACCTCTGCCTGGAACACACTGCAGTAGTCCGGTCACCTGAATTTGAGTCTGACGGGGAGCTCCTCGTGAAAGACTCCTCCGCCAACCTTTCCTTTCAACTTCGATCCGTGTAGTCCTCCGTCCACTCTTCCCTTGACGGAATATAAGTGGAGAAGGTTCCGGTTGGACTGAACGAGGGTATACACTGATCCGTTGACAGAGGGATGAACTCGAGGTTTCTAAGGTTGCTTGAATGCCCATAAGTGAGGTTGAGCTTATAACTCCAGCCCCGCAGTCTGATTGTGGTACGCGTAGCGGCAATTCTGCCTGCGATGTCTATAGGTAGCACATTTAACATTGAGTTGAGCGCCAGAATAGGAGTCGTTCAAAGCGCCCCACTGATTCCAATGAGTGTCGACCTCTCTCGATGAGTGTCGACCTCTCTCGATGAGTGTCGACCTCGACTCTCTCCAGCTTCTTCACCAATGTCGTCTTCTCTAGTGAGTTCCAGCAGACTATGACTCCATATAACAGGATAGGCTTTACAATAGTATTATATAGCCAGAAAACAACTCTAGGCGAAAGTCCCCATCTTTTACCAATTGCGCCCTTGAATCCATACAAGGCGATTGTTGCCTTCCTCACTCTTTCCTCAATATTGGGCTTGCATGTAAGCTTGTTGTCAAGGATAATACCTAGGTACTTTACCTTGTCAGAAAGCATCAGAAGAACGCCCCCTAGGGAGGGAAGTTGAGCTCTGGGTATTTTATGTTTCCTCGTAAATAGGACGAACTCCGTCTTAAGAGGATTCGCCGAGAGGCCGCAATCCGTTGCCCATCTAACAACTACGTACAGATATCCCTGCATCAACAACACTAAGAGGCAACATCATCGATTTGCCTTTTTCAAGACACAGTACACTCGAAACACTCCCTTTCATTTCCTACTTTTCCTATCATCGTCCGTCCTATTCTCAGCAGAGAAATGGTTCATTACCATGCACATAGGAAGAAGGCATATGCAAATACAAATAAGTGAATATAAATACATATGCGCATACACATACATGTGTATATATGCTCACTCAAGTACGAGAGAGCCTGTTGTCGAACGTTGCCGAACGTGGGGGCCGATTGTGCCTCTTTGACATTCGTTCCGCACTCTCGCTTGCAGTTCAAGCAAGGTAATAACGCATGAGCAAGATAACGCCGCATGAGCAAGATAACGACGCATTTTTGGTGCGTGCAGCCGGCTAAATCGAATTGTAAGACGTTGTCACGTCAATATGGGAATCGTTGAAAAGTCCATTCAAAGTCAGAGAGAAGGGCACTACTGGCGCGTAACGAGGATATATTCAGTTAGTATCACCTCTTGGAAGAACACATACCAAGTTTCAGTCAGATCGATGTATATTTCCTTATGTTTGGCATTCGTTTGCATCGAGAAAGTCGACTGATTTCCCTTTTCCATCAAGGCAACGCACCAACTCACGTCTCCAGCACGATTACAACTCGTTTCACATCTCACCTATACTCCAGACTTGGCAGAAGGAATCAATAAACTAGAACAACGTTGGACGAAGGGTATAATCGCGCTAGCAGTCTACTTAAATTTAATAGGAAGGACTTAAGAATATTAGTAGGAGTCCCATCTGGTCTTATAGGAAATTGGTCAGTAGAATTGCGGCACCATATTTGGGGCTTTGAATGTAGAAGAGGAAGAGACAGTTGAATACCTTCTATGCGGGTACAAGGCTCTGTGTAGCAGAAGGTTGAATTTACTCGGAAGCGCTTTTCTGGGCAGCATCACGGATGTTACATACATAAAATTAACTAGACTAATATAACTCGATTTATAAAGTTCAAGGATGGTTTAAAGCGTACCAACTGGAGTAAGGAGTAAGGATCCACTTTACTTAACCTAACCTATACTATCTGCACTAAATTGCTCAGTTCTGTTCGTGCGTCCTACTGTATCTCCAATGTTCCAATGAACTGAAGTAGTGAACCTTAAGACTTGAGTGTATATTTTGATACCAAGTTGAGTTTTACTACTCACATAAAGTTTGTTAATTTTAAATCGTTTGTGATGTTGGCATTTGTTCGTCATTTCCGATCCCTACAATTTCAAACTTTTGTGCTCTTCTATGGTACGGTCGAGATACGCTGTATTTATCTGGAGGCCTTTTCATGTTATTTATATATGTACATAAATAGATTATAGCCTGTTCAGAGGTTTTGCTTCTCCCTGACTGAAATTTGCACACTCTAGGCTCGTACTCTCTTGTCGATGTATTTTATTTTTGAGATCATCTCCGGCTCTATTGATTGTCATTTTTTTCCTTGTTCCCTCCTCTCGGGAGCATAGGGCCTCGACAAGACTTGTCTTGCGTTGGTTTCGTTAATCGATTTGATTTCAGTCCATATCTACTTATTAAGATTGGATTCAATGTTCCCGCACGTATCTTTCAATGTAAGGAATTGTTATAAGTGGGTGTAGCCTGAGACGCATTCTACGTATCTGGTGGCCAGACAACTGGATATCTAACACCGAATTGCATCGACGATGCCATCAAAAACCAATCGCAACTGAAGTAAGAGAACGTAAATGGAGATGGCTTGGCCATACAAGCGCTCGACTGGAACCCCCAAAGACAGCGCAGAAGTGGCAGACCTAGAGACTCTTGGCGACGCTGGACAAAACTATGACCTGGCTGAAAGTGAAAAATATATCCGGGAATCGCACAAAATGGAAAAATTTTACTTTGGCCCTATGCTCCGAAGTGGAGACTAAGGAATGATGACAATGATTAGTAAGTCTGATATCTTATTCTGTTTGTTGGTTAATAAATTGAAATGAAATGATAAATGTAAGTGAATTCTTATTATTCTTGGGGTCGAAGTTATGATAGTACTAGAACTTAGACTCGCTCCTCTCTGGTTATGGTACTAAACTTCTGGAATGGTTTTATACGATTTCTACCTTATGCCTTTGCACCATATAGTAACCGTCGCTACTACGTGTGTGGTGATTCCACTAAAAATATTCCTCCTCTTCCCTAGGATTTTTCCCCCACCCCGGGACTGCTTCCGCATTGCTTTGAGGTAGGGTGCCAAGACGGCGTCCTAAGAGGGACACTGTCTTACTCACCCTGCGTCCAGGGTCGCCTGTTTTGAGAAAGCTATGATCAATGCTCTTCAACATAATTTTCCATTTCACGCTTCTTTTTTCGGATAATGTCCTCCACAAAATTTGCGACGGCATTCCATTTTCCTTCGTCTATCACGATTTTCTCGATAATTTCTTCAGGTGTAAATACACCAATAGCTCGTTACAGACCTGTTCTCTCTACGTTCCACCTCTCGCATTTAAGGAAGGTGTGCTCAGCATCATCATACTCAGTATCTCCATATATGCAGTTTGGTTGGCTCACTTTTCCCATTCGCCACAATACTTGCGAAAGGACCCATATCCGGACAAAAATTGTGTGAGGTAATAGTTAAACTCACAGTGCTTTCTTTCTACCCACTTTTTTAAATCGGGTATTAGTCTCGCTGTCCATCTACCATACCATTCAGAGTTCCATCTTGCCTGCCAAAGTGTGAGCGTTTGAACTCTAATATCGGAGAAGCGTGGTACTGGGATTCCTGTGTTTTTGCCTCCCATCTCCGTTTGCGCTCTTGTGCTAGAATATCTATAGGGATGGTTCCGCTGATAACTAACACCGCTGCTTCAGATACTGTTCTGTATGACGAGGCCACTCTGAGAGCGCAGGTGCGTTGCACAGATTGCAGAGTTTTCCGCCGGCATTGCACCCTTAGCGAATCTGCCCATATTTCGCATCCGTATAAGAGAATCGAGTTCGTCGTGTCCATTAAAACTTTTCGCTTGTTCTGCGTTGGACCTCCAAGGTTTGCCATGAGCTTACTTAACATGCCGCTTACTTTGGCAGCTCTTGTGGCAGCATGGTTTAGGTGCGCCCAGTAAGTTAGCCTTGTGTCTAATTGCACTCCTAGGTATTTGACCACTCTTTTTGTCGATAAAGTGGCATCGAGTACTTGTATGTCTACTTTTAATGCGATACTTCTGTTCGTTAGAAGGATTAGCTCTGTTTTCTGTTTCGATTTTAACCTATTTGCGAACTTTTGATGGGTAAGCACCTGACCTTTCTTGGTATGAAGGATGAAGTTATGATATAATATAATGTGCCTAGTGGGCCAATTTTGCTTAGTAGAACTGGTGCTGTGAGATGAACCAAACGTAATGTTAAGTGGCCTATCTAGCTATCGATATAGATAGTTCTCACGCAGCTAAAAAACACCCAATAGTTTGGTTACTTCAAAGCAGTATAAGGTCGGACTACTGTCCGATGTAACGACCGAAATTTCGACGTTTTTTCATGAATCTTTTTTAAAAAGAAAATAAAATACGATCGTTTTAAAGTTTTACATGTTTTTATTGGTGTTTTGAAGTATATAAAAAAAATTTTTTAAAGTTAATTTTAAATTAATTTGTTTACAATTTTTGACGTCAAAGTGGAGTCCTTAAAAAAAAATTGAGTTGGTTTGGGTAAACACACAGCCTTCCAAAGTCATCTGAAATAAAAAATTCAAAGAGATTATTATTCTGTAGACTTTATTTTAGGTCCCGAACCTAATATATACCTAAAAATAAAAAAAATAAAAACAAAATGGCGGACTTGTGAAAAAAGTTCTCAAAATCTAATTTTTTTTCTTCATAAATTGTTTAAATTAAATAGTTTATTATTAAAAAATTAAATGTTTTAAAGGTCCGGGATCTAGATATGTGTATCTAGAATAACGGGTTAAATTTTTAGCCAAATCGGTTGAATAGTTTTGAGTCAGTGATTCGCCGAAATTTCGAAAACATGGTTTTGAGAAAAACGCGTTTAAAGTTTCAACAACAGCTGCTGCTGGAGTGTCACACGCTTTCATACACACTACGGCGCGTTCTCTTATTTCAGCTATAACTTTAAAAATAATTAAAATTTCTGTCTGAAATTTTAAAGTATATTTTTAAGAAGTTTTCCTTCCGAAAAATGAAAAAAAAAATCGATTTTTTGAACCCGTCACACCGGGCTACTACCATAAGAATCCAAATTTTAGTCCATGGATAAGCCGTTTTCACTGAAATCCCAGAAAATATGTACATAGATCAATAACTTTTTAATGCTGTCGTAAAACTATTTGATCACTGCTTTTGATATTTGAAATTACAGTTGAATACTATTAAAATTATCGAATTGACGAAATGGAAATTTGGTGCTTTCGAAAGACAAAAAAAAATTTATTGTTTTTGGCTTAACGCAATCGACCTAATCATAATCGAAATCTGCTCGTAAAAGTGGCAAATAGAACTATTAGAAAATGTTGCGCACATCAGCAGCAATGCCTGCAAAATCAAAGCAATAACAAAACCAGCAATAAAATAAACTTCAAAAACAACAAAAGCAAGCAAAATCATTTGCCGCAATTAAATTTGCAATTCATATTTTGAGGAGCGGTGGCTTGGCGGAAAAAAGGTCAACGCGTCACAACTTCAACAATAGTTTACAGCCAACAAGTAGACGAGTGCAAACAACAACAAAGGCTATCAAGGAAATACAACAAATAATACAGCACAACAGCAGGAATCGCCAGCAAACGTCAACTCAAGTGTTTGCCCTTGTCATTTTGCGTTCGAGCCAAAAGTCAGAGCTGGGCTACTTGCAGTCCTATGTAGAAAAATATGTTTGCAATGAGGCTCCTCGCTTCCTTGCAGCCTGACTTTACTTGCCTTGCCTTGCCTTGCCTTGCCTACACACACGTAGTCCAACCGCTTTGCAACAGCTATCGCATTCAAATTTTTCATTGCGCTGCTCAATCGCGACATCATGAAGCAGTAAAGAGACCCGCAATTCTCTATGGAGACAAGTGTGGCAAAGAGGTTAAAGAGGAGAGTTAGCGGAGAAAACAAAACAAGCTATGCAAGAATATTGAATGCACTAAAACTGTTTTGATGTTATTGTTGTTGTTGTCTTTGTTGGTATTATTATCGCTGCAGCGCATTTGTCAAGTATCGCACGGCATTCACGACGACAACCCCAACAAGAAGTGCAATAATATGCAATACAGCAGCTAAACAACAACGCCAAGCAACATTCAAAAAGCCGACAGAATGGCAGCCAGTGGGTACATTGATTGTACTTGTTGTTGTTATTGTTGTTGTTATTGTCGATGATGCTGCTGTTGATAATGATGTGCATGCTTTTTACTGCCTTTACGCTCTCAAGTTGTAGTGTCTGCTTGCAGCTGCTGATACTTGTCAGGCAGGACGACGTTGGCAGGCTATAATAAAAGTGGTGCTCAGGCAAAATGGAAAATTTATTGCGATGACAGTTATGGGCAATCACAATAATAGAGGCAACAGCACAGCGAATTGCCAAGGCAAAGGCTATGAGAAAAAGAAAAAAATGAGGGAAAATTAGCTACTTCAAAGCTATGGCAGTAGTGCGACAACTTTGATAGAAAAGCAAACGCTAACAGCGACCTTCATGGCTGAAGGGGCTCATAAAGATCTCAGCATGATAATTATAATATAGATGGTAATGATAAGTTAATATTTGTTGTTATTTTAATTCTGCGCGAAGTGCATGTCCTCTTTTCCACAACAGCTTGCCAGTCCATCGCTTTTCATAGAACGCTCCATGCATCCTTTTCTCCTCTCAGCGCTGAGTAACATCTGAGTGTTATTTCTACTCAGATCTAGACCAACTTTGCAGCGTCTACTTGCAAGTATAAGAATATATGAGCATTTTCTTAACGCAGAGAAGCTGGTATGTGCAACTATTATATACAGAACTACAAACATATACAAACTGCATCGCCTGATATGTGTTGGTATTACAAGGGTTATGAAAACATGTCCCACGGATGCAAGGGGTGTGCTCCTGAACATACCACCGCTTCCAATCTTGATTGAAAGGGAAGCACGCTCGAGTGCCTTAAGATTAAAAGGTATATCTGAACTTAAAAGTGGGGATATGAAAGGACATTTAAAGATCTTAGAAGACTTCCTACATAGTCCCATTCTTTATAGGGATGATATACTATCACCCACACCAATACTCTTCAGGAACTTCCAAGTTATAATTAATGAACGCACAGACTGGAGAGCTAATTCTATCACTTTCAAGCCTGGCTCTCAGCTATGGTTTACTGATGGGTCCAAATTGGAAAATGGTAGAACAAGGGCAGGAATCAATGGGCCTAAATTCAAAAAATCGATTCCGATGGGACTCTACTCAACAATATTCCAGGCAGAAATACATGCCATTGAAATATGTGTGAGAGAATGCCTTAGCAGGAAAATGAGAGGTACTCAAATACTTTCAGATAGCCAAGCGGCTCTAAACGCCCTTCTATCAACAACTATCACCTCTAAATTGGTAAATGATTGCTTAAACCTTCTCAACACGTTAGGAAACCTCAACATAGTAACACTAGGCTGGATTCCGGGTCATGAGGGAAATGAAATGGCTGGTGACCTTGCAAAACAAGGAGCAAATATGCAACTTACTTGTCCTGAGCCTTTCTGTGGACTCACAAAAGGCCACATTAATGAATTCCTTAGAAAATGGGAAGAAAGAAAATTTGCTGTACACTGGCTAAACTGTGCCGGTGAGCGTCAAGCCAAACTATTCCTAAGTCCCAACAAAGGAATATCTGACAAGCTTCTCTCACTAAACAGAGTAGATCTGCGTCTTTTAACAGGATATCTTACAAGTCACTGCAGCCTGAGGTATCATCTAAATAATATTGGTCTATCTGAGACCAATGTCTGCCGCTTTTGCGAAATGGACATAGAAAGCTCAGAACATGTGCTTTGTGAATGTCCTGCGTTGGGCAGACAGAGACTTCATCACCTTGGTGGTATCGTAGTATCTCCATGCAATCTTAGGAACAACAAACCCAAAATTGTGCTAAAATTTTTAAAAAACCTAAAACTCTAGGGTTACAAAAATAGGCCTTTCACAATAGATCAGCTCTGGTCGCAGTGCGTAATGGCCTTCTAATAATAATAATAATAATTATATACACAGCGATGTGCCGAAAGAGAGTTTGGAGTGGCTTGCTTGGTGGAGAATTCAATGTTACTGTATAATTGTAATTGACTTTAAGGGGTAACACCACTGTAGAAATTTCAAAAAATTGATTTTTTTTTTTATAAGCTTAAAAAATTCTTTGAACCTTTTAAAATACAGAACAAAAAGTTTTATACGTTACCGAAGTCTATTTCATAAATATTTTAAGCTTTTAACCAAGCGTTAGTGACTGCTACCTAACGACTTCTCCAAATTTCCAAACTTTAAACGCGTTTTTCTCAAAACACGTTTTCTGAAATTGGCACGCAGCATAACTCAAACAATTTTAAATATTTTCAATCAGGTTTTTCACTACGTCTGTATAATAACCTTCTTAAGAGAAGAGCGTAGGGGATTTTCGATAGATTAATTTAAACGATTGTTATAATTATTTAAGTGCCGTTTTTTAGTCCAAAATAGAGTTTTTTCTTCAAATGCTTGCTAATTCCACAAAAAGAAATATTTTTTAAATCCCCTACGTGCTTCTCTAGCTATTCTTATCTAGATTAAAAAAAAACAAATTTCCTTGTTCCAGATTAAAATTTGCACCCTCTGTGCTGCGTGCCGCGGAGCTCCTTCAAGAGAAACCACATTACAAAAATGTCTCCAATACCGCCATTTTGTAAAATTTTTCGATCAAACTTTGTAGTTTTGTATTTTAGTATATAAGTAATAACTTCCCAAATCAGAGTGATTGTTTCCCCTTTCCTTCTATACAAAGAAATTCTTTAAAAATCGTGTTTATTTTACGCGTGTACAGTGGTGTTACCCCTTAAAAGAATTCTTATCTGCCACCAAGTAACTGCAACTCCTTCACAACGAGCCTTCTTTGCGCAGGGGCAGGGAGTACAGCAAAAGGCTCAACAAACAATTTCTGCTTCAGTGTTGCCGTAGAAACCACCCCTGCAGACATTTACTAGAGCCTAAGCCACCTCCCAGACGAGTCAGAAGGCATCTCTTCAACTACACCGAAGAGATCTAGGCTGTAGGCCTGGTGTGGTGATGGTGGAGGTGTTGTCTAAGTACATAACCCACAACCCCAAACTCAGCTGAAGGTCCAACGTAGAGTAAAGGGTAAAGAAAGCGAATATAGCACTTTACACGTGTGAGAGAAACTGGGTAAAATATTGGGTCTCCAACCAAAACTATCCAATTGGTCCTACACAGCCATTGTAAGACCAATACTAACATTTGCAGCAGTAGTCTGATGGCCCATAATAGAAAAACCACTCCAAGCTGAACAAGATACAAAGAACAGCGTGTATCATAAACACAGGAGCGCTTAGCACCAGTCCTATTGAAGCGTTTAATGTACTAACTCATCTATTATCATTGGACTTACTTATAACAACAATCGCCACTTGCAGCGCTCAGAGATGTAGGAAGCTGGACAACAAGATCGTACGGTCACAGCAAGATCCTCCTACAGGGACTCTCACTGCTCAACTGCACAACCCCAAACTCAGCTGAAGGTCCAACGTAGAGTAAAGGGTAAAGAAAGCGAATATAGCACTTTACACGTGTGAGAGAAACTGGGTAAAATATTGGGTCTCCAACCAAAACTATCCAATTGGTCCTACACAGCCATTGTAAGACCAATACTAACATTTGCAGCAGTAGTCTGATGGCCCATAATAGAAAAACCACTCCAAGCTGAACAAGATACAAAGAACAGCGTGTATCATAAACACAGGAGCGCTTAGCACCAGTCCTATTGAAGCGTTTAATGTACTAACTCATCTATTATCATTGGACTTACTTATAACAACAATCGCCACTTGCAGCGCTCAGAGATGTAGGAAGCTGGACAACAAGATCGTACGGTCACAGCAAGATCCTCCTACAGGGACTCTCACTGCTCAAAAACAAATCAGACTTCAAAATCCCCGACCTCAACCTCAAGAAAGACTTTAGGGTATGTTTTCCAACAAGAGCTGAATAGGGCAAAGGGAAGGTGATTGGCAGATACGATATTGAAATCTATATTTCAGAACCGTAAGTATGAACTGTGGTGTGGAAGCTGACTTCCATTCGGAGCCGCTCAACCTATCCCAGTCAATTCGACCTAATAGCAATCACAGAAGCATGTAAATCACTAAAACTCTACAAGGAAGTTGGAGCCGACAGACAGTCAAGCAGCTATCAGGGCCTTAGATTCCAATTCCACCTAATCCAAACTAGTCTGGCAATGTGGAGAGGAACTAGAATTGCTTAGCCATTGGCTTAAAAATACTTCGATATGGGTTCCCGGTCATAGGAACATACGGGGTAATGATATAGCAGATGAGCTAGCAAGAAAAGATTCGACACTAGACATAGCAGAGGCGGTGGCAGTCGGCACCCCACTCAACATAATAAAAGCATCCATTGCTTCGCACGATCATACTTTAGCCGAAAGAAGGTGGAAGCAATTAACTACATGGCCTACAACAAAAAATGGCAAAAATATGGCTGTCGTACAAAATCCAATCGACGAATTACCTGTTAGGATGCTCTCGACCAAACATTTCACGCATCACTGCAACCCTTACAGGTCACTGGAAAGTAGAGGATCACACAGCCAGACCTAAACTTCCTTTCAATCCATCTGCAGAAGCTGTCAAGCGGAAGGGGTGAAGGAAAGTCTTTTACACTACTTATATGAATATCCAGGGCTAACTAGGGCAAGACTTCGTTAGGATTATTTCAGTTGAAATATTCAACCATCTCCACAACAACAACATAGCCCACACCCAATTATTGGGTAGGAGGGAAAGTTCTGTGGTATTTTAAATAAAATATTTGAATTTATTTATAAAAATTGCTACTAAATATTAATCAATTATATATGTTCCGTTATTTGTTAAAACTTGTTGCCATCTTTCAGGTAACCTGTCACTTCCTGTTTTGTAGAAGGACTTCCATCTTAACGCATTCAGTTTTTTTGTGTCACCCATGCCGTAGGCGGTCGAGCATTACCGTGGTCAAACACTATTGATTTTCTGGACGCTAATACTGGCCTTTTTTTATTTGACAGCTCCATTCAATTTTTCCAGCTGATTGCAGTACAGATCCGTCGGTGGTTTGTCCCTGTTTCAGCAACTCGTAGTACATTGGATCTTTCATGTCCCACCACAAACAAAGCAGTTCGAAGGGGTTGATGGATACTTGGTTTTGGAATCGTTGCTGATGATGTTCGCAGTTTGCAGTAAGATTTATTTCTCTTAAAATGCTAGTAAAGAGTCCACTTTACATCTCCGTGAAAAAGAAAATCAGTAATGGATTTCAAACGTAACAGTGCGATTGCATTATATTTGGCTGGAAAATTACAACCAGCGATTTTTCGTGAGCTCGAGCACCTTAAAGTCGATAAGGCTTTTGTATAGCGCACCATTACTCGTTACAATGATACTGGTAGCATCGCGAAACGTCATAGAGGTGGTCATCAAAAGACTGCAACGTCACGTGAAATGGTTTAAAAAGTTAACAAGCGACTTGAGCGAAGTCCCCGACGAAGTGTCAATCAAATGGCGAAAGAACTGAAAATATCTGACCTTAGCATCCAAAATGATCTCTCATACTGAAAAATAATTTCAGAGTCAAGCCTTACTAGATCCAGAAGGTGCACGATTCACCCCAAAGCACGATTGGCACCAAAGCACACAAGTCAGGCTTGAGAGAGCGAATGAGTTGCTTCGCTTGACCGAAAGCGGTCAATTTCTAAATAGTCCGGGAGCCAGGGGTCGATTTTGGAATTGAATTCTTGACTATACTTGTGACTTAGCTTTCATGAATAACGAAAGTGAACGTCAGCTGGCGCACCCGCGGTGGGTGTGATTGTGGGAGGGTACGAAACGTGTCGAAAAAAAATTCTATCAACTTTAGTAGAATAAAAAAAATCAGCTGCGCCGTAGAGGGGGAAAAATACGTCAGCTGAACAGGCGAACTTGTAAAATAAATTAAAAAGTAAAACTAATATACTTATGCCGATTGAAATTTTTTTACATAATTTTGGACACATATGAAAATATAATATTTATAGTCAGCTGCGTTTATAGCGGTGGGAAGACCGTGAGCCGAAGCAAGAATTTATCAGTGCGTTCATACGTCTCGCCGCGCGCGGAATTTTCAATCTTTTTTTTCGCAGCGTCCTACGCACGTACCCACCGCTACTGGACCAGCTGACGGTTGGTTTCGTCATCCATTGGATGGCGTCTGCCTTCAGTATTAAAATGAGTCGGCATGAAATGATGAGGCCAAAATGACCCCTGGCTCCCGGACTAGAACAGTGTGTTTTCTGACGAGAAAATTTTTCAAATTGAGCAATTCGTAAACTCCCGAAACGATAGGGTTTATTTGACCGACCGTTCATACGAGAATTTGAGTCATCGATTGGCCACAAGAGGAAGCACACGCCACGGGTAATGGTTGGGACCACTATAACCGCAGATGGGCGCTCTTCAAATTTTCCCTCGAGCTTGGCGTCAAGGTAAATGCGAAATGTTATCGGGAAAGTTGGTTTGAAGCCGTGGGCAGACAAACATTTCGGTGGCAGACCATGATTGTTCCAATAGTACTCGGCACCGTCTCACAAAGTTTGAGTGAACTAAGAAGGGCTAAAAAACAATGTTCCTTACTTCATAACGTCCACACAATGGCTCTCAAATTCGCCAGATGCCAGTCCGATGGATTATTCTCTTTGGGCCATTTTGGAGAGCAAGGTCCGAATTAAAAGATTCACCAGTCTCGAGGTGCTGTAAAAAGCCATTATCCGCGAGTGGACCAAAATATTATACCTGCAAGTCACATTCGGGTAGCTTGCGATTCGTTTCTGTGCCGTCTCAAGGCCATAGTCAAGGCGAAAGGTGGTCATGTCGCGCAAAAGTAAATTGATTCTTAATTTTTTATTATTTTCACACATTTCTTTCTTTGAAAGTAAGTTTCCCAACTAAATTTATGACCGTTTTAATTGGTTACACGTCGAGTGCCGGAGTTAGTAAATATCGCCATAATTTTTTTCCACGGTATCGTCTCATATGCATATATGGAAAATAGGCCCACCTTAAGCCTTTTCAATAACAACCCTCCCAGAACTGAACTTCGCTGAGACTCTCCAGTTTTTGCTCGCGTTATACAATAAACAGACACAAGAACGAGCATTCAAGCACAGTCAAAACGATTTCCTTCTTTAGTCTGAACATTTTGGCATGCACAGGTACGTCTATGCCTAACCCGATTCGGCTATGCTGTTGCGTAAACAAAGTTAACTTATGCGCTAATGCGCACGGTTAGATAAACAATATTTTTCTAGCGCGACTTCATAAAAAATGTAATAATTTAGTAACGACGTGCAGTTATACTGTGCCTCACTAATGAAAGCAATTAATGCAACAAAAGTCGAACAACTCAACATTCTCACAATAGGCTAACAAAACCAACTGGCTCAGACATCTATTCTTTCGACACCCTTCACCCTTTTTCATTACATCAACGTCAGTAGGTATTGTTGTTGTTTTGGGGCATACAAAAACATATGCCTCATGTCATTAAGTACCAGTAGCCACATTGCTGCCAACTCCATTTGTTCATTTTAGCCATTCAAAAAAGCTGCAGACCACTCATTAATGTCCATAAGCGCCAGGACAATGGTTGGCGAAGGAAGTTTTTGCAGAGATGTGAGTGAAAAATGAGATGTGAGGTGGACATGTAATAAGTATTTGTGTGCGAGTGCGTTTGAAGTGTGTAGCGCACAATACACTGCAGGTAAATTAATTAATTTCCAAGTAAGTAAACAACATGAAAACCGGCATTACGGGAATATTACCTAAGCAACAGCAACAGCAGCAGCAGCAACCACTGCAGCTGGTATCCTTGTAAAACGCACGAACCAGACGCACTTGGGTAAACAGAAGCAGTGAAGCGTTCGTTGTAGGACATAACGCACATTATTAAGCGTGTAAGAAAATTAATAAAGTGAAATGAAAGTAGGGAAAAATTGCATGGAATAGAGGTTTGGATATGAATACTGAGTGCAAAACATGTGCAGAATAGATGTACAGTGAAGGACTTAAATCTACTTACAGCAGCATATTTTTTTATTTTCTACTTGCGGACTACTGTAGCTTTGACCAGGCAGAGGTTTTAGGCATAAAGGAGGTGACTGTGTACCTTAACGCACACGACGTAGCAAAAACTACGATAAATATCTTCTCAGATAGCCAGGCGGCCATCAAATCAAAGGTCGCTCCGGAATACCGGGCAGCTCTAAATGATATGTATTATGCATCGTCTTCAAGATCACCCTTATATGGGTTCCGGGACATAGAGATATTGAAAGAATTTGCAAGGCCAATGAGCTAGCCAGAAAAGGTACTGCTCTTCCACTGCTTGAAAACATAGGTCATATTAGAATTTCTATGGCAACTTGCATATTAAGGATAAAAATTAATATTCTCCTGGAGGCCAATAGGTCATGGAGAGATGAAAAATTGCTCAACCTCTCAAGTGAGAACATTTCGAACGTCGTAACTTGTGTCACCGGCTATTAGCTGTTAAATGGGCACTGTTCGTAGCTAGGAGCAGTTTTGCATGAATACTACAGAACTTTTAGAGACGAGGAAGAAACAGAAAACCACTTTCTCTGCTTCATACAGGGTGGGCCATATAGCGTTTGCCTTTTGAACCACCTATTTTTTTGAGAATGGTAACACAAATGACATGTCAAATGTGTTCATAATTTACTTAAAGGTTTGACATTTACGAAATGGGACGCTATACGCTTGAACAAAATTGGGAAATATTGCAAACCTATTTCCAAAGTGGTGAGTCTTCTTCTTCTTTTCTGATGAAGCTCATTTTCACATCGGTGGCTAGTCAATAAGCAAAATTGTCGGATTTGGAGCTCAGAAAATCCACACGTTACTGTAGAGAAGCAAATGCATCCACAACTTGTCACTGTTTGGTGAGGTTTTTGGTATGGCGGCATCATCGGGCCATTTTTTTTTCGAAAATGAGCGAGGAGCCGCGGTTACAGTAAATGGCGTTACCGTGACATGCTCAACGAGTTGTTTCCAAAAATTGAAGAGGATGACATGGACGACATTTGGTCGGTGCAACTTGTCACACTACCAAAGTTACACTCGAACTTTTGGCTACCGTTTTTGAAAACCGAATAATCAGCCGAAATTCCGATATCAATTGGCCGCCTCGGAGCTGTGATCTAAGCCAAACAATCGAAAATGTGCTTAAAAATTGGGTTGATCGAATGGCCTACTGTAAAGCCAGTCGTGGCACTCATTCGAACGATATTATTTTTCATTCATAAATGACAATGTTCAATCAAAATAAAAAAAAAAGTTTGAAAAAATATTGGTTAGTTTTTTTTTCTATAGCCGATTCAAAAAGCAAATTTTACATGGCCCACCCTATACAAAGTGAAGTGCAAAATAAACAAGATTGGCGTCATAAAAAGGCGCCTTTTTATGACGTCATCTTTTTAATGAGTTAGTGCGTAGGAAGTTACATCCCTAGCTGACTTCCAGTGGGAGCTTGGTGACATTCGGTTTTGACTAGTATTCGCCTGATATGGCTCCCTGTGACTTCTACCTATTCGGAAAATTGCATTTGACCGTGAACGGAAAACTTTTTGCTTCCGTAGAGGCCATCCAAAAGGCTTGTACCGACATCCTGAAGGAAGGCATCGAGACCAGAGGGGACTGTTTTGAATAAATAAGCTCGACGTTAACAGAACAAATAGTTCAAGTCCTTATTCAACAATATCAACTTAAGACTAGACTCGGAACATAAAAACTTAAAGCTTATTACCTGGAAATATTACATTGTGCTTTTTTCACTTTTTGAGAGTATCACGCCACCTAACAGCAAAGTATGACTACCCAACAATACTTTAAAAGAGAACACTAATTTGCTGTGAGTTAACCCATTTAACTTAATTCCCCAACATACATTTTTGAATTATAACTCATATTTTCATTTCTTTAACATTAACATTGTAGCCAACATCACTCTCTCATTTGCTTTAACATTGCTATTGTAGTTTTTACATCAATGCATTCATACATATTAAGCAGAAATAACTGCTAGTCACCTACGTAAACGAACATGCTCTCTGCTGTCCAATTAGCGAACATCGTACACGTACAACTCTAAAACGTCCCATTTAGTTACAATGCAAGTCTGAGTCGGCTGCTGTGAGAGCTAGTGCAGTTAACACCAAAGATCAAAGATCGTTTGCAGTTACTATGCAAGTGTGAGTCGACTGCTGGGAGAGCGAGTGCATTTAATAGCGAACATCATACGCATTCCACGCAGTTGCTATGCAATTGGGAGTGGACTGCGGTGAGAGCGAGCAATGCAGTTAACAGTAAAGAGCAATTAAGTGTGAAGTTCACCTTCATCCGATTAGAATTGATTAATGGAAGTTATTTTCAAATGGACCAGCTTGAAGCTGACTACGATTGCTAGCTTCTCTAAGCTTACAAGATTGTTGTAAATTCTATTGTTAAGAAATAAATATTTTATAATTTACATAACTCGTGTGAAAGACATTTTTTAAAGAGACAACTTAGTGAAATATTATTTGCATTTATTTTTAACGGACAAACTGGTTTTGTTTTAAACACTCGACATGTCATTTTCTGAAGCCGGTATTACAACGAACACTATGGTACTTCCTTTCGGAATGCGCCTGACGAGAGGCACTAACCTAATCTAACCTAACCCAACTATTTACATTTGAATTTAAGCGAAAATATTTGAAATTTTCGACACATTTTGGTTTTCTATTGTACTATAAAAGAAGCAGATTTGGGACATAACCGTCTAAACAAATGTGTGATATCTAAGCGCATAATAACTAGAGAAACCACTAGTTTTTGTTCTGAAAATTTCCTCTGTTAAACCTCGCTCCGATCGACAAATCGTTGAAGAAGTCAATGAAGTAAAGGAAATAATTGAGGAAAAGTTCGACAAATAAATCGTTAAGGAACTATGCATCTAAGGCCAAATAATTTTTGAGCTCTTTTCAAAAAACCCCAATGCGAAAAATACTCGATGTCAGACACGGATAATCAACATAGTCAGGAAAAAAAATTATAAAAAATCCGCAAAGTTTTAGTTTTTGCGCTCACTGCTCAATCGTATCAATTTTCATGATAGTTTGGCATCAGTGCCTGAATATTAAATAGCAAATTTGACAGACGCTGCCAAAAAAATATATACCACAGGCTATCAACGTCGATCCGTCATATAAGATAACCCTGTGCTTGGTTTAAGCTTCATTTAAAAAACATAACAAAAAATTATTTTTACTTCGCGCGAATTATATATTTAAAATGAAACAGTGAGTAGTTTGCAGAAAACATGACTTACTCATCAAAGTCAACTTAAGACACATCTGTACATTCTAAAATAAGTTGCTTATTGCCTAAGACAAAGCTGCGTATTATGAACAGTTAAACAAAAAGGCATCACGGCACGTAAAAGCTCAGTTGCAATGTATTTTTCCATTCAACATTCCTTTTACTATTTGTTTATTTGTTGTTACTACAACTGTTTAATTTAGGTTCCCCTACATTGTTTTGCCATTAACAGTTCTTAACATTTACCTTCTTAACATTTAACATCGTTTATATTGTTTAACATTTGTTTAACATCAGTATTGTGTTATTGTCATGTTAATAACATTATCTCTGTTATTAACAGACCCTTATAAAGGGTGACTAAGTTTCAAGGGCCGGTGTTGATTTTGAATAATATACAATTTTTTAAAGAAATTATTGTCATTTCTCTTTATTATGATAATATTGGTATGGCTCGATTACGTATGGAACAAAATATTGGCGTCGGCGCCACACCAACATCCGATGGTCCAAATATTTTCGATGACGCTGAGGCATAATTGAGCTTCTATGCCGTTAATGTGCCGAATTATCTCATCCTTTAGCTCTTGAATTGTTGCTGGCTTATCGACGTACACCTTTTCTTTCAAATAACTCCAAAGAGAGAAGTCCAACGGGGTCAAATCACATGATCTTAGCGGCCAATTAACATCGCCACGACGTGAAATTAATCGGCCATCAAATTTTTCGCGCAAATGAGCCATTGTTTCGTTAGCTGTGTGACAAGTGGCACAGTCCTGTTGAAACCATATATCGTCCACATTCATATCTTCCAATTCGAGCCATAAAAAGTTCGTTATCATCTCACGATAGCGAACACTATTCACAGTAACTGCCTGACCGGCCTCATTTTGGAAAAAATACGGCCCAATGATGCCGCCGGCCCATAAACCGCACCACACAATCACTCTTTGTGGGTGCATTGGTTTTTCGGCAATCATCGTTGGATTATCATTCGCCCGAATGCAGCAATTCTGCTTATTGACGAATCCACTGAGGTGAAAATGTGCCTCATCACAAGGCTCCTCAACCACACTATCGCGAACAGCAGCAATATTTTCTGCAGTACGAGCTGTACGAGCATGCACTGGTGTTTTCACATCTCCTACAGACCCGGTTTGCTCAAACTTTTGCACCATTTTTCCGATTGTACGCACATTTGGACGATTAAATTGACCGAAAAAATCACGAAGTTCGCAATATGCATTTTGATTTGAACGCCCGTTTCCATAATAAGCCCGAATAACTTTAGCGCGTTGCTCGATTGTGTATCTTGCAATGGTTCAAATTGAGTTAGTCTGAAATTGAAAAATGTTAAATCTAATGCAGCGAAAAACTTGACGTTTAGGGGTGGTTTACATTCAACATCGGCCCTTGAAATTTAACCACCCTTTACATAACTCGCGCGCTTGAAATCGACCTTTTTTTAACAATACATTCATATATTGAGGAAAAGACCTGCACCTGTGTTTGTTATTGGAAACTCATAATTTACCGAAAATAGTTAAGCACATAGGATTTCAAATTTGTAAGTTGCTAATTAAAAGTGGCTGCAACTATGTATAATTGCAATATTTCCGCAAAAATATTTGCATTAGTATTTGTTGCCATTTCAAAATAGCAACTACCAAATATGTATAATTGCAATATTTTAGCAAAAATATTTACATTGGCCAAATAGATACATATTTTCGCAAATCAAGTGCAATTCACGCACCAACTAATCAGGCAAGCATTGGGATACCTATGCCAACTGGTTAATAATAAAATGTTAGTTTGGACCGAATGTTGTATTTGTGTAAGCTTATGCATCAACCGGCGGCATTGTGTTGTTGCTCCTTTGTATGTATGTGCATTTGTGTTTTCATAATTAGTTTTATTACAAAATATTACCAAAAAATAGTTTCATCTAAACATTTATGAAATATTCAAATTAATTAGTTGGCTTCAAAGTTGGTTTAGATCGGGCATAAAGTCGGCTTTATACAAATATGTATGTGTGTACATGTGTGCATGTGCATGTGGTGTGTTTGTGTGAGTATCATGTGTGCATAATACCTTTAATGCCAACTAGGCAACCAACTAATTTAGCTGTGGCTAAACATTTTTCAATTTCGCAAAGCTGAGGTAAAACTTATCAATAGAGTAGGTGGGCTGGGCTGCTCGTACTGGTACTCGTATAGTATGTTGAAATTATTAAAAATTGATTCATATTCATATTCAAGCTCACTTTCGGCTGAATATTGTTAATATATTTTATAATATGCGCATACGTAGAAGGTTGCTTTCGATGGAAGCGGATTAATTCAGTATTATATTTTTCCGAAATAATTTTTGGCGGCTATATTTTATTCAATAGGAATACATTTTTATGGGCGCAAGAGCAATACCTGTACTGGTTATTTTGAAATATTTCCAATATTCTATTGGTACTAATAACTCGTAATACTTAAAGTAAAAAAATCCAGTTTTCCGGATTTTTCGGATAACTGTCGCAGGTGCAGTGGCTGCGATGGCTCTAATGTCTGGCAAAAAATCAAGTTCTTGACCATTGAATTTTTAAAAACCAATCATGCAGTTCTGAAGCGGAATGTCTGCCTAAGTAGAACTCACAGTTTTTCGTGCCAAAAAATAAATACTTATATGACAAATTTTTGAGCGAAGTTACTAGACGGTTGTATAGCGAAAGCAGGCAGAATTTGTCGTGCATTTTAATGGCTGCAGTACACAAACGGAGGAGCAATGAAGTGCGTAAATGTCAAAATAAGGATTTCCTTAACTCAAACTTGATTTTTTTTTTTTGAAGTAAAAAAAGTTATTCAAAAACAAAATTTGATGATTAATTTTGTGTCACCTTGTATATAAAAGAACCGGGGCTGGCTGCTGCATGAGCACCGCTTGGCTTGCACCATTTGCTCCTTCGGGCCCTTCAAGTCACCTGGTACTGATGGCATCATACCTGCCCAGCTGCAGAAATCTACGGAGCTGTCATGCCGCTGGCTGTGCCCTATCTATTCGAGCTGCATAGCCAGGGGCTATAAACCGGGATCTTGGAGGGCTGTGAGGGTTGTGTTCATACCCAAGGCTGACAAGAGCTCACTTGTCTCGGCTAAGGATTTTAGACCAATCAGCCTCTCATCTTTCTTGCTGAAAACCCTTGAGAGGCTGATTGACCTACACATAAGAAGTGAAATTCCTCGGGGGCGTTTGTCGCACACCCAACATGCTTACTGTAAAGGCAGATGGAATCTGCCTTGCACACAATTGTTAAGGATATTGAGGAATCCCTATATCAGAAAGAACTCGCAGTTGGCACCTTCCTCGACATTGAGGGGGCTTTTGATAACGTTCTCCCGGAGGCAATAACTAAATCTCTAGGCAGGCTGGGGATTGGAGCCGACCTTTACAGGTTCATCTACAGAATGCTTAGCGAGAGAACGGTCGTGGCAGAGTGGGGTGGCGTCTCTCTCCGCCGGCAGGTAAGCAGGGGCACGCCGCAAGGCGGTGTTCTCTCACCATTTCTCTGGACCATTTTTATCAATGACTTTCTGGAGGAGCTGGTGCCGAGGGGCTGTAGGGTGATTGCCTATGCGGGTCATGTGGCATTAATTGTTAGAGGAAAGTTGCTAGATACCCTGTACGATTTAATGCAGAGATATCTGAACGTAGTTGATCGATCGTGAATCCTCTTAAGACGGAGCTCGTCCTTTTCACGGGGAAATATAAAATACCAAGAACTCAACTTCCCTCGACAAAGTGAAGTACCTAGGTCTAATCCTTGACAATAAGCTAACGTGGAAGCCCAACATTGAGGAGAGTGTGAGGAAGACAACAATCGCCTTGTATGGATTCAAGGGCGAAATTGGCAAAAGATGAAGGCTCTGGCCTAGCGTTGCATTTTGGCTCTATAATACCATAATAAAGCCAATCCTGTTATATAGAGTCGTTGTCTGGTGAAACTCACTGGAGAGGACGACATCAGTTAAAAAGCTAGAGAGAGTTCAGAGGCGGCACTCATTGGAATCAATGGTGCGCTTCGAACGACTCCTACTCTGGCGCTAAACGCAATGTTAAATGTGGTGCCCGTAGACATCGCAGGCAGAATTGCCGCTACGCGTACCGCAATCAGACTGAGGGGCTTGGGCTATAAGCTCAATCTCAAAAATGGGCACTCAAGCATCCTCAGACACTTTGAGTTCATCCCCTCATTGACGGATCAGTGTGTACCCTCGCTTAGTCCAAGCGGAGCTTACTCCACCCAGAGGTGGACGCAATTAAAGAAGCAGCTGACTGGCTACTTACTTGCGTAATAACTGTTAAGAAGGTAAATATTTACTCTGACAGTCAAGCGGCAATTAGGGTCCTAGGCTCTATGATGGTGTATTCGAAACTGGTCAGGGAATGCCTGGTCTCTCTTTCGATTGCATCAGAATTCTTCGATATAAAGATAATTTGGGTACTTGGTCATAGTGACATTACTGGAAACTGCGAAGCCGACGAGCTGGCCAGACAAGTAGTGTGCTACCTGTGAGGTAGTGTGCCCGCGAATCGAGAGGATCGGGATCCCCTTGACAACCTGCGCTCTACTCCTGGAAGGATAGGCTTTGCACCAACTCAGCGAGCGCTGGGCAAATACACGAACGTGTAAGGTCGCGAAGTCTTTCTGGCCACGTTTGGATAGGAGGCGTTCGAGGGATATTCTGAGGGGGGGGAGGGCACTGTCCGCGGGGTATACATGCCGTGAGACTCGGAATTACTTCGAGTCCTTTTTGTGTCAGTTGTATGGAGGATGAGGTGGAATCATCTCAGCACCTGCTCCTCAGCTGCCCAGCTCTCGCGGGACTAAGATTCAAACATCTTGCTTCTTGGAAAACAAAAATCTGATGAACTTCATCAGCAGCATAAAGAGGTTAACACAACCGCAGACTAGTCACCGTTCGTAGTCCACAAATACTCAACCTTCCCCAACCCTTTCCCTTTCGTCCTATCGTCCTTTTCCTTCACCTCTTTTTCCCCTCTTGCAGTGGTATCACAAAAAATGAACCAAACTTCTTCGTCCAAGTGGGCCCACTCCCTGGGCAACCATCATTATCTAACCTAACCTGTATATAAAATATATTTTTTACTATAATTTTTATGGTGTTTTTATAAAGTATAGCATTTTTCTAACAGTTTGCATAAAACATTATTTTGTTTACATAAGTGGCTCAAAACCTATACGCGAATCGAAATGCCATTATAAAATACGTGTTTGCAATTTTCCCTGGAGAAATAAAAATTAATTGACTCGGCCCTGCTCGGTCTTCCTTCTACAAATAAATGCGCGGCGAGAGTCTGTTCTTTTGATTTACGTGAAAAAATACGTCATCTATCGACAATCGTTGGTCAAACTTATAAACTGACAAAAGAGACAGAAATTGTAATGGAAATTAGTATTAAAATATATTGCATGGCCTGAGCGCGCGATGAACACATTTCACAGAGCGTCGATTTTTGTTTTTTTTTTATCTGCATTTTCAGATTTTTCTAATTATTTATGAAAATAGCTCAATTTTGAAGACAAATATTCTGGCTACGCTACATACAAATCACGCTTCCAAGAGAGAGCTCAAATGTGCAATGCTAGTCTCTGCTACTGAGCCTCGTACTTCTCATAACCCATTAGACATTTGAGTAGACTTGAATTGAAAAGTGGCTGGCTTACTTCAAACACTTTAAATTCACATTAAACTGCAGACAAGTAATCAGAAATTTGTAATAAGGCACTCCATTTCTTACTAAAAAAACACGTCTGCCAGTTTTGTATCTGACAACGCAATTTTATATTTAATCAAACTGCATTAGTCGTATGCAAAGAACCCACTTATATTTAAAATAGTTTCATATTTCAATTTGCCCAAATTTCCAAATATTCGGAATTTAATATACATCTGTATATGTATATGTACCTATGTATTGTATGTGTATGTATATGTATGTACATGTAAAAGTGGAGTCACATGCAAAAGTAATAAATATTAAACCTTAAATTAATTTTCATTTACTTTACTTGTTTTGTTTAAATTTTTTTAATTTTATTTTTTTATACAAATTCGACAAAATCTCAAAGTAAATGCCAATAACGAAGTTTGCTGGCTTGCATGTGTATGTATGCGTATTACCACTACTTACGAAATGCCGCTTGCATACTAATTGATTTTGTTTGCTAAACGAAAATTTGTTGTTAACCGAATATTTTGTCTAATCAAATCAAAGGCCGTTAAGCAAACAAAAAAACAAAAAAAAGTTTATTAAAGATATTTCACCAACATGGGGATGTAGCTCAGATGGTAGAGCGCTCGCTTAGCATGTGAGAGGTACGGGGATCGATGCCCCGCATCTCCAAGAAAATAAGGAGTTTTTTTTATATTGCGAAAGTATAGAGTTTTAAGAATATACAGTGTAATTTTTGGAAGGATATTCTCTGTATTTTCGATTCCACAGCCGTTTTAGCGATTCGTCACGCGGCGACATCAATGGACACATTTAAATGGTCTCAACTTTAAGCTCAATTATATGAGAACTACTTTTTTGGGCCTGGTGTTGTCAAAAAAAGCTAAAACTTTTGAACCGAATCGTCTGAATATCGTCTAATATGTTGTTCACAACATCAATGGCCATCGCCCGTACTAGAATTATTTCGTATTTTTATGATTAAAGAACTGAAAATAAAAAACCCGATTTTTAGAGTGTCAAATTCAAAACCGCACCATTTTGTCAATTTTTTTTATTTTTTATTCTATGTGCCGTAGCTACATTTAACTGATTAATAATTTTTTTGGTTTTTGTGTTTTAAATAAATAGAATAGCCAAAATGAACAACACCGTCCAGGTCCAATTTTTCGAGAGGGTCAACTTCAGCGTCATTTTTGAAATTATTAAAATAAAAAAAAATTTTTTTTGTATGTAAAAGAAGTTAAATAAAAAGTCTAAAAAATTTAAATATCGTTTTTAATTTTTTTTTGTTTTGTAAACAAAAATTCCGGAAAATACCCTAAAGAAAAGACGACCTCGCGGCGACCAGGAGCTTTTATTGTTGCTCCTGCGCTTCAGTTACGAGTTTCCCATATTTGCCTTTAATAAGCATTTTGGAGTGACCTTTCATTCTTTTGAAACCTACAAAAAATTTATTTTTAATATATTATTTATTATAAAAATTTTTTTTTTTTTACTTTAAAAATTTAAAAAATGGCGCTGAAGTTGACCCTCTCGAAAAAATAAAAGAAATTAAATAAAAAGCGTAAAAAACTTATTTTTATTATTTATTATTTTTTATCGTAAAAACAAAACCCGAAAATACTCTAAATTTTCGAGCTCTGTACCACCGGGACCCCTTAAGTTTCTCATTTTTTAGAACTCTTGCTTTTTTTTGGAAGAGCTGCTAGATTAACTGGTTGGTTCACGATGAAAGTTTCAAGATCTGGCAGTCAGCTTAAATTTTTGTTTGTAGCACAGAATTCATACACAGAAATAGTGCTCCAAAAATGCATTACCATCTCTGCGTTCAGCCTTGGGGCCTGACAGATAGGAGTTACGAAATTAACTTCACTAATATTGTGACATATTTTACAACAACAGTTAGTATGGAATTCCGAACAAAACTTTACGCACCTGGCTCATGTTTTACAAGGAAACCGCCAGTGACAGTCATATAAAATTCATTTATAACACATGGGCTGAAAAGTCCCGGGCCTAATAAATAATGCACGTTTTTTTTCAAAATTTGCTTTTTTCATCAACGGCGGCCGCCGTAGCCGAATGGGTTGGTGCGTGACTACCAGAGAAAACGTAGGTTCGAATCTCGGTGAAACACCAAACATTTTTCTAATAGCGATCTCCGCTCGGCAGGCAATGGCAAACCTCCGAGTGTATTTCTGTCATGAAAAAGCTCCTCATAAAAAATATCTGCCGTTCGGAGTCGGCTTGAAACTGTAGGTCCTTCCATTTGTGGAACAACATCAAGACGCAAACCACAAATAGGAGGAGGAGTTCCGCCAAACACCCAAAAAGGGTGTACGCGCCAATGATATATATATATATATAATTTCCATCAAGAACAACACAATCATTCCAGCGGCGCTGGGACATTTCAATACCAATTTTGTGCAACGATTTATCTTTTGTCTCAAAGTAGGCCTCAGTTTCAGCGATAACCTCTTCATTCGAGGGAAATTTCTTACCGGCGAGCGTTTTCTAGTTCTGCGAACAGCCAGTTCGCTGAGAGCCACATCTGGCGATGGATGTGGGAGCAATTCGAAGTTCAAATCATGAAGTTTTGCCATTGTTTTGACTGACCTGTGGCACGATGCGTTGTCTTGACGAAACAAAACAGTGAACGAAAGCCACACCCACTTTAAACAGCGCTTTCTCATAGTCAAATGTTGATGCAATAGAAAGCCAAACAATATTTTTATATCTTTACGATGTCAGCTAACTCACGCAACTTCACTTTTCGATCATTCAAAACGAATTATGGATTTTTGTGAAGTTTTCTGGTGTTACCACCTCATTTGGACGTCCACTGCGTTGTGCATCGTCGTCGACCCCGTTTGAAGTCACCATCGCACCATCGTTTTATTATTGTTTCTAATGGAGCGGAGCAAATGGAGTCCACATAACACTTTTCATGTCATTCCTTCGCTTGAACGTTATTTTTCCCCATTTTTCTCATCAAGAAGCAGTGTAAAATTAAAACTAGAAACTCTTTTTCATCCATTATTTTGAAAATAACAAAAGTAGCGTCACTCTTAGCACAATAACTCACGAACTAAAGAATAGAATATCATGAAATTTTAACAGCTGTCGTTTTAAGGTTAGTACTAACTGGAAAAGAGGTCAATGCAATAAAACTAGAGCCATCTATGAATTAACTCCGGAATTTTTCAGCCCACGTGTTACAACTATTTGTTGTTGTTGCTGAAGTGGTTAGCGACTAGGACCGTTTTCTACCACTGTTCTCGTGTGATGTCTTGCTTCTGTTGTCGTTTGGTTTTTTGCTTTTTTTTTTTTGTTTATCAGATCCATTTCATGAGATCGAAGAACAACAGCAAACTTTTTATCACTATGCCAGCTATGTATTTCATAAATTTGCGGAAGAAAAGGCTTACCTATAGCGATTATTGCCTCTCTCGTGCCAGAGTTCATGAGTGGTTTACACGTTTCAGAGATGGTTGTGAGGACATAAATGACAATGAAAGGGACAATACGGGCCACCCAAAATCAGTAACCACAAACTCCATCGAAATTGTTCGTAAGTTTGTGAAAAATGAACCGAAGTCACCGTTGAAATTCATGGAATCGGAGTTGAATATCTCCAAAGCATCGATTTATCGCATTTCAACTGATCATTTGAGCTTACGAAAGGTCTGTGCCCGTTTCAATTCGCACAAGTTAACTGAGGACCAAAAATTGCTCAGAATTTAACATTCGAAAGATCTCATTAAAGAGGCGAGAACTTCCTTTACAACATTGTAACTGCCGAATGGAAGGCTCGAGACGAGCCACCACACAAAAAATTACGTTTGCAGAAGTCAAAAATCAAGTCGTTGCTATTTTTTTTTTTACGATTCCACGGGAATTGTCCACAAGGGCCAAACTGTCAATGCAATTTTCTATCTCGGCGTTTTGAAGCGTTTGTTGCATCAGAACGACAGACGTCGCGAGCCTTGCAGCTACGAACTAATTTGGGCGTCTATATGCTGACACGCGTCCGGAACGGTGAAACGGCTTGAGCGGATATATGCTGACACTCGTTAACGCGTTCACGCCGGCGCGTACCACCGGTGGCTCGCACAAGATTGCTTCATGGGACGGCGTGTACCACCAATGGTACTTTATTAGACGGTACCTATGAGATGAGAAGCCATAAACGACTACCCTTATGAAAAAATTTCGTTTTATATAACCTGCAATCGCTTCCGATAGAGCGAAAAGATGTAAACGTTGCCGTCTGTCGGCGAAGACCATGAATAACAGCGCCGGCGGGAACGTGTTAAATACCATCGTTTTTGAAACGTTTCATTGTGTTGAAATAGCCCAACAGGATAAACCGGTCTTTTGCAACCCTATGATTGCTTCTCGATGAGCTGGGCTGCAATTTTTATCTTTTGACATTATTGAATTGTTTGAAGGAAATTAAAGTTCTCTAGGAATACTCCAGATATTTTTTTTTGCTTTCATTACCAGTTGCAATATAAAACACAAAACAATTCACAAAATTTTGGACGAACACCGAATCGTTCTTAAGTACATTTCAACGGCTGTAAATACCAAGCAAAAACATTATCTAACCTCTTATATTACCCTTCATGCTTTGCAATACCATTTTTGGTTATTTTGCGAGCAACTAAACTTCCATTTCCATTTCAGTGAGCCCTGTGCTAAATTAATAATAATCGAGCTCTGAGAGGAAAGGGCGCACGAGCAACAACTTGTTAGAAAACCAATTGAAATTAAACGGAAACAGATTGTCACATCTGTATAAAAGAAAAAAAAAAAAAAAGCAAAAACAAAATACACTCGTTTATCTTCAGGCATCCGCCATAGATCTTCATCAACGGTCCGCTAAGACGGCACGTAAGTGAGATAGGTAATAAATCGCTGAGTGTTAATTTGTCACACGATTTTATGTAGTTTAACAATTACAAAGACAAGTTAGGTTAAACGGAAAAATCGAAAAACTACAATGAAACAGAATAAGCGGCACACACACAAAAAAAAAAAAGAAAAACAAACAAAGCAGAAAGCAGGAAAAACAAGAAAGAAAAACAGAAAAATAAAATAAAATGTATTGACACTGTCCAGAACAACGAGCCGTGAGTATTAGCCCACAATAATGTCCGCTCGAATTGACAGCTCAACTAAAGACGAAAGAAATTGCCAAATCGCTCCACACCGATGTGGGAAAGTGGCCGAAAGAGAAATTGAAGACGGTAACAAATGGCCAACAATGCAAGTCATGCCTGGACTCTGCGATAGTTTTCCAAAGGCGAACACATAAATAAACTCAATTTAAGAGACATCTCATGAATAGGGAATAGTTATGTAGCACGAGCACAAGCAGAAGTGCGAATACATACAAATCTACGAATTATAAATGTACACGCATTTGAGACGAATGAATTAACGCATGAGTATTAGTTGCGATAAAATCGCTTACTTGTATGAATGCCTGAAGAACTACGGAGGCGTTAGGATGTGAGTGAGAGGCAGAAATTAATGCCAAAAATTGGCGTGCTTTCATTCCATAGGACCAAATGTGTTTGTCATACTCACATACGTGTGTGCTCACATAATTACTTATACAAGGTGAAGTCCAAAATAAACAAGACTGCGCTAAAATGGAAACGACATGAGCTTTGTTCTGATAACTTCGAGTTTATTTCTGCAAAATAGTCCCCTCTGGCCTCAATACAGTGTGTATTGCGTGATCTAAAAGCTTTTCGAAAGAGTGTTTCAGGTCACTGACCGGAATCCGGAATGTCCTTCAGGTAGGTAGAAGTTACAGGGATTCATGTCAGGCGAATACGGTGAGTGATTCATGGTTAAAATGCGATTTCTAGTCAAAAAATCAATCACAAGAGTGGATCGATGAGATGGTGCAAGGCTCGCGACGTCTGTCGTTCTGATGCAACGTAGGTATAGTAAAAGAATCAAGTTTTCATTCAAAGGCATTAGGAGCCCATAGTGATGAAGTCTTACCTTCCTTATAATGTAAACTTACGATCTGAGACGACGATAGAGTCAGAACGAATTTCAGTTCTTCGATTCAGTCTCTCAGTGTCACTGCCAGAGGAACCAGCAGGATTTTTATATATTTTATATTTTATCCTACGCACGATGGCTAAGCGATCTAGAGATGATACGTTAGATAGTGATAGTTCTGACGTATATTACTTTGAATCTGTCAAGACGGAAGATGATGGCATTACTTCGTCAAGTGGAAGTGAAATCCGTGCAATAAGGAATCCACTCAGGCATTTCAACGTTAGCAGTGATAGCAGTTTGTTTATAATAATTTTTTGAATTTATGAAAAATTTAATAAAGCCTTAGTTTTTATTACGTTCAACGTATTTATTTTCTTTACTGCGCACTCCAATACCCCTCGTCCTCAGCTGCTCTCACCCGTCGAGCGGCTGCGTCCCCAAAGGGTTAATGCTTTGAAATATTTTTCTGAGTATAAAAAACAGCAGAAAACGTTGCCAAAAAAAGAAAGCGCGAAAGACTGCAGACTGATTGATAGGACGATTTTTTGATTGTCAAAACCGGATCCCAGGAAGAGGACTGCCGACATCCATCGAAAAATTTTTGTTCACCTGGAAAAGACAACAGTTGCGCTTCGAATTGCAGAAGCAGAGCTTCACGGTCGACTCGACACGGAAGAAGCCATTGGTAGCAGCATCGCAACAAGAAGTTTGCTCGAGAGCACAGTAGGAAGTACGGGCGGTGGCCACAGCGTGCAGCAAGCGACCCCAAGTTCATCTAACTAATCATAAAACACGGGTGGGACCGCAACAATGGTGTGGGACCGCTTTTCATAAAACGTTGTTTACTGGTGATTTGGAAATTTCAACAAGATTTGCACATTTCTCGTTTGGCAAAAAAGGTCGTCGAAGACAATTTGATCACCTGTCCGGATTGAGCATCTTCGAGTGGCGACTTAAATCTAATAGAACATCTTTGAAACGACGTAAAAGATTCACTCAGTACGCAGAATATCACAAATTTGGATGAGTTATTTGAAAAGGCAAGACAGCGTTGGCGCTGAGGCGTCACTTGAGGTGTTCGAGAGAAATATTCTGCGGAAATTTTTTGAACCTTTGCACGTTGGCGACGGCGAGAATCGCAGGCGATCAAACGATGAGTTGTATGAGCTTTACGACAACATACATGTAGGCATAGCGCAGCGAATAATGGTCCGCCGGCTATGTTGGCTTGGTCATATCGTTCGAATGGATACGAACGCTCCGGCTCTGAAAGTATTCGATACGATACCAGCTGGTGGTAGCAGAGGAAGAGGAATGCCTCCTCTGCGTTGGAAAGAACAGGTGGATAGGAACTGGGCTTCACTTGGTATGGCCAACTGGCCATGGTTAGCACGAAAAAGAAACGGCTGGCGCCCTTTGTTAAACTTGACCAAAATCGCGTAAGCGGTTATCGCCCCAATTAAGAAGAAGATAGAAGGAAAGGCTCTCCCTCAAAAAAGCTTGCCAGCATCATTAGGCCAAGACAAGCATTTGAATAAATAGAATGTACCGTAAATAAGTATTAATACAACAGAACCTGATAATTTTTTGCACGACGAAGTCTGTGGTGATTTAACTCAAGCTTCGACAGACATGTTTTGAGAGAAGGAGAGTGTTAAATTCTCACACAATTGCTCTTCAAATAATGGGGAACAATATTGAGTTTAAATGTTTCTAAATTTGGCGAACATGCGTCCAGTAGAGCCTAAGATAAAGTTCTATTGGTTGACTCTACTTGGTATTATACCAGGACCCACAAAAAATTAACTCTATTTGTCTGTTTGTCGGTTTAAAGGACAGTGTCAATAGTTTTTTGTGTTAATTAATTTTATTAAAAAAAATTAAATTCTTAAAAAAGACCAATCTTATTCAACCCTTCAGCCACTAAGGGTTTTAGAAAGGAATTTTTGCTCTGAATACGAGTACAGAGCGTTTTTATGGATATTTTGAAAAATCGTAGTACTGAAATTGCTAGTTTACCAATAAAATAAATTTAAATCTTATTTGAAGAGCAAAAAACAAAAGACAGAAGACAAGCAATGGTTTCGTCGAAGGAATCGTGTTGCTTATGGCATCGTTTCGTGTCGTAACTGTTAACTGGCTCTGTGCTCGAAATGAAAATACAATAGTTATAAGGCAATGAAAATACAATAGTTATAAGGCCAGCCGTTCATGCTTTAAAAGAGAAGAGTGAACTATAGGCCTCTTCTATTCGCCTTTTCCCCGCTCGCTATCTCTATGCTCGATTAACTTGACGAAAAATTTACATACGAAAGCAATAACAAAGTTAACGAGTAAAATTCGCCGCTAGCGAGTATGGCTATAGCTCATTAGGCGGCACTGCCTTACCATGCAGTTCTCTTCTCGCGTTACCGACATATGCTCATTTGTTTCATCTACTCTCCACTTGCAAAGTCTTGGTGAAAAAAAGAGGCCTTATATTGCCTTTCAACTCTTGCTAACATTTGTAGTGAATGTTGATCGTCTGCTAAACATCGGTAAGTCACACAGTGTACAAAGAAAAACGTGTGACCTCGTGTAGGAGTTTACTATATGATCATATATCATATGCTATGTATGAGTATATGTATGTACTTGTATGTATAATACACACACACATAATTCAAATAGTTCTAAATGATTTCAGATATGATTTTTTCCATAACAGCACAGAATTTAATATAAAATTAAAACGGTATACTTAGACGTGACATAAAATGAGAAAAATACTAATATAATTTTGTTTTTTAACTGGCAACTAAAACCGATGGCCGGTCTTGGCCGCTACCAAAATAGTATGCCAATCGCCTCTGCATTGCGCGTGTTGACGCCAGTTAGAAACACCAGGAGCAGATAGATCGTCGTCGACTTGGTCTTTCCAATGTAAGTGAGGACGTCGTTTTTTGCGAGCTCCACCAGTGCATTTCGAAAAGAGCACCATCTTTGCTGGAGCGTCATTGACCCTTTGCTCAATGTGACTTAACCAACGCAGCCGCTGAATTCTAATGCGCTTCACTACGTCGATGTCGGCGTATGGCTCGCGACTCCATCCTATTCGATATGCATCATTCGCGCAAATCGGACCATATATCTTGCGAAGAATTTTTCTCTCGAAAGCTTCTAATAACCGCCCACCGGTGTTCGTCAATGCGCCATATAGTAAGACCGGGAGGATGAATGATTGATAGAGCTTCTTTTTCGTGCATCGAGAGAGGGTTCTGCTTTTCATTTGCCTACACAGCCCAAAGTAGCACCTGTTGCCAAGAGTTATTCTTCGTTGGATATCTTGGCTGACGTTGTTGTTGAAGTAGACAAAGTACTTGACTACGCCAAACTCGAAATTGTCAATCGCAACCTGCTGTCCAATACGCGTCGTGTTTTTGTTGCTGACACAAGGTATTTTGTCTTGCCCTGGTTTACCGCACGACCCACTCGACGGGATTCCTTTTCAAGATTGGAGAAAGTTGCACTGACTGCCAGCTGACTAATGCCAACAATGTCGATATCATCAGCGTAAGCGCTTTTGTCGAAAATTATTCCAGAAATGTTGATGTCGGTGGCGTGGAGAAATCAATTGAAATCAATTGAAAACAACGCATGATAAGTGTCTGAAAGCCCTAAAACTGATATAAATACGTTGCAAAATACGTGTCTTCTTATTTTTCATAACTTATCCGAAAATCACTATGAGATCTCAGAGCTTAAACAGTTTTTAATTTTATTTGCAAACTGTAATTAAAGAAACATCACTGATTTTTGCTACTAAAGGCACCATACCACACTTTAGAGAAAACAGAAATGTTACAAGAACACTTAGTCCAACTGAGCAGCTTTAAAGATATCGAAAACTAAGCTGTCTACGGAAGTTGAGGTATTTGAGAATACCACAAAAACCGGCTTAATACTTTTAACCGATTAGGGGTAGTCAGAGGACCGAAAAAATTATGATTTTCAATAAAATAACAAAAAACAAATGCTAAATCAAGTTACGAAAATGGTAATCTGGTCATACTGGATCTAAAATCACGTAAGTAGTCGTCAAATTCGCTGAGCGCAAAGTAACGGGACCACGATAGGCGCCACCTCATTATTCTTTCCATCATGCAGCTGTACAACCTCACCTCGCAGCCGCCGTTAACTCTATACCCACAACTCCTCTCTCATGGAATGAGCAAATCCAAACTGCAATTGATCTAATCAGCATTTCTCATCCCACCACTTGTCTGGTAGCTCTCACAAGCGCAACAACAATCACAGCAGTTACAACATCAGCATCAACAAACAGAACCGCTACTACAAACTCTTCAATTTTCCCATACTCACCAATCATGTCTACATGCCCAAACATAGTTATGCAGGCAAAAACAGGTGAGAACAACAAAGAACTTTCTCTTCCAAAGAGAATACATAATTCTCCGGATAAGAATATAGAAACAACAATAACCACCAAAAAACATAAAACATTAGCAAACCAAAAAAAAAAACAATTACAACCTACTGGTTAAGTAAACCAACAAATAACAAAACAATCCAGCATACTCTGACATCAGATTTGATATACTCTCTCCCATCAGCAGATAGGGCAAACTCCAGGCGGCTCAAACGACCAACCGCAACTGAGCTGATAACTAGAATAATTTAAAGCTATGTACATACACTTGTAAACTCACACAAAAACTTAACCAAAATGTAATATTGATAATGATTA
Source organism: Anastrepha obliqua (assembly GCF_027943255.1). Classification (NCBI taxonomy): domain Eukaryota; kingdom Metazoa; phylum Arthropoda; class Insecta; order Diptera; family Tephritidae; genus Anastrepha; species Anastrepha obliqua. The sequence goes on along the minus strand of NC_072892.1, from coordinate 143,306,945 downwards.
ATGTTATGAAATCCAAGCTGTAGAAAGAATTACTTAGTGTTAATAAAGGAGGCATAAAAAAAATTTATTTATTTATATGTATTTATTTAAAAACATAGCATTATTACATCACGTTTCGACTAGACTTTAGCAAAATTTCAAAAAAGAAAATTAATAATTGTAAAAGTTATCGCTGTTTGTGTGGAGCCCGTTGCTCCAGAAGTCCCTTGGGGTGATCATCACAAGTCCTTTGAGATTCATCTAAAATCAATCGGATAAGAGAAATTAGATTTATTAATAGATCATTTTGTGCCTGATCGAAGCTTTAACAATATGGCAGCCTCAGGAAATATTTTGCAGATTTTCGAGAAAAAACCGACAATTAATTGTTAAAAAAAATCGAGCTTTTTGAAAAAAAAATCCTTCGATCAGGCACGAGTTTTTTATGTTTTTCAAAAGCAGTATAAACTGTATTGAAATCTACCAATTGGTTTTTACGTTATAGTAATCACCAGTTCAAAAAACATAGTTTTGAGAAAAACGCATTTAAAGTTTTGCTATCGCCCGAGCGGCCTTTGTTCTTCTTCTTCTTAATTGGCGCTATAACCGCTTACGCGGTTTTTGCCCGAGTTTAACAAAGCGTGCCAGTCGTTTCTTTCTCGTGCTAACCGGCGCCAATTGAACACACCAAGTGAAGCCAAGTCCTTCTCCACCTGATCTTTCCCACGCAGACGAGGCCCTTCTCTTCCTCTACTACCACCAGCTGGTACCGCATCGAATACTTTCAGAGCCGGAGCGTTTATATCCATTCGGACGACATGACCCAGCCAACGTAGCCGCTGGATCTTTATTCATTGCGCTATGTCTATGTCGTCGTAAAGCTCATACAGCTCATCGTTCCATCGCTTGCGATATTCGCCGTTGCCAACGTGCAAAAGTCCAAAAATCTTACGCAGAATCTTTCTCTCAAACGTGTTGAGAGCCTTTTAGAGTGTTAGTTTTGTTCGTCGATAGAGGACTTTACTACTCAGTGGCCTACTTCCTCCAAAGTAGCACTTGTCGGCAAGAGAGACTCTACGTTGGATTTCAAGGCTAACATTCTTTTCGGTGTTATTGCTGGTTCCTAAGTATACGAAGTCCTTTACAACCTCGAAATTATAACTGTCAACAGTGACGTGGGTGCCGATACGCGAGTGCGCCGACTGTTTGTTTGAAGACAGGAGGTACTTCGTTTTGTCCTCCCATTCGCTTTGCCTCTTTATCCAGTTTGGAGAAGGCAGAACTAACAGCGCGGTTGTTAAGGCCGATGATGTCGATATCATCGTACGATCCTCTCCAATATCAGGTTAAAGACACGACTCACCCTGTCTGAAACCTCTTTGGTATCAAACGGCTCGGAGAGGTCCTTCCCAATTCTGTCGGCACTGCTGGTGTTGAGCAATATCATCTTGCATAGCCGTATTAGTTTTGTGGGGATACTAAATTCAGACATCGCGGCATGCAAGTAACTTCTTTCCGTACTGTCGAATGCAGCTTTGAAATCGACGAAAAGATGGTGTGTGTCGACTCTCCTTTCATGGGTCTTTTCCAAGATTTGGCGTATTGTAAATATTTGGTCAATTGTAGACTTTCCAGGACTAAAGCCACACTGTTAAGGTCCAATCAGTTAGTTGACGGTGGGCTTCATCCTTTCACACAATACGCTCGCTAGAACCTTATAGGCGATATTTAGAAGACTAGGCATGCTTTCATCCAACCATATTTTGCATAGAAGCTGATGCATGCACGTTATCAGCTCTCGCCGCCCTGTGCGCCGCGACTTTTGTGTTCTTTAGCCACGTTATCGCTGTTCTCACCTCCTCATGGTTGGGTAGCGGAACGTTGATTCCATCGTCGACGATTGAGGTATCAGCATCTTCACATTCTCTGTGACATGCGCAGCTATCACTGTTTAACAGGTTCGAGAAGTATTCCCTTCATAATTTAAGATTGCTCTGGATGTCAGCCACCAGTTCGCCGTATTTGTTCTTACAGGAAAACGCCCCGGTCTTAAAACCTTCTGTAAGCCGCCGAACTTTCTGGTGGAATTTTCGGGCGTTGTTCCTGTTGGCCAGCATCTCAAGCTCTTTGCACTCACGTATTTCGGCCTCTCGTTTCTCGAGCGCCCTTTGTTAATTATTGAATAACTCAAAAAGTATTTGTCGAATTCACTTCAAATTTTCACACAATATTTTTAGGATATTATACTTTAAGAAAATGCAATGCAAAAAATCTAATTTTTTTTAAATTCTAATTACCCCTATCTCCGTTGGAATTATCTCGGAGTATCTCCTTCGGAATGAAAATACCAATTCAACTAGGAAGACCACAGTTAAGTTCGCTAATGTGTCAAAAAACTTAGAACTGATTTACTGCGTTTTAAAATTCTGCGCACAATTATGTATGTATGTGTGTAGATATTTAAAAAATTGTAGTCAAAGGCGGCAATTTAATTTCCGTCTTTTATTTTATATCTCACACCACAAGAAACTCAAAAAAAAAATATCAAAAGCAAAATGTGAATTTAGCAATCTAAAATATTACCACACATTCACGCTTCACTTGACTTTTGACCAACACGGAAGCAGAATTGCCAATAAACGAATAGCATGCCGTTCTCAGATTAGCGCCTGCTGTTGCGGATCGAGGCCCAAGGGGCAGGTTGGAGACGCAAATGGAAATCAAATGAGCCAATATACGGCTAGAACAGAACATTGCGGTGGAAATCGAGCGTACAAAGCGTACAAGTTGCAAATGCCCGCACACACAGGAAAACACTAAATACTATTACTTAATCTAAATGTGTGCCATATACATACAAGCACTTACAAGCACACATGCATGTACGCATGGCTGTATGTGTACGTATGTATGAATTTGTAAAGTCGCACAAGCCAGTTCGTCCACATGTTGATCCTTAGTGTTGGGGGAGAATTAAAAAGCGTCTACTTCTCAAAGTTTTCAACTGCTTTAAAGCGTGTTAAATAGCAAATATCGAGGCGTTTACTGGCTTGGTTGAGGATATGAATTTAGTTGTGCGTACACGTCGCACACACTTACATATGCAGACATACACGTAAGTACCTTTGAATGTAATGGCGGGCCTAGGCAGTCAACTGCGGCTTAGCCTCATATCGTGGCGGCCGACTTGTGTTGGCAATATTTATGACCTGCCTGAGAACAGCAACACGCCTGCCATGCAAGAAGCTAAAGCGAGTTGAGTGGTAGCAAAGTGTTTGGGACGGGTGCGTTGTGTTGAGTAGCGGCAGCCGCAACTGTGTTTGCTAGTGGCGTGACCTGATATCGAATTACTTCAGTTTTAGTTTCCTTTCGAATTGGAAAATGACTGCATGACTGCGCTATTGGCCGCAATACAAAATTCTAACTACACATATTTATGTGTGTGTGATATGTGATATTTACATGTGTGTGTATGTGTTCATGTGTATGCGCTTGTAATCGCAATCGCCTTTGTGCGCGCCATAGAAAAATCAAAGGGCGTTCCTAGCCTATCGCCTCGTAACACAAGCGATTTGACGCTAAGCGCACGCACACACACACATATAGTACACGCGTTGTGGCCATTGATGATTTCTAATATTGAATGGCTCACGGAATCGGTTATGTTTATTTTATCAAGTAAGTAAATTGATTTGATTTCCGCCTAACAGGTGATTTCCGATACACATTTTCAAAGTGATTGGATTAGGTGTTGCTGTGTGTGTGTGTGCTTATGTATGGGTAAATATTGACCCACAATAAATAAATACACATGTATGTATGTGTTGTTGTCTGCTTGAGAGCAATGTAGAGATTGAATTTTCTACACGTTCTTGAATTAGTTATGCATTTACATTATTAATACTGCAGTACGGAAGCAGTGATTTGTTTCCCGATTATGGCACATTTATTATAGAAGAAATGCATTGCATTAAGCGGGTATCCCTGTAGAAATAACAAATTCATTAGGTAAATATTGGTAATGGATGTTCATCTAGGCGTTGTATTATTAAAAATTGAAAAAGCGAGGGGAAGTTGTTGGGCATGCGGCCGCCTCAACCAAATGGCTGTGTGCGTGACTGCCATTCTGATGTTGATCTTGGACTCGCTGCCCATAAATATTAATTTGGGGAAAAACAAATCGATTATTTTCTCTGTAGATGGCTGTGGTGATCGATATCTCGTGAAGTATCGATCAAACAATTTAAAGTTTATGCTCTTTGTCACGGTGACATTTCACAATAAGTAATCCTTTTGCTGTTTTTTGTCATGATTCAATAATACAAGGTTAAGTAAAGTTTGACAACTGATTTCGGATGCTACTTAATCCATTGATGCAATTTGGAAGCAAGGGAAAAAAGGGAATAAGTTTATCCCCTTTCTGAAAATGTAGTAAAAAATTGAAAAAGGTCGTTGTAAGCCATAAAATAATTTTATGTTATTTTATAACTGGTACTTAATTATTTATATTTTTAACTTAACTATTCCCATGGATTTGTGTCATATATATACAGTCCAATCGTGATAGTCCGACACATACGTGACCGAATCGTTGTCGGATTATCAAATATTCCGGACTACCGAAGGTTCCATTTAATGACACGAAAAGACAGAAAAAAATCACATCAACACCGTCAGAAATCGCGAGAGAACTGGCGTCGTTCAAATTTAATGACAAATACGTTGTGACCGGGAAACAAAACACAATCCCGTCCTGCTGCTCTGCTACGATTGATCAAAATAAAATAATGCCAATTGCATCCATAGACGTTATGAGGTTGTCGGATTACCGAACGTGTCGGATTAAGAAATGTCGGACTATCACGATTGTACTGTATGTATTTTGACCATGCATCGGATTGGAATCTATATGTGCCACTTGTGAACCTACACTGAAGTAATAAATAAAACAAATAGTGGAAACTCTTAACAAGGAAAAACCACTTTTATTTCGTCACGCCCGCTATTCATACATTTGATTTTTTAACGAGATTACCTGCAAAGTTACAAGTATAAAATCTGTGTTAAAAAAGATAAATTTATATATACGCAGAAACACAAGTAGACGGCCAAACAATAAAAGCGTAGCTCCAATTATAATCAAATTGAGCTCTGCTGCAGATCGCTCTCAACTGCTGAAAGCTGTAGCTAAATTCTGCAAAGATAAGAGACGAGCACTTTCTCTTAGTGATGTCGGCGTCAGTATTGAAGGGAAGCTATTTATCCACGAATGTCTTACAAGAAAAAATCGCGAACTAATGCGTTTGGCTATGCAGTATAAAAAGCAAAAGCGTCTAACGTCAGTTTTCTCTGTTCGTGGGCAAGTGTTTGTTAGAGCTCGACCCCAAACTGATGCTGATGCTTTCCATTTCAATTCAACCGGGCTATTCGGGTCATGTTCTTCGATTTCGATGTAACTGAAATATGTTGCTCTCTGCTCAAAATAATGAGACACGTATTTTTTTGTTCGCCCGAAAAAATTTTTTTTCAAGATTTATCGGCAATTTTGTTTTTCCGCTCAAACTCGATTTTTTTTTCATTATATAAGAATTTTTTTTTAAATGCTCATAACTTAGTCAAAAATGAACCGATTTTAATGATTCTGGGTTCAAAATGATCGTCATTACTTACACGAACGACTTCATGCAGAAACAATTGCAAAAAAGTAATTGAAAATTTTTTATTTTGCAAAAAACAAAAAGTGCAAAACAGGTTTTTTACTCAAAAATTCATTACTCAAAAACAACTCATTTTACAATAGCTACTGCGCATTCAGCTTAATTGAAGTTTGAGGTGTTCTCTTGATTTGGAAAAAGTTATAAAAAAAAAAAAAATAGAAATGACCTCTCAGTGATATTTGATAAATTAGCGGAATTCCACATCTCCTATGAACATATTATTGTGTGTGGTGATTTAAATGTAGACCTTCTTTGTGATAATTTTTCTTCCAGGAGTTTGATAGATAGTTTCCAATCATTAAGAATTTCCTTAATCAATGAATATGCTACTCGCTTTGCACCCCACTGCAAACCAAGTCTTTTGGATGTATTTTGCGTCAGTGACAGTGATTACGTCAGTCATATTGATCAGCTTCCTATGGCTGGAGTTTCCGACCACGAGATGATATTCTTATCTTACAACATCCAGTTCAACAGACGCAATCAAGTAAAGTAGATATTTTTTAGAGACTTTAAGCTTATTCAGCATGATCTCTTAAATAAGGAGGCTGCCGAGCTTAATTGGAATATGTGTCGGTTATTCACAACATTGGATGAAAAACTGCAACATTTCAATGCTTTAGTCAGCTATCTATTTGATAGGTTTGTTCCGATGCGTAAAGTTGAATTAAAACTTGTTAGATTACTCATTGCTCCTCATGTATCACACGCTGAATTACTATATTGCAGGCTTGATAATAATTCGAAGCAAAAATTGCAAATCGCTTTAAATAATGCAGCGCGTTTCGTGTTTGAAAAAAAAAAAATCAAATAAATTGAAATTGAAATTGAAAGATGCGAAAGTCTAAGCAAAATGGAATAGGCAAAACAGTATTGCCTGCTAACTTTTTCAGCAAAAGCTTTAGTTTCTACGCTTTTGAGTACTTTTTCTTTAGAATTTGCTCTGAAATATAAAGTAGCTTTTCCAAGAGGACAACACGGATTTATTAAGTAGCTTCAAGATGGCTAACACGGGGTGAAATTAGGCTACTTACATCACCTTTAATTATTGCTTCATGGTTTTTTGTTTATTTCTTCAGTTGTGAGTTGCAGGGTGCTAACAAGGGAAATCAGCAAATAGAAAATTCGGTACATTTTAAAGTTTTTCTTTGATTAAGGGGGGCCTCTTACCAATGCCTTCAAAAAAAGGTGTTTTTTCTCAATTTTTTTTCGAGGCGAAAAAAGCGACACACGAGAATAATCTTTTGTATTTATTTGAAGGAATGATTGAAGAGTAATAAACAATTTTTGAACATAAATAAAAAAACCGAATGGCGGACATATGACGGATCTCGCACAGCATCTCGTTGCGCGCTAGTAAAACGGCGTGTAAGATTGCGGTCGTAGTTTTCACCTGAAACACAAAAGAAAACGAGGGCTTTCCCGCATATTAGACTGCTCTTGTATAAAAATATGAAAAAATGAACACACAATTAATTATTGACACAAATTGCTTTTTTCCGCTATTTGTTTTTCAAAAAAGGTGTTAAATAACATTAAAAAATGATTTTTTTTTTGTATTTTATTAGTTAATTAGTTGCGCATTGTAATAATCTTTTTATAGATTATCGTTAAAACGATAACTTCCGTCGTTTTTTTTTTAATCTTACACGCCATTTTCAAAAACATGGTTTTGAGAAAACGTGTTTCAAAGTTTTCAGAAGGTAGACAGTATGCTCACACGAGGGACGGTACACAGGCCTGTAACTCCGCAATAACTTTGAATTTTTTGAGGGCATATTCTCCAATAATATATCTATCGATTGCAATAAAAAAAAATCGATTTTTTGAAGTCGACTGATAAGAGGCCCCCCTTAAGGCACAAGTGCAAGCCAGGCCACTGAAGTTATGGTGGTGCTTATAATACCGATACTGCAACAGAAAATTTCGTGCAATTTTGATTTCATCGATTCCGTTCAGGTATTTCTAATGGTCGATACAATCACGAAAATGTCGATAAAATCACAGAAATAACTGAAGTTGACTGGCATATTAGTAATCGGAACATAGCCCAGTAGCTAAAAATCGACCATAAAACAGTTTTAAACCATTTCCGTCAAAAATGAGCGCAAAAATAATTGATTTCTTTTTCTCCAAACTACAGGGTCCGGCATTCGAAGTGAACCCATCAAAAAGGCCATAAATTTAATTTGGAAACACCCTTTTACACCCTTTTTTGGGTGTTTGGCCAAGCTCCTCCTCCTATTTGTGGTGTGCGTCTTGATGTTGTTCAACAAATGGAGGGACGTACAGTTACAAGCCGACTCCGAACGGCAGATATTTTTTTATGAGGAGCTTTTCCATGGCAGAAATACCTCGAAAGTTTCCCATTGCCTGCCAAGGGGCGACCGCTATTAGAAACATGTTTTTCTTAATTTTGGTGTTTCACCGAGATTCGAACCTACGTTCTCTCTGTGAATTCCGAATGGTAGTCACGCACCAACCCATTCGGCTACGGTCGCCGCGTTTGGACAATTACTTTTATGCAATTCGAAGTAAAAAATTTGTGAAAATAATGCAAAATTGAGAATAGATAAATTCACTTTTGCTCGATATGACCACCGTTTGTCTTGGCTATGGCCTTTGAGACGGCCCAAAAACGAATCGCAAGCTGCCCGAATGTAACTTGCAGGTATTTCGGTCCACTCGCGGAGAATGGCTTTTTTCAGCACTTCAAGACTGGGTGCTCCACAATTGTGTGGACGTTATGAAGTTCGGAACGTTGTTTTTTAGCCATTCTTGATTCACTCGAGCTTTGTGAGACGACGCCGAGACCTGTTGGAACGTCCATGATCTGCCACCGAAATATTTGCCAGTCCGCGGCTTCAAAGCAACCTGCAGAATACGTTCCCGATAATATTCAACATTTACCTTAGAGCTAGGTTTGATAAAAATGATTAGGGAGCGCCCCTCTGCGGTTACAGTGGCCCTAACCATTACCTGTGGAGGGTGCAGCCTCCTGTTGGCCAATCAATGACTCATATTCTCATATGAACGGTCGGTCCAAAAATCCCCGCCCGTTTTTGGAGTTTACGAATTGCTCAATTTGAAAATTTTCTCGTCAGAAAACCCAATGTTCGGAAATTGACCGCTTTCGGCCAACCGAAGCAACTTCTTCGCTCTCTCAAGTCTGACTTGTTGCTGCTTTGGTGTGAGATCAGGAGCCTTTTGGACCTTGTAAGGCTTGGCTTTGAGTTCATTTTTCAGTATGCGGCGAATGCGACGGTATTTTCAGTTTTTTCACATTTCACGTGATGTTGCAGTCTTTTGATGAACACCTCCATGACGTTTCGCGATACCATTAGTATCATTGTAACGAGTAATGTTGTGATAAAAAAAACTTACATCAGTTGCACGAGTGGGCTGAAGTTGATTACACTTCGAGTGCCGGACCCTTTATAGTAGTTCTAAATCCTTCTTAAGAATGGCATCTAAAAATATATAGTCAGTCACACCTTATTTGGTACAGATCTGTTTTTTTTTATAAAGTGTTCTACAGGGTTTGATTGAAAAGTAATGAGCCTTTCCGCGCGAATCGGCTGGTGGGGGAAAATGATCGTTGGACCTTCCTCTTCCACTAGAAACCGGTCCCAGTTCGCTGGCAACAGCGGCGCAGTCAACATCGCTCCGCGCGTGAAAGCTGTTTTAAAAGTGTGTTAGGATTTTGCAGTGGCGAAAATGAAGCGATCGTTGGAGCAACGTTAATCGATCAAATTTTGCGTAAAGCTAAACAAACCAAGTACCGAAACCATTGGGCTACTCAAGAAGACTTACGGGGACCAATCTCTGTCCACTGCCCAGGTAAAACGGTGGCACAAGTCGTTCAAGGAAGGCCGGGAGGACGTCGAAGACGAACAGCGATCTGAAAGGCCTTCGGCGACGCAAACAGACGAAGATGTGAACTGGGTTCGTGAATTTTTGAACATTGACCGTCGTGCTAGTCTACGTGAGATCAGTGAAGATTTAATTTCAACTGATTACAATGTGCGGGAAATCGTGACTGGAAAACTTGAAATGTGCAAAGTGTATGCCAAATTTATTCCAAAGGTTTTGACTGATGAACAAACCGCCTTCCTCTGCATTAGCCAAGATGGGGGTTCCGGTGCTTCCCCACCCTCCCTACAGCCCAGACCTGTCCCCTCCGGACTTCTTCTTGTTCCCGCGCCTGAAAATAAAGCTGAAGGGGAGGCGTTTCGACTCCATCGAGGCTATCCAAAAAACTGTGACAGCCGAATTGAAAGCGATTCCGGCGGATGAGTTTAAAAAATGTTTCCTGCGGACCGCTACCAGCGGTGTATTGACGCTCAAGGGTCCTATTTTGAAGAATATTAGTTTTATAAGCCAAAAGGTTTAATAAAACTGCTTAAAAAAAAAAGGCTCATTACTTTTCAATCAAACCCTGTATATTTCATAGTATTTAGCGAAAATGGAAAAACAAAGTATGCAGATATTTTACGCATTTTGTTTTATTTCATTTCTCAACAAAAATAGAAAAACATGTCCACTTATTTCATTGTAATGCAAACAAAAAAAAAACAAAAAACAGAGCATTTACGCCGCTACAAAACTTTTCACAAAAATCGTATCTGTATCAAATAAGGTGTGGGTGACTGTATATTAGGCCGGGTCGATTTGTGGGGAGGTAAAAAAATCGCCCATTGCTCTGTGAAAATCATATTCTAGGGATCAAAATAAGAAACTTTGCCGAAGGAACCATACCTCTAAAACGAGTTCTGATGTCCCCCAATTTGGGTCGAACTTTTTAGTTTCTTTTCTCATGTAAAGGCCAAAAATGGTGATATTTTGAAATTATTGTATGGGGAACCCCCCAGGGGAGTTCCAGGGGGTGTGCCACTGGCTAGAATACGATTTTCACAGAGCAATGAGCGATTTTTAAATCGACCCGCCCTACTATATATTGTCAAGGAATAAAAAAAATGTCCCATTGAATAAATGAAACTTACTCAATTTTATTGTTTCCTATAGCATATAAAAATTTAGTTTACGACAATATTTAATTTATTTAAAAAAAGTGTAGTTCTTTAATTAAAAAAAATTGATTAATTGACGTAATTATTGCGTTTAAAAAATACCCATTTTCCATCATTCTCCACCCTGCAAGTTCTTATTTATGAGATCTGCAATATTATCAGCGGCATCGTCATTTTCTTCCCAAATGTATTCCACAGTTGGTACATCAACCTCACTCATAGGATCAAAATAGTAATTGTAGTCAAAGTGGTTGCAGGGATTATTAAAGTTAAAACGATTGTAGGCTGCTAGATTTGCTGGCCTAATATAAGGGGGAAACCTGTGATAACGTGGCATCATCTTTAGTTGGTTCCGACGCGACTTAAGGAGTTTTCGTTGTAACTTGAGTAAATCTTCAACATCGGCCGCAGACAAAAGTTTTGGTTTATTTTGCTTTTGCTCTTGATTTTTGCTTTTCACACCTTCCATATCATCGACGAAAGCCGAATTCAACAATGCTTCACTATATGGAATGTCCCCGCACTCAATTATTTGAAAACTCGCAAGACGTTGATTCTTTTTCACAGTGTTGGTTTGAGGTCTCTTTGACTTTATAGGTATTGACGCCACGTCAACGACTGGTTCGGTTTCTTCGAAGCTTGAATGCATATCTTCGTTTGTACGATGAAATTCTATATGAAGAAATGGGAAAATTGAAGAAAACGATTGTAATTAAGTGAACAATAGAGTGTGTGAAATGGAAAGTGCAAATTTTGTTTTTGAATAACTTTTTCACTAAAATGATTTTGAAATTTTACTTTTTTTTTTTGGAAATTTCATGCTGCAATTAACCATTAAACAGGTTGGTAGAGAGTGTGAGGCAACAAAATGGTACGGAAGCGCTAGTTGGATTCTGGATTAATCACCACTTTAACCAACCAATCAACCAAAAGTCTCAGTCTTTCATGAGTTTTGCCTTAAGAATGTGGGAAATTTCGCAAAATGTTTATTTTCTATTTCTTGTTATAGAATCGACATCGGAAGCGGAAGTATCCAGCCTGCAGAAACCAAGTCAACTTCAACATGAGTCAATAGGAAGTAAAATTATAATTTATATCTAACTACATTTTTTTGTAGATACATTAAATAAAAAAAATAAAAATCGTGTTGAACTGCTCTGGGAAAGAAGAACATCAAAATCACTTCTGAATGGCCTACTAGTCCAAGAGTGGAAATGTTTCTGGAAATCGCATGAATTATCCGATGTATCAAAGCTGAGAGTTTTATTTTGTGTTTTTTTTTTCTAATGGGAACATCACTTTCAAAAAAAATACCTTGCCAATATCGTACTCACTTGGCTTTGATATGTTATAATATATGAGAAGAAGAACATTAAAGATAATTCACTTACTTGACATGAGTTCTTTTGGATGGCTTTTGGATGGCTTCTTAAAGCGTTTTCGTGAATCCGATGCATCGTTTTTCAGCGACAAATTACGAAGCCCTTTAAATGCCAAATTTTTATATGTGAACATACATTTTTCTATCATCACAACTTATCGTGTCACACTCACTTTCTTTCTGCTTAGTCGTATCACGCACTTTCACATCCGATTGCACCGCCAACAAAACTCTGTGCTTATGATCGTACGATGCCAAAGATTCCTCTTTCTCCAATTCGCTCATAACATCAGTGCCATTCACTAAAAGCGGCGAAGTTTCATTGTTTGTTTCATTGAGCTTTGCATTTGTTTGCTCACTCCTCCGCGCTTGTCTTGAGTGTTGCGCAACCATTGGTGCCAGCGTTGTCGCAGCTACAGCGACGGGTCTCCACTTTGCTGGCTGCAGCATTCTTTGTCCACCAAAATTAGAGCACACACAACAACACAGCACAAATACTAAGTAAATCGCTTTCATTGTCGCGATAATTATTTAGTTGTAAAGCACTCACAGGTGTAATTTAATATTACAATTAATTGTACCGTTAGCTGGCACACGTCTGCTACCAGCGCTGAGCAGTATCTTTGGCTGATGTCTTCTCGAATGGGCTATTTATGGTAATCTATGAGCGAAGTCTACGTGATGTGTGGCTGATTTTCACATTAGAAAAATTTTGACTTAAGAAAAATAACACGATGTTGATGAATGCAGTCAATGAATGGGCTGCATGATTTCTCTGCTGCTTGCACTTCTTTAAGGTTTTGTTGTTTCTTTTGCAAAGGCTGATGTTAGAAGCACCAACTTCCCTAATAACACACGAACAAATGAACAGAGATAACTTAAGTGATGGTCCAAGATTGTCCAAAGTTTTTAAAGTATACAAAACCAAAATCAGCGTCTACAAAAACAACATGCGACATTATAAAGTCGCTTTTTGTGTAGGTGGTTGGTTATGTTGACCTTCCTGCGCAATGACTTCCTCTTTTTATTAAGCAACTGCAAGAAACTATTTTCCAAAATTTACTTATAAGTGTCCAGATATGAGTGAAAAGTGGGTAAAATTAGAGTATTGAGCGGATTTTGCAGAAGTTTCATGGCGCATAGATAAATAAACGAAAGCAGCTTAAGAATTAACACACAACACTGGATTGAGTAGCGGAAATAAAAGCCCAACTTAGGCAGTCGGAATTGGTGTACTTGAACCCATACTTTCTGTTTCACCACTTCAGCAGTCTTTCGCGTCTGCTGCACTGAACAACTTTTTTTTCGATATTGAAATACCTCCAAAAATTAATTTTATTTTTTTTTTTTCAAAAACCTCGGATAATAGAAGAGTCTAAGCTTAAAAGATCTGCACAATAATTGTTAATTTTTTTAATTACTAAATCAATTATAATATCAAAATGATTTTTTCTAATAGCTGTCGCCCCTCGGCCGGCAATGACAAACGTCCGAGTGTATTACTACCATGAAAAAGCTCCTTATAAAAAATATTTGCCGTTCGGGTTCGGCTTACTACTTTAGGTCCCTTCATTTGTAAAACAATACGAAGGAGCTCGACCAAACACCCAAAAAGAGTGTATACCCTATGATCAAAAAGTACCGGGAAGGTGATGTTGGCTGTTCTCTTCGATTGCCAAGGCGTAGTGCACCATGAATACTTTCCATCTGATCAAACAGTCAATAAAATATCCGTTTGAAGCGTTTGAGAGATGCTGAACGTCGCAAACAGCCGGAAATGTGGGCAAAAAATGCTTGGATTTTGCATGGTGATAACGCGCCATCGCACCGAGCCCAAATTGTGCTGGATTATTTGACCAAACACCAAGTAAATACCATCGTGCAAGCACCGTATGCACCTGATATGGCCACGTGCGACTTCTTTTTGTTTCCCAAGCTGAAATTACCACTTCGTGGAAGGAGATTTAAGTCGATAGAGGAGATCAAGGAGAATGTGACGAAGGAGCTGAAGGCCATCACTTCGTCGGCCTACCAGGGTTGCATGGAGGACTGGGTTAAACGTTGGCGCAAGTGTGTTGCTTCAGACGGGTCATATTTTGAAGGAGATAAAATAAATTTGCCTGAAATTTAACTCTGTTTTGTTTTATTTAAACATTCCCGGTACTTTCTGGTCATAGGGTATAAATGAACGGAACGGAGTTCTGTTGATATTGCAAAAATAAAATTTTAGAGGTTGAATTTTTTAAGAAAAGAAAAAGTTAAGAAAATAACTTCTCACTGATGCCTTAGAAGTCTCATTCGTTCGAGAATTGGCTGACCTGTTACGGTTTCATTTAAACCTATCTTCAAAAAAAAAAAATTGCATCAAAAACTTATTATGTTGTTTCCGTTCATGAAATTTTGAAAAAATTTCATCTACATATTTTCCAAAAGTACTTCAAAAAGCGTCACATGTATTTCAGAAACCAGAAAATATTCTTCAGAATACTCGATTGTGCTTCAAAAGCCGTGAAATATATTCCATAATAGTCAATTGTAATTTAGAATTTCCATTTGCTAAACAACATCAAGACGCACGCCACAAATAAAAGGAGAACCTCGAAACTAATTTAAAAACAGTAAAATGTATTTCATAATAGTCAATAGTACTTCATAAACCGTAAAATGCTCTTCGAATATATTGTAAAACAAAAATTACACTTCGCTGTAAAACGCAATACGAGGTGTGTTCAAAAAGTATCGCGAATTTTGTGTTTTTTTCCAAAAATTATTTATTTATTCATTAATATCTATTTTGGCCCCTTCAAAGTAATCCCCATGAGATATTATACACTTGAGCCAACGATTTTTCCAATCTTCGAAGCACTTCCAAAAATGATTTTTTATCTTGTTCTCCTTCGATGCCGTCTTTATCTCGTCAATCGTCGTCCTTTCATGTGCCTCTTCAGTTTCGGGAACAAGAAATAGTCACAGGCGGCCAGATCTGGGGAATACGGTGGCTGTGGCATCATTAGTGTGTTATTTTTGGCCAAAAAGTCGCGCACAAGCAACGATGTGTGAGCAGGGGCGTTATCGTGATGCAAGAGCCAATTTTTGTTCTTCCACAAATCCGGGCGTTTCTGGCGGATTGCTTCGCGCAAATTGCGCATAACCGTTTTACCCTGTGGCAAGAACTCATGATGCACAACGGCCCTGCAATCGAAGAAAACGGTAAGCAAAACGTTTGCATTCGACCGAACTTGGCGCGCATTTATCGGTCTTGGTTCATGCGGCAGCTTCCATTCAGATGATTGAGCTTTCGGTTTCCACGTCATAACCATAAACCCACGATTTGTCACCAGTTATGACCCTCTGCAGCAAATTTGGGTCGTCGCGGACAGAGTCCAACATCTCATTAGCAATGTTCATGCGATGCTGCTTTTCCTCGAAATTGAGCAGTTTTGGAACGAATTTTGCGGCGACCAGCCTCATGCCCAAATCATTGAAAAGCATCAAATGGCACGAGCCAATCGATATGTCTAGCTCCTCAGCAACTTCTCTAATGGTGATTCGACGATTGGCCAATACCATTTTCTTCACTTCATAATTTTTTTCGTCTGTTGTTCAAGCGCTCGGGCGTTCGGCACGCCGGCACGCTTTTCGTCGTTCACATCCTCTCGGCTCTCCTTCTGAGAACATTTTGTACCACCGATAAACGTTGCTTTGGTCCAAAGTAGTTTCTCCGTATGACACAGTCAACATTCGGAATGCATCCGCACACTTAATTTCGCTTTTCACACAAATTTGATACAGGTTCTTTAATCCAACTTTTTGGATAGGTAAAAATCGAAGACGAGCCGAAACACGTGCAAGCAAAGCAGTTGTCAACAATTAACTGAATATTCATAATGGCCGAACTCGTCGGCATGAGTGGGAGACATGAGTACCAACATATCGCCACAAAAAAATTGAAATTCGGATATACGTAACCTGCGAAAATTTAAAATTCGCAATACTTTTTGACCACACCTCGTATATCAAGTAATCAATAATAGCCTTCAAGTTGATGCAGTTTATACGGACTTTTCCAAGGCCTTCGATAAAGTCTGCAACTCAACTTTAATATCTAGACTAATAAGTTTTGGGTTTCACTCTACTTTCCTTAAATGGATAAAGTCGTACCTTTTCAATTGTGAATGTGTAGTTGTTATCGATAATGTATCTTCTTATCCGTTTATTACCTATTCCGGTGTCCTTCAGGGTAGCATTTTGAGCTCTTTGTTCTTTGCAATTTTTATTAATGACATATCTGTTTGTTTTCATTTCTCCGAGTTTCTTTTAAAATTTTTAAAACTTTACGAAACCTGTCTGTTTCATGGGATCTTCAATCAGATCTCAACAACATCGTGGCGCATGGTGTGATAGGAATCTACTTCAATTAAATATTAAGAAATGAACTCGCGCCTAAATACTCGTAATGAAATTACAGATTTGGGAGTAATCTTTGACTCCACCTTTCAGTTTCTTAGTTATTTGAATTTTGTCATCGCCAAATCGAATTCTACACTTGCCTTCATTCGGCGGTTTGTTTCCGACCTTACGGATCCTCAACTTTGAAGTCACTATTTACGTCACTCGTACGATCCAAGTTGGAGTATACCGTCTTTATTTGGAGGCCTTATCCGCAGTGCCACATCAATCGGCTTCAACGTATCCAAAAGATTTTTTTTCGTTTTACACTCAAGTCTTTGAACCTCACTGATCCGACTCCTTCATAGAATGCAAAGTGTGCATTACTAAACTTAAAAACGTTACAAGTAGAAGAAGTACAACGTCACTCTGCTTTGCATTCGACATTATAAATGGGACAGTTGACTCGCCTTTACTTTTAGAGCTCATCCATTTTTACACACCTCGAAAAAATCTTCGGAGAAATGATTTATTCTTCCTAGAGCGGGTTAGAACTGTTTATGCCTCGTAAGCACCTATGATTAGAATTTTGAATGACTTCAACCATATTTCAAGTTCTTCGGCTTTTGATTTATCGCTATCTAAAGTTAAGTTTAAATTATCACTTAATAATTTCTTTAAATAGTTTCGAAACATGTATGTATGGGTAGATAACTCTTGCAAATACTTTTAGTTCTTTGAAGTCTGTAAGAAACTTTGTATTTCTTGACTTCCTAAATGAATGAATAAATAAAAAACCAAAATGTACTTTATAATTGTCAAATGTACTTCAGAAACCGTAAACTGTACCTTAGAGTTGTCAAAAGTGCTTCAGAATCCGTTAAGGGGGGGGGTAAGGGATAAACGCTAAAAAAAACACTTTTTTCATGAATTTATTGTAGCGAAACGGTTCAAGTCAGTTTATTAAAAGTTATTGCATATTATAAAGTAACATTTCAAGAATATTTGATAAAATTTTCATGTAAAAATATTGCAAAATGAGCGAATGAGAGCACATTTACGTAGACGTCTTTTCAAAAATACATTTTGCAGTAGTCAGCATATCTCGGCGTAGAATCATCTGAAATCAAAAAAATCGAATAATTTAGTTAAAGTATGAGTTAAACTTCCCCCCAATGTTTATTTTGACGATTTATTTTCATTTTCAGCCATTTGGTAGTCGTTTGAAGTAAAAAGTGATTTTTGACCAAAAAATGCCGCCATTTTGTAGGTGTAAAACCACCTTAATATAAAAAAAATGGCGAAAAAAAAAGTTGGGAGGAGGTTTTTTATATGTAAAATATGTGTGCAAAATTTCAAAAGGATCGGTTGAGTAGTTTTCAAATGCCAATGACTACGCACTTTAAAAAAAAAGGTTCGAGAAAACCGCGTTTAAAGTTTGTAACGGACTACGCGCGCAACTGCTGCGTCTCGGCAGATGTTTGAGGCGGCTCGGCTTTATGCTCTATAACTTAAAAAGTTTTGCTCGGATTGACTTAAAATTTTAACACGGTATTTTTGAAATGTTTTACTACAATAACATGCAAAAAAAAAATCGATTTTTATCCCTTACCTTCCCCTTAAATGTAATTATGAAACTCTAAAAAATAAAGGTTTATCAAACTGGAGATACTTTTTCCAGTAGGTGTTTTTTCGCAGATCACGCATAACTACAGTCAAACTAAATGCATAATTTTTTCAGTTTTCATTAACCTTTCATCAGGGAAAACTTACGACTCAGCAATGTTTACAAATCATACGATTGTATTTCGAAAATCGACGCTCTGTGAAAAGTGTTCATCGCGCGCTCAGGCCAATACAACATAACTGTATATAACCGTCCTAACGAACACTCTATTCGACAAGCAAACGCCATAATGAGAACACTTTTACATTACTGGAGGATTCTTTACCGATTAGACCGCGTACAGCCCGGCTGTAAATGAGAGTTTTTCAGATCACCCGGAAGAATCGATCTTGGCTTATCTACCTGGGCGATTTTGAGCGAAGATTTTAGTTTGAAAGGGTACAAAATACAGCTAGTCGGCCTTAACAACCGCGCTGTTAGTTCTGCCTTCTCCAAACTGGATAAAGAGACAAATCGAATGGGTCTGGTGGTGAGCGAGGACAAAACGAAGTACCTCCTGTCATCAAACAAACAGTCGGCGCACTCGCGTATCGGCACCCATGTCACTGCTGACAGCTATGATTTCGAGATTGTAAAATACTTCGTTTATTTAGGGACCAGCATTAACACCGAAAAGAGTGTCAGCCATGAAAACCAACGTAGAGTCTCTCTTGCCAACAAGTGCTACTTTGGACTAAGTAGGCAATTGAGCAGTAAAGTTCTCTCTCGACGAACAAACCTATCACTCCACAAGAATCTCATCATGCCCGTCCTAACGTATGGCGCAGAAGCGTGGACGATGACAACATCCGATGAAGCGACGGTTGGAGTGTTTGAGAGAAAGATTCTGCGTAAGATTTTTGGACCTTTGCACGTTGGCAACGGCGAATATCGCAGACGATGGAACGATGAGCTGTATGAGCTTTACGGCGACATAGACATAGCGCAGCGAATAAAGATCCAGCGGGTACGTTGGCTGGGTCATGTCGTCCGAATGGATACAAACGCTCCAGCTCTGAAAGTATTCGGGGAAAGCTCTGAAAGTAGCAGAGGAAGAGGAAGGCCTCCTCTGCGTTGGAAAAATCAGGTGGAGAAGGACTTGGCTTCACTTGGTGTGTCCAATTGGCGCCGGCTAGCGCGAGAAAGAAACGACTGGCGCGCTTTTTTAAACTCGGCCAAAATCGCTTAAGCGGTTATCGCGCCAATTAAGAAGAAGAAGTCCAAGATTTGATTTGGTTGATTTTTCAAAGCGTCATAATTTCTGTCGTTGTACTTTTGAAAAACTCGCCGAAGATCCGCATTTTGGAGTCCGAATTTTGTTTTCAGCGATGAAGCCCATTTTTAGCTTAATGGCTACATTAACAAGCAAAAATGCCATATTTGGGCTGAAGAGCAACCCGAAGCCATTCAAGAACAGCCATTACATCCATTGAAGACAACCGTTTGGTGCGGCCTATGGGTTGGAGGAATCATCGGCCGGTATTTCTTCAAAAGACGAGGATGCCGGCAATTTATGTATTATACATAACAGTAAATGGTGAAAACTATCCCACTATGATAAATGACATTTTGATGCCGGAAATTAAAGCCTGTGATCTACACAACATTTTGTTCTAACAAAACGGCCATTGGGGTTACTTGCCATACAGCCCGTGAAGCAATGGATTTACGGCGTCGTCATTTCTGTGAGAGATAAATTGTCTCGTCTCGGACCAGTGGATTGGCCATCAAGATCGTGTGATATCACACTTTTGCACGTTCATGGCGGAGGTATGTAAAGTCAAAATGATTTGTGAATAAACCAGCTTCGATTGAAGCATTGGAAGCCAACATTACTAAAGTTATCCACGAGCTACCGACCGAAATCCTCCAGCGAAGTCCTCCACCATTCAAAATTGGTGTTTACGAATGGCCGAATAACGGCGCAGTTGCGCCCAACATTGGAAAGGGATTACTTAAAAAAAATAAATGCCATAAATAGTTCTACACAAAAATAAAAAAAATTGCCCAATCAATTTGAAATTTCGTTGTTTTATTTCAATTTAAAAGCCGATTCCTCCATGATCACCCTTTATATAGGGTGGGCCATGTAAAATTTGCTTTTTAAATCGGCTATAAAAAAAATCTAATCAATATTTTTTCAAACTTTTTCTTATATTTTGAACATTGCACATTGTTATTTATGAAGGAAAAATAATATCGTTCAAATGACTGCCACGACTGGCTTAACAGTAGGCCATTCGATCAACCCAATTTTTAAGCACATTTTCGATTGTTTGGGCTCCAATTTCATGAATGCTAACTTCGATTTCGTGTTTTAAAGCATCAATCGTCTCTGGATGGTTCGCATAGCATTTGTCCTTAACGGCTCCCCACAAAAAGTAGTCCAACGTGCTTAGATCACAGCTCCGAGGCGGCCAATTGATATCGGAATTTCGGCTGATTATTCGGTTTTCAAAAACGATAGCCAAAAGTTCGAGTGTAACTTTGGCAGTGTGACAAGTTGCATCGTCCTGTTGAAACCAAATGTCGTCCATGTCATCCTCTTCAATTTTTGGAAACAATTCGTTGAGCATGTCACGGTAACGCTCGCCATTTACTGTAACCGCGGCTCCTCGCTCATTTTCGAAAAAAATGACCCGATGATGCCACCAGACCAAAAACCGCACCAAACAGTGACTTGTTGTGGATGCATTTGCCTCTCTTCTGAGCCCCAAATCCGACAATTGTGCTTATTGACGTAGCCACCGATGTGAAAATCAGAAAAGAAGAAGAAGACTCACCATTTTGAAAATAGGTTTTCAATATTTCTCAATTTTGTTCAAGCGTATAGCGTCCCATTTCGTAAATGTCAAACCTTTAAATAAATTATGAACACATTTGACATGTCATTTGTGTTACCACTCTTAAAAAAAATAGGTGGTTCAAAAATCAAAAGCTATATGGTCCACCCTGTATATAAATATAATAACATTCTTGGAGATTGCATCGCGGCGGAGCTAGCTAGGCGGGCAATTGATCTTCAATCAGTAAATTCTGCCCAATATGCGGCCATTTCTTTACACTCAAGCAAGCTTTGAATCAGGTCAGTCCACATCATGCAAGCCAACAGTATGTAGATGAACCACAGAGCACACTTGCGACATATTTGGCCTGGAAGAAATGAGCACAAAACTAGATCCCTCATCAATCGAAACCGGACTGCTATCATACAGTTGTTGGTATCGTCATTCTATTCTGCCTAGTGGAAACACACGATAAACGTACGAGGTTTCCCTCAAATGACTGCAGTAACGAGTAGGAGGTGGAGAGCATGAACACTTCCTCGACCACTGTCCTGCTCCTGCCAGAGCGCGATATTGCTGTCTAAACTCTTACTTGTTTGGATGTTTGGCAGATTTGCAGTCGACAGTCATCCACAGTACTTTATCGTTTATCCGAGAGACGAAGTGGTTTCAACACATTGCGAATTAGAGGAGGGAACTTAATTCCAAACTAGTGGTATCACAATAAGCCGCCAGGTCTAGGTGAGTTCCCTCTAGACTCTTGTAAAGAGTGGCAACCACGAGTGGCTTTATATAAACAATTAATAAAATGTCTAAAATTGGAAATATTTTTTTTTTTTATAAAATGGAAGCAATTTAGTAATCTAAAGTAAAGTAGTAATCATTTAAATAAAAAAAATTCTACTTTATTATTCGAAAAAACAAAGTCTAATATTAATACTTGTAATCTTCAGAGCTATAATCACCCCGAGTTTCTGCAAAGTCCGTTTCAGTTGCCAAATGCGCGTAGTCTATATTATGAATATAATTGAATGGATACTTCAAATGCGTCATTTCCTGCGCTGCACCAAACCTTGGCATTAAAACATAATCGCCAGTTCTCGACCATTGCCGCTTTCGCGCGCTCATCAAAGGCTTTGAACGTGGATGGGCAACATTCTTTGTAATTGGATCTGTTCTTTGGTTTCTTCCCTTTCTGTTTTTATTTTCCCAAGAGCCCACTCCACCATCTTTCGCTGTGTCCTCGCACGCAATCGGTTCCACATAGACAATCGGTTTACTTTGTTGCTTTCGTATGAGCCAAGGAAAAGTTGGCGGCACATAATGCGGCACGATATTCACACACTTTTTGATTTCCACGCCATTCGTTACGCCTTGATCTTGATCGGTTGTGATCTGGAGTTCTGTTTGAGTAGAAAGCATTTTTAGGAAAATGTAATTGAATTAACTGTGTGACCCTCCTTACTTTTGAGCAAATCCGTAAGCCATTTTTCATCGAGTATGAAAGTTTCATTCAAGATTTCCTTTTTTGCATTATGCGAGTCCGTTGGTTTGTTGCCTAATTTTTTTTCTAGTACACTTAAATTCTTTTTTATAGGATTTGTAATAAAATTGTGGCTATTACTTTGTTGTCCATCGCGAGCTTCCCGTACATTCAAATCCGACAAAACTACCAACAAAATTTTATGTTTATGATCATAAAAAATGGTATTATTATTCACTGCGGTGGAGTTGCTAGTTTTGTTGCTCATCACTTCCACCAAAGCCGTTGTGGCTTCGATTGGCGCTGGTGTGGTTGTTGAGTCAATCGGTATTGCGCGGTCTACGCGCGCAGCAAGTCGCTTTGTCTTGACATTTGTTGAACCAACAGCAGCAAAACTCCAGTTCAGCCAGAAAATTATAGACCAAGCGCAAATTGATTTCATTTCTGTTGCAAGAACAAAATTTTTTGATATTAATATATTTAATAGAGTGGCGGCGCTTGATGATGAAAGTTATAGGAAACAGAAACGACACACCTCAGTGGAGCGACTTTGCTCTCAATGCAGCCACCTTTGTTTCAGTCAAATGAATTGCAATTTTTCTGTCCCATGTTGGCTATTTATAATTTATTGTAGTTTTCTTAGACGTGATAAGTTTATGATTTTCGAAAATGCTTTGATTATGTAAACTTGCGTCTTGATCATTTTTTCTATCATTGGCCTGTGTTCTAGCGTTGGAGCTCATTTTGGCTGCTAGTGCTTTTTATTTATTATTTTCATGTTGTTTTTTTTTTGTAAAAAATAAGCGAATCCAACGAATTAATATTAGAAAACTGAATGCACACATACATACGTGTAAACATAACGGTACCATTCAAACTGTGTACTTACGGCAGCTTTCGTGCCTTTAGTGCCTCCCAAACATTTCGATTTGGGGCTCTCTAAGCTTTTGATGTGCATTACAGTGCATTCCAAACTTTTAAACCCAGCAATCAGAAGAGATGGTCGCTTGGTTGTGGCTCATTCAGTGGTTAAACGCACATATGTTGGCGCTATGTAGCCATTTCCTGTAGCAATGAAATTTTCTTGCTTAACCCTTTCGCGATATTGTTGCCATATGGCAACAGTAAACTTTAAAAGGCCGTCAACACTCTCTTGTAAAAAATATCAACTTTTTTGTTACATATTTTCAAAAATTTAAGTTTAATGGTTAAACAGAAATAAAATAAATAATAACCGCCCATTATATATCGGTAATACAACATTTTTAAAGAAAGCCTTCTGGCATATAGCACTTCACTCTGAAATTTGTATTTTGCATTTTTAGATTTTTGAGGCATTTTGGGCAAATGTTTTCAACAATTTTTGAATAAAGTATATAGAAAAATGTTCAATCTGTCATTTGGCATATAAATATTTTTTCGCTCGCAGCTTTAAAAGCTGTGCTAATTTTTAAAACTAAGCTTGTTGCCATATGGCAACAAATTTCTCGTAAGGTGTTAACTTGCATTAGATTGCAGAAGAAGTTTATTTGCGATTGAAACTGGTAGCAGAGAGACGTGTTGTTGTTTGCGGAATATTATTTTCAAATATGGCAAGAAAAATTAGCGACAGTGTTATAGAAAAGATTTTGGAGAATTTCGAGGACTCAGATCTCTCAGACTTTGAGAATTCGGAATCGGAAGAAATATTAGAGGATTTATTTGAGGCATTTGACAATAATGAAACTTTTATGATGGAGGAGCTTAGTCGTCCAGGTCCGTATGATATAAGCATTACAAATATCAACGGGGAATGTAATGACGAACTAGTTTTGGGTGAAAATGGCTCTAGCTCAGAAGCTGGTACTTCGAACTATCAACCAAAACAAGTTAATGAATTTCGATGGAAAAAGACTTCGTGGGCTCCTCCTCAAGCTGAGTGTTATTCAAGTAACGCTGTAAAACTTCCAGTACAGTACTTTTTGGAATATTTTGCTGTAGAATTTTTTGAAGAAGTAGTGCAGGCGACAAACCAAGCATCTCTTTTAAAAGACGGTGGACCATTTAACTTAACGAAAGAATAATTTTTTAAGTTTCTTGCTTTGGAGGTTATGATTGGGACAATTGGTTATCCCAGATTGTCTATGTACTGAACAGCGCCCACAGATATTCCGGCATTTCGTCAAAATATGACAAAGAATAGATTTCATTCCTTGCGAAACAACTTGAAGTTCACAACAAGTGATCCAGGCAATGACAAACTTTTCAGGATTCGTCCAATAATAAATATCTTTACTAAAAAGTTGTATACTATCCCCAAAGAAGAGAATCTTTGTGTGGATGAAATGATGGTACCTTTCAAAGGAAAGACTGTCCTTAGACAATGCATGCCTAAAAAGCCAATAAAATGGGGAATTAAATTATTTTGTCTATGTAGTTCATATGGCATGTTGTATGACTTTGAAATATATCAAGGAAAAAATGCCGTTATTTCTGGACCAAAACTAAGGTTTTGCTCCGACATTGTAGTTTATCTCACAAGAACTATTTCCGAAAACAAAAACTTGAAGCTATTTTTTGACAACTATTTTTCTACACTTAATTTGATACTGTACTTACAGAAAAAAGGTATTTGGAAATACCTAAACTGTGGCTGTGTACAACAAGAATATGGGAGGAGTTGATAAAATAGACTTCCTTCTTTCATTGTGTAGAATATCGATACGGTCAAGAAAATGTACACTTAAAATATTTGACCACTTTATTGACCTGGCCATATGCAACTCATGGCTGGAGTACAGGAAGGATCATGAGGGTAATAATAAAGGCCAAAAGCAGAAACCCATGGATCTGCTTGAGTTCCGCAACGACATTGCTGATGGTCTGCTAGCGCAAGCAAATAAGGACGCATTTTCTCGCAAACGTGGACGGCCAAAAGTCTCTTTGAATGAAAACATCGTCAGCCCATCAACTTCTCGAAAGAGATATGAAACAGCACCATCAGTTTCTGTCCGATATGATGGAAATCAACATTGGGTGGAGACACTGAGAAAAAAAAAACAGATGCAAATTAAAAGGATGTTCAGGATTTTCCAGATACAAATGTTCAAAGTGTTCGGTTCACTTGTGTCTACCCAACGGAGATCGCGATTGCTTTAAGGATTATCACTACAGCGACTAAATTCTTGGTAAGATACTTCTTTCCTTTGTATTATTTTAAGTAATTTTTATAGCTATAGTTTTCTATAATACTTTTTATGCTAATATAATATTTTATGTTTGTAGTTTATATCCTTGTTCACTTTTTAATATGTATGTACGTGTATATTTATAGTATTGAATCGATTTTTTTATTTTAAATATTTTGTTATTGTTGGAACTTTAGTTTAGAAATCTTGATTTATAAATAAATTGAAATTTTGATGTCAAACAAAAATTTAATAAATGTACGAACCTTTATACAAAAACCAAAAATAAACTGTTTTTTTACCATACAAAACATTTGTTGCCATATGGCAACATTAAAAAAAAGCACTTAACAAAAAAAAATTAAAAAAAAAAATTTATTTGTATTGTTATTGGTCCTAAAATAAATACTCAGACAAAAATTTGGATTTTTTGGATGGCGCAATAAAAAGATGTAACGAAAGGGTCAAACAAATTTAAGTTTTTGTATTTCTTAAGGTGTTATATACAGTTAGAAGGCCGAAAAAAGCGAATTTCCCAGAATTTTTTCTGAGAAAACTTTTAATTTTATTGATCTAAAAAATTGTACACGCCGCAGGGAGGTGTCCTTTCGCCCCTACTTTAGCTAGTTGTAATTGACGAAGTTCTAATAATGCTAAATAAGGGTGGGGTTAAGGTAGTAGCGTATCCCGATGACTTGGTCCTGATGGTCTCGGAACCATTTCCCTCAGTCATGGCTGCGATTATGGAAAGGTCACTGGCTGTACTCAATCGCTGGGCTGCCTCTTGTGTCCTCCGAGTCAACTCTGACAAAACGGAGATGGTGCTATTTGCCAGAAAATATAAACCTCCACCCTTTCAACTTCCCAAATTAAACAACTATGTTTTTCCGCTGTCATTGGAAGTTAGGTATCTCGGAGTGATACTTGACTCCAAACTCTATTGGAAGCTATACATTGAAAATCGGGTAAAGAAGGCCAGTATAGCCTTCTACTCCTGCAAATCTATGTTCGGTAAAAAATGGAAACTCAAGCCACAGGTCGAGCTGTGGATGTACAATGCAGTGGTTTTGCCAATTTTTACGTATGGATGACTGGTTTTGGTGGGAAGCTCTTTGGAAGGGCTATAATACCACTAAACTGGGGAGGGTGCAAAGGACTGCATGTAGAACTTGCCCCAGTGCTATACTGAATGTCGTTTTGCACTTACTTCCCATCGACTTTTATGTTATTTCCATTGCTGCTCAAAGTGCAATCAGGGTAAGGAAGCTTGGTCTCTGGAGACAGTCTCTCAAGGGACATGGTAGCATTTTCGAGCAGTTAACACCGTATTTCTCCGAACTTCGAACAGATATCTCTATCCGCAAACTAGAATTAGAGGGTCGTGCAAGGGCAATCTTTCCAAATAGACAGAATTGGATCGAGGAAAAAATCTGCAACGGAGCTTGCACTGCTGTTTTCACTGACGGTTCCAAGATGTAATCGGGAGTCGGAGCGGGGGTTTTCTCTAAATCAGCCAATTTATCTATCTCCTTTAAACTGTCAAACACTGCTAGTGTTTTTCAATCAGAAGCATTTGCGTTCTTGCAGCCTTTGGATGGCGGGAGCGAGGGAGCTATTAACATTTTCTCCGATAGTGAAGCCGCGATTAAGGCTTTGACGACGCCATGGTGCAGACCGAAATTAGGAAACTCCTGTAAGGAGGTAACATTTCTCTGGGTTCAGGTAACATTTCTCTGGGTTCCAGTACATAGGAACATAGAGGGAAATGAAATTGCTGATGAGCTTGCCAGGAAGGGGACTAAATTGGCCTCAGAGACCTCCTACCCGATCATCGGCATCCCGTTAACTGTTAAAGGGGAACTGCACAAATTATTTCTCAGGAGAGTGCAGAAAAGATGGAGCTCCATTTCTTCCTGTATTATTGCGACAACCCTTTAGCCTCAATACGATATACAAAAGACTCAGAAAGTTCTTTGGACTCCTCGCCATTCAATTTCCAAACTCGTAGCTGTGTTTATCGGTCACTGGACCAACAGCACACACGTAGAAAAGCTAGAGTTACCATTTAACCCCCATTGCAGAAGCTGTGGATACCTTTCCGAGAAGGAGACTGTAAAGCATTTTCTCTGTAAATGTCCGGGTTTGGCAGCTAGACGACTAAGGTCACTGGGAGCTCCTTTCTTATCAATCTTATCCATTATATCAACAACTCTGGCTGGCTGTAGATATCTACCTGTTGGAGGTCTCATAATGGTATCAAAACGGCGCTTTAGTGCCACTTGAGGAGTGTCAGGTGCACTTCAACCATTTTGCCTACCAACCTATGTTATCTTCTAGTTGTATTTTAGGACTTAGTATTAGTAAAAATATTTATTTGGAAAGGAGCTACAGCTGATCTCCGGGAACTCCTCTCAATAAAGACGTTTTGCGGTGGCCACTAAATCTCTGAACTGGATTCTCTGAAATTAAAAAACCAAACAGATTTCGTTAAAGTAATGTTAAATCTAGTAATTAATCGAAGGAATACTAGATTTTTTTGCAAAAAAAAATCGATTTCGGCTTTAAATTGTTTATAAAAAAAATATTTATCGGTGAGAAAAAATCTTCGATTAATTACTAAAAAATATATTTAAGAAGCTAGCCAAGGTTAACATTTGAGACTAATCGGTTTAGCCGTTTTCGAGAAATGTTGGTCACCGACTTTGAAAACTCCATTTTGAGAAAAACGCGTTTAAAGTTTGA
Source organism: Anastrepha obliqua (assembly GCF_027943255.1). Classification (NCBI taxonomy): domain Eukaryota; kingdom Metazoa; phylum Arthropoda; class Insecta; order Diptera; family Tephritidae; genus Anastrepha; species Anastrepha obliqua. The sequence continues at coordinate 143,278,605 of NC_072892.1, read as the reverse complement.
AAATCACTATGCAGCACTCTGAAACACCTTTTCAAATTTGCGTAAAACTTCGAAAATATTCACCGGAACGATATTCAATTTTCTATGTACAGGGTTGCCAATATTCGACGGACCCATCTGGCAACCCTGTATCTTTTGACAAAGACATCAGATCACTTAATGACATACCGCGTTGGAAGCGTCAGTCCAAGCAGATTTTTACCATGGAGCAGTACACGCCACGCAAGCGCTCCCAAATTGCTGAAATTTATTATACATTCAACAAAAGAAGCCAATTGTGAAAACTCAACGTGAGTATAAAAAATCCCAAAATCGCCGTTCTCAGCAGTTGGGCATTGCCCGGACCACTTTACAACGAGCTACCCGCATTGATTTGCATTTATTCCCGTATAAGATTCAATTGACGCAAAGATTGTTGCCTGCGGACAAGCCTCGTCGATTGAAATGGGCCCAAAGAGTCATCGAAATCCGTCGGGTCCGTCGAATATGGGCAACCCTGTATTCTCTTAAATATATGTACATTAAGAAAAAAATATATAAAATAAATAGCACATCATCATCATCATCACAGCATCACAGTTCGGGGTGAACTATTGCTTCCGTTACAAGTCGTCTCGACGTCACTCGGTCATCCGATTTTCGTTTGATATCAGATATGCCCATAGCTCCAAAGTCGCCTTCAATGCCATCTCTCCACTTTATCGGCCGACCTCTGCTTCTGTCACCTTGTGGATTTATTTCGAATATCTTTTTGAAAGTTCTATCGTTGCTCATTCGTAAAATGTGACCGTACCATCGATTCCTTTGGGCTTTGATGCACCTGATTACATTTGCGCCACTGATAAATGTGTCTAACTCGTCGTTGTACCGCGCACAAACGCTGCCATTTACAAGTCTACGGTGGAGCTAGTTAAAAACTGCACACTTAAAAAACACTATGTATCTGGAGGATTTTGAATAGCAGCAAAAGACCAAAGACCGCCTATTTTAACAACGAGGCACAAAGGCTCCCTGTAAAGGAGTGCAATAAACTGCTCAGCAAGCAGTTCATGTAGGGTGCTACCGCTGACTTTCATCCTTGAAGATACCTGCTTGAACCAGAGCCACCTCACAGGCACGTCGGAGACACCTCCTCAATTACGCCGACGAGTTTCAGGACAAGAAACTACTGGACGGACAGAAAACTACTGGACTAAACAGTATTTAGACACAATAAACGACATTCATCGGGAGACCATTAACGCCTTCTAAAGCTCCCGACCACCGATAGCTGTAATCGGAGTCCAACCAGCACGTACAGCAGATGAAGAGCTCCAGCTTCCCCGTGAGGTCCGCGTAACACTGGCACAATTACCTTCTAGATATTGTAGCAGGTTTAACTCCTACTTATCCAGAATCGACCCCAACACACTAAACATATGTCCGGCATGTGAAGGTACCCCGCACGACTCTAACCACCTTTCCACATGCCCTTCGAAACCCACTCATCTAACACCCCTCTCCCTCTGGACCCAACCTGTTAAAACAGCAAGTTTCCTGGGCCTACCGTTAGATACACGAAGACCGATGATATATACTACACTAACAGGGCTTGTATTACTGCTGCAACAACAACAACAACCGCTTACTATTTTTGTGTCGTTATTTGTGTTGTTCTACAGGTGCACAGAATATATACAATAAATATGGGTTTTAGTGATATTTGATTTAATTATAAAATTACTTAATATGGGAGCTCGCCCCACGAGAACTCAACGACAAATATTTGGCGCTAAAACATTTGCAGACCAAGATCAAGATGGGTTGAACTGGAAGACGAAATTAGGCGACTAAAGGTCAAAAACTGAAAAGAATCTGCCAAGGACTGGGTCAAATGGAGACAATTTGTGCAGTAGACCAAAGCTCATACAGAGCTGTTGCATCAAATGATGATGATGATCCTAATATCTCTGAAATACTTTCCGCCTTGACTGTGCCTTGAGACGGTCCAGAAATGAATCGCAAGCTGCCCGAATGTGACATGCAGGTATTTTGGCCCACTCGCGGATAATGGCTTTTTACAGCACCTCGAGACTAGTGAATCTTTTACTTCGGACCTTGCCCTCCAAAATGGCCCAAAGAGAATAATCTATCGGATTCGCGTCTGGTGAATTTGAGAACCATTGTGTGGACGTTATGAAGTTCGGAACGTAGTTTTTTAGCCATTCTTGGTGCACTCGAACTTTGTGAGACGGTGCCGAGTACTATTGGAACAATCATGGTCTGCCACCGAAATGTTTGTCTGCCCACGGCTTCAAACCAACTTTCCCGATAACATTTCGCATTTACCTTGACGCCAAGCTCGTGGGAATATTTGAAGAGCGCCCATCTGCGGTTATAGTGGTCCCAACCATTACCCGTGGCGTGTGCTTCCTCCTTGTGGCCAATCGATGACTTAAATTCTCGTATGAACGGTCGGTCAAATAAACCCTATCGTTTCGGGAGTTTACGAATTACTCAATTTGAAAAATTTTCTCATCACAAAACACACTGTTCTAGTCCGGGAGCCAGGGGTCATTTTGACCTCATCATTTCATGCCGACTCATTTTAATACTGAAGGCAGACGCCATCCAATGGATGACGAAACCAACCGTCAGCTGGTCCAGTAGCGGTGGCTACGTGCGTAGGATGCTGCGAAAAAAAAAGATTGAAAATTCCGCGCGCTGCCGAGGTGTATGAACGCACTGATAAATTCTTGCTTCGGCTGACGATCTTCCCACCGCTATAAACGCAGCTGACTATCAATATTATATTTTCATATGTGTCCAAAATTATGTAAAAAAATTTGAATCGGCATAAAGTAATTAGTTTTACTTTTTAATTTATTTTACGAGTTCGCCTGTTCAGCTGACGTATTTTTCCCTCTCTACGGCGCAGCTGATTTTCTTTTTATTCTACTAAAGTTGGTAGAAATTTTTTTTCGACACGTTTCGTACCCTCCCACAATCGCACCCACCGCGGGTGCGCCAGCTGACGTTCACTTTCGTTATTCATGAAAGCTAAATCACAAGTATAGTCAAGAATTCAACAGTATAATAACGCAGTCCATAATCGACCCCTGGCTCCCGGACTATTTAGAAATTGACCGCTTTCGGTCAAGCGAAGCAACTCATTCGCTCTCTCAAGCCTGACTTGTGTGCTTTGGTGCCAATCGTGCCAAGACGAATACAGCGATAGGAAAAGAATTACATTTTATATAGAACAATTATTTTAGCATACGAGAATTAATATTTAATTTAATAGGTCAATTGGTCGGTTCCTCTTCAGACGTCGTCAAGTTCTTCTTTCAAGTTGTGAGAGTGTATTGACTTCTCTATTTTTGTGCTGGTTTATTTCGTTTAAATACCTTGTTGATATCGCTTTTATTTCTTCGTCGATTAATGGTATATTGAACGTAGAATGGATGTCATCATTTTTTGTGTACCTGTCGGACATTGTTATTATACGTAAGATTTTTGATTGTTGTCGCTGTACTTTGTTTATGTGAGTTCCTTTTGCAGCTCCCCACACTTGAAGTCCGTAGGTCCAGATTGGTTTAATGACCGCCTTGTATACTAAAAGTTTGTTGGAAATATTGAGCTTAGAATTTCTGCCTATTAGCCAATGCAATTGTCGATTTATTTGTTTTATTTTCTTTTTGATATGATCTTTCCAAGTTAGTTTTGAGTCCAGATGGATTCCAAGATATTTTGCAGATGTTTCAATTTGTATAGGGTTATTCAATAGGTGCGCTTCAACTTTTTTCCGATAGGGAGGGCGAACGACGCAATATTTTTTATTTTTCGCTTGTCATTTGTAAACTTCATTAGTATACATTTCATCATGGAACGATTGCAAATCGTGCAAATTTTTTATGAAAATAATCGTTCTGTTGCTGCTACTTTAAGAGCATTACGGCCATTTTACGGTCCATTTAACAAGCCGTCCCGTTTTGGGGTTATGTGAAGTCATTGGTCTACAGTAACAAGCCGGCGACGATTTGTGAGCTCAGAGCCAATATTGAACGCGAAATTGCTGGAATTTCGGCCGATTTATGCAAAAGAGTGGTCGAAAATTGGGTTCAACGATTGGACTTCGTAAAACGTGCACGCGGTGGTCATGCAAAAGAAATCGAATTTCATACTTAAATGTATATGTTCAAACTCGATAATAAAAAAAAAAATTAGTTAAAAAAGTCAAACCGTTTTTGTTTTATTCAAAAAAGTTCAAAAGTTGAAGCGCTCTTACTGAAAACCCCTATATATTTTTATTGTTGGGCTTAATCGGCATAGCAGCAATATTTGTTCTTGTCGTAAATATTACTTGTACAGATTTGTTCTCGTTTACTTTTAAACTCCATTTGTCAAACCACTTCTTTACATTGTTGGTGTACATCTGTAATTTTGTTGTTGCGGTTGAGAGGTTTTTGTCAGATGACAATAAAATTGTGTCGTCTGCGAATGTTGCTATAGTAGAATTAGTTTCGTCTGGGAGTGGTATGTCAGAGGTAAATAAGACATATAGCAGTGGCCCTAGAACGCTGCCTTGAGGAACTCCTGCTGTTATTGGATGTATATGTGAGTATTTGTCATTGTATTTAATGTAGGAGCATCGGTCAGTAAGGTTAGCTCTTGATAATTAAATAATAGTCGAGTGGTAATATTGTCCTAATTTTAAGCAAGAGGCCTTTGTGCCAAACTTTGTCAAAAGCTTTTGCGACGTCCAAAAATACAGCAACGCAGTATCGTTTATTTTCCATGTCTGAAATTATTTTTTGTGTAACTCGATGTATTTGTTGGATAGTTGAGTGTTTTTTTTCGAAAACCGAATTGATGATTTGGAATGATGTCGTGTCAAGTATTGGGGTAATTCTGTCATGTAAATGTTTTTCTGCAATTTTAGATATAGTCGGAAGTAGGCTTATAGGTGGATATGAAGTTAAAGCTGTTGGGTTTTTACCCGGTTTTGGTAGCGCAATGATTTCTGCGACTTTCCATACTTTTGGGAAGTATTGTAAGTGAAACATTGCATTGAATACGTTTCTAAGAAATAGGTAAGCCTCAATTGGTAGCTCCGTAAGTGATTTGCCTGTCAGCATATCATATCCGGGTGCTTTTTTATGTTTAATTCGAGTTTTTATGCATAATATCACTTCTTGTGTGAGAGATCATTTTGGATGCTAAGGTCAGATATTTTCAGTTCTTTCGCCATTTGATTGACACTTCGTCGGGGACTTCGCTCAAGTCGCTTGTTAACTTTTTAAACCATTTCACGTGACGTTGCAGTCTTTTGGTGAGCACCTCCATGACGTTTCGCGATGCTACCAGTATCATTGTAACGAGTAATGGTGCGATAAACAAAAACTTTAAGCCTTAAAGTAAGGTGCTCGAACTCATGATCAATCACTGGTTGTGATTTTCAGTCAAATATAATGCAATCACACAATTCCGTTTGAAATCCATTACTGATTTTCTTACTCTTGCCAAATGCTTCCGCGCGCTTATAAACAATACTCTGTACTGTCATCGTGCATCAGCTGCAAGAGCGGTCTGAAGTTGGTTACACTTCGAGTGCCGTACCCTGTACAGTTAGCAAACTGAGCGGATATGTAAGTACTAAATTCGAAATTACTAAAAAGGAAATAAAACGGCGCAAATTAAGTTTTTCATATTTTTTATTGAATTTTTTTTAATAGATTTTTTACGTTTTTTTACACTTTTAAGTTTTTACATTTTTTTGTGTAGTTTTTGCGTTAGTTTTTTTTACTGAATTAAGCCTTTATAAGAATTTGTATTTTTTTTTTTTTGTTTTCGTTTAAATTAATTTATAATTAGAACTATCACTTTTAGGTAAACTTACATATAATAATTAAAAAAAAATATGTATACATCTATACATATACGTATGTATGTATGAATATATATAGTACAACATAAGAATTTATATGTTTCCAGTTAAACGCAGGCAATTAGGAATACAAAGTGTATTAAAAATACTCAAAAATAATAAAAACAAACGTAATTAAAATTTTTCGCTTTAACAAATTCAAACTGTTAATAGTAGTGTTGTTTTTATTTTTTTCCTTTTCGCTGTCCTGGTTTTTGTTTTTTTTTCTTCGTTTTTTTCTTTTGGTTAAATTAGTCGTTTTTCTGCACAAATTGTGTCCGCTGCTGTGTTAGTGTAGGTAATTATGTGCGATTGTATATGTTTATATGCATACATAATTGGCGCATACATCCTTAGATGAAAGTGAAGTGCGAAAAATGCGCAGGCCAATTGGTCAGCTAAGCGTGGCAACGAGCAGCTAAAAGACCGAGGCAACAAGTGCTGCTCGCCGCCCCAGCATAGCAATGCAACGAGTGTGGGGCTGCTGCGACGCACTACTGAATTGTATTTTTTATTTCATTTATACATAAGTAGCTATTTATAGTAAATTTTTTGTATGCTAATATTTATTTTATGCGCACATTGCACTTATGCAAGTATTTCTGTTTGTTTAAAAGTGTTTTTGTTTTTGTTTTTACTTCTGTGTAGGTTTGAAATTGTTTTGCGATATTCTTTCCGCCATTGTAAACAAATGAAAATACAGCAATAATGATTAATATCTTTTTTAACTTCAATTCCACGTAAGTTTTCCAATAAACTATTTACAAGAAAAAATTATAAAAAATTGTACGCCGAAAGAAAATAAAAAATTCTATGAAATAAACGCATAAAATTGCTATAATTTAAGTATACTCGTAGTAAACCAAAACAATGTTTTTCAAATTACAACTTCACTTTTGTATCGAACAGAAAGTGATTTTTTCGTTAATAACAAACGTATTGCAAATATTTCTTGGTTTGTTGCAAACTATAATAAAATATGCCATTATTTGTTTTAGGTTTTTTTTTTTGATTTTTGGTTTTTTGTTTTGTAACGAAAATAGATTGCTCAAAAATTATACATTCTGTCACTTGTTTGCTGACAACTTTTAGTTTAGCTATTAGTTGTTTTCTTTTGGTAAAAAGTCTACATAAGTATTTTTGTAATTTGTTGCTTCCATTTTTCTTCTTCATGTTTCTCTTCCTTGTTTCACTTACAACTTATATAAAAAAATGTATATTTTAAATTTTACTTGATTAATTAGGCGTTAATTAGTGTAAACTACATATTCGCTTTTTCATATACATACATATAATTTTCCTTTACTACTTTTAACAGCTTGATTCAAAATTGTTGCTTCGTATGCAATATTACCAAATTCAACTTTTTATTTGATTTTAGAGAATAAAATCAGTTTTGTGTTTTATTTATATATATATTTTTTTTGTTTTTGCTTCTAGTTCTTATAATTTTTTTTTTTGCTTTTTTGTTTTTTGTTAATTCAAATTTAAATCAAAACCAAATGAAAACTTATCATTAATCTAACACACAAAGATTGAAATCGCTTACAAAACTAATTAATAAAAAAAAACTATGATGTCAATTCAAAAAATTGAGAAAATCAAACACACAAAAGTGTTTGTTGTGTTTCAACAACCAATAAGAGAGGAAGGAGCGGTATAAGTAAAGTAATAGTTTGAATAATTGCAATAATGTACGGATTCTCTTTGAAACTTCAGCAACAGTTACTCGCACAGTGCATATGGGGAATTGTTGCTTAAAATGCCGCGCGCTCTCACGAGCGCCATTTTGCATGCATTTGAAATGAAGCATTGACAGGGACGTACACTGTGGAGTAAACGGCAGTGTGTGCATGCATATAACTGTGTGTATGTGTATATTTGTATAGGTAGGCATGTTGTGGGTTGAAATCATTTTTCACTTGAATGGAACTTTCGTTGGTATGTGTTTGTGAGAGAAAAAAGTTTCTAAACATGCACTTGAACGATTTTTTGTTGTTTTTTTTTTTTGTTTGTTTGCTTGAGGAGTACTGACATTAGTGTTTTCGCGAAATATTTCACTAGTGATTTTGTTTTCATTTCTCTTAAACACATAATACATCGTTATTGAAGAATAGCTTTTGTTGGCATTATTTCACTGTGTTTAACGCTTAGGAAATATTTTCCGTCCTTTTTTTTATATGCTACCCGTTATCCGTTTAACTTTGCTAGTTGCGTGCAGGTATGTGTGTGTGTGTGTGTATGTGCATATTAACCGAACGCACCTATTTCGCTGCTGTTTGCTTGCTTTTGCTTCACTTTGTTGTTATCTCTCATCACAGCAGCCGTAGAAGCAAAGCAGCGGTTAGCGTGTGGCTTATAAAGTTCAGAATTTGTTGTAAATGCTTATGACTCTATAACTGTCATATTTTTTATAGTTATTTTTATGACTTAATAAAATGTGCACCTGCATGCATACAAGAATTTTTGCGTTTTAGCGCTCATAAAGTTTAACTTTGCATTCATATTCATATTTATATATTTATATAATTTTATGTATGTATATATGTGTGGGTTATCAGATATTAACTCTGCGTTATTGTTGCTTGGTTTTCTCATTTAAAGACCACTAAAATGTATGTATTCTTATATTTGTATATAATAACTCTTTACATATAAGCATAAATGTATGTAGTTAGTTGTAGGGGCTGCTTTAACGGTATGCTTTAGCACACATGTCTCGTTTTTACTGCTGTCATCGCTTTTATTGTTGTTTCTTAACAAACTTATAATACAAATATATAAATTTTAATGGCATAGATTTGCATCTATTCGTGTGTGCTTTTGCTAATATCAAATATTGCATAATTTTTTTCTTTTCATTTCATTTCACATTTTTGCACAATTGCATTTCTTAGTTAGTTCTTTTTTGTTTTCATAAATCTTAGCATAAAAGTTTAGTTCTCACAATAACGGCAACACTTAGTTGCTGTGTCCTGTGTTAGTGGTAATTGGTATGTATTCTTTTTTTGTCATTTCGTAACTATACTAGTGGCCCTTCTCCATTTTTTTTTTTTTTTTTAATTCTCTGCTACTCCATATGTAAGCGATCTCTTTCCAAACGTTCTTCGTTTGCACTAAAGTAAAATCATTTTCTCTATATGCAAATAATTGGAAAATATATGATAAGTGTGCAGCAATGCCTGTGATTTATGCTTTGCGGCATTTTCTTGAATTTTTTCCTACTTTTTAATGGCAACTAACGAATTTGGCACAGGTTGCCACACCGTGTCTTGGTTTTTCCTAACTTTTTTTATTTTACTTAAAAAATTTGTTTACCCAAAAGTTGTAGTCCAGTTCAACATTAGCACTAATGCATTGGCTAAATATTAAATAGAGTTGATTGATATTCTCGTTTATATTCAAAGTAAATTACTTGCAATTCCGATTTCAAGAGCGCCCAAGCATATTCATCATTAACTGACCATTATTGCTTGGAGATGATCCATTTCCCATTGGCGCTATACAGCAGATTCACTGCTATACCACATAAATGCAACTCATTTTCTTCTTCTTCATTTTCGTTGTGATCTGAAAAATCTCTGCGCAGCTGACGCTCAAACCTATACCATTTTTGTAATTCCTTGCCAGGAAGCAGGCAAATTCCAACCGTACTTCCTTCCTGTGAATGCCTTTCAAAGTACGAGTATGAACGCATTTTACGTTTTTCTGTTTTTCATCGTTTTATACAGAAAGTCACTTTAGCAAATATATTTCTTTAACGTTATGTGTTCAGTTTTGTTTGTATTTAAATATATGTATATAGGTATGTATATGTGTGTATAGTTGTAAATTCAACGCTTTGAAAGTCTATGAAAATAAGTTTACAATTAATCGTAACATCCATGACAATATCTGCGTATGCATGTGAAATAAATTATAGCAGAATTTTGAGCATTTTCATAATTTGATTCTTAAAGAAATTGCCTGTATGTATGTATATTTTTTGTGTGTACAACAATCATTTGGACTTGTTTCGTCTGCACTGCGCTGCAATAAGTGACTTTGATAGTATTTGTTTATTAAGAAAGCCAGAGATCAAAGCCAATTTATTCGCGTCTACTTCGTTTTGATTTTATAGTTCGTATAATTTGCACTTGTGGTTCAACCGAACTTATGTCAACTTATTTCTCTTTCTTTGTGTAGTTACAGTATTTTATATATATGCAAATTTTTGTCCGCGCTTAGAGTGCTGCTAAATTTGCACCGGTTTGTAGTCATGAAAATACTCAAAAATTACAAGAAAATACATACGTTATGCAAAATAAAGATAAGATAAGATATAAACGAACAATATTAAATAAGCTTTTGTATTAAAAAAAAAAGATCATGAAAATAAACAATTATTTATCCGCTGATGTTGAGGTCACTTCCGCCGCTGTGGAGGTGACTTTTGGTGTTACATTACTGCTGACTATTGATTTGTTTGGTTTTGCTGTCGCCCCATAATTTTGCTGCTGATGTTCTTTTTTAACTGCTGTCAGTGCAGTTGCCCCCGCAGCGTTAGCTGTTGCACTGGGCATATTATTGGAATCTTTATTTTGTACTTGTTGTTTAGACTTTTGTTGTGGTTGCTGTTGCTGCTGCTGCTGCTGCTGGCGATTTTGTTGCTGTTTGTGCGCTGCAAGGCCTGAGTTGCTGCCACCACGACGCATTTCATGTGGCGAGCTGCCGTAGTGATGATGATAATTGTTGTTGCGCGACACCACTTGTGGTTTATTGCCCAATGAACCGCTACGTACACGCACATTGCCGCTACCAAAGGAGCCGGTGCGGCGTCTATTGCTACTGAAATTGGCATAATTGCCTGGCTGATGATTGTTGTGTTGCTGTTGTTGGTGTTGCTGTTGCTGTTGTGGGTGTTGTTGGTATTGCGGGCGATTGCCCACATAATCACTGCGGTTGCTGATTGTAGTGTTAGGTCTGCGACCGCCCGCGCCAACTACCGCCGTGCCATCGCTTTCGGAAACGCTGCGCAACCGATTCAAGTTGCGGCCACGATTCAGACTGCCAACACCTTGCAACATTTCATTGATCTCCGGTTCGACGACGCGGAAATCTTCTATAGTTTTAAATTTTTTCAGATATTCTGCCAATTCCGGTTTCACCGTCAGTTTATCAGCGTTTTTGTAGTATTTGAGGAAAGCCCAGAATTTCTCAACACCATAGAGTTGACCTGTAGAATTTATTAGAAAAAATTATTAGAAATATTAGCATATACAGCATTTTCAAACATTTTGTATTACTAACCGATTTTATAGTCAGCAATCGTCTCGTCCTGGAAGTCCTCATACACATTTGGCCTGAATTTCTTTTCCAAACCATACGAATAGAAACGGAATAGACACTCCAATCCATAGCGAAAGCCATTGGAAGCATCTTCCAACGCCAACGTACGGAATTCATTGTACATTGTCTTGTTGAAGTTTTCGCGCAGGAAGAATGACCAGAAACGATACAAAGTATTCATCTCCTGTGATTGACCATAGCCTGCACGGCGCCTCTCCTTCAGACAACGCGAATGATATTTGTGATAGGCTTGTTGCGTGAAGTTATTCTCTTTGAGCAGCGAGTGCGAAGGATGCTGGAAGACAGGTAGCGATTGTGGCACGGAGGAACCATATGACGAAGTCGTTGGTGAAGTGCCTGTCGAGGAGCCCATTGACGTGGTGCGCGGTCGATGTTCGACAGAGTCGAGCAGCCAACCGACGTGCGCCTCTACAGGTGGATTGGACGAATGGCGGGTCTTGCGCTTGCGTGGCGTACGTGGATCGATCGAATGTGAGCTGGGCGCAGCATAGAAGCGAGCACGACGCGACTTCAATGTCGAATTGAGCGTACTATTTAATGTGGTATCCACATCTTCGTAGGCAGGTGGTGGTGGTGGCGGTGCTTGTTGTACATAGTTGCGTTGCACACGTCCACCGGCTCCGCCGCCACCCAACTTCTCAAAATCTTCTTGTGATATAATATTCACCGTGCGATAAGCCGTGCCCGTATTCGATGTGGTCCACAGATCTTCCTCGTAATTGGCCAAACCATCGTTTATCACATTCTCGAGGTCTTGTGTGATTTTTGTACGTGAAATGTAGTCAGCTGTGCGATCGTAGCCTTCGTGTTTGGGTGCCCGCTGCACTTGCGCCACAATCAGCAGTTTATTGATGTCGCGGTCAGCAAATTCATAGTCGGATTCGTCATCGTCGGAGAAATTTTCGGTGAAATTATTTATACGTCCAGAGGCTGGGATGGGATCCATAAGCTCTTCGTCAAATTGAAAGTCTAGTTCTTCCTTTTCAATTGCGTTTGTTGTGAGACCAACTGTTGCTGCTGATGTAGCTGAAGCGTGTGCGACTGCTGACTGAGTGGATGGCTGAGGAGCTGTTTTGTTGTTATTGATGATAGTGGTGGATGATGTGGCGTTCGTTGTGTTGGTGGTGTGAGTTGCATTGGTGACGGAGGCGTTCGATGTAATCAATGGTGTTGTTGCCGTGTTCATTTTTGTATCAATTTTGTTTAAGTTATTGTTGTTTGTTGTGGTCGATGAATTAGTTGCAGAGGTAGCATTTGTAGTGGCGTTTTTAATGAGTTGTTTTTGTTGTGTTGAGGGCGTTTGGGAGTGTTGTTGATTGGAAGATTTAGTATCTTTTAAAGCATTTGATTTTGAGCGTCTCTTTACCTCTTTCCACATGCCCTCAGCGGCATCGGACGGTGCCTCACCATCAGCCTCTGCCGTGTTTCCACCAATGCCTACTTTGTTGTTGCTACCGCCAGTGCCTTTTGCATTACCTTGCTCATTATTGTGCTTGCCACCTTTTTGTAGTTTCTGAGGCGTCGATGTCACAGGCGGCATCTTCACACTTTCAGCCAGACCACTCAAATGGTCCGCCAGCTGAGCCACAGCCCCGCCGCCACTTTCCACTTCGGCCACTTTCTGTGTGAGCGCGCTTATCGCGTTCTCCGCATTCACAGTGGGCGTAGGCATTTGCTTCACTTGCTGCAGTAGCAGCGAGGAGACCAAGTTTTGCGAGTTTCGTGGCACAGGCGGTGGCGGGATGCTAGTCAGAGGTTTAGTTGCCATAGCTGAGGTAAGTATTGGCTGTAAGAGCACTTCGCTTGCGAATGCTGCATCCACATTGGTCGTGGGTATGGTTGTGGCAGCCCCTATGGGGCTAGCTTTATTGTCATTAGCAACTTGTTGAGCCTCCGCGGTGTTACCACCATTGCCGCCGAAGCTGTTGCTTATGGGAACAGGAGCAACAGCTTGCTCGGTGGCAGTAGTGACAGTATTTGGTTGACTTTCTTGCTGCGTATTTGTTTGTATATCATTATTTACACTCTCTGGTGTCTGACCACTCGCTGTGTCAACGGCTGCATTTGAAACAGCCACTTGAGCGACTGGATTAAATGTAGTCTCGATCACATCACGAATGGGCCATTTTGTGGGATTGGTATTTGTGCGTACTTTATAGCCCTCGAGAAACTCCAGCTTCTCGGACTCCTTGATGGCGTTAATGATCAACGCCACATCAGTAGTCAAGGCTAAGACGCGATGAAAAGAAGCAATCAATGTGACTGGAATACAACCTTCTGGGTCCATTTTGCGACGCAGAAAGAAATCGCCAGTTAAATTCTCTTCACTGAAATAGTATTCACTGTAATGAGCGGAGGGGACGAAACAAAATATTAGTAAAAAATTTAGAAATTTTTTAAAAATTAAATTTTCAAAAAATTCAATTGTTGTTTTTTTCGATACTTACACTTGTTTCTTGATCGCTTCCTTGACCGTTTGTGCATCCATTTCGATATAGGTCGCCGGCACTGGACCGTAGTAGTGCGTGCCCATGAGCACAAACGAGGACTGTTCGACACCGGCTGCGTCCGCCGGCAAATAACTTGCGTATTCGCCACTGGCTAACAGATGGCGTGGTATGCGATTTGACGCACGACCTGGTCCCGGTCTTGCGAATCCACCCCGACCTTGCCGCCCGCCACGATAGGACGTCCGGAAGCGCCGTTGCGTGCGGGCTGGCCGCTCGTAGTCTCGTTCGGTGATGCTGCCGCCACCGATGGCAACACTGCGCTCGGTGCCGCTGCCGCTACGCCAGGAATCAATGCGCTCAGTAGGGCGGGAATAGGGCCGCGTTGGGCGTTCACCGCCACGTGACGTTTCACCGCCGGCGCTTGGTGCTGCATGTTGACGCCAATCACTGCGTTGTTGCTCTGTTGCTGTTCCGCCGTTGTAGTGGTCACCACCGTTTGAGCGTTGCTCTTGATTGTGGTACTGTTGTGACTGCTGGTGATAGCGAGACGCAGAGTTTGGCAAACGTCTAGTGGGACGTCCAATCGGTTTCGGGCGACTTGATTTTGCAAGGTCGATTTGGAGAGGACGCCACTTGTGCTTGGGAATCTTCTTATTGATGCCATTTGATCCTGAGCTTGAGTTGCCGGCTGTGGCATTTGTGGCCGAAGATCCACTATTGCCTTCACCACTGCCAGATTTACTAGGCTCATTTTGTGCTTGACTTGTTGACGGTTTATCACCTGTGGTAGCACTGCCTGTTGGAGCTGCTTGATCAGCGTTACCGGGAGCTGATGCTGTGGGTGCTGCTGTTGCTGTTGTGTTTTCCTCTTTACTGTTTGCGTTCACTGAACGCTGTTTATGCTTCGTTAAGCGTTTCGATTCGTTATTTGTGGGTTTACCACCAATTAACATAGGCCAATCACCAACGTTGCTGAAATCGCTGGTCTAAATGGGGAAAGGGTAAAGAATGAAAGTTTAGGTTAGGTTCTGCAATGTACCTCTGACGTTTGGGAGTTTTGACATACCTTTTCATTGGCTCTCTTTCCCTTATTTACAACCGGAGCGGGTGCTGTGTCTGGATGGTGCTTAACTGTAACGAGAAGAAGGGAGAGAGAGGGGAGTTAAAATAATTGTTGTCAATGTCAAAGGACCAAAAAAGGTGCAGGTTAGGTTGAGACTTAGAAAACCAAATTTCTAGTTGCTTTAAGAAATATTTAAAATTGAAATTAATTTAGAATTTTTCTTCAGAATTATTTTTAAATGTCAGCGAATAAATGTTTTTCGGTTAAAATCAGGCTTGAAATATTAAACCCATTTTTCAGATACCATTCACGTATGTACATGATATCAAAAACGTGCTTAGCGTGCATAACCTCACTTATCGATATGTGAACGTACCCCTAATGTTTTTTACAAATTGAACTCTCGCGACACGCATCTTGGATACGTGAATATTTTTTTAATTTCTTATTTATTTACTTTTTAGTTAAAACACAATTAAACGAATTTAAATAAAATACACCAACAATGCTTTAATCGAAAAAATTGGACAGCTTATAATAAAAACAAAAAAGAAAAACACACGTTAAATCGGTAATTCCGAAACAGGTTTAACAAAAAAGCGCGATTTATTAAGACGCAATTTAAAAACGAAAATGGCGAACCAAATGCAAAACAAAAAAGTTAAGTGCATAAAAGGTGTACATAGAAGGGGCGAAATAAAAAACCAATAAAACTAAAAACAAAACAAGGCATATTACAAAAAAGCGGTAAAAAGCGAACACCGCTCCCCGTGCACTTGTTTCGACAATATTTTGGCAGCTGCCAAAGCGCAAAACTAAATTTACAGCAGCAAAAAGAGTGAAATGAAAACACCTAACTTGTACGCACACACACACGAACACACGCACACTCACCAGTATTTGTCGATACTGCTGCTGCTGTTGCTGCTGGAGCTGGTGTAGAAATTGGCGCTGCTGCTGTTGTTGCTGTTATAACTTCGTCTTGAGCTGCGACTTTGGTGGTGCTGATTTCGCTGCTTTCAATGTTATTTTGATTGCTATCACCAATTCGATTAGTATGCGCCTGAGCACTATCTGGATTATTGTCGACTACTTTCGGTTCCTGTGATTGCTGCTGTGCAATCGGCTTTTTAGGTTGTAAAACACGTTTTTCTAAAGGCGTCGAACCTGTTGTGGTTGTTTTGTTGCTGGATGATTGTTTGGATATCTGGAAGAAGCAGGAAAAGTACGTTGATAGAAAAGAGTTTAGATTTTTACGTATGGCCTTTTGTTTATTCAACATTTTTAATTTTGTCATCAATAAAGTCAAATATGTGTATAAATTTAATCTAATTAAAAAACAAAAATCGGCAAACAAGTAGAGGAGGCAGACAGTTGAGTATTTTTTGTTTCTATTTTTTTTTT
Source organism: Anastrepha obliqua (assembly GCF_027943255.1). Taxonomy (NCBI): domain Eukaryota; kingdom Metazoa; phylum Arthropoda; class Insecta; order Diptera; family Tephritidae; genus Anastrepha; species Anastrepha obliqua. The sequence goes on along the minus strand of NC_072892.1, from coordinate 143,262,434 downwards.
TTCATTCGGAACACAAACATTAGTTTATTGATTTCTTTATATTTTGCCTTGATAAAAGGGAATAACACTACTTTAGGAGGCAATTGAGGCTAATTTGTTTGATTCGGAGGCCTAGCTTTACATCGCTACATAACTCTTTTATAAGAGCAGCGAATTTATTGATAGGCTTAATTGATGTAAACGAGCAAGAAATTTTAATGGTTCTTATTGCCGATGTGGCTGTAGTGTTCGGTTGATTATCAGCACAGTTCGCCATTTTACTTTTTTTTGTTTATTTACATGCATGTACTTCTGAGTATATGAATATGTATTGTATATTATATGTATATTTGGATTTATTACAATTATTTTTTATTTTTTTATTTATTTGTTGTTATTATTTTTACATTAATTTATTATAAATATTTTTTATATTAATTTATTATTGTTATTTTTTGTTACATTCATTACATTATTTTATTAATTTTTTTTTATTATTTTATAAATTTTTTTCTTTTATTATTTTATCAATTTTTTTCTTTCATTATTTTTTTAATTTTTTTCTTTTTTTAATTTTTTTCTTTTATTATTATTTTTTCTTTTATTATTTTCTTTCTTTTATTATTTTTTTTTATTATTTTTTCCCCCTTTATTTTTTTTATTATTTTTTCCCCCTTTATTTTTTTTTATTATTTTTTCCCCCTTTATTTTTTTTTTTATTATTTTCCCCCCTTTATTTTTTTTGTATTATTTTTCCCCGTTTATTTTTTTATTATTTTTCCCCCTTTATTTTTTTTTCATTATTTTTTCCCCCTTTATTTTTTTTATTATTTTTCCCCCCTTTTTACATTTTCTCATTTTTTTGTTATTTTTTACATTTATTTCTTTTTTTATTCTATTCTTTTTTCTTTTAATTAATTTATTATTTATTTTCTTAATTTATTTATTGGGATTTATATTTTTTTCTTCTTTAATTTATACTTCTTTAATATTGTATATACACACATTAGGCCGGGTCGATTTGTGGGGAGGCAAAAAAATCGCCCATTGCTCTGTGAAAATCATATTCTAGGGATCAAAATAAGAAACTTTGCCGAAGGAACCATACCTCTAAAACGAATTCTGATGTCCCCCAATTTGGGTCGAACTTTTTTAGTTTCTTTTCTATAACTCACTTAATTTAATTTTTTTCATTTACATATGTTCTGACTAAATAAATTCTTAAGAGAAAAAATAGATATTATTATAAATAAATAAAAATAAAGAAAAAACATAGCCATTGTAAGGCCAAAAATGGTGATATTTTTAAATTGGGGGACATCAGAATTCGTTTTAGATGTATGGTTCCTTCGGCAAAGTTTCTTATTTTGATCCCTAGAATACGATTTTTCGACCTGCCCTAACACACATATATACCTACGTATTTATGATATATTTTTTTAATTTTTTTACTTTACTTTTCGATTTTTTTTCTGTTTTGTTTTTTTTTTTTTCTTATATATTTGTTTATTTTATGTCATTTTGTTTTTTGTTACATTTTTAAACTATTTGTTTTTTTTTTACTAATTTTAGTTTATTTTTATTTGGTTTTTTTACTTCTTACTTTATTAATGTTTTTATTATTTATTTAATTTTTCTATTATTTATTTAATTTTGTTCATGCATTTTATTTCTGTTTAGTATTCATTTTATTTCTTTTCATCCGTTTAATTGCAATATATCCAAAAATATATATTCTGTACATAATTAAACAACTATGTATATTCTTCAGAGCATTTGTGTTTACGTGACTTTTGAAGCATATCAAGAAAATGAGTTGCATGCCTTGCTCTTTCTACTTATGTATATATGAAGACGCTATCTTGCTCTCGCACAGCCCTGAAAAAATTGTGTGATAGGCGACATTTTTCTTTTTAAGTCAAACACATTTTTCAAAGCGCACATTTTAACTGTTTTAACTGTATTCAAACACCCACTACCCCATCGAAGAAGAAATTCGGTACCTACGCCTCGCACCACTACATGGCTAATACGCATCTATTTCAAAATTTTCAGCTCTCTACAATATGAAAAATGAAAATTGTACTAGCTGCTCTCTGCTTTGTTCCTCCATGACGATGCGCATGGTGTGGCCCGAAAAAAAGAGAGCCAACATATTGGAGTTGGCATAACCTAAATATTAAAAAAAGCTTTTACTTATAGTATGTAGATATATGTACGTGATTTTACAAAATTTTTACTGGAAAAGTACTCGGTTGCCGGTGATAAACGAAGGTAATGTTCATATGAAAGCACGAAACCGCTTCGTTTTGCCGCATTGACGTAACCCAACAAGAGCATAATATGGGAAAGATTTACTGGTATGTACAGCCATATGCATTTATAAATAACACATAAAAATATTGAAGTCACTGCGCTACACAAAGCGATATACAAGCAAGCAGATGAACGTACATATCTGCGTACTTCTGATAGAACAACAAAATATCTCAATTCGATTATTTTTACTTTATTAAGCTTTTGTTGAGAAAAAAGGGAGAAATTATAGTCGTGAATCATTAAAATTTCATAAACTGCATTAAAGTTGATTTATTTTGAGTGTGTCGTGCCCACTAAATCCACTAAATTTGTTTTAAAGTGAAATAATTCGCTTGGCTAAAACCTCACCAGTATAAGCTATTGCGGCATAAGTATGTACGGATGTATGAATGTGGCAGCCAAAATTGAAATTTACCTCGTTTTGATGTAATTATTCTTTACGCTGCTTCTGTATTATACAGGCTTGCTATCGATTTGATTTAGGTAAAGTCGCAAAATATTTGAGGTACACTTTAATTTTTTGTTTTAAAAATTGTTTCTACTGCTTTTTAACTTTCAAAAAAGTTATGCACTGAGTTCAGCAATTTATTATTGCACTTGAATGTATGTATGTATTAATTAAAAAGATTGTAAGTCTTTTATCAGTTTATGTGTGTTGGTTTCACTGTTTCACACTGTGAGCTGCTTAAGTATCCTCACAAATGTATTCAAGTATTTCATTTGAGCTTTTCACTTGCAATGTATTTAAAAGCAAAGTTCACTTGGTTAAAATAATAAGTGAGCAATTTAGATATTTTTAATTTCTTTGCGGAGACGTCTGACTTGTTCAATGGATGAAGAAGTTCTGAATAGTTGGCGAGTCGCGCGATCGCTAAAAACAACTTTGCCAATCGGCGTCTACGTGAGCCACGAAGCGGCACGCCAACTCGTATGTATGTGTGTGTGTAAGAAAACAAAAGTCAAACACAAACACACAACCATACAAAATCTTGGTGAGTAAACAGTGAGCTGACTACCTGACTGCTGGATTGCTGCATGCGGACAGTGCATGTGCAGGACTACAAGATTGATACACCCAAAACATGGGACGCCATATGTTTTTGTTACGTTTTTGTTTTGTTCTTCACACTGCACTCAACGCAAGGGGTTCACATTAAAAATAGCTATGTGCGCAAGAGTGTGGAGAGAAGAGGGGAAACGGATCCAGCTTGACGCCTTGTCAAATATTTAGCATTCGTGTTTTTGTTTTTGAATGTTCAGCTCGGGACTTCAAACGTTAAAAACGCAGTGCTTGCAATTATAATTGTAAACAAAATACATAAATTATACATCAAAGAGAGCAATTTTGCTTATTAGCTCTGCTAAAATACTACATCAGAACACTAAAAACTAAAACAAAAACATGAAGCTTAGCTGATCTGGCATTATGGCGTTAACAAAATAGGCTACTTAAATAAATATAAGTTTTTTATGGGGGAAAATGCTTTCAAAAAATATGCTAATGTAGGAGTCTCCACCGCATACCTATCCTGCGTGGTTCACCACGTTTGAAACGATTTGGGGCAAGTGGGACCTACATACCTCGAACATACATAGATCAGCTAAAATGAATGATAGTTCAGAGATTCGCAAACGAAATTTAAAATCTAAAACCGTTTCTTGATTTCAAGTGTTGAACTCATATCTCAAGTGTTACATGAGTCGATTTAACCTGGTACAATATCCATATCGTAATTCAGCCAAGGTTGCGCGTGCCACACAAGACAGGGGTTGGACTCCGCTAACGTCATTTGAGGGTCGGGAGTTTAGGAATGTGGTGAGAGTCTCCCGATGAATGTCGCTTAACATTTGTCCATATACTGTCCGGTCCAATAGTTGCATGGCGAACAACTGGCTGTCGAAGAAATCTCTTCTGACTCGCCTAGGAGGTGGCTCAGGCGCCAGCAAATGTCTCCAGGGGTGATTCCTGCGGTAGCGACCTAACAGAAATTGATTTTTGTGCTCCTTGACCCGCAGCATGGAAGCCTCGTTGTGAAGGTATTGTAAAGGAGGCATCCCATGCCTGTCAAGATGGCAGTATTTTGACAGGTCTGGAGCTAATCACAAGTGTTAGGCGAACAGGCGGTCGCGGCGTAATTTAGTACCGGCCCGCCAATTGCTTTAAATGTCACCAGCAACATTTCTTTGTCTACTGCCAAAATGCTGACGCCTATCGATTTCAAAACCTTGCTGCGCTTTTCGGCCTTAGTGGCAATTGCGGTTGCGTGCGCAAAGAAGGAGAGTTAAGTGCCGAAGGTTACACCCAAAATTTTGGGATTATTAACAGTCGGAATTTTTGTGTCATCGAATATTGCCTTTAGCTGCAGTTTAATCTCCTTCGTCCAGGTGGTAAAGAGGGCCGCCGTAGATTTAGTGGGGGAAAGCTGGAGATTCCTCGCACTGCAAAAGCGAGAAAGTTTAGCGAGATAAACGTTCACTGTGGAACGCAAGTAATCGTTGTCATTATTCAGAGTAATACTGCTTTCTTCGGTAAAGAAGTGATCTATCACCCCCTTTGCTTTTATAAAAATAATAATCGATTTCTCTGAAATGCTTACAACAGTCACTTCTACCACTTTTAGAAAACAAATTTTAATGTTGCAAGAACAAGCAACAGTTTCAAACAAGTAAACCTCAAAGTTGTTATGGAGTGAGTTTTAATCCCGAAAGTAAACAGTAAACAGCAGATGTTTGGAAGTGAACACCAATTGAATGCAGATATATATTTTTTATTTTTTTAACCACCAATACTTCAATAATGTACAACATCACACCACCAAAGCATGAAGTCATCCGATGACTCTCCAATGAAAATGACTGCATTTACATATGTATGTAGTTTATGTGGAGACGTGAGGAGAGTTTAAATTTTCAGTTGTTTGTGCCACTTTACCATAAAACAAAAAGAGATACAACAAACAGCGGAAAAGACCTACGCAATGAATACTACAACGAGTACAAAAGCGGAGACTTGGAGAGCCAACGAATGAAACTTCAAAACAATGCGCATTATTTATACCTGAATTCCAGTCGCACGACCTGGTGGTTGTTGGTAGGCTGACGAGTTGGCATTGAAGCAACAACCACCCGGCGCGCGCATAGCAAAACACATAAAACGTGGTAAACAGAAAAACGAGACAAAAACAAGTACTACAGAAAAAACAAAAATGGCAGCTGGGGAAAGCGGATACATAACACTGAAACATTGAAACACAGCAAACAACGAAGCAGCCAAGCAAAACAACACAACCAATAAAAAACAAAGTGTGCCATTTGGCACGTAGACACCGCTAGCCAAGCCCTGAGATCTGGTGCGTCGCATGAAACGCCCTGGCAAACCCCCTATGAAAAACTGTCATACAGTCAAGCAGACCAATGAGATAGTAAATAATTTATCTAGAAAATCTAATTAACACTGGAATGTGAAGACCATCTAATTTAAGCGACATTGTCAAAGAATTAGCACATGTACGACGAAGGCAATGAGCAAAATAAACCATACACAAAAATGTGTACGACCGAAAAAAAGGCACAAAAACAAGATAAGACGACAGCGAAAGGGGCAGTGCGCGTCCTTCTGGACGGCTTATCAGCACCACCAAAACCGGTCACCAGCCATGTGGCTTCTTGAATTGCACGTAGTCATACCATACATATATGTATGTATGTACGCCTGCATATATGTACAATAACAAAATGAGAGTGCAATTCGAAACATTTACATTTACGAATGCAATGTGGAAGCCATAAAAGCTGCTGCGGCATATGTAAGGCAAGAAAAAGTTTGCATATGAATTAACTATGCATTGTGAATACTGAGTATCTGTCAGTCCCAACGAGGGCGGTCATTAAACCTTACAACCCAGAGGAGTATCTACGTGTAATGAATCCATATGTGACAAGGCGTAATCGTTGATTTTTTTATAGAGAGAAATCATAAACTAACATAAAGCATTTTAAAATTGAACGATTTCGAGGAGTGAATGAGAATATAATAGAAAGAGAGCATACACACCTACATAACGCATACATATGTATGTATGTATATGATAGTGTGAAATTGCTTGAAATTGTGTTCAATACAAAGGCATACAACAAATTGTTTTTCAATTGAAAACAAGGCCATGCTATTTTTCTATACATCAGATAAGATAGTGAAGCGCACTTGAAGTTCTCTAAGCTACATAAGTTCTTTCATTATTGATGAATATTTTTTTTAGCTTTGAAGAGGCATAAAGTTCTTAATTGCTTATTGTAAGTGAAGGCACGGGCAGACATGGGAAAGAATTTTGTTTTAATTTTTTATTTAATTTATTTTTTATTACTATTATTATTTTTAATTATGTTTTTTTTTAATTTTCTTTTATTTTATTTAAAAAAATTTTTTTTTTCTATGCTTTTCTATTTTTTTCTATTGTAGTTTTATTATTTTTTTTTTGTTTTTTTCTAATTTTATTATTTTTTTTAATTTTATTTATTTTTTTTTTAATTTTTTTAATTTTTTTAAATTTTATTTGTTATTTTATTATTTTTTTATTGTACTTTATTTGTTTTTTTTTTATTTTATTTTCTTTTTTATTTATTGTACTTTATTTGTTTTTTTATTTTATTTTCTTTTTTATTTATTGTACTTTATTTGTTTTTTTTTTTTTAATTGTACTTTATGTTTTTTTTTAATTGTACTTTATTTTTTTTTTTATTAACACTTACAATATTTGAAAACTTATTTACTAATATATGTAAATATTCAATAAAGTTTGGTGTAAAAATTATTTACTTTCTTTGCGACAAAAAGCTAGCGAAATCTCTTTCCAACTCATCGGCAATCAATGAGGAAAAAATATTTGCAATTATGAAACAATAAACCCCAGCATGCGTAAATTTTCTGAAAAGCTTTAAAAAAAAGCCTAGGGTACCCTAGCAGGCTTTGCACAAAAGATCGCAGTGCGGAGTAGGTTAGGTACGGTTTTACTGGCTAGCCGAAGCAACGCAGAGACCATTTTAGTCCATAGCCCAAGGATAATAATAATAATAACGATTGCAATTGTCAGAGCAAAAGGAAACCTTCAGCGGCTTTCTTCTAAAAAGTGCTGTGAAAACAATCGATTAAGTAAAACTTTGCTTTCTGCATTGGTGCGTTCTGCATCTGGAAAGCAAGCGCAAAGCCTCATACAAAAAATGAATTTGCTCAAAAAAAAAAAATTGGCTGCTACAAATAACAACATAAGAATATGATGTTCAAAAATCAGCAAAATTATAGAAAATAAATTTTTGCAGTAACGGTCGCCCCACGGCAAGCAATGGCAAACCTCTGAGAGGATCTGCCATGAAAAATTTCCTCATAAAAAGCCGTTTGCCGTTCGGAGTCTGTCTAAAACTGTAGGTCCCCTTCATTTGTGAAACAAACTTGATTTTAGTTTCCTATTTCAGCTCAGTCAATTTAGACGATATTTAATATTAGTTAGGAAAAAAGAAACCCATTAATTTTGCGTAAAATTATTACAAAAATGGTTTAAAACTGTTTTATGGGCGATGCTACGACTTTATTAGTCAACTTCGATTATCTATGTGATTTTATCGACATTATCGACAATTTTTTAACATCCAAAATGCCGGAACGGGATTGACCAACCCAAAATTGTGAGATATCAATCACTACAGCCATTTACCCGGAAAGTAATGGACTTATTTTTTCTAATCTAATATTTATTCTTTTCTGAGCGATCATATAAAGGGGAAAGATCATATAAAGAATCTTACCAAAGACGCACTTATGTAGATGTTGTTTAAAATAAAATTTGTAAAAATTTAGATGCCTTTCAGATTTCACAATTTTTATTCAAATTACGGCTATTACCAATTTTATGTGTTATTTTTCATATTCATTCATTTATTTAAATGTCCATCATATCATGGGCATATCTACAGGTAAAATTTGCCAAATCGACTATTCATGAATGCCTAATTGTTGAGACAGAACCAGTTTCTTGAAATTTTGTCAACAACCTTTACTTTTACCTTTTTACTCTACTCATTCCACCAAAAAAATCATGAATTTTGCGATATGTTGTTCTTAAAGATCGGCCATTTTCATAATAAGTTTCAACAATTTTAAGGCGTTATTCTATTCGTGTAAATGTATTGGGCATCTGTCCACTTGAGAAGCAACAAAGATGACATGAAAAATAGGTACCGTCTAGGAATTACTCATACACTGACATCTAACCGTCAATTTTGAAAGACTCTTTATATTGCTAATTATATTTCACTTGCCACGTCTGATGACCCCCTAACATTTATATCGACACAATCGAGAAACAAAGTCAGTTAACAATATCTAATATCTAACAGCCGGCGTTTTTCAGTAGTAAACAAACCTTGAAGTTGTTTATTACTTACTCCAAGCACACATTTACAGGTGTACGAGTATGTGTGTGCATATACGAGTATTTGCCTGAATGCACAAACAGAGTTGGCAAACAGGTTTTACAAGGCAATTCACGCATAAATATATGTATGAACAGATTGTGTGAAAATAAAAATTCTATATTTTAATGAATAAAACTGAATTTATTAGATGGCGAGCAAAAGCTATGAAACTAAGTTTTTTTTTTTTAATACATTTTAACGCTGAGTTACGAGTTATGGAAAATTTTGCAGGCACGTCGTGGCATAGTTGCACATAATGAAAAAATAATAATATTAAAAACATGTGCACATCTACATACATATATATTAAGGTGTGTGTATATATTGCATATACCTGTGTGTATGTGTGCGTCTATATTTAGATGATAGAATGCAATCAGCAATAGAAAAAAAGGCAAGCAGATAAGATTACTTGTGTAACTATCAGCAGTTTTGTTTTTGGATTTTAATATTAAAAGCAATCAAAACAACTCAATCTTTATCGCGCGATCGTACGATCCCCAATAAATGCGTGTGTATGTATGTATGTACGTACAATATTACATATACATACTTATAGCTTGGAGGTGAGTAGCTCTATCACTCACTATGCAAGTACACAGCTTAGTTCGCTGTACATTTGTTGCTTGCCCATTATGCAGGCAAATTAATTTCAAAGCCCTTTGCGATTACAAAAGTCAAATACTTAAATATAATTTTTCAGGCCCATGTGCATATATATGAGATTGTGTATGTATATATTCACTTCGAATAAAACTACTTTGCAAGTTGTAAATGTAAGCGAACGTCCGCCGTATCGCTCGCTCTCGCTTTATCGCTCATGCTAAAAATAGCTAGCAATAGAAAATTTTCCATAATGCGATATACAAGTTTTCTATATTTACACATTATGTAGATTACAAACGTGCAATACTGTAATAATTATAGAATTTATAAGAATTTGTAGAATTGAAAAATTAATGCGACGGGCTTTTGCACTTTTCCATAAACAAATCGCATCGTTTTTGTAATGTACGACGACTTGTTCCTGTAATTGCTGAATGATGGATTGCTTAGGAAGTGAGTGCTATTGAGTGGGAAAAAGAATGCAAATGTATATGTATGTATGTAAAACTAAATAACTTATAGCTTAAAAAAATATATTAAAAAAAATAAAATAAAAATAAAATAAAAAATAAAAACAAAATAAAAAATAAATAAAATAAATAAAAAATTAAAAATGAAAAACAATTAAAAAAATTGAAAAATTAAAAAAAATTATAATAATAAAAATAGCAATAATACTCGTAAGAAAATTACGCAAAAAAAACTTTTTTTAATAAAAAAAACATTAAAAAAAAATTTTAAATAAAAAAAAAATAGAAAAACAAAAATAAAAAAAACAAAAGAAAAATTAAAACTAACATTAAAAATTAATAAAAATTACAATAATTAAAAAAAAAATTTAAATCAGTACAAATAAAAAAAAAATAAAAAAACCAAAAAAAAATTAAAACTAACATTAAAAATTAAAAAAAATTACAAGGTAAAATAAAAATTGAAGTAGAAATAATACTCGTAAGAAAATAACATCAAGCAATGCAATGAGCTCAGGTGGGACGGACTACATCACTCCGTACTTTAATTGGGAGAGAAGGTTTCGCACTACAATTGAAGAGGAGGGATGGCACAAAGGCATGAAGCCTAGCCATAGAACTTTTCACATCTATACAGACGGCTCTAAAACTCTAAACGGAGTGGGAGCGGGTATTTACTGCTCAATCAAGCTACCAGACCACAAGTATTTTCCAAGCGGAAGTGTTTGCTGTGGGGAAAGCCGCGGAGCTAGCCTACACTAGAACAAGAAATAACTCAACAATTAATATATACGTGGATAGTCAAGCAGCAATAAGAGCAATAAGCTCATATTGTATTAAGTCCAAAAATGTTCGACGGAGCAGGGAGGCCATAGAAAGGCTAGCCGCAAACAGTAGGCTGCATATCTACTGGGTACCTGGTCACAAAGGCATTATGGGGAACGAAATAGTAGATGGGGTAGTAAAAAGTGCTGTTAGACTACCTTTTGAGCAAGAGAATGACATACCAAAACCGCTAAACACAATATACAACGAAATGGACGACCACATGAAAAGGCAAGTGGAAGCTAGGTGGAATAACCTGACCACATGCAAAACAGCAAAAGTCATGTGTAGAACTAACGATAAAAAACTGACTCAATTCGTACTTACGCTCTCGCGAAAGGACTGCAGAACTATCATAGGTATACTAACAGGTTATAATCTATTCGCTGCACATGCGTACAAGATAGGGATTGCTAACACGCACAAATGCAGAAAATGCAGAGAGGATGTTGAGGAAACCTTAGAACACCTTCTGTGCGTTTGTCTGGCATTATTAAAAACGCGACTAAGATGCCTGGGAGCCCCACTGTTTGAGGGTCTGGAAGACGTCTCAAAAGCGGAGCTCCCAGCCCTACTTAGATTCGCCAAAAGCGCTGACATCCTACATGATGTCTACTTTAGGTATTCATAGAGATCGGTCTCCATCTGGTATCGCTAGGGACCAAAAGGTCTAGGCGTGGCTTATTGCCAACCAGGCGAACCTAACCTAAGCTAATGCAATGAGAGAGCGGTTAAGGTTCAGTATATCCGTGTGACTTACAAGTGAAGATAAGTGGAAGTACGCATATTTTCCTTTGCCTTATTGTAAAGCAAACAATTTTCTTAAGAAACTTCATTTTTGCAAGTTTTACTTTCAAATAAAAAAAAGACAATTAAATAGCGCACAGAGTTTACTTGAGCTTCGAAGAGTGGGCCAGTTAATTAGTTAATGTTGAAGTACTTCTATGAAGAGATTGCTATGTTGTTGTGGTTGTTGAAGTAGTTGAGTATTTCTATTGAAGCAATCCTAATTAGCGACAAGCACCGTTTTACTACCGCTGTTCTCGTGTGATATCTTATTTTCTTGATTACTATGTGGGGGGTATATGAGCCTGCTAGATGTTTCTAATTACAGCTGTGCCATAAGTTATTGTTCAAAGAACACTCCAATAAACTCAATAAACCCACTAGAAGAATTAGCTATTGGATCAACTTGAGAGCTTGACGCGATCAGCGTGATTAAATTTTCTAATTCATATAACTCTAATTTTTTTGATTCATTTATCTGAAAACTACTATTTACGGCTATGGTTCGAATTGGAAAAGCTGTTAAAATTTGGAAGTGATGCGATCAATTTTCGATGAATATAATTGGACTTTCCTTAAATATTCTTGAGCTTTATGGTTCTTTATACGTACTACGTTTCTCGACTGGTGTTAATCAATTTGAAGTCATTGGGAAAGAGCAGATAAGTCCTTTCGTCCTATGTACACCCTTTATTGGGTGTTTGGCCGAGCTCCTCCTCCTATTTGTGGCGTGCGTCTTGATATTGTTCCCCAAATGGAGGAACCTACAGTTTTGAGCCGACTTCGCACGGCAAACGATTTTTTATGAAGAGCTTTTTCGTGAAAGAAATACACTCAGAAATTTGCTATTCCCTGCCGCAGTGGGCCTACCGCTTTTAGAAACAATTTTTGCTATTATTAGTTGTCTCATGCTCGGTTATTCGAGCCAGGGCATTTCCGAGTGGTAGTCACACACACCAACCGCTCCAAGTTTTATACTGTAAATATTATTAAAGGCATCATCACTGATGATCCAATAGTAATAGCGTGAGAAGGTTTTACTATTACACAAAGAAGCCTTCGCTCTTTTCCCTTAAAAATTGTTACAAATCTATAAATGGCGTAGTTAGCAAAGCTCACTTTATTGGTTAGTTAAGAAAACGATCTAAGAAGCCTTAGAAAAGAGTCTTTTGTGCCCTCTACTCGGCACAAACGCAGATACCTCAATAAGCGCAGGATTGGGCTGGGTTGAGCTGAGCGTATGAGCCGTTCTTCTATCCGTGCCAGACAGAGATCTATACTCATTCTTTTCGCTATGACATCGCATTCGGGAAGAAGGTATGTATATTGGAGTTTCAGAGGATTAGGCACAAAAATGGCAGGAGTTGGTGGGTAACATCCCGAGCCTATGCAGATGGTTGCGTAATCTCTAGTGAGCTATTAGAATTCCTGTGGGCAAGAGGCAAGTTTATGAGATGCCTGAATCTCTTTTGCTTGTACACTACCAATAAGGACTTAGCCCAGCTTAGCCTCATTGCTTAGTGCCACCAGCTTATATCTCTTAGCTTTTACTTTTACCTTTTAGGCTCTTCCTTGCTGATATGTTGTCCCTCAGAATTCTTACTTCAATATAACTGCTACAGCATTCGTGGTAAGATCAGAAATACTAGTTTTTTTTCATATAAAAAGTGCAATTTATAAAAAACTGTAGTTGGTTTTTTTTCTACTTTTTTTTGTAAAGACTCATTTTCTTTTACAATAAATTTATTTTTATGTGTTATAAACCGCAAAAAGCCGCCAAAAAAAAATTAAAAGGTCAAAACGACTTAAAAGCTCAAAACTACAACTTTTTCACTAAAATTTCATTGTTCATGTTACTGCATACCCAAGATTTTCCTAAAGATTCAGATTAAAGAGTTCAAAATTCTGATGAAAAAATGTTGAATTTTTCTAAATTTTTTATGAACAAGTACAAAAAAAAAAATCCAAAAAAAGACAAATAAACAAAAAAAATGCTGAAGTGACAATCCTTAGCCGGATATAAATCCGGGACGTTCCTGTAATGTAGAACCGACCGTCATGGGAACGAATACGACTTGCAGACAAAATCTATGAAACTAAATTTAAAAAAAAATGTAAGCTAGTCTGAGTCATGTCTCAAAAAAAAAAAAAATAATTATTCCAACTTTCTAAAGTGCAAAAAGGTCTAATGAAGAATCTGATAACTTTTATATAAGTTCGCTTCATAAGATGCTGATATATGCATATGAAACGATGCCCTTAGCAAAATTGTCGTGTTCAATTTGCTGATGCGGACATTTCGCGGAGTTCACGTGTTCATAACGTGAAATTTGACGCAATCAAATTAACTCACACAGGAACTTATCGCAACAAAAACCCTAACTGGACATAACAGATGGACGGAGGGAAAGTGTAGAAAAATAGCAACATGTATGCATAAATACATGCGTATGTATGTATAAATGCATGTTTATGTATTCATAAATAAATGTATTGTAGTATGAATTATCGTAAATTTGTATGGGAAACATTAGCAATCGCCCTATTCACCTTTTGCGAAAACATGATAAGGGGCGCCTGCATCCATTAAGCAGACAGCTCCGTTTGCCAGAGTCGCCCAAATTCATTGTATATTTTGTATGCAAGAGATTTTCTGTACGAATGATAATTACGATTACGTATAGTATAAAATTTATAACTGCCAAAAATATTAAAAACAAATGGTAAAAAAAAACGATTAAATTAATTATTAATAGGCGGCTATGACGCACGAAATGTCTAACACAAAAAGGAAAATTATAATGAAATTAAATTGCTATCAATTAAATGGCTACTAGAAATTGTACTATAATTAGGAAGTGTGTTCTATATAGGATTTTTTTTTTATATTTGTTTGCGGTCAAATCGCTATTGTTAGCGAAACACGCTGATATGAACTAATTTCGCCTGTTCACCCTAACCAACAGCGCACACTGACCTCAATCGATTTGTAAAAAGCGACAATTGTGAGGTAAATCAATAGCCAAGTAGCCAAGTTGGCTACCACCAACTATTTGTATGTGAATACCAGAAAGTACCACCAGGTATTGTGTAAGCATAGCACCCAAAGTGGAGGTGACGTTACGACATGTGCTACTTAGAATGCGGCTTGTTGTTGTCTTGTCGCACATACTTTCATTGACCTTATAAAAGTTTTTTGGCATGATTTGGGCCTTTGAATGCTCTCCTTTCGCACAAGGTATAGTATGTTTAGTAGTTTTGCGCTTTAGCAGGCTTACGTATGTACGAGTAGTTGAAGCTTACGCTGGTGAGGTGGAACTTATGAGTTATAATATCGATTAAAAAACGTGAGTGTTGGGGGATGGATGATTATGGACGATTCGAAGAAGTGGCGTGACATTTCTTTTGCAGATATGTATGTATGTGTGTATGTATATAGTGCTTTCTAAATTCACATTTGAATAGCATTCATTGACGATTTATAGATTACTTGGAAATATTTATTCATTTGCTTCATTTTTCTTCAAACATGAAATAATATTAATATTGAATTTATATTTATTTTTCTTTTTTCAAATTTGTATATTTAGCATTGAGACGCACAAAGAAAATATCATCATCCACATCAGTCAAACCGCCTCTTTGGGAGTCTAACAAACACACGCCAGTAACGCAAATCTAATTTTTTTTTTCGATTTTCCAACTTTTTCTTTTGTCGATGAAGCGTTTTTACTTCGATTGGTGATATCACTGGCACATTTCTTCGAAAATGCTGATGGAATCGCCATTTCGATCATGCGCAATCCTGAAGTATGATTACACACATTGCAATTTAAAGCATGGCATTAGGCCACTTTCCTTTTAGTTGACAAGCCATGCCACTTAGGCCATCAGCCCAAAAAAAATGTGCGGTAATACTCTTAACAGCCGTTAGAGGATTTTACTAGGCCACCTATGAGTTGCCAACTGGAAATTTCTATCGTTTGGAGTTTGAGCTTTAATTTTTCTCAATTTGACAGTTAAATTAACATCCAGGATGTGTCAAAAACTTAGCTTAGTTACGTACAAAAAGGATCGTTTTTCTTTTGAACTGAGTTGGAAAATATTAAAAAAAAATTGAAAATCTACGGATATCGAAGCCGGCTAGAAGCTGCAATTTGACACAATTTTTTTATACAATATTTTTTCATTTCAATCAGTTATGCCAACCACACAGAGACGTGTTATGAGTTAAAAATAGGAAGGATAAATGGCTGCCCATGCGAAGGGGCCCACTTGGACAAATACTCAAAATTCGTCCGTTGTGATACCATACAAGGAGAAGGAGAAAACAGAAGTAAAAGAACCAAAACGGTGGAAAGACGAAGAATAGGCCTTGGATTATAAGATGGCGATCAACAGTAGTTAATTACATTCGTATTAACCGCTTCAAGCTACGGATGAATTTCACGAGGTGTGTGATATTTAAAGCTGCAATATCCGCAGGTATAGCAAAAAAGTGAGAGCCCAGATATCTAAATCTAAAACAAGCGTTGAAACATGAAATCAAAGTTGACATTGGATTGACAAAGTGGGACGCTGTAAAGTCAGTCGTGGAAGCCCTTTGAAGGAATATTTCTAATGAAACAATTTTTCTAAGAAAAAACAGCTAAATGAGCCACCCTGTATATTGACATTACCACAACACCCTCAGGCTGCGGGGCGCAACATCACCTTACTTTTCAAAACAATTGCAGTCCATCAAATAGCTGTTTGCAAAGAAAAAGGCCTTGGGAAACATGACATGAAACAATCATTGTAAAAATAACCTAACATACAACATGTTTGACTTAAATAATATAAATAACTATAAAAAACACAAAATGGAATACAGAAGAGAAGATGGTCATATGTAGAGAACGACTAAACTTCCGCTTGCGAGGCAAAATCTAAGTTCGGCTTTGGCCAAAAACGAGTGGAACATTTTGGCATTTCTTTTTTTGTTTTTTTTTGCTAAGTACTTTTAAACTTTTAGTTTTTGTAACAATTTTTTTTAAATACCAAAAACATTTATTTTTTATTTGCTTTGAATTATCATCTGCTCTTCCATCGACGATTGTGGCAAGTCAGCTCTTTAGCCGTAGATGGTGTCGCTAGCAAGATGAAAGTTTCGATAAGCTAATGGTTTTCCATTACAGTAAAAAATTATTAAATTATTGAATAAATAACATTTCATTCAGTTATATTAAAAAAAATAAATTTAATCTAATTGAATTATTAAATAAATAATTACTGAATGTACACATAAAGAAATTTTTTGTTTGTTTTTGTGGCAAACATAATATGTTATGGACGGAAATTAATATGATTGCGACGCATGATTCAATAAAACAAAGGTTTGGTCAGTAAGCAGCTTTTTCGGTCCCCTTTTGACAAATCGGCTCCTGGCAAGATACCAGGTTGCTAACTCTAGAAATTTGGAGTAAAAGTGGAGGAAAAGTAAAAGTGGCAGGAGAACCATTTCGTTTTCAAGGACCAAAACGACCAAAACAATATGGAGTACACCCTGTCACGCCGCTTAAGTCAGGATATCATAGAGCATTTTTTTGGGGCAATGCGCGCCAAAGATGGGCATTTTGACAAACTGGGCCCGATGCCTTTCAAATATAGATTGCGGAAGTATTTGAATGAGTGTTTTAAAAATTCATAGGTTGCAAAGAAGAGTCCACTTAGCAATGTAAAAATAAATGAATCCGCTTCTTCTACGAAAGAATTCATTAAGGTCATAATGCTTAGGCAACATAATAGCAATTTATTGGCGAAACTTTGCGATTAGTTTTGACATACTTGGCAATTTCCATTTGAACCATATATTTATACATAATTTAAGTGAAAAAAAAACTTTTGCACCAAAAAGGTGTTTAATTTTTCCGCTTTCTTCACCCTTTTTAAATGCGACCTTTTGTAAGGGCGTATCAGAATTCTAGTGTCTCGAGGGAACAAACCTTAGATAATTGAATCATGATTGGGACTTTTTTAAATTTGTTGAATTTTGTGAAATTACACATATTCTACGAAGTTTAAAAATGCAAATTATATGGTTTTTGTTGTAATATAGACTATATTTAAAAAAAAAATAAATAAATAAAAATAATAATAATAAATAAAAATAATAATAATAAATAAAAATAATAATAATAAAAAAAAAAAATTAAATAGAAAACAAAAAATACAAAAAAAAAATTAAAAAAAAAGTTAAAAAAAAAAATGTAAATAAAAAATTGGCAAAACAAAACAAATTAATAAGTAAATAGTAATAGTAAAACTTTGCAATATGTCGCACTATTATTATTCTGAACACAGGCGTATGTAAATAAATAAAAATAAATAAAAGAAGTAAAAAAATTAAATAAATAAAAAAATGAATAAATAAAAAAATTAAAGTAAACAAAAACTTCTTAAATAAAAAAAATTAATAAAAAAAGTAAATAAATGGAAATAAATACATAAAAAATAAGTAAAAAACAAAAACTTTACAATATGTCGCACTACTATTATTGTGAACATAGGTGTATGCATATAAAAAAAAAATTAAATAAATAAAATTACAATAAAAAAATAAAATAAATAAAAAAGTTTTACATGAAAAGAGTAATAATAAAAAAAGTAAATAAATAGAAATAAAAAATAAGTAAAAACCCAAAACTTTGCAATATGTCGCACCATTGATATTGTGACCAAAGGTGTATGTAGATACTTGCCTTTTTCTCGCTCCCCTTGCGTGTACACAAATTCAGTTCTTCCAAGTGATACAACGATATTTAAGATTCCAGTTGTGTACACTTTTCAAAAGTTGTTGAAATATTTCAAAAATGTTTTATTTTTTTACTGAATTCTTTTGAATTAGTTAACAGTTCAATAAAAAACACTACACCACAAATTCAAATAATGAAGATCTCAATTGCTGGTCTCTTTGGTATGAAAATTTTGTTAAGTTTTCACTTGTGAAAGAACGTTTTGTCACTTTATAACTTGAGGTTATTTCCTCGGTGGTTTTTCGGTTTTAGTTTCTGTACTTGTTTACTTTTCGAATGCTAGAAAGATACTGAACGGCACACATTGCAGGGCTAGAATTTAAAAACGATTCGCCAACGGGATACGAACTGTGGTGCATGCACACTTACAAATAATAAATAGCGACATAGTAAGTGAAAGCAATAAAAGCGAAATGCAATTGTGGTCAAATATTTATGTATGTACGTATGTATGTGTACTGTACAACACTAGCAAAAGTCAATACACAGCCAAAAAGAAACTAAACGAAAAAAGTGCATACGGCAACAAAAATGGAAAAAAGGACGCATATGAGTAAAAAACATTGTGAAAAAAAAATATTATACAGCAGGCCTAGAATAAGATGTTGCAAAGACAATTAACAATGCCAAGAAATAAAATCAAAATTAAAAAAAAAAAAAACGAAAAATTGTGCAAGTGCGAATGTAAACACGAAGCAAGAAACGTGCTTCGATTGTTCACATAACAGGCAGATAGAGGCAGGCGATAGCTGCAATGCTGCCAGGCAAGCGCCGGCTTTCAAACGATGCCTGTGCTTACTGAAGTGAATCAAACTGATTTAGAAAAGGCTGCTAACCGATGCCTATACCTGCAATAAATGCAACTGATTGGGAAAAGGTGCAGAACTCGCTGCAATGGAGGCGGTACTGGTTCTCACTGATTGCCGTGGGAAGTGATAGCAGCAAGGAATAGTTGCTGTACTACTACTACGCAGCCATTTTGCACTAGTGCGCGTACAGTTACGAAATGCCCAAACGATTTGATTTGACCACTCCAATGTTGCTACTATATTTACAAAGTAAATAAAAAGACACTTACATAGAGGTATAATATTTGCACATACTGTACTTGTTTACATTTCACAGCACTCGGTTGTGAAACAAGGCAAGATCGTTAATTATAACTCAATGAAAAATATTGATACTTAAGTATGCAGAGAGCACTCATGTGTACGTACATAAATATTTTAAGTTTATATAAATAAAAGCATAAAAATGTGTATACACTTGAGCTCACATAATGGAGTTACTTTTCGTCCTCATTTTTTTTTTTTTTTTTTTTTTTGTACCCCTCTCAATAGGGATTTCGCTTGGCGTTACCCCGTAGTTTGGTGCCAACAAACCTCCCTTAGCCTTAGCTCACTCCTAAGCTTCTCCTTGCTGGCATGTTTGGCCGCAGCCTATCTCGCCAATGAGCCAAATTAGCTGGATGCGAGTATGCCTTTCTAACATATTCAGTTTCCCGATGCACTAAAGGACGAGTGGGGACTTAATCTCACAGGATGATAGAGCCTTGAGTGCCGCCTGACAGTCGCTCAGAATGGCGATTTGCTCATTCCGGAAATTTCTGGCTAAGTTAATCTCTGCACAAAGACAGACGGCATACATCTCCGCTTGCAAGATTGGAAAACTATTCATCGGCAGAGATCGCTTGGTTCTGGGGACATATGTATATTCCTGCGTCTATACCTTTTGCTGCCTTCGAGCCATCTGTGCGCCAGTGCAGGGTACATTACTGGGGTATCCTTTCAAATGCAGGTCTACTCTAGTTTAACTTATCGTTCAGTTCAATTCTGAACTTTTTATAAATAAGTTAAAATTCTAAAATTTTTATAAGATTTACAAAAATTTTGAATATTAAAAAAAAAGTTTATAAAAATTGTATACTTTAATCAGTTCGTCAGTCGTTTATAGGGAAACAAATGCTCAACACCGCATGGTAAAAAATGTCAAAAATCAATGCGATTTTTGAACGACTTCAAACTTACATTTTTAATACAAAAATTTAATGGACCATAAAACTGCATACCCAGGAGTTTTTTAAATCATGTTATTAAATTAATTAAAAATTTGATGACAATTTTTTACAAGTTAAATTATCAACTAAACATTGCTTATTAATATATATTGGTATATATGTTAGCAGGTACAATTGTACAAAAAATGAATTAGAATCGTTAATGAAAAATAAATAAAAATTAAAAAAACTTAAAAATAAAATTTAAAAAAATTTAAAAAAATAAAAAAAAAAAATTTTTAAAAAGTATAAGAAAAAATAAACTCGTAAAAACGATACAAAGAAAAAAATTAAATTAAATTAATGTTCTTTAAATAATATTTTTGTTGCTAGGTGCAATTTGTACCAAAAATGAATAAGAATCGGTCATAAAAAAGAAATAGAAAAAAATAAAAAAATAAAATTAAAAGAAAAAATAAAAGAAAATAAAAAAATTAAAAAAAAAAATCAAATTTAGGAAACAAATTTAAAACAAAACATTTATTAATTAAAAAAATGTTGATTAAAAAAATATAAAAAAAAAATTAAAAAAGCTAAAAATAAAAAAATTAAAAGTTAAAAATAAAAAATTAAAAAAATGTAAAAGAACAACTTAAAAAATATTAAAAAAAAAAAAATAAAAAAAAAATAAAAAAAAAATAAAAAAAACAAATTTAAGAAACAAATTTAAAAACAAAAAAATTTTTTTCAATAAAAAAATGTTGATTAAAACAAAAAAATAAAAACTTACAAAATTAAAAGTTAAAAAAAAAATTAACATAAAAAAATGTAAAAAAAACAACAAAAATCAAAAACCAAATTTAAGAAACAAATTTAAAAACAAAAATGTTTTGAATAAAAAAAATATTGATTAAAAAAAATAAAAAAAATAAAAAAAAGTTTAAAATAAAAACTTAAGAAAAAAATTAGAAAAAAAAACAATTGTAAAAAAATGTATTATTTAAATAAATAATTTAATTTATTAATTTTTTGTGGAAATTTTATCAAGTTTAAAACTTTGATATATACCTAAGTGTTTTGTTAGACAATATTTAAAAGACCTAAAGTGACTCAATTATGCGAACATAAGTGTACCTATATTTTATTTATGCACATATGTGTGTATGTGTGTTTGCAAGCAACTTTTTGCGGTTTAAAAAAATGTGCAGCGGCAAAATCTCGTACTCGTATTATATAAAACTCAAAATGAAAACACGTTCGGTGTAAACAAGCCGGCAGGTGACCTGCGATTGTGTGGCCTCTATGAGGAGTAGATGTGGGGCTCTATAAGCCATTTGACAATCTAACATACTTTACGAACACGTAATCACCGGCATCTTACCAGTGCAACAACCGGCACTGCGCTGCTTACATACACTAATAATTACAAGTTGTAGACGCTGAAACGTTTGTTGAATTATTTAAGCTCTAAAAATTTTAAGAAATTAGTTCATGAAAATCTAAAACGGCATGAAAGAAGTTCAACGGAGTGGGATGACTACTAAAATAAATGTGCATAAATTAGAATTATAAATAAATGAATTAACGACCAATTGCTAAAAATATGTACTTATATACTATGTATGTGTGTATATAGTCACATGTAATTAGCGTAATTGTGAGAAGACGCCAACAATTGGAGGAAATACTTAAAATCTCTGAAAGCTGTCAGATGCAATGCCTGATAGGTTGTGAAAATAGCAAAAATGTTAGGTACACCTCAATAAGTGTTAAATAAAATTGAAAATTTTGGATTCACAATTTGAAAAGTGTGAGAAATCTGCGCACAATTAGAGCGAATTCTAGACTACGCATTTGTTCTATTCAAATTCTATTCTCTTTTTTTTTTTTTTTTGGTTTTTAGATATTGTTGTTTAAATCTAAGCAATATTTGCTGTTAAAATGGTGGGAGGTACAGTATGGACCAAAATAAACTTTCATAACGATCAGACGAGAATGTGAAACGTGCCGAGCGCGCGAATTAGCAAACGCCACAGATATAAAAATAATTTTAAATAACAAAAACATAAATCAGAAAAAATTGAATTTCTTGACGTAATAATACATAGTATATGTACATAGATATATGTACAGTGGTGGGCAATGATATGTGAATAAGAGGGCACACTCAAAGTGCAAGTGTGTTTGCATAAGACACCTCAGGACAAGCAATTATTTCACATACATAAATACAAATGCGCCATATGTGGAACTTTTATTACTAAGAAATTTTCTTTACTTTTGCCAAAAAAAGTTTCTCTGGTCTGACACCAATAAAATAGAAAATAATCAAAAACAGGATGTACCGCTTTTCGTGGGCCCGTGTACGTGGGAAGATCGGAGATGGCGATAGGAACAAAATATCGTATAGGAGCGTAAGGGTAAAATGCTTCGTTTTGTAGGTGGGGGAAATTTTGTAATTTTAGGTACTGGTTTTCCTAGCATCTTTCTGATTATTTGATTGGGAATTAAAATTAGCGGTTACCGGCGCACTAAAATGCACGCTCAATATGCACACGAGGGTTTCGTAAAGTTCAACAAAAAGCCCAAATATGTGGTAATGTATTAAAAAGTAAGAATTTACGAATGTAAGAAATACTTAAGAGAACAGCATTTTAACCGTGAGTAGAGAAAAATGAGCTTCTGGGGACTAGTGCAAAATCTTGATGCACCGTCAATCAATGAGACATTTTTTGAAATTTCAATAAAGTACCGAGTTTCCTAAACCATGAAAATTTCCATTTAGGCACTTTAATAACAGAATGGCTTCGAAGCTCTTTTCTTTCCAAAGACTAAGGCAACTAGCGCAAAGTGGCGCAAAATTAATCATTGCGAATGGCGTTGTACGTCAATCATATTTGACATTTGACTACACAGCGGCCGAATACAAACAGACGTAAAGGCTAAAAAAAGATTTCCATCATTCAAAGTATTTTTTTTTTTTTAGTAGGAAACTTATTCAGAAGATGATATAATTCACGCCTCATTGGAAATGGTCATCGTCCAAGCTTCTACGCCATACGTTAGGACGGGCATGATGAGAGTCTTGTAGTGTCAGTTTTGTTCGTCGAGAGAGGCCTTTACTACTCAATTGCCCACTTAGTCCAAAATAGCACTTGTTGGTAAGATTTCAAGGCTGACATAGTTATCGATGTTAATGCTGGTTCCTAAATAAACGAAGTTTTTTACAACCTCGAAACCGCGAGTGCGCCGCTTATTTGTTTGATGACAGGAGTTACTTCGTTTTATCCTCGTTCACCACTAGACCTGTTTTGCTTTTCTATCCAGTTTGAAAAAGGCAGAACTAGCTGCTATAAAAAAGTGTGCGTGAGTGATTAAATTTTGCAGCTCGCACGATCTTTTCCAGCATCAGGTTAAAGAAGTCACACGACAGCGAGTCACCCTGTCTGAAACCTCGTTTGGTATCAAACGGCTAAGAGAGATCCTTCCCAATTCTGACGGCGCTGCTGGTATTGAGCAATGTCATCTCGCATAGCCGTATTAGTTTTGCGGAGATAACAAATTCAGACATCGCGGCATATAGGCAACTCCTTTTCGTACTGTCGAGTGCAGCTTTAAAATCGAGAAAAATATAGTCTGTGTCGATTTTCCTTCCATGGGTGTTTTCCAAGACTTGGCGTTTTGTGCATATCTGATCGATGGTGGATATTACGATTACGTATTTTAATAATTTTTTTATTTTTTTTTCAGTATAATTCCAAAATTAAAACCCCATAAATCTGCCTCGCATCACACGAAAAACCTGGTCTTTTAGTCAGTCGCAACTAATTCAAACATACGCTGAAGAGAAGGAGAAACGAATAACAAAAAACTACTTAGCGAAAAGCAAAGCCGAATTGGTTAGCCATGACAAGCCCCATAACGCCCACCATCTGCAAATTTGTATATTTAAAAGCTTTTATTTTCTAATTTGAGTAAGACATTTTTAACCACTACATCCATATTTATTTTTAAAATGACACTAAACAACACAAACAAGCAAACTTATTTTTGTGTACTTCGACCTCCTAAACACGCAAATCATTAAAAGAAAAAATTTTGTTGGTAAATTTTTTTTTCGATTTTTAAAAGTTAAGCAAATAATTTATGTTTAAGGCAGTAGAAAAGAATTTATCCATGCTTTTCGGTACAACAAAAATTTAATGGAAATTAGAACAAAATTTGGCGATTTTTTATTTGAATCTTTGCGGCCGCCGTAGCCGAATGAGTGTGTGATAACAAAGCACTAAAAGTTTTTTCCGATAGTGATGAATGTGAATTTTTTTTTTTTAATAATTTTAGGAAATAAATATTACCATTAACAATGCTTATTTTCGTGCTTAGTATACCACAATGATTTTATATTCGCGTTGCTTAGTGTAGTTTACGAAGCTTGCTCGCTCACATTGTCACAATTATCTAGATTTTTATGTTAAAAAACAAAAAAAGCAAATACTCGAATGCAAAGGGAATTAGTGCTGTGCACGCATGCACGGCATGCCAAATTGATTATTCAAATCAAATGGAGATACACACACAAGTGCAGATACTTTTAATAAATGTAACATTTGCTGGATAAGAGCCAACGTCTGTTGCAAAAATGACAGCACAAATTTAAACATGGCAGATACATATATATGTACATATGTGTATATCTAAGTGATGAGTGTGTGTATGCATATGTAGATTTGTAAAGGCGATGATACAGTGGAAAATTAAGTGAGTTCGCCAGGAGCCCAGCACCGCGACAGCCAGACGACAGCAGTCGTGTGGGAGTAAATAAAGAGTGAAATTTCGCATCGCAACAGACCTCTGTACTGAATTGTACAGTAATCACATCGCACGACGGAAATGTCAGGTGCTGATCTACTCATATACATATATGTACATTAATGCTTACATATTTTCAAAGGATTTTCCATATTAGCACACAATGTAGTCTCTTCACGGCTACAATTTTTTTGGCATGAAAAATGTTTATAAAAAAATTTGTAACGCATGGCGCGTGTCGAAAGTATTTGAATTGCCTAGGAAATACACAGATCAGGAATAATAAGTATTCATCTGGTATAAAAAATAACTGACAACTGCAAGTAATTATTAAGGCTGTGAACTTATGCGATTATTCGGGCCAGGTAATTCCATTATATACTTAGTCTTGACATAAATTCTGTGAAAAATTTTACAATGCATACGGCGAGAACGAATTCGCAGAAAAAAGCTTTGCTTTTTGTTGTTGTTGTTGTTGTAGTAGCAGCATAAACATTCCCGTGCATATACCAGGAATGCTGCTGAAGTGACAGTCCTTGGCTGGATATAAATCCGGGTCGTTCCGGTTACGTAGAACCGACTGTCGTGGGAACGTTTTTGTTCATATGCATTGGCTACACATCAATTATAGTCAGTTTCGTGGCAAATTTCGCTTGTTAACAATGGAGTGGGGAGCTAAGGAAAATCGCATTGCAATTGGATTAACGAATTGCTGAAAAAACTTAATATTTCGAGAATGTTTTTAACCGCACGACCAATCGTTTTTCCCAAACCTCTGAAGTGTCAGAAAGAAAAAGAAGTGGTCGTCCTCGCGTGGTTTGAACCAGTGCAGCCATAGAAGCCGTTCGAGAAAGAATTCGCAGATATTTCCTTAGAAAGTAGAAATCATGTCCAGGCAAATGAATGTATCGATGAAATCCATGCCAAGACTAACCAGAGATGATCTCCACATTAAAGTCTCCCGTCGCTCAACTGGCAAGCAGCTTTTTCGGTGGTACGCGGACAACGGCCATGAAAATTTTCTTTTCACAGATGCGAGAATTTTCACTGTTGAAGAAGTTTTTAATAACCAAACGACAAAATAAATCTATACTAAAACTTCCAAAGACGCAAAAAATTTTGCTCCAAGGGTTCATCCGGTCGCCGTAATAGTTTGGTGGTGAGTGTCTTGTAAAGGCGTTACATCACTTCATTTCTGCGAAAAAGGGGTTGAGATCGGGGCAAAAGTGTACTGGGAGGGTGACTTAGAAGGCGTCGTGAAGCAGTTGAGCAGTATTCTCTTCAATAAAGAGTGTTGTATATTCCAGCAAGATTCCGCTCCACCCCATAAGGCAAAAACCACCAAGCAGTGACTAAAAAACAATATTCCTGGGTTCAAAGCCGCACAAGATTGGCCGTCTGGAGGTCCAGATCTGAATCCATTGGACTACAGTTTGTGGTCAGAATTGGAGGACTATGCTTTCTCGAAGACCTCACAGAAATTTGGAGAGTCTCAAACAACCTTCGGTTCGAGCAGCGACGTCAAGATTCATGGAAACCGTGCGTGCTGCTATAGCTGAATGGCCTAATCGTTTGAAGGCTTGTGTAAAAACAATTTTTTACGTAATTTTCGTAATAAATTTAACTTCCTAAAAAAACATATTATAATTTCATATCTATAACGGAATTTTTTTACCTCGAGGATATTTAAAAAAAAATTAGAAATGCAGTTTTACAGTTCATTAGATTTTAGTATTTATAATTGTGTATTTTATGTTAGCGTGACTCAAAACTCGCCCTGATTGCTGATAACTATTTTTTTTTCTGTTGACCGTGCGAGGCATTTTCTTTCAGATAAAAAAATTTTGAGGAATAGTTCAACAAGTTTGGGCGAGTTTTATTACCCAAAAGTCGGTGCCCTTTTTTCAAAATTTTACTTGCGTCATATTTATTTATTCGTTTTTTTTTTTTGGGTTCATCCCTTGCCAAATATATGAGTAATTTTGTATTTATAACAGATATATTGTTTTTTTTTTATTTCAAAGTTATCGTTATACTCGTATATTAGGCGGGCGTGGTGAATAAACGAATCCGTGCGTACGGACAGACGGACGGGCAAACTAGCCTAAATCGACTTCTCTCAACATTCTCAGCCTTTTGGTAAATACAGTTGTTCACAAAGAAATAGGAGTGTCGACACGAAAAACGTACACGAATGAAAAACTTTTTTGTAACACTTGTAAGTGAGGCCGCAGTGGTACACCTAACAGGATGATATTATTATCTTAGAGCAGGATTACTCCTTTTCAGAAACACTTTTTATGGCTTCGCCAAAAATAATAGAAGTGGCTAAGGGAAGTGGAAAACGTGGAAAGACAAAGAAAGAAAACATGGAAAGGCATACAAGAATATTCAGATTCCATAAGATGTTCTGATCAGGTGGTGGTGAATGCATTAAATTACAAAAATAAGCATGAAACTCGCGGTCGAAAGCTCAAAATATACGCTAAAGACGATCGTAATATAATATAATCGTTGCTTGAATTTGCATTACCCACGATCACCCGCAACGACCTTAGTTTGCCAGTTAGTGCCGAAACTGTCTATTGACGTTTGGTGGAATACAAATTATTGCCCAAGAAGTCCACTAAAAGTACCGCTACTGACAAATAATCACCTGAAAGCCCGTTTAGAGTTTACAGAAGAGTTCTGTGTTCTGGTCCGTGAGTGCATAGCGAAATTTATTGTGGTCAGATGTTAACAAAATCGAATTGTTTGGTAGTAAAGGCTCCAGAAAGTATGTTCGGAATATAATTCCCGATTCACCAAAAAAAGAGCGGCAAACATGGCGGTGCTAAATTCATGGTATGGGGTAAACTTTCATATAGCGCAGTAGGCCCAATTTGTGTGATTGAAGATGTCATGGATAAAAAGGCATATGTCAAAATATTAGACGAGTTAATGTTACCATGTGTCCCATGGCATTGCGTTAAAAACTTTGTCGAGATTTCATAGACTGTGAGCCATGAAGGTGGAATGATGCAGTACTAAAAACCGAAGCTATGCAACGAAGTATTAGTGTTTTTTTTTTCGTTTTTTAAAGCTTTGAAGGTATTTTATGCTAACAGCTTAAAATAGTCTCTTACTAAATAGATTACACCTATTCTTACGTGGAATTACTATTGAATTTGTTTTACTTAAATTAAAATTTAAACTATGCAGGAAAATGTAATGTTGATTCTATTTGATTTTGTACTAAGTTTGGAGCTTGAAGTTACCAGTTCAGGCTACCAGTATCATTGTAACGAGTAATGGAGCGATAAACAAAAACTTCATTTACTTTAAGGTGCTCGAGCAGATGGGCGCTCTCCAATCGTTTTCATCGAGCCTGGCGTCAAGGTAAATGCGAAATGTTATCGGGAAAGTATTCTGGAGGTTGCTTTGAATCCGTGGGCAGACAAATATTTCGGTGGCAGACAGTGGACGTTTCAACAGGACTCGGCTCGACACCATCTCACAAAGCTCAAGTGAACCAAGAATGGCTAAAAAACAACATTCCGAACTTCATAACGTCCACACAATGGCTCTCAAATTCACCAGACGTGAAACCGATGGATTATTCTCTTTGGGTCAATTAGGAGAGCAAAGTCCGAACTAAAAAATGCATCAGTCTCGAGGTGCTGAAAAAAGCAAAATACCTGCAAGTCACATTCGGGCAGCTTGCGATTCGTTTCTGGATCGTCTCAAGGCCATAGTCAAGGTGAAAGGTGGGCATATCGAGCAAAAGTAAATTGATTCTAAATTTTGTATTATTTTCACGCGCTTTTACTTTGAATTGAATAAAATTAATATTCCAAACTAAATTTATGAGCTTTTTAATTGGTTACACTTCGAGTGCCGAACCCTGTATTTTATTTATATATTTTTATAAAGGAAAAAAAGTAAAATAATATACAAATAAATAGTAAAAACTGGCAATAAGTTGCGCTGCTATTATTGTGAACACAGGTGGTGTATATAAATATTATTGAAATGGGGGAAAACCACAACCACTCTTTATATGTTAAGAGGAATTTTTCGCGGAATGCTGCTGGAGTAACAGTCCTTACCGGATATTTGTAAATTCGAGTAATTCCGGTAGCATAGAAACAATTGTCCTGGGAAGGTCCATCTGATATTAAAAGCTATAAATGTCATTATTGTTATGGCTGTAGCAGCAATGCAAGCCCTGTCAGTGAAGTGTATATCACCGTTCGACTTCGGCTGACTCATCTAAAGGTAGGCCCAAGAAACTTGCTGTTTCGACACGTTGGGTCCAGAGGGAGAGGGGCATGTGAAAAGGTGGTTAGTGTCATGGAGTGCCTTCACATGCAGGACATATAGTATGTTTGGTATGCCGGGGTCAATTCTGGATAAGTAGGAGTTTAACCTGCTACAATATCCAGAACATAATTGTGCCAGTGTTACGCGGGTCTCACGGGGAAACTGGAATAAATGTCACTGTCTATGAGTTTGTTTGATTCCAAAAATTTATGTGCGCTGGTATATAAAGTTCGACCCGGACCGAATTTAGCTTTTCTTACTTGTTTAACCTTTTGCGGTCGTATTAAATTTGGGCAGGGGTATCGTACAGGTCGGAATTAATTTCCGTTGAAAGAGCAGTGGTACGCAACATGTACAATTATGTAGGATCGACGCAATGCGTCAGTTCATAACGCAAGATCGCTTCCAGATATGTAATTGGCACGGCCCTTTTTTGGACATTTGGTCAAGCTCCTCCTCCTATTTGTAGTGTGCGTCTTGATGTTGTTCCGACCTATAGTTTCAAGCTGACTCCGAAGGGCAGATATTTTTTACGAGGAGCTTTTTCTTGGCAGAAATACACCATTGCCTGCCAAGGGGCGATCACTATTAGAAAAACTTTTTTTTAATTCTGATGTTTCACCGAGACACGAACCTACAAAGTTGCGGCGGCTGCCAGGTAGCTTCCCAAATTTTATTTTCTATCTTTTAAAAAGTATACTCGAACAGCACGAAAAAAGGACTGATCGAACTGCCCTATGTAAGCTTTTAAAAAAGGTGTCCAACGGAAGGTTAAGTAGCTCGTTTTGGAGTTATCCGCTTCTAGATAGCAAAATTGCTTTGAAGAAGTGCAGAAGTGAATTGGCTTCCAAGGAGAATATTTTGAAAAACAATAAAGCCATTTTCATTATTATTTTACTGTGGGTATTATTTTATTGGGTGCACAAACTATAAAAGGCTATCCTTGCATGTTTTCATGTTTCAAGGCCATCAGTTCGCATGATATTCAAGCGCAAATAAAATATGCTTTCAATAAAAAAACACAAATCGTAAGTAAGTTTTCGATTGAAGAAAAAACGTTCATGCTGAATAAACAAGAAAAAAAGATAAATATATTTATAATATATCATAAAGTTGGAATGCAACTAATTTTTGCGATAAACAACGAAATTTTTTTTTTTAATAATATTTACTTACAATAACAATAAATGTCTTTTTTTCAAAACAAAACACAACTGGAAGCATTGTGCTTTTAATGTGTGGCTTTGCCACCCTTATTTGATTGCGGTGAAATTAATTGCAAAAGGTACATACATACATACATAAGTACATATGTACGTAGGTATGTTGTTTATCATCAAAAAGGGCTGGCAATCAACAATCATGACTAATTACAGTTGCTGACTTCTTATTTATTTTTATTTTCTTATTATTCGCGGGAGGTTATCACCGAAGTATCGAAGAAACTACGCAGTTAATTTACCATAAAAGAAAAGAATTCTTAAAACACATATTTGCGGTGTGTGTGTGTGTGTCGAGTAATTCAGTCAACACATTTCAAAACGTTGTTGCATATGAAATTTTAATAAGGAATTAACACACTGACATATTTACTTAATTTAATAAAAATTTACGACTGCTTTAGATAACTTAAATAAAAAGAGATAGTACAAACGAGTATGTGTGTGTGTGTTTATAAATGTTTACAATTATATTATATTTTGTAAAAGCCGTCCAGGGAATTATGGTTTATGAGTGGGTGGGGCAATCGTTATGTGAGCAATAATAGAAATACATTTCTATAGCCGCGTATTTTTAATTGAGATTATTGATAACAAAATATGGAAATGCAATTAGCCTCGTTAAATCGGTAAACTCTCGAGCAAAGTGTCCGTATTTCTTTATTCTATTTTTTGTTTGTAATTTTTGTTTTGTATTTTTTCCTGTTTTTTTGTACACTTTTTTTTCTTTTTTGCTTTTTTTTTTGTTTTTTGGGATTTTTTTTTTTTTTTGGTTTTTTGGGATTTTCTATTTTTTTTTGTTTTTGTATTTTTTTCTGTTTTTGTATTTTTTTTTCTGTTTTTGTATTTTTTTTTTTTTATTTTACTACGACTGACATAAATCCAATAAGTGATTAATGGTGCGTTTGGAAATTTACTGAACTTCTTTGAGGTCCTTGGGCGTATATAGGTAAATAATAATAAAATTAGTTTAACTGAAACTAGTGCAAGGCCATGAGCAATGTGCACAGTTATGTCCTATTTCTGACGGCCATAAGGGCCGTGTGGTGATAACTTCTACCTCTTAAGGCTGGTAAATGACAGCACTTTTACTTCAGTAGACGCAACATTGCGATTGATTTCGATTACAAGTTGGAAAATTTATGAAAAGAAGGACTTGGGGGTCATATTTACACATCGAAAATGTCGTTTTGTAATCATAGAGATTTTATGATTGTCAAGTCGAGATCTATGCTCGGCTTTTTAGTAAGCAGTTCTTCGGTGATTCTTTCTACGTTGAAGACTTTGTATTTTTCTCTTGCAACATCAAAAATCGAATAATGCGCCATCATCTGGGATCCATTCTACATGGGTTCATCTTTAAGAATTGAGAAGGTTCAGAAACATTTCACTAGATTTTCCATTCATTCCCTTTCAGATGCCTTTTGATAGAATTGCCAACATTGAAATTGAAATTTAAAAAAGGCGAGCCAAGAAGCACCGAGAGAATGGTAGATCCTAAAACACTTAGGCTAAAAATTCCATTGTATTCAAAGTGGAAAGTAACAGAAAGAAAGAAAAAGGTTCGAATAGAGACAAAGACAGAGGTAGCTAGCCCGGTGAGAATTTTCCCCGATTCTTTGGCAAAACTGAAAATATCCTCCAGTTTGAGAGAACCACGTTTACTCGTTCTCATGACATCGGAACTCAAAATTCGTAGCCTTGCTCTAGCAAAGACAGGGCACTCACAAAGAAAATGCTCAGTTCTATCCGTCTCCTCTAAGAAAGACAAACAAATAGGGTCCTCAATGATTCCAATGGTATTCATATGCTGACCCCATTGGTTGTGTCCTATAACAACACTGACTATCAACCGAACGTCTTTTCTTCCAAGTTTTGGAAGAAAGTTCGACAGTTTTCTGTTCGGACTTGTCACAAAACACTTTGTTACTGATCACCATTCATTGCCAACATTAGAAATGTGAAGAAAAATTTCCTCGGCAAATGTTTATAAGCGATATAGCCAAGAATCATATCAAATGTCACTTCATACTGAAGCTAATACTTTCTCATTGTGCTACAAGTAATATTAGACTCGGCAATATGTTATTATATATTTAGCTTATCACGAGATCAGTTTTAGTTGTAATGACCCTATTTTCTAAAAAATTAGGCATATTCTCTAACACACGAGAGGCTTTTGAGTCATAACCTAGAAGCTAATGTATTTACAGAGTGGCGATTTGAAGCCAAGTGCCAGCAATCATTGAAATGATTACCAACTTTTTGTGAGCTGAAATGCTCACAGCTAAACTCGATAGTCGTATTATCAGCCATTTTGATATGATTTGGCCGCAACAGTAAGCATTTCAATGGAATATTCTGATAGATGGATGTCATGCGAACGAATCAGAAACAGTTTAAGCACAGCACTTGAGTCGAATAATATCGTCCAAGGGTTGATATGGGAACTTAAATGATTGATGACAAAATATCTACATATATTTCACAATAAACAAGAGAAATCCCATAAAAAGTACTCATTAATTTATTTAAAAAATTTAAAAATAGATATAAACTAATTCGTTTTATTTACCTGTCGACGTGTTACGATTGCGGGCGACATAAAAGTCGTCGTTCGTTTAATGACCTTCACTTTCTATTATTCAAAAGAAAAACAAACTTATCACATCAAGCCCACATGCAACCAAAAACAAAAACAGCAACAATAAAAATAAACAAATTTACAATTACTCACGCGACAAATAAGTCTTACAAATTTACATATAAATATATAAATGTATATTATTTTTAAACTTTCAATGCTTTTGTCAGATGCGTTTGCTATTTTCGAATTCGAAATTGCCAAGGCAAAATGCAACCTATCAACTACGTTCACTGATTACTGGGCACATTTGCAAATGAATCGAATTCAATTTGTGCAATAACTTGTTTGCTCGAGAATAAGAATCATAATGCACTTCGCACGAATATGAGAATGCATGGACATACTAATACAAACACATTTATCTAAGTGTGCATATGCATTAATGCAAATTGTGCGGCACCGTGCGTTGCACTCAGCTGCATAACTACTTTGCATACCGCACGGACAAAGCTACACACGCGTTCCAATTACAAAAAGTAACAAAAACAACTAAGGAAAGCGAAATTCGGTTCGGACCGAACTTTGTATAGCCACGCATATTTTAGTAAAATTTAATTTGAACGAACTATTAATTTGTGGAATCAAACAAACTCACAGACAATGAGAATTAAAGCTTGTAACATCAGATGGAAATTTTAGTTTTAACTTATAAAAAGGGGGCATGGATTTATTTACGAGTAACTCAATAATATTTATAGCGGATCTAAATGGGGTACGGAGCAGTCATTTAAAACGTTATCGAAACACGATTTTTTGGGTTTTTTATTTGCACCAAGTTTAAGTAATTTTACTGCACTTATAAGAGAAATATTGTTTTTTTTTTAACATTACCATAATATGGGACTGACCGGCTCATACATGTCCCAGGACACAGGTTTATAACTGGGAACGAAGTAACGGAGAGAGACTGTGACTTCATTAATAGGACTCAAACACATCAAGGAGAAGCTTAGAAAGATGAGCGAAGGCTTCCTCATACATGTACGAAGAATGCTGCTGGAATGATAATCCTTAACCGGAAATAAATCCGGGTCGTTCCGGTAACGTAGAATCGACTATCGCAGGAACGCACACCTTCCTCTCGAACGTAATGCTATAGCGCGAGGCAGGATGAGACATCGCGGCCCGATGCGACCGGAAGAAAGACACATACGCTCAGTCCAACCCGCTCTATCTTTGGTTTTTTAAAGGAACTAGGACTGGATGAGGTACTGTGATGAATAGAGGTCGGAGTGCAAACCTCATTTCCATTCATTCATTAATTGACCAATTGCGCATATTTTCAAAACCAAACTACCTTAAACAAATATTGTAGTACTAAGTTTCATAGTTTAGGTTAGGTTATACTGGCAGGCCGAAGACACGTAGCGACCATTTTGAACCATAGCGATACCAGAGTAGAGTCCTCTTTTTAGTGAAAATATGCATCGCTAAAGATGCGCGTACTGTTCGCAAATTTACGGAGTTTGAGCGAACTCCAGCCGAGGCATAAGTTCTAGTCTTTAAAAATTGAGAGCACCTAGGTAGTAGTCCAGTTTTTGAGCGAGCCGGACAGCACCACAGGAGACGTTCGAAGGTTTCTCTTGTACCCGGTTTTTTTCCATTTGCTGCAAGCATTGTTAAGAGCTAAATTTAACTCGTAAGCATGCGTCGCAACTAGACAATGCCCTGTTAGTACCTCAACTAAAGTTCTACTATTTCTTCTATCGAGCGATATAGCCGATTCGGTGTACCTGGCATCATATGCGTGTTTACACATGATCCTACTTTGCAATTGGGTAAACTAAGCCTTTCGCCTTTCTCCTCTAATTATTTTTGAGTTGTGCACAAGTACCTAACATATTTGAACCACTGTAAGTCTTGCGCCTTATTTTGCTATTTCGTCCACTCCCTCATTTCCCTCTATGCCCGCATGCTCCGGAACCCAATAGACGCAAAGCCTGCGATTACCAAGTTTCCATAGACGGATAAGCAGACATAGCTTAATTGACTCTTCTCATGATTTTAAACATTTTAAAATATATTTATATATAAATGGTTTTAAAATAAGAGGTGTTAGTCCCGTAAAAGATCAATGGTTTCGTTGCTTGTGTGGCACGTAGCGCCGTCTTGTTGAAAATAAACTTTGTCCAGATTAATACCATCCAATTCCGGCCATAAAAATCGGTAATCATCTCTCTATAGCGCAATCCATTCGCCGTAACAATTGCTCCATCTTCATTTTCGAAAAAGTAAGGTCCAATGACTCCATCGGACCATAAACCGCACCAAACAGTCACAAGTTGAGGATAGAGAGTCTTTTGAACAACAACTCTTGGATTTTCTGAGCCCCAGATCAGACAATTTGGTTTGTTGACGAAGCAACCTTCGCCTCGGTTGCTGGGCCTCATACTCAAGATGACTTTTCCATGGAATTCCGGATCATTTTTATGATTTCAACGACTCAATCAGCAAAGACACGACGTTGGTGATGATCGGCCGGCTTGAGTACTTCTGTTGGACTTTATAAGCCTTAAGATCCAAATCTTTATGCAAAATACGGTGCAATTACGTTTGTGGAGTATCTAATTCCAAAGAACGAGGAATGGACAAACCTGGGTTTTCTTCAACACTTTCGGCTACAACAGTAATATTTTCGGCTGTTCTTGAGCGACGTGCACGGGTTTTATTCTTCACATCACTAACTTGTCCCAGCAGCTCGATTTTTTTCACCAATTTCACCGACAAGGTGCTTCACGATGATCCAAAAATGCTCGAGTTTACGAACCGTCTTTGCCAAATTTTCACCATTTTTATAGCGAATTTTATTAATTTCAATGCGTTCTGTAAGCGTGTATCGTTCCATTTTTATTAATGGCGTAGTTTCTACTTGTCAAATATTAAAAAACGACAGCTTCAAAAGTGACATCTACCCAAATAGCGGTACATCTATCTTAGTTCCTTTAATGCTGTTACTTTCAACTTTTATGCGAACCAAATTATAATACCCTGGGGCACCAGTGCGCTTGGGTATAAAAAATCAATCATGACATATGGGTACAACAAACATAAAGAAAGAAAGACATGTAAAAAAGAAAACAATAAATATAAAATAAAAAACAACAAAGCAATAACAACAATGTTCCTTACTGTCATAACAGCATTGTGGTCATATTCAGAACATCAAAGCTTGTGATAACAAAAAAAAGACAAAGTCACAAAGAACACACGTACAGTGCTGTGTCATAAAATAAGCACATTGTGAGTGAAATTTCAAAAATCTCCATCGAGCATTCACCCAGTTGATGAATTTCAATTGACACACATGAACTGATTTCATTATAAGTACAATACCCTTTACGCCTAGATCAAATATGTGTATCCTGGTCTGAACGCGCAAGGTAAGGCAATGAATATACAGGCTAAGTGCCGATTTACACAGAGAAACTTTTTGCTAGTGAGAGAAGGTTGTACGGCGGAAAGAGAGAGAATTTTGTCTCCCGTACGACACGCTTTGTGCTTCTTATTCGTATTTTCAATCTTAAAGTTGGATATAAAACAATTTTTGAAGTTGCTTCCTGCGTTTTCTTCGTTTATGTGAAAAAGTTATATGTTGGTTTCCAATCAAATGGAAGAAATCAACTATGGCAAACATCAGAATGCTGATTGGGAAATACAGGATGATTTTTGCTTGTAAAGTAGGTATGAAACGCGAATGAAACGTCAAAAGAGAATTTCCAGTGTCACCCTTCCAGATGTCTCTGTGTAAATCAAGACTAACAAAGTATCGATGCAATATCATTAGTTGTAAAAGCGCTAACTTTTGCAGACAAATCTTAAGTTATTTGTTTAAGAACCGGCGCGTGACAAACAAAAACAGAAAAAAATTTATTAAAACATAATTTATTATTAATTTCGTTTTCGCAGTGATACAACAAGACTTAATACCTTAGTAAATATTTGCGAATTAGCTGGTGAGGTGAAAACCGCAATTCACATGCAATTAACGTTAGCATGAGAACTGCGTCAAACGCTGATTTTGCGATTCCAACCATTGCTAATAACAACTTTCCAAGCTTCTGAAAATGCACTTTCTGTGGTAATTATGTACAGATTGAGTAGTAGTTTTAAGCCAACCATCACCTAACAACAAGTAGAAGAATCAAAACGTATACCCTATTCCATATAAATAAGTATACAGTTTGTCAAGAATATCTTTGCATAGTGAAGAAAATTTTTAGCTTTGATCGAAAATTCCAACAACATTTATCATTTGAGGAAACAAAAAAAAATTCATTTCGATCTGTTAATTCATTCTTTGTTTACAAGCCATTGGAGGTCAATGAGTTGTCAATGAATTTTTGTATGAAAGAAACCGAATATCTTGCGCAGATAAAACTCTTTGTGTTTAAAGATTTACCACCAACAAAAATTCAAAAGTGGTAATAAAAAGGAATCTCAATGGGCTCTCGAGTTTAAACGTGGTCGGTAAGCGTTAAAGTTTAACAACACCAAAAAGCATTGCGGAAGTGTAGGCACTAAATTTTGTGCAATAAGTATTGCGGTTCGATAAGAGAGGGCGCTGTTACTAGCCTTTTCTTTCTTATGTTTACACAAAACATTTTTGATATTAAACTTAAAGTAACGCAAAACATAACTTTGCTGGTGGAATAACAAAATGCACAAAATTATCGTCTCTTAGATAAAAATTACAGGTGCATAACATCAGGAATAAACTTCAGTCCGATTTTATTTCATTTAAACACAAATACTTTTATATTTCTACTGAAAGCTCCTTTACATAAATACGTTTTTATGCATAAGCCCTACTTAATTCGAATCTCATTTGTTATCTACGCCTCCTTTGTTGCCTTGCATCTTTTATGATGTCAAGCGGCTTTGCAGAGTACAAAGGCCGGGTATCTTAAGTAAACATGAAATTTAACAATGTGGATGGGAGAATCTACTTATCTGTAATACACAAACGTTTGCATAAGCGCATATAAGAAACAATTGAAGTATGTAAATAATATGGGAAAGAAAAATTACAAAGAAAACAAAGACAGAAATGCGTTAAAACATTTTATGAAGGAAACGTCTGTCAATACAGGGTGCGGCACTCGACGTGTTACCAACTTCAGACCGCTCGCGTAGCTGATGCACACGCATTGGCTAAATGAAATGCATCATAAATGAAAGAACTAAAAATACCTGACCGTAGCATCCGCCGCATACTGAAAAATGATCTCAAAGTCAAGACTTACAAGATCCAAAAAGCGCATGATCTCGCACCAAAGCAGCAACAAGTCAGACTTGAGAGAGCGAGCCTGGCGTCAAGGTAAATGCGAAATATTATCGAGAAAGTATTCTGGAGGTTCCTTGAAGCCGTGGGCAGACAAACATTTCGGTGGCAGACCATGGTCGTTTGAACAGAACTCGCAAAGCTCGAGTGAACCAAAAATGGCTAAAAAACAACATTTCGAAGTCAAGGCAAATAGTCAAGGTAAAATTTGGTCATATCGAGCAAAAGTAAATTGATTCTTAATTTTGTATATTACTATTTTCACACATTTTTTACTTTGAATTGATTAAAAGTCATTTTTCAAACTAAATTTATGGCCTTTTTAATTTATTACACTTCGAATGCCCGACCCTATATATGAAGTATTAAGAAACTTTTGCTTTCTCGATATTTTGGAGCCGATTTTATAAAACAAAAACATTTGTTATTCTTACAAAATCGACCTGAATTAATTTTTAATAAGACCGATTAAGCATTTCGTTGCTTCTACACCGATAAAGTTATCTATGTACATAAATACATACATAAAAAGGAGCATTTGCAATTTTATTTTTTTACTTTTCCCCATCACAAAAAGTGCTGCTAAAATTGGTTTTAAGCAAATGAAAATCAAAGAAATTTGCGAATATCCGTTTATCTAAAATTTGCAAACCAAAAATCATTTTCAAGATATTGAAAAAGATTTTGATATAATAAACGATAAAGGACTGCTAAGACACTCTAATCCATTTGAGTTAGATAAAAATGGTTTTTATATACAAAACAAAAAACTGGCACTTTATTCTACCAGAATTCATTAATCTATACAACTGCATACTTAAAATTTTTCTACAAATTCTGATTAAAAAGTTTGAAATTTTTATAAAATTTGTTTCAATTTTTTAAAATTCTGTACAAAGTATGAAACTTTAAGCTATATGGTGTTTGTTGTGGTATGGATTATAAAATTATAATAAAATTATAAAGAAAAATAATAAAAAGTAAATAAATAATCGAAAATTCCCAATTTTTTCGGAATTTTTGAGCGACCTCAATCTTACACTTTAACATAATAAAATTTAACGAACCAAAATTAAAAAAAAAAAAATTAGTTCTTGTTTTAGCAGCATGGACATTCCCCATACATATGTATGTATATGGGAATGCTGCAGAAGTGGCACTCCTTGAACGGATATAACTCCGGTTCGTTCCGGTAACGTAGAACCGACTGTCGTGGGAACGAAAAACTCAGTTGTTAAGTAGTGGTCAGTGCGGCCGAATAGTCATGCCCATGAAAAACAATTTTCCTATGCGTATATGATAAACGCTGTGTATTGCTATCCCTACTGCAATCCTGATATGTTGAAAAAAAAAAATTAAGTGACTTAATTAAGTGAACTTAAGTGTGTAGATAAAAACAAACAAAAAAAAACAACAACAACAACAAAAACATTCTATAATGTTGAACATAGAAACGGGGAAATATTCAACTCAATTAAAAATTTTAAAATATAAACAAAGTATATTTGTACATATGTATGTATTTATGCATGTCAATATTTATTAATCTGCCAGAATTGTACCTAAGTAAGTAAATATTACAAAACGAGCGTGCGAAATGAGAATCACCATCGATTGCAACGTGAGCTAACTCATTCGTGAATAAAAAGTATATGTATGTATTAGGGCGGGTCGATTTAAAAATCGCCCATTGCTCTGTGAAAATCATATTCTAGGGATCAAAATAAGAAACTTTGCCGAAGGAAGCATACCTCTAAAACGAGTTCTGATGTCCCCCAATTTGGGTCGAACGAAAAATCCCACTTTGACCCATTTAGAGTGCTCCAATCGAGTCCAAATGTATGACCGACCCCCACTAACTTTGGACGGCCGATCCACCCATGCCAGTGGAACACCCCGTGGAACTCCCCTGGGGGGTTCCTCATATAATCATTTCAAAATGTCACCATTTTTGGCCTTTACTTGAGAAAAGAAACTAAAAAGTTCAACCCAAATTGGGGGACATCAGAATTGGTTTTAGAGGTATGGTTCCTTCGGCAAAGTTTCTTATTTTGATCCCTAGAATATGATTTTCACAGAGCAATGGACGATTTGTTTGCCTCCCCACAAATCGACCCGGCCTAGTATGTATGTAATATATGTACATAAGTATGTTTACAAACTTTAATAAGCGGTACAAGGACTTTAAGCCTCGCTGAGAAAGTGAGCGCCGTCACGTCGACACTTTTTACAGAAGAAAATTCACTGCATACAATACACAATAAGTACATGTACAAATATATGTCAAATACATGTATGTAAGTGCAAATTATAGCACGCAAAGGCGGTAGGCGCTGGCTAATTGTTCTCAAGTACGTGTCGACGAGTGTACAGTGACGATGGTGCAATGCATATGGGCATGTAGCCAAAGGAAAGCCTTGTTACCTCTTTTCATGTATGCATGTTTTAGATGCATGCACACACACACATACATACAATATATAAACAAATACAACATGAGTGGATGTTAAAATCGGCCGGAAACAATAAGGAAAGTAGGAAGTGATTAAAAGAATTACTGCCGAAAATACTAAGTTTGAAGAAAAAAAGAGGAGTGAAGAAATGGAAATTCAAAATCACTTTCATGGTTACTTAGAAAAGTACAAATGAATTTTACAGCTTTAGTAGCTTTTAACATACAATATTCGGTACCGAAATTAGAAAAAAAATAGCATAGAATTATTATTGTGCAAGCTACTAGCCATTGCTAGTTAGCTTAATTGGAGGTTTGCACTTCGATCCAAAGGTATTTTGTGCACTCTATTCATCACAGTACCTCATCCAAAGTCGTTTCCCTAAGTGAACATAAGATGAAGAAGGTTGGGCCCTGATACCTAGAATTCCGGGGATAGAATCGCAAAAATGAAAGGAGTCGATGGTCCATAACCCGAGCCTATGCATATCGCTGCGTAATCTCCAGTGACCTATAAAAATGCCAGTGAGCATTCTAGGTTTGTTCTTAGGGAGATTTATGAGCGGCCTGAATTTCGTTTGATTATCCGCTACTAATAACGACTTAGCCTGGGCCTGGTGTAGCCCCATTCTTTGGTGCCGGTTTATATTATATATTTTAGCCTTAACTCTTCCTTAGTTCAATAAATTTACTATCTCCCAAGTAATTTGTGAATGCCTCGCAAAAATAATCTTTTAAAACCAAATCAAACATCAAGTCTGCTTTTCAGACCTTCAGTCAGTCATATGTAATTCTATTAGTACCACTGATACTCGTATAGACAACCAATAAGCCCGAAAGGATTTTGCCACAATCGATCTTTTGAACACTAAATTCGGTAATCGGGCTATCACCCGTCTCGACGTTGTCAATTTCTCACGTTAGACTATTTTTGAAATGCTGTGAAGGACTGCTGTTATGCGTTCTCACGACAGTCGGTTTTAGGTTACCGGAACAACCCGGATATATATCCGGCCAAGGACTATCACTACAGCAGCATTCTCCGTAAATATATGGATAATGTTTATGCTGCTACAACAACAAGAACAACTGATGTTATGCAAGCACTCTATTAACAATTCAGGCTCCTTAAGTGAATATCGAGCAAGCCTTTCGTTAAAAAGTCAGGAACCATCAAGGCCTTGAAAATTGGGTTAACAAAATGCACTACTACGAAGCCAACCGAGGCAGGCTAT
The DNA here is from genome assembly GCF_027943255.1 of Anastrepha obliqua. Classification (NCBI taxonomy): domain Eukaryota; kingdom Metazoa; phylum Arthropoda; class Insecta; order Diptera; family Tephritidae; genus Anastrepha; species Anastrepha obliqua. The sequence goes on along the minus strand of NC_072892.1, from coordinate 143,220,245 downwards.
TATGTATAAAGTTATGATCCATAAATAATAAGAATATTTTCCGTTTCGAATAACTAACCCCTTAGCGTAGTCAGAATTTTCAAAAATTGAATTGCTTTTGAAACACATAAAAAACTCGTGCCTGATCAAAGGATTTTTTTTTTCAAACAATTTTTTTCTCCAAAATCTGACAAATATTGTTAATTTTGGAAAAAAAAGTTTTGTTGTTTAATTCTTATTTGTATATACATATATGTTTATCAATTCTTATAACTGTTTTTAGTATTTTTCAATTTTTATTTTATTTATTTTTTTCTTTAATTTGTTTTTAATTTTTGTTTTTTTTTTAATTAATTTTTTTTTAATGAATTTTATTTTTTTTTTTAACTTTTTTATTTCTATTTTTTTATTGTTTTTTTTATTTAATGTTTTTTTTATTGAATGTTTTCTTATTTATTATAATTTTTTTTATTGTTCTTTATGTATTGTTTTTTTTTTTGTTTATTGTTTTTTAATTTAATGTTTTTTTATTTATTTTTTTTTTATGTATTGTTTTTTTTATTTATCTTTTATTTACTTTTTATTTTATTTAAATTTCTTTTCTTTTTTTATGTATCGGCTTTGTTCTCATGGTCACACGCTAGATAGAGAGAACATATTAGCTATGCATAATTTAAACGAGATTCTGACCCCCTGTCTATCATCCTAAAAATTTCCCGGTATTCTCTCCTGAGTACTACGAGCTAACAACTTAAATGGCAAAATAATTCGATCGTGGCAAAAGTTATGCGTGAAAACTCGTGCAACATAGACTTTTATAGGTACGAGTATGCATCTTCAGTTTGACCTCGCACAAAGATCATAATAGTAATAAGTGAGAATTTCGAAATTTAGAAATCAAGTGGAAATGGAATTATAATAGTTTACAACCAGTAGGACTTCCAATTCAATACTTCTAGACCGTTTTTATTTCAATGTATCAAATCAAATAATTCGCTGATCCCCCATTCAGTCTTGCTGCCTTTCAACAACGCAGTGTTATTAATTAAGTTAATTCCCTTGGTAAATTTTCGCCTCCTAGGGCAGTTCTGACAAAAGGCAAGTTTTAGTGTCGAAAGGTTGCCCTAATTCTATGATATTTCCAGTATATGTAGTCATATATGCACATATAATGCTTTGCTGCGACCATACCAATTCCACTTACATAAATTAAAACTCAACAGCAGATAAGATCAGTCAACAGAAGGTAGCGATAAGAGAAAAGTAAATAAACAGCACCAAAGGTATTGTACATGAATGCACATACATATGTATGTATGTATGTATGTATGTATATGAAAGCAAATAGTCATACAAACTGCAAGATAAGGCGAAACTTATAGCAAATAGCTGCAAGAAAGTCGTTTTCTACATACACACATACATACATAAATAAGTAAATACACTCTTAAGAATGTTTTTTTATTTTTCTTTCTAAATATCTAAAATAAATATAATTTAAATATTTGTATGAGCGTAAGGCGGAGATTTTCCAGTTATTTTCTTTAATAATGTATGTAGGTAATAAGTGTGAGAAAATGAAGTTAACTACAAAATTCCCTGCAATTGTTGTTATATCAAAGCTCATAAGCTCTCTTTCGAACAGAGTGAACTCAACTTTTCTGCGGTATAACATGAAAGTTTGCATTAACATTAACGGCAGTAAATTTAAAAGTTTTGTAGAAAATATTTTCAAGCGCAGTAAGAACCATAACTGTACAACCTGCTACAAAATGAATAGGCTGATCAAATATTTACTACTACTGCTAGCCGTTAAGTATTTAAGTACGAATAAAATAATTTAAAGTGTAAATAAATGCTTAAACTTTGATTTACACTTTAAAATAACACGCAAGAAATTCACGAATCTTTTAAAATTCTTTAGAGCGCTCAAAGAGTTTAATAACATCTCAAAGATGTTCTTCGCCAAGATTTCTGTTTAGGTCCGTATTTGACTCTCTTTATTTTTAGATTAATTTCGAGTCTATTTTATATATGTATGTATATTTACTTTTCAACCTAATTATGAATATATGTATGGATGTATCCATGAGGGCTAAAAGGACCATGGGGTCGAAGTGCAAACCTCCAATAAATCTTAATCTAATGTATCGACGTCTACAGGTTATATTCAGGTGTATTCTGCATTTCGATTCCGCTCAAATTCTTCGAAATCGAAATTTGTTGGTATGCATTTTGATAAGTTGTGCTTAGAAGTAGTCGGCAAGTGGTAAATTACACCTAAATACGTAAATTGTAAAATGTCAGTAAAAATTTTCGATTGCAATCTTCATAATATTAAGATGATATTTTATTCCTTATTGCTGTAATATCTAGTCAATTAGTTTCAATGAAATGAAATCGCCATATTCTAGATTCTGCTTCAGGGCATGCTAAGTACTCATCAAAAAATTTCATATTGGCATGCATTACAAATAATAGTCGAACATAAATTTTTAGGTTCGTAACTTGCTTTCGCAGTTTTATTTGAGTTTTAGTCGTAATAATTATTGACAAAAAAAATTTATTTAAGTTAACACCAGCTGGAATTAATATTTTTCCTGGAAAAAGCAAGAATATTTTACTTTTTTCGAATTTGTACGAATAATCTGCGACTAATAGCAACTCGTAACGAAATCATTACCGAAACTGGCTGATTAACGAATCTGAACGAAAACGATTTCAAAATTTTCCCGTAGGAGCAAGGCGCGCACTCATTAAAGGTGGCACTAGACAACAAACTAAACCGGTTTGCACATTAGAAATGTTATGACAAAAGAAAGTAGAAACGAAAGGACGAACTATGTTGCAGAGCCGGCATGAAGTTGGAGCTAAAAGCATGCGACTATGGTGCGAATGGAACGGCTTTTCGACATTTCATTTAATGCTGACATCCAGATGTGAACGGCGAAAGAAAAAAAGAAAATCAGATAGGTCTACCGATATTACCTCTAATAGATTCGGAGTCAATAATTCTTTTGGTCTTCTAATATTATTTTCAATAGTGCACTTGAGTGTAACAGTAACTTCTTCCGGCGGTCGATTTTCCGTGCAGAAAGTACCTTTTTTCTATATTTTGGCACGTACATAAAATTTGTTTTTTTCCTATAGTTTGGCATAAATACATTGTATGCATTTTGTGGTCGATATTTTTAAAAATTCACAGAGCTTTTAACTGTAATCGGCGGCAATAAGTTATGGAAAAATCGGTAAAAAAAATTGTTAAAAGCCATAATTTCTTTACATTTCCGGATGTCAATGTTCACAACTGTAAGCTCACTTATGCAATGTTTGTGCAAAGAATCCTACATATATAATCAGCCTTTTGTGCCTGAATTATCTAGCTTAAGCACGAGCGATAATTTGCTTTAAATACTATATTGTTGTTGATGTTTTTTTTTTTAATTTTTTTCATTTCATTAATTTTTATATTGCTTTTACTTTCACGCCTCTCTTTGTTAATGTGAAAGAATATATGTATATAAACAGAAATCGTGCATGTGTGCGCATAATAAACCACAGCACGAGCAAAACGTGAGTACGATTGTTGTAGGAAAATACAGCAGCTGCTACATTTTTAAGCCCCAATGTGATGCACAGTGTACTGCTTGTAGACTGCTAAACAACAACTGCGGCGAAGTTAGTGGTAGCGAAAAGTTAGTCTGTCTCACGGTATAAATTGTAAGCAGGTTGTTGTTCTTGTTGTTGTAGCAGATATTTTGTATTATTTGTTTTTCTTCTTTCTTGCTTTTGCTTTAGCTTTCGTGCTTATTTGCAATTTTCACACAATTCTAAACAGAAAAGCATTCTGAGCTTTTAGAATGAGACAACCATCTAGCGGCGCAATAAATGAAAGGCAACCAATTCGATATCCACGTATACACTCATGATCAGCGCTCTCCAAACTGTTGGAGCCCACGTGTGCACTGTTGTGGTGGGTTGTTTTGAGTTGTATAGAGAATTTTGTGGTATTCACGAGACTTGTTTGTACGCAACAGAAACCTCATATTGAGAGAAGTCTCAGAATGAGAAGCTATGTATATAATTCATACAGCAACAACGTGTTTGCCTAAATTTATTGTTGTTTAAAATTCATAGCAGATAGAATGTAGTACGCGATATTTATGTGTGTATATGTGTGGAACGTTGAGCGTGCGAGTAAATACTACAATGTATTGTAGCAGCACCACCGTTGTTGCTTGAGTAAAAAGTAAATAAAAATTTGTCAAATAAAAAATGAGAAACAAGAAAAGCAAACAGGCAAAATATAAAAAACAAATAACATCGCGCGTGCTAAATCAATTCAGTACAAATAAAAAGAAACTTCCTTATTAGGCTATGGAGCATTTCTATGCACGATTTGGAATTGCAATAGAAAAAGTAATTTTCAACGGAAATTAAAGTTTAAATATAAAGCAGAAACATAGGCCTATCTATACCCTTCCGTCAGGTTTTTTTGGCTTGTTTGGTTTCGGTATGGGTACAACAAGGGCAATTTTCCATTGTTGTGGTATAGTGTGTGTATTGTAAATGAGCTTGCCAACTGAAGGAAGTTGTTTTACAAACTCATAGGGGATATTATATTGGCCAGGTGTTTTCCTTTTTGTGAAGCTAGGCATCCATCGAGTTCTTGCAATGTGAAGGGCTCTTCTATAGCTTTCGCCTTTTTACTTAGTTGATAGACCATGCTTATTGGGTTTTTATAACGATTTTTTGTCCTATGAACTGTGCTGAAAAATTAGTGTCTTTTGAGTAGTTTGACCATGCTTTTGCCAGCGAATCACCTATTTCGAGGGAGTTAGATGTAGATAATTTGTTATTTTTTTTAATAGAGTGAATTAAGTTAGATGGGCGGTGCCCGTAGAGTAAGTTCACTTTGTTCCAAAGGACTTTTGATGGAGTTATAGTGCAGTTAATATCCTTAGTGAAATTTGTGAAAGCCACACGTTTAGAAATTTTCGTTTCTCGTTTGAATTTAGCATTCGCACAAGGCAAAATAATTGAATTAAATATTTAGAAAAATTTTTTAAACTGGAAAGTGAGTTTTTTGACGATGTTTTTGGAATCGTTTCAAATAAATTAACATTGAATTTTCTATAAAAAGGTGCAAGTTTCCTTTTTAAATTCAAATTAAACCCATATACATTATGAACGGGAATTCACTATCTATTCATTGACAATATTGGCAACAGAGCTTCTACAATTAATGAATGATAAGCAATATTTTTCAAAAGCAGTTATCGATGCTTTCGACGAAAATTTCCATAAAATTTACTCTATTTTTAAGATGGTTGCAAATAACACTTGTGCTGAAAAGTACCGGGCCTTACACACAGATGGCACTAGTTTTATTGCATTCACCTCTTTTTGAGTTAGTACTAACCATAAAGAGACAGCTGTTAAAATTTCATGATATTCTATTCCCTAGCTCGTGGGTTATTGTGTTAGAGTGATACTACTTTTATTATTTTCAAAACAATGGATCAAACAAATTTCGTGCTTTCATTTTACACAACTTCTTGATGGGGAAAAATACCATTCAAACGAAGCAATGGCTTGAAAAGCGTTATGGGGACTCCGCTCCATCAGAAACGAATGAAATAGATCTAAAAAAAAATGCTCACCGGTAAGAAATTTCGCACGAATGAAAGGGTGAGGCCTGACAAAAGTGGTGTTGAAGTGTTAGAGAGGCGCTGAAATGATTGCGTTGTTCCTGATGGAAATTGCGTTGAAGAATAAAGTTAATTTTGAATAAAAAAATTAACGTTTTTTCTTTGTTTCGTCCAGGACTTTTCAGCCCATACGTGTTACGTACAGTTTGTCTCATATGAAAATATTTGGCAAGGAAAACTGTTTGAAGTGGATTTCGAAAGTATTGCACGTAGTTTTTTATTTATTTTTATAACAAGACAAACTCATTCTATTTTCTGCGATGTATGAAAAAAAAAGAAATAATTTATGGAAAGTGATTTAGAGAAAAAGTAATTAAAAAAAGATTTTATATTCAGCGCTGTCTCAAATTTTTTTTCACATATCAACAAAATAAAATATCAAATAAATGTGCATGCCTATTTTTATGTTAATATTTGGTGTAGCCACCTTCAGCATCTATTACCGATTGTAACATCCTATGCATTGATGAATGTAGTTTTCCTAGTTGTTTTTGTTTGTAGGGCACCTTTTTGTCAATTTTTTTTTTTTCAAATGCGACCATAAATTTAGAATTGGGTTGATGTCTGCGCTTTGGGTAAGAGTATCTAGCACATTTGAGCAAATATGTAGGAACCAAAACGTGCATATGTAAGACTTGTACTTAGGATCATTAGCTTGGTATAATTTGAATAGCCACTTATTTGGATTTTCTGGTTCAGTAAGTCCAAATTTTTTCACACTTCGTTTAAAATTGTTACGTAAAATGTATTATTAGATTTATTTTATCATTTGTCTTCAATAATTTTAATTTCGGCAATGCCTTTGGTACACATACAACCCCATACTATTACACTTAACTTCCCAAATTTCACTGTGGAAATAATGTTCTTGATTTGTATGGCTGTTAGGGGCTTTCTCTAAACTCCATTGGGTCCATCATCACAAAAAAATATATATAAAAATATTCCACTGAATGTTAAATTAGAGCAAAAGAAATTAATTTGTCAAGCTTAGCATGCGATAGTAATGACTGTTCCCTTGTATTTCTTGATGAAAATTTTAGTTTTAAGAGAACTCGGACTTGTGGCCAAATCTGCAGCTAGCATTCTAAGGCTGCACTGTGGTTTTAATTCAAATTGCTTCACTATTGACCTTTCCACTCTTGGTGTGAGCGTGTTTGGTCTACAACTAAAAAAATTACTTGTTTCTAAAACCCTGGAGGCTTATTTATATAATTTTTAGCAAATTCAATGCGCTTTTGTCTGTTCACAAGTGAAATAAACGGCGAGCGACTTTACCTTGATATCCAGCCTAGCCTTATATAAAAATTTTCTAGCAGTTTCCGCACAAATACTTTTTTAAATGTTTGGTTTACATTCTCAACAATTTTTGATTATGTTATTCGAGAGTTAGCCTTTGTCATATTGACTATACTGCTCTTCCCGGACCGATACTGTTCTTGGACACCCAGTCCTGAACTTAGATGTTAAAATCAAATTTTGCTTATAATTGTTTACTACGCGTTGAACAGAGGAATACGTTGCCCCAATAGTTTTGCAAATATTTCGGAAACTGTTTCCATCTTTCTACAATTTTATAATTATTTTTCTTTTCCATACACAAATTTCTTTTCCTTTGGTTCCCATTCTTTCGGATCATTACCACTTTTAAATAAAATGGGTAACTGAATTCGCTAACCAGTCAATTATAATACCAAAGAATAAAAAGTGAGCAAAAACAAGAATTACGGATTCAAAGTATTTTTTAATAAAATCAAGGATTTTGTGTCAAGCTAATATATTTCTATTATCTTTGCTTTGGAAAACATGCGAGATACTGATTTTAACCCTCCGTTGGATACCGTTTTTAAAACCTTCGGTTGGGCACTCGGGTGAGGCCTTTTTTGTCCTGTTTGACGATCCTTTGGAAAAGGATAAATATACCATAAATCGATAGAAATTTAATTTTACGAAGCTACCCGAAGGCTCAAGTCGTTAGCTATAGTAGAAATATGTTAAATTCACGTCCAAAGTCGAAAAAGATCTGCCGTGAAAAGTCTGGGTTAAGTGAAACTACTTGGTCGTGCCATAAGTTTTTTTACAAATTGAAATAGGAAAATGCAGAAAAAATGAAATAATTTAAGGAAATTGTTTTTAGATTTAATTTTAACCCTTAACTGGTATCGTGGGGGCCGCGCAGCCCCCACGCGTTTTATTTTTTTGAATTATGATTATTATAAATTTTATTTTATTGAAGTACTATATATGAATAAAACCTTATTAATTTCATAAAACAAGCTTGTTATTTGTCCTATCAAAATAATTCTTGAAAAAAATTGTAGACATTTGTATCCTAGAATCTAATTTTAATAGTTCACTAGTTTCGTTAGTCAAATTTACGATACCAGTTAAGGGTTAACATTAATTTTTTCTACGTTACAGGAACGGCCCAGATTTAAATCCGGCTAAGGACCGTCACTCCTGCATCATTCCCCGTACATCTGTGGGGAATGTTTATGCTGCTATAACAAAAACAATAACCATAACCATAATTTATAGTTGAACAGATTTAAATTAGAATTGCCCGAGGGTCCAACTTCACAAGAAATAAAAGCTTAACTATATGGCTTTAACCACGCTTCATTTGTTTTAGCGTCAATGCCACTTTACCTACGATGGTATTTTGACGAATTCGCTTCAGTTTTAACCCTTTTACATCACCGCTCGAAATGCGCGATGAAGCCAAAATACTTTGCATCCATAATACAACACTTTGCGTTGGCAAGACTTTTACTGCTTGTTCTAATGGAAAAGAATGTTACAGGACTGCCAAAAACATTTATTTTACTCAAACTTTAACAAAAAATAATTTAGTGCGGATTATTCCGCTCTTGGTGATAAGAGGGAGGTTCTATTCGCGCGTACTATTCCGCTCTTGGTGATAAGATGATTGCAATATTGTTATGAAAAAAAACTATATGAAGTTTTACAGGAATATAATCCAGTGGTGCTTATTATTAAACTCCATTTTAACTCTTGCAAATATTTTAACTTACTTCGTTTACGAATACTCAAAAAATTCTAATTAAGAAATTTCTTATACTCGTAGTAAAATTATTGTAATCGTTCATTGAAGACTTTAATCTTACGTTTGTCAGAACTGTAACTCGAATTTTCCAACAATTAATTACAAATGTTTGGTCGATTACACTAATCCTAATCGTTTCCCCGGTAGTTGGTGCCGGAATGACCAGGATCTATATTCGGTCAAGGACTGACTCAAACATTTACGGGGAATGTTTCATGCTGTTACGGAGAGAGTGAAATTAACCCTTAGAGTACGGAGTGCGGGACTTTAGATCCCCCAAGAATAGTTTTCCTTAATAACTTCGTAAATAATTATCTCTTCGCTCTTTTTCCCTTTAGGTAGTTGAGTTGTATTTTAAATCCTGTATAAAAACTTATTAGTGGCATTCTATTATTAATTTATTTATAATTATAAGGTAAGTTTTTCGTTTGGGGGGCCCAAGTCACCCCACTCCGTCCTTTTTGTTATAAAATAGACTCCATGTCCGTACTCTAAGGGTTAAAATGCTGTATGAGGAAAAATATTACGACCATTGAACTGCTAAAAAAGTGAAATGCCTAAACAATTGCTCATTCGCAAAACTTTTGTTTTTATATTTTACGATAACTGTAAACTATGATATATGCATGTGTGTATTAGTAAAAACGAATTCCAGCTTTAAATATAAATTAATAAATTAAATGCATAGGAAAAGTTTCAACAATTATATACAAATGTTTTGAAATATCTCCCCTACTTTCTCCTTCGTTCCCTTTCCTAAGCGTAATTTTTTATCTCTTTGCAAAACAAAAATGAAAATTATCGAAACAGCCTTTCATTCAATCATCATTAGTGTGTTTTAATGTCGAGCAACAAAAGAGAGATGCGCCCATCTGTTCTATGTTTACATGTATGGTTTTCAATAAGTTTGTTTATGTGTACATTTGTGATACGCGATTGCCTGCGTCTGCTTTTTTCCATCTTTTTCCCCAATAGCTTTTAATTTGCTTTCGTTTCCGTACATTTTATACGATCCATTCTACTTTATGCGGCATTTCGTCGCACTAACAAATATTGACCTTGACATTTATTTTTGCTTCTTTCGTTGAACAAATTTCACAACCCTAATTTATATTGAACTTTTTTTTAATGTTTATATTAATGCGATTAAGATTTGAAGCGAGAAAAAAATAAGCATTTCAGAAACAAAATCGTTTAATTTAGTAATGAAGAACATACGAAAATAGCGCTGACAAGAATCACCACCACCACCAGCCGTGGTGTGATCAACAACAACGACTGGCAACAGGCCTGCTAGCATTAACGCTCACCTCACACACTCGACAAATTCAGTCGCACCGTTGATCAAGTATTGCATAATATTTCGTTGCTTTTAATTTACTTATATGTTTATTACTCGTTTTTTTATGTACTGTTCTGAATTTTCGGGTTGTATAAGTTCATTTCTCTTTTTTCCATACTCTTTTATGTTAATTTCGAGTTAACCGGTTTCAATCATTGCACAAATATATTTTATATATTTTTTAATATTAATTAATCTCCTAAAATTATAACCGAGCAGTAACTCATTTTAATGAACCTACCCTAAACAAAGATCACTTATCCGAGTCTAATTATAACTCATTTTGGAACTGATTAAAAACCCTAAACACAAAAATGTAAGTGTGTAAAACAAAAGAAAATACATTCTCTTGTAGCCCATCAAGCCACAAAACGTGCTTTCCTTTCAAGAAGTGATTTAACGCAGTATGTACCTCTCTAAAGCTCTCGGTCGGTGCCATCGTCAACTTCAGCATTATTTTGAATTTCTTGTTTTTATTTTTTTTTTTGTTATTATCTCATTCTACTCATATTTGTTTACTACTTTTGTGAGCCTTATTTCGGGTATAGTTTTTTCATAGTTCATCAAAATATGACAAATTTAATGCGCAATTCTGAAATACGCAAAAACAGCACTAACGTTTTTTATTTTTGCAAAAATTACGGTTTTATTATTATATTTATAATTTTTCAAATATTGAACTACTCTTTTTTTGCATAAAATATGCAAATGAGTAAAATTGATATTTGCAACTTAAGATTATTTTTGTTCGTACTTACCTTCCAGGCGTTGACCTTCGGTGGAGGTGCAGCCACGTATTTCTTCGGTTGAGGCGGTGGAACTGCTGCAGCACCATTACCGCTAGCTGCTGGCGATTCGGCATCACTACTTTTTGCTTCATTTCCACTGCTTGTATTCTCTACGCTAGCACTGGGCGAAGTATCTTTCCGGTCCTTTGGCGACTTGGGTGCTCCGCCAGTAGGTCCACCTTTACGTGGGCTACCGCCGCGTTGACGTGGACGCGACGTATACTTTTTATCGCCTTCCTTGTCAACAGCACCCGTTATACGTTTGTTTTTTCCACCCTCACCACCACCACCATTGCCACCACCAGCTCGAGCACCATTTCCTCCGCCGGTGAGCTTTTCATTTCCATTGTTATTATTTCCAGCTTGTCGTTCACGTCCGGTTGGTTTTTCCTTACGTGGTTTTTTACGATCACGTCGATGATGTGAAACCACCGGCACAAAATCGTTATTATCGTCTATTTCCGAAGAGTTTTCTGCACCTGCGTCCGTATTGGCAGCACGCTTTTCGCCGGCCAAGCTTGCATTAGTTTCAACAGTAGTAGTGGCTAAGCTTTCGCCGGCTGCTTCAGCGGCAGCAGCCTCCTCACTCCATGACTTAATTGATTTTAGATTAGGTTGGTTTTCTTTATTGTCAGAATCAACAACTGCGACATCTACAGATCCACTTTTATCAATGGCACCTTTTTTAGTTTCCAAATTTTGCAACACATTAGCATAAGACGTTGTTGCTGGTGCTGCTGGCTGGCCAGTGGGAGCGGCCACCGTTGGACCGGTGCTGGTGGCGCTCGTTTTTGAAGTTTCTTCTTTACCTGCTGACATGTTAGCTTCAAGTGCGTTTATCGTGTGCCTCCGGAGTATTGGTAACGTCAGTTACGTTACTTACTCCAGAAATTGCTTTGACGTTATGGAAACTCTTTGCTGCTTCCTTGCCCAATCAAAAAGACAAAAAACGTTCAAACAAATCAATTTCAAGACGTCGACTCTGAAAGAAAGAATGTAAAAGATTAGTTCCAACTTTTACCCTCTCCACATTCAAGACCAACGTACACTTTTGCGGTGCACAAAGGACTAGCGAATAATACCTATGCTTGTTTTGAAATTCCGGTGAAAGGAAGAATTCTACAGCGATGCTAATAGCCACTTCAAGACGGTCACAAGAATTCGTACGGCTGGCAATTTATAGTGAGCCTTATCTAGTTGACAGCATTTCGTAAATGCTCACTGTAGATTCTTCAAGGAAAAATCATGCACAGTAATCAATACAATTTAGCTAGAAGTATAGATATTAGAACATTTATTCACTAGATTCGCCAATGACATCATGTCCTTTAAGCCGCAATAAAGGATCTTAAACTAAACACGGAAATTTGCCTGTCAAAATTTTTACTGCACATCTACGACGGTGAAATATTATTTTTCAATATTCCTAAAAGTTGCATTCAACACTTCCTAATAATTTTTCAATGTATATAATAGAAAATTTTACGAAATTTCGCGTAATATTCCAACGAACGTCAGACTGTAAGAAAATATGGTCAAAAGTGAGGTTAAGTGATGTACACACAGTTAAACTTCAAACGAAAAGAGAACGAAAGGTATAATACACACAATCAACTGACAATTGCACTTCGGCACGTACAGAGCTGCATTTAAGCGTACTATATTTTCACAGCCAGCAATGTCATTAATTCAATGACATGAGGAACACAAGAGAATGTGCAAATGTTTATGTTAACAAACACACAAATACATATATACCTTGTATATAAATAGGAATTTCATATTTCTTCTGCAACTGCATTTTAATTAATTTTGCTACTCCATAACCTACAAGAGCATATTATGCAATACTGCATTTAAATGCATCTCTACAGCAGTCAGCTGACTGTTGATAAACTCGGAACCAATGCAGACAAAGCTTACATTCTGGGCATTAACAATTACTGACCCCTATCGAACTAGGGGTACACACCATAACATTACGAATAGATTCTCATGAGGTATTCTTAATTTCCATCAAAAAAGGTTTAAATCACATTTAAAAATACTCACAACGTCGATTTGTTGAGCACCGCACAGTCCAAAATACAATTCACTTTGCACACACGTTTTATCTTAGTTTCGTTTTCACAAACCTTTATTGCGGCCTTTGCTTTGTGGAGACTATTCTACACACACGATCAAATTCGTACAATAATAAATCTGACACGAAGAATTGATACGAACCAAACTCAACTCACGTCGAAATTTGACAATTCGACGACAAAAGAATAGAGTTGTAAAGAGAGACGAAAAAATGTACTCTTTGCGTATTTGAAAATTTTGTTTTATCGAGATTGTCTGCAATCTATTAACAAATTTCAGTTCAATTCAATTGTACAATATCACTGTTTTGATTATTCAGCACTTTTGTATAATTTCACAACACTTTACACCATAATTCAATGGTAATTCGCGAAAATTCTCGTTTCACGAGCGAACATGTGGCCGACGCCGTTGATAGAAACTTCGAAAAAGAACGATGACATTACTGTCGTTTGTGCCGAAAGGGTAAAACGGCCCGTTCTACCGGACATGTGCCATCGAATAAACAGTGTTGTCCTTCTGGTTATTTGCAAATGCAAAAAAAGATTAATGATATTTTCTTTTCTCGAGCCAAAATGTCAAAACGGCCAAATTTTGTATTTCATCATTATTGATGTGTATTCTCGTTCAGGAATTTGAAATTGCTGACTCTCAGAGAGCAAAACCTACATATAGTTCAAGAAATGCAAATTTTCATAGCGCGCAATTCAAAAAGATTTAAAAAGGGAGTTGCAAATTATACTGCAATCTAAGAATAACTGCGCACTTTTCTTATATTAATTGTCCACTACAGATTTTTCGAAAATCAGCTTTTTATTTCTTTATTGTATGAGCATTTGCTTGTAACAAGCTGCTTTTTCAATGCAAACAAATTGCAATTTGCTCTCAAAATCAACTGTCACTTTGATCTCTTAATTCACCTTCTTTGCAAGGTTCTGCGTTATAGTTTGTTTCGAATTATCACGTAGATGACTAAAACTAATAATAGATTTGTTTAGCTGATTTTCCAGCAAATATTATCCAGTAGGAAAATTTTCGAAAAATGAACAAAAAACAGTAAAAACTTTGAAATTTTGCGGTCAGCTGTAGTTATTTAACATTGAGGATTAAAAGGGAAATAAAAAAATGGAAAATTCAAAAATGCTGCGCATAGATTTTTTCTTCACATTTCGTACATTCCGTAGAACCCAAAATAGATTTACTTATTTCTAAATCGAAATTCCAGCACTAAATGAAATTATATGATTTGCATTTCCTGTTGACAAATTGGTGCTGATGAAAATTAGTGCTGAAATCGCGTCAAATGAAATGTCTTATTGCTCTCTCAATTTACCTTACTTTACTAGAGTTTTGCGTATGCGAACGCCGAAAATAATTTTTGTTTTGTTTTGGAAAATCATCAGTTTCTCGAATTCAAGCAACATTAATATAAAATGCTTTGCGCCCACTGTTGTCACGTAGAGCCCGGGTTCGAGACCTATTGTAAACATAAAACCCCAAATGACAAGAACGATTTTTTCTAATAACAGTAACAAAGGTGCTCATAACTAACCATTTGCGGTTCGGAGGCGGCATAAAACTATAGTTTCCTTTATTTGGGGAAAAACGTCAAGGCGTATCCTATATATTGGAGAATGAGTTTGGCCAATCATCTAACAATGAATGTGGATTCCTACGTCAGTCGGTTCTACGTAACCGGAGCGACCCGGATTTATATTCACCAAGAACTATCACTTCAGCAGCATTTCGCGTATATGTATGGGAAATGTTTATGCTGATAAACAAAAACAACAACAACAACAACAACAAAGGATGTACGCGCCAATAAATGGATACAATTAAAGTTTTCGCATAACAATTTTGACGACCTTGACGCCCACCCTCAAATGTTATCAAATATTACATTGAGAGTATGATTTAAGTGAATATATATGGAGTTAATAACTTACAACAAGGTTTATCAAACAAATCTTTCCGTTATTTTAATCTACCCCATGTACTCTTTGTAATCTTACTTTTATCCAAAACTTAATAATATTGTAACTTTTATTACTTCTTATTTCATAAGTATTCAGATAGCTGATGCTCTTCGTTGCTATTTTAAAACTTGTATATGCAACTTATTATTTCATAAGTTAAGTAAAAAATTATGTAAAATAAAAAAAAAAAATGAAAAAACATAAATAAAAATTAAAAAAAAAATTGAAATAAAAAGAGGTTGTCTGTAAAGTCGGTTTACTGACGATAGTTTAACGTGATAACGTCATAAGAAAATACTGATTGAATGGTTGCATTTTTCAAAAGAAAATTTTAATTTTATTTGTTTGATAGATATTTTGTATGGATATAGAGAATGAGTTAACATAACATAACATAACATAACATAACATAACATAACATAACATAACATAACATAACATAACATAACATAACATAACATAACATAACATAACATAACATAACATAACATAACATAACATAACATAACATAACATAACATAACATAACATAACATAACATAACATAACATAACATAACATAACATAACATAACATAACATAACATAACATAACATAACATAACATAACATAACATAACATAACATAACATAACATAACATAACATAACATACCATAACATAACAAAACATAACATAACATAACATAACATAACATAACATAACATAACATAACATAACATAACATAACATAACATAACATAACATAACATAACATAACATAACATAACATAACATAACATAACATAACATAACATAACATAACATAACATAACATAACATAACATAACATAACATAACATAACATAACATAACATAACATAACATAACATAACTTAACATAACATAACATAACATAACACAACATAACATAACAAAACATAACATAACATAACATAACATAACATAACATAACATATCATAACGTAACATAACATGCTGTTCAAGCAAGGTAACGACGCATGAGCAAGATAACGACGCATTTTTTGGTGCGTGCAGCTGGCTACATAGAATTTCAAGACGTTATCACGTCAAAAAATAATAATAACATTAAAACAACAGGTATTATTAACAAACTTGGTTTCATTTTAAATTCTTCAAGTAAATCAAATTAATAATAATCAATAAGAAGGCATATGCAAATACAAATACGTACAAATACATATGTACATATGCGCATATACATACATATATACGCTCACTTAAGTAGGAGAGAGCAAGATGTCGAACGTTGCCGTTCGTTTGCTTTGTTTGCTTTGTCGTTCGCTCCGCGCTTTCGCTTGCAGTTCATTCAAGGTAACGGCAATGAGCAAGGTAACACTAATGAGCAAGGTAACGACACATTTTTTCGTGCGTGCAGCCTGTTAAATCGAATTATAAGACGTTATCACGTCAAAAAATTAAATGTTTCCGTATTAACGGAAGTAACAGTAAACGGATTTATACTTTCGTCATTTTTTCCATAAATTTCGCAATATATGCAAATAATTTGTACATACAAATATACGTTTGTTACATGGTTCAATAAATTGATAGAATACAAACTTGCGCGCATCACAGAGACGAGATGTCATATTACTGCAGCTGTTTGAATGAAGAAATTATATAAACAATACGCGAATAAATTTCACAAGTGTGATGTCACACACAGCGATTCTGAGAGCGGATAGCGGTACGAGATGTACCCCACATTTGTATTGTATTCATGCCTTTTTTTTTGAAGCCAACCTAATTTCTTTTCGAGATCTATAAAATATCTAGAACCATTACAACATAAAAGTCACTATTTCATCAGTTTGTTGCATTCCATCTTCATTACGTCCTACTTATCGCGGCAACACTGTTAACCCTCGATCTCTACGAAAATGGTGGATGGCACAGCGAAATATAAACAAAGGTGTTAAAAAGTTCCAGCAACTTTTATTCCACAAGACACGGTCGGCAAATATAATTTGGACGTATCAAGAAGCGGAAATTAATTATAATCTTATCGCATAGCAAGTTTCCACTTAATAAATATCTTGCAAAAGTAGATATACATATATGTATGTATGTAGATTGGTAATGCAGTTAAACTTTCTTTTCCACTATCAATTTTTTTAGAATTGAATATATTCGTCAAAACGCTGGATATAGAATAAACTAAATATTTAGAGTGCTGCGATAAATGCTGACGTCGATACCAAGCAGCAGCCGAGGAAGGTTTTTAAGCAGTGTGGTGTACGTGGCACTTTGCAGTTTGTTTACACAATAGCTCGCATACAGATCATATATTCGCGTACTTCGTTTAATAATTTACATACTTATATTCGCAATGTGTGGCATATTCGCCTATCTTAATTACTTAACACCGCGGTCAAGACAGGAAGTATTAGAATTGCTTTTAAATGGCCTCAAGAGGTTGGAGTACCGTGGCTATGACTCAACTGGGTTGGCTATTGACGATCCGGAAGCAGATGAGCAAAGTAACAGCATTATGATTGTGCGGCGCACGGGCAAGGTTAAGGTTTTGGAGGATGCAATTGCCGAGGTTTGTAATAGCGATGCATACAAAGTACCCATCACTACGCATATCGGTATTGCGCACACACGTTGGGCTACGCATGGTCCACCATCTGAAAAGAATTCTCATCCGCAGCCTTCGGATGAGGAAAACAGTTTTGTGGTCGTCCACAATGGTATCATTACCAATTACAAAGATGTAAAAACCCTGCTGGAAAAACGGGGTTATGTGTTTGAATCGGAAACTGATACTGAAGTGATTGCTAAGTTGATTCACCATTTGTGGCGACAACATCCAACTTACACGTTTCGCGAACTCGTCGAGCAAGCCATTCTGCAATTTGAAGGTGCCTTTGCGATAGCTTGTAAGTCGAAGTATTTCCCTGGAGAATGCGTAGCATCACGACGTGGCACGCCACTATTGGTAGGCATTAAATCCAAAACTCTCTTACCTATCGACCACATTCCAATATTGTACGCAAAGAAGCAGAGAGCACATGGAAAAACATTACCAGCCGAGATATCCTTGCCGCCGCTGTACAACGACACATCAGCTGAATATCAACCGATGGAAAGCAAAGGAGTCGAATACTTTTTCGCATCGGACGCCAGTGCGATTATTGAGCATACTGATCGCGTCATTTATCTTGAGGATGACGATGTGGCAGCAGTCAAAGATGGCAAGTTAAGTATTCATCGCCTCAAGAAATGCCTGGATGATCCGCATGCACGCGAAATCACTACACTGAAGATGGAAATTCAGCAAATTATGAAAGGCAACTATGATTCATTCATGCTAAAGGAGATATTTGAGCAACCCGAATCGGTGGTAAATACCATGCGTGGCCGCATGTTCTTCGATACAAAAACAGCAGTTTTGGGTGGCATTAAGGAATTCATACCGGAGATTAAGCGCTGCCGGCGCCTCATTCTTATAGCTTGTGGCACATCATACCATAGTGCTGTGGCTACACGCCAGCTGCTTGAGGAGCTAACCGAATTACCAGTGGTGGTGGAGCTTGCTTCTGATTTCATGGATCGCCATACGCCCATTTTCCGTGACGATGTGTGTTTCTTTATTTCACAGTCAGGTGAAACAGCCGATACGCTGATTGCATTGCGTTACTGCAAACAACGTGGCGCACTCATAGTTGGCATCACCAACACGGTGGGCAGCAGCATTTGTCGCGAATCACACTGTGGAGTGCATATCAATGCCGGCCCTGAAATAGGTGTGGCGTCCACTAAGGCTTATACGTCACAATTTATTTCGCTAGTTATGTTCGCTCTAGTCATGTCAGAGGATAGATTATCATTGCAACCACGTCGCCTTGAAATTATTAACGGTTTAGAGGCGCTTGCTGATCAAATACGTCAAGTGTTGCAGCTGAATTCAAAAGTGCAGGAGCTGGCGAAGGACTTGTATTTGCACAAATCGCTCCTAATAATGGGACGCGGCTATAATTTCGCCACATGCCTGGAAGGTGCACTCAAAGTAAAAGAATTGACATACATGCATAGTGAAGGAATATTGGCGGGCGAGCTAAAGCACGGACCCATAGCACTGGTGGACGATGAGATGCCAGTGCTGATGGTAATCATGCGTGATCCGGTGTATATGAAGTGCATGAATGCATTACAGCAAGTAACTGCACGCAACGGTCGCCCAATTCTACTGTGCGAGGAGGGTGATGAGGATACAAAAGCGTTTTCGTCGCGTTCTTTAGAAATTCCACGCACGGTGGACTGCCTGCAGGGCATTCTGACTGTCATACCCATGCAGTTGCTGTCATATCACATAGCAGTTTTGCGGGGCTGCGATGTAGACTGCCCACGTAACTTGGCCAAATCTGTAACGGTGGAGTAGTAAGGTAGATTGACTTAAAAACATATATAGCGCAAACCAAATTAAAAGTTTATAAATATTTTATATAACAGAAAGTGAATTAGTATTCTTAAAAACTAAAGAAGCACTTTATACTATCCTAATTAATTTGTTTTTAAATATCCCCATAATAATCGTATTGTGTCATAGGTATTACTTGCGTTCGATAACACACACATTTGTAATAGTCATTCCTAATATTTGCAAGTAGCCGATAACGCCAAAAATTAGTCATCACACCAAAATTTAGAGAGTAAAGTGGCAGTTGGATGGTAGCAAGGCGAATTTATTATAATAATTCCACCTTGGATGGTAGAGAGATGTTAATTTTGTGATGGAGAAATGTTAGCCAACAACAACTTATGCATGTGACTGAACTTTGTAAACAAACAACTTTTTTTTGTGAATTTGGTCTTTTGTGCACTTCGGTTTGAAATTTGCATTTCTCAATAAAATCGAAAATTGAACAACAAAAAACGGGAATTTATAAAGTATATTCATGGTAATTTTTTTTGGACATCACAAAAATTTGTAAACAAATTTATCTGATTTGTGTTCTACCGGTTTTTGTATGTGAATGCAATTTTGAGTTCGTTAACTTTTTGTTTTTTTTTTGCTCTTTGAGAGAGCATTTTCGTTTACGCTCTTTATTTGGATTGATGGCTGGTGATGGCTAATTCTGTTATCGAGCACAACTATTGTGTATATGTATATAGTTTATAAAATTGTGCGTACTTACTTTTGTTTGTTATTATTTCTGAAATGTGCAATATATCCAATCAAATATATACATTCAACAAATCAATGTATTTCCTTAGGAAAATGTTTGATTTTAGCAATGAAGGGGTTAGGGGTAGTTAGAGGCCCGAAAAAATGATGGGAAAAACTTTCCTTTACTACCACGATATATTTGAATGGGGGGCGGAGGGGGAGGGGGCGGGGCACCACCCACCACGCCCATTAGAAAGAGCAAGGTCACACCATTATAACTGTGAAAGTCCCAACCTCCTAGGGTCCCTATAGAACCCCCGGGAGAAGTTTAAAAATTAGGTTTTTTCCGACCACATTTGCAGTTTGTACTGAAATACAGTTGAAGAGAAGAGAATACAGCAGTCGACAACCCAGCAAGCATTTAACTTAGGTTTTATAATTCATAGCACTTATGAAAATGTTGTTTTATCTTAAAAGTTATGAGTGCCGATGGCGAAAATTTAGGCGATTTTTATTTCAAATTTTCAGCTTTTGTAAAAATATTTGTTTTTGTAATATATATGTATATTTGAAGGCAAAAATGCGCCGCAGGCGAAAATTTGGACTAAAAATCGCGCGATTTTTATTCCAAATTTTCAGCATTTGTAAAAATATTTGTTTTTGTAATATGTATGTATATTTGAAAGCAAAAAAGCGCCGCAGGCGAAAATTTGGACTAAAAATCGCGCGATTTTTATTCCAAATTTTCAGTATTTGTAAAAATATTTGTTTTTGTAATATATATGTATATTTGAAAGCAAAAAAGCGCCGCAGGCGAAAATTTGGACTAAAAATCGCGCGATTTTTATTCCAAATTTTCAGTGTTTGTAAAAATATTTGTTTTTGTAATATGTATGTATATTTGAAAGCAAAAAAGCGCCGCAGGCGAAAATTTGGACTAAAAATCGCGCGATTTTTATTCCAAATTTTCAGTATTTGTAAAAATATTTGTTTTTGTAATATATATGTATATTTGAAAGCAAAAAAGCGCCGCAGGCGAAAATTTGGACTAAAAATCGCGCGATTTTTATTCCAAATTTTCAGTGTTTGTAAAAATATTTGTTTTTGTAATATGCATGTATATTTGAAAGCAAAAAAGCGCCGCAGGCGAAAATTTGGACTAAAAATCGCGCGATTTTTATTCCAAATTTTCAGTATTTGTAAAAATATTTGTTTTTGTAATATATATGTATATTTGAAAGCAAAAAAGCGCCGCAGGCGAAAATTTGGACTAAAAATCGCGCGATTTTTATTCCAAATTTTCAGTATTTGTAAAAATATTTGTTTTTGTAATATGCATGTATATTTGAAAGCAAAAAAGCGCCGCAGGCGAAAATTTGGACTAAAAATCGCGCGATAATAATATAAGAGTTATTCCTTTTATGTTGACTGGGTTTTTCTCATTTCGCTTTGTTCTTCTCTCTCTCATCGTTCGTTTGACAGTTCGCTCCTCACATTTATTCTGCACGGCATTACAAACGTTTAGAAGAACATTTGTAATAATAAAATTCTAATAGAATTTGTAGTATTATTTAGTGAAAATAGCTTTAAATCAATTCTTCAATTAATAAAGAGTGTTTATAAGTGAATTCGTTACTTTTCTGTGTTTGTATTTAAGTGAAATAAGCGTCTGTAATAGGGCATTTTTTCAAGCTTATGCAAAAAAGGTGCATTTTTAACGTTAAATATTGCTATTAAATCTTAATTTTAATTTATAAAAAGTAATACAAATCAAAAGGCTGATATAGTGACTACATTTGCGTGTTATAATTTTTAAATTCGGTCCACGCACTTAGACATTATAAGCAAATATATCGTGGTAGAAAAGGAAAGCTCAGCCAAATGATGATTTACAATAATTTTTTTTGCCATTCAATTGTTTTATTTAAAAAAAAAAATTAATAATTGTAGAAGTTATCGCTGTTTGTGTGGAACCCACCCGTTTCTCCAGAAGTCCCTTGCGGTGATCGTCAGAAGTCCTTGAGATTCATCTAAAATCAATCAGACAAGAGAAATTAGTTGTGCCTGATCGAAGCTTTGTTTTTTTTTTTCAAAATTAACAATTTGGCGGTCTCAAGAAAAATTTTTCAGATTTTCGAAAAAAAAATCAACAATTAAATATAAAAAAAATCGAAATTTTTGAAAAACAAAGCAGTGCGTGTAGCGTAGTGCACATAACAGAAGTGAAACTTTCAAGGCAGACAAAGAAAGAGGGAGAGACCTGAGAGAGAATGAGAAAGAGAGAGAGAAAGAATACTATATATCTAAATAAATTCACAACATTTGCAGAGAATACCAATAGACAAAATTTACAAAAAACGGAGAAGGGTTGACCGGTATAGGTAAACGTCGGACATAAACCGTGGCAACAACGCGCACTCCTGCGAGCGTTTATCACCCGCACAAACGCAGCGATTGCAGGACCGCAGCAACGATAGATAGCACTTTATAGTACGCACAAGCACTAGCCAGGAAACGGAAATAAGCGCCAAAAGGTAGGCAAAAAAAAAAACGCCAAAAAAAATTGGGACCAGAAAACGCCCCAAACAGTAGGCACTAAGGAAATATAACGCCAAAAAGTAGGCACCAAAAATATATTTCCTACAAGTTTGCACCAACAAACAAGCACCAAAAAGTAGGCAGTGTTTTTTCTCACTAGAAATTAGCAACCACAAGGAAGAACTCAGGAAAAATAGCCTAAAGTGTATCTAAGATATGTGTAACGTTTTCTCGACAGTGGCTCAGGACTGTCACTTCAACAGCATTCGTCAAAAATATATGGGAGATATTTTATTTTGTCAACAAAAACCAAACTAAACGACAGTCTATTCTATGAGCCTGATTCTAATTAGAACACAATAACAACAGCGACATGCACCCACTTGTTCAATTCGCTTCTTTCGCACTTTTGCATTTAAACCAGCCAAGCGCACGTAGGGAAGAACTTTTGGCAGAACACATGGACGATTCGACATTTAGCACAGTAAACGGCAATGCCCCCACTAGGATAGCTAGCGTTGGTCTGATTAATAGCATAACATGGTGACCTAAGTTATTATCGTCTCGATCGATAGGCTAACCGAATTCATTTTCGCGAATTACCGCTCTTAGATTAACTTTAATAAATCTTATTAGGTCAGCCTCGCGAACTTTCACTACTCTTACCATTTCCCATGGATGTGCGCGTAGGCGATCGTGCATTCGGCGAGGTGATCACTGTTCTGTGGCTCACTTCATATCCGCTGACATTTGAAGGGCATTCGCTTTAATTTCCCAGCGGTAGCCGTTTTAGTCAATGAGCGTGACCACCTACGCCAGGGCGATCCGGCGGATCCCGGCTATAGGATCTCAATTTGGATGTTCGGCAACTGGTAAATCAGCACTAGCTGATATGGGTAGACCGCTTCAAGACCTGGTACTTCGCCATTGGTATGAGTAAGCTCTGGTCCACCTTAAGGACGAAGCACAATGACGGAGTGGCAGTTACATTTGCGGACTGTGTTGGATCCGAAGGTATGCGCGAGCTGTTTTTACCGACTTTCGGTTGATCTTGCTGCATTTTTCGGTTTATAGATCCGTCACATAGTTGCACAAACTGTCAAACAACAGTGCACCACTTGCTTACTCCAGCGATTGAGCCCAAGTGGAAGCCAGGAAAGTTAAAGGGTCTAAAGCCCCTGGTCCCGACGGTGTCAACATGCTGATCTTGAAAAATATGGGCCAACGGGCGTTCAACGGGTCTGTAACTCTTAGTATCTCTGAATAGTGGAGAATATTGGTTTTATCGCCCTATGTCTCTTCTTTCCTCAGCAGTGAAGAAACTTTAAGCGCTTCTACTACCGGTTTTCACGAAACATTTGACTCCAGATAAATATCATCACAGCTTCCGCAAAGAAGACAGTTCCACCACGTCATCTATGGACTCCACACTACTAGATAATATTCAGCAAACTACTCTCCCGCCGGGGCGCAAGAGGTGGTCTGCAAATTAAGCAAAGGGTGCCATCGAGTGGTGTCCTTTTTCCCTTACTTTTCAATTTCTACATTCCGAAGTTTCCTCAGCCACCAGAGAGACCTTATACGATGACGATTGTTCGATATTGACATGCGGCTATTACAACGATGGCTTGTGTTCAAAGGGAACAACTATCTATCCAGACTTTCTCGCATCTTCACTGCAAGGAGCCTGGAACTTCTCCCCACTAAATCCACATAGACCCGATTTACCACCTGGAGGAAGGAGGTCAAACTACACGAAACGACCCGGATTTATACCGGCCAAGGACTGTCACTCCAGCAGCATTCACCGTTTATAAATAAGTAGGGAGAATGTTTAAGCTGCTACAACAAAAACAACAAGGTCAAACTACAACTGAGGGTCAAAGTCGATGACACACCAATGCCCACTGTCTATAACTCCCAAGTTACTAGGCGTCACCTTTGATAGCTTGGTCTCCTTAAAAAATATCAAATTGTAAATTAATAACATCTTAGAAATGAAAAATTGATTGCAACGGTTTTTAAAATAAATTTTTTGTAATGTTCGTTACTTGTATCAGGAAAGCAGTTTAATACTGAATTATTTTGGATGACCGAGGTTGCTCTACCCTTATCTACACTACACCAACAGAAAGTTTTAAAAAAAAAAAAAACAGTTAACGTAATCTACTGTTTTACTTAGGAAACTTACAAAAAAAAAAAAAAATGGAAAACCTTAATTGGCTTAAATTTAAATTTATTTTTATATGTTTTGGAAAATCTCAAATATGCAAGAATTAAAATTTAGGAAAACTAGTACCGCTGTAAGTAGAAACATACTTTAAAGCCAAGCTAGATTTTCATTATCGAATATAAGTATGGTCTCTAACTGAGTCTTCCATACAAAATAGCAAAATGCTGGTCAAAAAGGCTCACACACTTTTTGGTTGCTTGACCGAGCTCCTCCTCCTATTTGTGGTGTGCGTCTTGATTTTGTTGAGGAGGGACCCACAGTTTTAAGATGACTCCGAACGGCACATATTTTTTACAGCGAGCTTTTTAATGGTAGAAATACACTCGGAGGTTTGCCATTATCTGGGAACGGGCGACAACTATTAGAAAAAACTTTCCATCATTCTAGTGTTTCATGCACGGAGATTCGAACCTACGCATGCTCGAATGGTAGTCGCGCTGCAATCATTCAGCTACGGCGGCCTCCCCTAATTTAATTCCATTTTGGCTCGTAAATATTTGTGCAGCTGAAATGAATATGGAATGATATTGCGAATGGTAGCTTTGCCCTATTAAAAGCTAAATGCCAAATGTCGTTCCCACGACAGTCGGTTCTATGTGACCGGAACGACCCGTATTTATATCCAGCCAAGGACTGACACTTCAGCAGCATTCCTGGTATATATGTATATGGGGAATGTTTATGCTGCTATAGCAACAACAACAACAACATTACTATTTAAATACATTGCATAGTTAATTATCTTATTCATCATTTAAATAATTAATTGTGCATGTTTTTTTTCACAGATGCTACTATTTTCGTAATCAAATGCAACACTGCACAATCTTTCGCAAATATAATACAGTATCCACATTCCACAAATGTCATAACATTTGTGAGAAGAATTTTCTTCGACTACAGCCATTCCTCGTTGAAACCGTTTTTACGCGAATTAGACGGGAGAATTGCGGACTTTTTAAATAAAAATTATATAAAAGCGGTGTTTAATGCAAAAAATTTAAGTTGGTTGCCAAAATATTTGTGAGAAGTGGAAAAGTGTCGAATATGACAGTGGCTGAGGGGTTGGCGACGACGTCAGCTACAGCCAATGCGGCTGCAAGACCGCGTTGTTTTTTCGATATTTCGATTGGTGGTCTGAATGTTGGCCGTATTGTCTTTGAACTGTTTAAGGATGTGGCACCCAAGACGGTAGAAAATTTTCGAGCTCTCTGCACTGGCGAGAAAGGTATCGGTTTGGTTACGGACAAGACTTTACATTATAAGAACGTCATATTCCACCGTGTTGTCAAGGATTTTATGATACAAGCTGGTGATTTTTCGGCTGGCAATGGTACCGGTGGCGAATCCATCTATGGCGGAACGTTTGAGGGTAGGTATCTATGTACATACATATAAACATCAAGGCATGATGCGTGGCATATGAGATCGAAGAAGTGGGAGGGTGGCTGGAGCGTTGCTAACAAATAAATAATTTGGGTATTGGCTAACAAAAAATGCGATATTTCCAGGGAATTTATACAAATGAAATGCATTTCAAATATGTATGGGCATATATAGTAAATTTCGTTCCGTCTTAGCAGCGTTTCTCAACTACAAGACGTCACTATAGTACGCCCACATACTGCAGGGCGTAATCGATCTTTAGGTAATACGCCTATTTACCAGATATATCCCTGCTGGATGATGGGGGGAAAAATACGCACGCTCTGATAAGCCAATAAACGAATACGTCGATAAATACATGGGTATTATTAAGTCAACATGTGACAACCCAGTAGCAAAAAGAAGGAGTGAAAAGCGATTACAGAAACTCTTCTTTGGAATCGGGAGGGCCTTACCATCTGCATGATTTCCTTAATTATTTTTTATATGAAATGAGCCAAAACGCAAGGCATTGCATTTTCGCTTGCGACGGAACATCTTATAGAAGGTGTTATTGCAAGTCATTATGCCACCGCTTGTACGAGAATGCTTTTGAGAAGAAGCTGTCTTCAAGCGCTTCACAAACGCCTGCAAGTATGTCCTTCTTGCTCGCTTACTTATAAGCATTTTAATAGATGATGTATACAAACGTTAGCTCGTAGCTACGTAGCGGACAGTTTATTTTGTTACACCTTGCCTACTCACTTCTCGAGAAGGAGCACTGGAAGCGCTCTGGGAGCAGTGCTTTTGACATAAGCATTTCACTTGCTTATAAGCTGTTCTGTAATAGCTAATGAAGGCAAGATATTGCACCATTTCCTTCTGGGAAAGAATATATGAAGATTTTATACTATAAATGCTTTATATGTTTTTTGTATTTGAGCACTTCTTCTATTCTTATGGGAAATTTTAGAAAATCAAAAAAAAAAAAAAAGTAAAAAAAAAAAAAAAAAATAAAACGAATACTCCGTTTTATTGCTGCTTATAAAATGACATCTATAATTCCTATTTTCAAAAGTGGTAGCACATATAATATATATTAGCAACTATTAACCAATTTCTAATCTATCCATAGTTTCTAAACTATTCTAATGTATCGTTAAGCACAAAATGTTAAGAGTTAAATTTGCGCAAGCCAACATGGTTTTATGCCTGGGCGGTCCTTAGTCTTTGCTCTTGTAATTATGTGCCATTGTTTTACATTCCTATTAAAAGTGTTGGATACAATTTTAATTATAAAATTTGTTGTCTAGGCTTTGTTGTTGTTGTTGTAGCAGCATAAACATTCCCCATACTTACATACGGGAAATGCTGCTGGGGTGACAGTCCTTGGCCGGATATAAATCCGGGTCGTTTCGGTAACGTAGAACAGACTGTCGTGGAAACATTGTCTATTCTTTCATTTCGGTTTGTAGTTACTGTACACTATTCCTCCTTTCTGATACCTCGGCACATCGGGTGTTCCTCAAAACAGTATTTTCGCGCCTTGACACATTAGCTATTGATTCTCTTTTCCCAACTTTTTGTTATACACCGAATTTTAACTTTCCTTTGGACACCTTTTTTAAAAGCTGTTCGAGTATATTTTTGTTCCTATTTAAGGATCCGATTTAAAAAGTGATATCCATAAATCGATAAAAAGTAAAATTTTAGGAAGCTATCTGGAAGCTCAAGTCGTTAGCTATAAAGAAATTTGTTAAATTCAAGTCCAAAGTTGAAAAAAATCTGGTCAGAAAAGATGGGCACCCCTTTAAACACATTCCAAGTGACGCCAGCCCATAAGCCGATTCTGCCAAATTCGCTCAGAACCAAATAACGGTCTGCTACATAGACCACCTCTAAAGAGCTTTTCACCATGTTCATCTTCAATGGGTGGTTGGACTCCGTTAACTTTATTCGGTGGTCGGGAGTTTAGGAAGGTGCTCAAAGTCTCCTGTTGAATGTCATATATCCAACCAAGCGCTACGCTCCAGTAAACTAGTCCTGCCTAGTTCGCTGAATCACAGCTGAATTATACTGCCTTTATTTGGCGTTCGTACCGTAAATTTAAGACAAATAGGATTGCGAATTGAACAGTCGACAATCGGTTCTACGTTACCGGAACGACCCGAATTGTTATCCGTCCAAGGACAGTCACTTCAGTAGTATTCCCCGTATATGTATTTCCCATACATGCTGCCCATTTCCCGTATATGCTGCTACAACAACGACAACTGCATCAAGCATTCAAAATGTTTTACTTAAATATGCTTTCCGCTCTGTACCTTTCTTTTGTCCATTTCCTTCTTTCGCTCACGACTCATTAATCTTAAATCGTTGGAAAAGAAAAGGTCCGTCCTTTCCGTCCTCTTATTTTTTATCATTATTCAAGGAACCGTTGGTTGTTCCCAACTTTTTGTTTTTGAGTCCTAACATATTCCGGTTTTCCTATGAAGTTTTTGGCGGCAATCGTAGATAGGTGGGGTGGCTGTTGCTATGACACATTTAGACCTTTCGCAGGTCCATTGTGATACCACTGGAACTTATCCTTACCCTATGGGTTCCTTTTCAAACCATCTGGTAGCTTGCATAAACGATAAAAGCTTCGTTAGTTTTAGATACGGCGATGGTAAGAGAAATTACTCGCGCAAAGCTCGTCTTTAAGAGCTGCTGATGCATTTAACTCAGTATATAATTCTATAGATCTCGATTTTTCACTGTTAAAATATTCAACTTATAATATCTACTTTCCAGATGAAAGCTTCGACTTCAAACATGATCGTCCATTTTTGCTTTCAATGGCAAATCGTGGCAAAAACACCAATGGCTCACAATTCTTCATGTAAGTGGAATGCAACTTAGAAAATCGAGATTTCATACATAAAAGGAATTCTAGTTTTTAGTATTAACACATAACATCTCTTTGCAGCATCACATTAAAACGAAACGTTTTGTTTACAGATATGTCTATATTGATTTATTATTATTATTATTATTATCATTGATTTGTCATCATCTAGCTAGCCACTAATCCTAGGTCGTCACAAAGTAGAGTGTAAATGAAACGATCGCTAGCTGCGCATACTGATGACAAATTTAGTGATCAGCTGTCGGTGTCCTTACACTGGTATCGCAATCGTCGCGTTGGACGTTGCCTTAGTATGTGGTTGCGGCGCCGCACCAGCTGGAAAGGTTTACAGATGTATGATCCTGCACAGCTGCCATGCTATCCCAAAAAAACTGAGCTATTTAATGCGTGGGAGGTGAAGGCAGTAGTAGGAAATGAGACAGCAGCAGGAAATTCAGACTATGTCCTACGTAGACAAATTCAATTGCTTTGTTGCACCAAATCAAAACCAAATGAAATCGAACTCAATGTGTACACTGTGTAAAGCATATTTTTCTTCTTCTGTTTTTCATTGTAGTACTACACAACCCGCACCTCACTTGGACAAGTAAGTTCCGCCGTAGCATTGAAAGCATATTTTTCAATCTACTAATTTTTTTGTTTTTTTTTATTTTAGCGTCCACGTGGTATTTGGTCAAGTAATATCGGGACAAGATTTAGTACGTCAATTGGAGGAGCTCCCAGTCGATAGAAATTCACGCCCATTACAAGATGTTACCATATCAAATTGCGGAGAACTCGTCCGACAGGTTAAAGGTGAATTAGCTCGCACTTGCATATACTTAGTCCTCGCCATAAATTCTGTGACAATTTTACAATGCATACGAGGCGAGTACGAACTCGCAGTAAAAAGCTCAGTTATTTTTGCTTTTGTTGTTGTTGTTGTCGTTGTAGCTGCATAAACATTTCCCGTGCATATACGAGGAATGCGGCTGAAGTGACAGCCCTTGGCTGGATATAAATCCGGGACGTTCCGGTTACGTAGAACCGACTGCCGTGGGAACGTTTTTGTTTTTGTTCTTATGCATTGGCTACTCATCAATTATACTCAGTTTCGTGGCCAAATTTGCTTGTTAACAATGGAGTGGGGTGCTAAGGGAAATCGCATTGCAATTGGATTAACGAATTGCTGAAAAAATCTAGTATTTCGAGAATGTTTTTAACCGCACGACCAATCGTTTTTCCCAAACATCTAAGTGTCAGAAAGAAAAAGAAGTGGTCGCCTTCGCGTGGTTCAAACCAGTGCAGCCATAAACGCCGTTCGAGGAAAAATTCGCAGAAATCCCCTTAGAAAGCAGAAAATCATGCCCAGGGAAATGAATGTATCGACCAGATCAATGCCAAGTCTAATTAGTCCGTTTATCAACTGGTCATCTTTTCACAACGCACTTGAAGAAAATTAGACTTGACAGATGCAAGCAGCTTCTTCGTTGGCACGCGATCAACGGCCATGAAAATTTTCTTTTCACAGATGCGAGAATTTCCACCGTTGAAGAAGTTTTTAATAAGCAAAACCACAAAATATATCTATGCTAAAACTACTGAAGACGCAAAAAATGTTGCTCCAAGGGTTCAGCGTAGCTACCATCCAGCCTCCGTAATGGTTTGGTGGGGAATGCCTTATAAAGGCGTTACATCACTTCATTTCTGCGAAAAAGAGGTTGAGATCGGGGCAAAAGTGTACTGGGAGAATGTCTTAAAAGGCGTGGTGAAGCAGTTGAGCAGTACTCTCTTGAATGGAGAGTGTTGGAGCTTCTAGCAAGACTCCGCTCCACCCCATGCGGCAAAAAGCAGTGGCTAAAAAACTATATTCCTGGGTTCATAGCCGCAGAAGATTGGGCGTCTTGAAGCCCATAACTTAATCCATTTGACTACAGTTTGTAGTCAGAATTGGAGAACATGGCCTGTCGAAGACTTCACAGAAATTTGGAGAGTCTCAAACAATCTTTGGTTCGAGTGGCGACGCCAATATTTATGGAAACTGTGCGTGCTTCAATAGTTGAATGGCCTAATCGTTTGAATCGTAAAATCAAATGGTGACCATTTCGAATGAAAATTTAATTGTTTTTTAATATTTCTATGATTAAATAAAAATATCCATAACGGACATAACTTGTAACAGAACTTATGGCAGGACTAAGTAGATATATTTCATTTTAGAAAACAAAAAACTAATAAAAGTTTTGTTTTTAGTTAAAAAAGATAAAAAGAAAAAGAAGCGATCTACAGTTTCTGCTGGCGAAGATTCGGATGCCGGATCAGATGCAGACAAACGCATTAAGCGCAAGGAAAAAAAGAAGAAAAAGGGTCGCAAGCGGGAAAAATCCCATGAACGGTAACCCAAATACATAACAGCATTTTTATAGTATTTTTTATTGATTTATATCTATTATTTAAAGAAGCTCTGGGGCTGAAAAGAGTCAAGAGGATGAGGAGGAAAACGAAGATGGTGATGAAGGAGAATTGCATCCGCTTGTGTCTGTAACTAAAATCGATCCAGACGAAATACCAGAAGTAAGTTATTGATGAAATATATCTATACATATGCATGTACAGCTGCGAGCATGAAAATAGCTGTACTTAAAAACAAAAATATTTTGAAGACATTTACTTTCTTTCTACAAATAAAATAAAATATAGATGAATACTAAAATAAAATAAAAATAAATACTAAAATAAAATAAGAACTAAAAAATACAAAAAAAAAATTAAAAACAAAAATTAAAAAAAATAAAAAAAAAAATAAAAAAATGACAAAAAATTAAAAAAAAAGAATTAAAAAAAAATAAAATAAAATTTAAAAAAAAAATTGAAAAAAACATTAAAAAAAAAATTAAAAAACATTCAAAAAAAATTTTAATTAAATAAAAAAAAATAAAAAATAAGTAAATAAAAAATTAAAATTAAAAACCAAAAAAATTAAAAAAATAAAATTGAAAAAAATGTAAAAAATAAAAAAAAATATAAATAAATAAATAATTAAAACAAAAATTAAAAACAAAACAAAAAATTAAATTTTAACTTAATTAATTAATTTAATTAAATAAAAAATAATAATAAAAAAAATAATAATAAAAAGAAAAATAGAAAACTCATAACTCTCCCACGGATAAACTGGGAATGCTCTCGAGCATTCTCACAGGCCATTGCAGACTGCGTAGTCATCTGCACATTATCGGAATATGGTCCACTGGTTCTAGTCGTTTCTGCGACCAATACCAGGAGAGTCCAGTGCATCTTCTCATTGAATGGAGTAGATTGAAACATCTTGGCCATTTGCAGCCAGAAGAAAAGCACATACGCTCAGTCCAACCCAGCTCTATACTGAGTTTAATAAAGGAATTGGGGGGTTGGATGAGGTACTGTAATGAGTAGAGGGCACAAAATATCATGAGATCGAAGTGCAAACTTTTAATCTAATATAATTTAAAAATATTCTAGTATAAAAAGTAGCCGACTCGTTCACATCACTATTTTGAATGTGAGTTAATTTTCTAGTCACTAACAAATGTAGGAAATGGTATATAATTTTTTAATGATAAATAATAATTACCGAATAGCCCGCACGCTAATAGATGTCGATCCTTTTTGGTGGAAATTTCGATGAAATTTAGATATATCTGGGGTTCTCTGGGGGTGTCGGCAATTTTGCCCCATATATATATGTATTATCTTTCAAAGCTTCATTTATTTCTCGCTTATTATCGTAAGCTCTTATCTTGGAGATTTGGAGATGACCGAAGTTTTTAAGTATTAAAACATATTTTTTAATAATTTTTGAAATTACAGTCCTTCAAAACGGAGGTAAATTTCAGTTTCCTAAAACTGTTTTTATTTTGCATTTCCAGGTCTCGAATAAATTTTTGCTACGTGGTGACCGTTCGAATCGCTCCCAAGACCGCGAACAAAAGCGTGAATCACGAAACGACAGGTTAAGTGAAGGTAGACCCTCATTTGGTTGGTCCAAAAAACGTGTACCAGTTTCGCGCAGTGGACGTATTATCAAAGGGCGCGGAGTTTTCGTAAGTAACTGAGTTTACGTTCACAAAATAGTGATTCTTAATGATATATCTTATCTTTAGCGTTTTCGTACGCCCTCTCGCAGCCGTAGCCGTAGTACGACTCCTCCACATTGGAAGCGTGCTCAGAATCGCACTATCAAATTGTCTGATTTAGAGCGTCTCGAAGAGGAGAAAAAATTACGAGACGAGGAAATAAAAAGGCGTGAGGTCGAGCGAAAAAAACGTCACGAAGAAATGAAGCGAGATCCTAAAAAGTCTTTCTTTGAGTTATCGCATGCAAGTTCATATGGTGGTAGATACAGTGGATCGCCTGACCGTAAGAACCGAGGTAAGGACAATCCAAGTAATTCGCGTAAGGACAGACATGATGAGCGACGTTCGGATAAAGAAAAGCCGCGTGAAAGAGAACGGGAAAAAGAAAAGGAAAGCGAGAGAGACCGAGATAAGGCGAGGGAAAGGCGACGCGAACGTAGCGTTGATGCAAAACCTTTACCAAAACGCAAGAAGTCGATGGATATGAATGCACTAGACTATGAACATCAACCGGAAAGTGAAAATGAAGAAGGCTCGACGGAGAAAGAATCCACTTCAAAGTTAAAGGAGAAAAATGAGCGCTATGACTCTTTGGATACGGAACGACAGAAAGATAGAGATAATGGGCATGATAATAACAGATCTAAGGATAAGGAAAGGAATAGAGAAAAGACACAAGAAAATGATAAAGAGCGTGGGAAGGAGAAGAGTATGGCTAAGGGCAGTGACAATGACAGGGCAGAGGCTAAGGAAACCGGTAAAGGGAAGGGAAAAGGTGATCACGAGAAGGACGGCGATAAAAATAAAGACAAATCCAAACCTGTGGAAAAAGACAAGGGAAGAGACAAAGACCGGGACAAGGATAAAGAAAAAGAAAAAGAGACTACGCTTCGCAATCGGAATCGATCCAGAAGTGGCTCTCGCTCTAAGCAACGTTCACGTTCTCGATCCCGGTCGCGATCGCGATCGCGTGCATCACGGTCGCGTTCGCGTTCGCGTTCATTTCGTCGTCGCTCACCAATCAGAGATCGTCGCGAAAGGTTTCCCATGCGTAGAGGTGGCTTTCGTTCGCCTCCTAGGCGCGATTTTCGCGGCAGACGTGGCGGCAATCCATTCATGGATCGTCGTCGTCGCTCTGTGGAGCGCTATCGTAATCGCTTGCCGCTATCACCGTTACGCACACGTCGCGCAACGCCTCCACAAGATCGACGGTCACGTAATCGGTCGTTATCACGAAGTCGATCTCGATCACAACGGCGCGATCATATGCGTAAACGTTCGGCTGATTCTCGAGAGAAGCGAACACGTTCTAAGTCGCGTGACCGACGTACCTCATCCAAGTCACGGGAACGAGGCTCACGAACACGTGGTCGTCGCACCAGATCCAAATCGCGATCACCTATTCGCCAAACACGCAACAGACGTTCTGATACACGTTCACCAAGACGTTCAAAATCGGCAAATTATACACGAAAATCGAATGAACGACGTTCCGTCTCCAAAAAAGAGAGTAACTCAGATGCAAATGTAAGTTCAGGTAGCCATGCGGGCACGACATTTGGTAGTGCTGATAAAATGCGCGAAAAAATGTTGAAACGTGCTGAGGCTGCACAAATGCTGAAAGACCATATGCGTAAAGAAATAGCGAGGGAGGAAGAACGACGTGCGGAGAAGCAGCGACTGGATGACTTGGAAAAGGAAAAAACAGCACGCGAACTTGAGGAATTAGAACGTCTCAAATTGGAGACACTGCAAAAGCTGGAAGAGCATGAAAATCTTAAAAAACTTACAGTTATAGCAGCTGTGGCTGAAGCAATCAGTACAAAAGATGGTAAGGAAGAAAAGTCTAAAGAAAAGAAAAAGAAGCGTAAGAAGTCAAAAAAACGTTCGCGTACCTCGGGCACCGAATCCAATTGAGATTTGGTTCAACTGATATACGTAACAAGAAGGCATATTTACTCAAATAATTGAAATTATATTACATTGAAATATGGGGCATATGTTTGAGTGAACTTATTTAGTTTTTATTACATACATATTCATATGTATGTATGTATGTAAATTCGCAAGATGCACTCTACTGGGTGTATGCAAAACGTTTTGAAGACACATAGAAAACATTGAATGATTTAAATTAAAATTAACTCTTCACTCATTTTTTGAATGTTTAATATAAAAGAACATTTTAATTAAAAAATCAAAACAATTTGGCGTTCTTCTTATGAGTTATACATATTTACATATCTTGTCCAGGTGAATTAATTCGTAATAGGACTGTTCATGAGGCAAATATTTTTAACAATGCTTACAAATTATCAGATTTTGGTGTTCATGTACCCAAAAAACTTGCGAAGAAGGGAAAAGTGAGAGGGCAAAATGATATTTCATTTTGAGGGGTAGTTGCAAGTTTATACGGGGTAAATTTTCACTTGTAAGAATTTGCATGTGAGAAAAACAGCTGATCGCAAGTAAAAATAAACACGAATTCAAATTTACGAATTGAGTGAGAGCTCTAAATTAGAAAAAAGTGATTAAAATGGAGATTGTAAGTAAAAATGTTTTATATAAAATTTATTTGAAGTCATATATTGAATAGGAATGGGCCAAGTACATACATACCTCTAACTTCTGCTTCCAGCCAACTGTCACCGTTGCTGCAGTTTCCGAAATACAAATCGAAAGCTTTGAAGGCATATATTTTGTGAGTTATGCTTCCACGGAAATTGTGAAATGCATAGACGGATGCAAGGAAAAAGTGGCACAACAATACATTTACTAATGGAATCTTCCTCATCTGACCACGATGATGAAATGGAAGAAATCATTCAGCCCTATCATAGAATCCATCCTAGAAAATCTTCGAATACGAATGTCTACTACGAATACGTAAAAGATTGTAATCATATGTTCCATGTGAACTCGAAAAAAGTGCTGCTAAACTTTAATGTCAAATTTTGATATTTCTACAAGAGCTGGTTAAATGTAAACAAGAAAATTTACAAAAGAGTCTTTAAGTTTTTTGTCAAATCGCCTGAATTTCCAAATTAAAATGTATTCGTTGACATATGCGATTGTGTTAATGGAGGAGGAAAGTGAGAGAGGCAAGCGGAGTCTTGGAATTGAGTGCAACTCTCCCGATATGAACGAACCAATGTAAGTGCTCGCCGTTTTGTTAAAGAGAAAGTTTACTTAAATACGATTAAAAAAACTATCGTTTAAAAAAAGCTGCATTCACATGCGTTTTGAGTTTTATTGAAGACAGCGCAAGCTCAGCAAGGTCGTCGTCCATAATTTCAGTTCTCCGATTATCCTCTGTTTAACGGTTTCTTGTGGAGGGGGGCTATCAGCACGGAGTTGGCAAAGATTTTGACGTGCCAATGGGGCAGTCGACATTTAGCTATGCGCTAAAAGACGTATTGGCGTCACTACAAACACGATTGTGTTCTCAGTGAGTAAATCTCGACATGAGTGCTAATGAAAAACGGCGAAGCAAGATGGAATTCTATCAAAAATATAGATTTCCCGGCAGAATTTTGAGTGTAAACGAAAAAAATTATGTGATGTTAAGCACGATAATGGCGTCGGGCAATGACATTGATGGCCTGTGCGCCAAAGTGAACGTCTACCTTACCTACCGTTGTCGCTTTTTCAGCGCGAGGAATCTCCAACTTTCACCCGCTAAATCCACGGTGACCCTCTTTACCACCTGGATAAAGGAGGTTAAACTATCCCTCAACGTAAAAGTCGATGACACACCAATTCCGACGGTTAACAATCCCAATCTTGTGTCCGCCGGATGCTCAAAATTTTGGGTGTAACCTTCGACAGTTTGCTCTCTTTCTCTGCGCGCGCAACCCTAATTGCCCCTAAAGTCCAAAATCACAACAAGTTCCTCAAATCGCTTGCCGGCCGCACTTGAGGCAAAGATAAAGAATAGCTGCTATCGACATTTAAGGCAATTGGCCGGTCGGTTCTAAATTATGCTGCGCCTGTCTAGTCGCCAGTGGAGCTAGTGACACGCAGTGGGTAAAGCTCTAGACTTGTCAAAACACTGCTATTCGGACAGTGACGGGTTGCATTCTGATGTCCCCTCTTCAACACCTTCATAGCGAGGCACGGATGCTCCCTGTAAAGGAGTACAATAAACTGCTCAGCAAGTAGTTCCTGTTAGGGTGCTACTGCAGGTTTCACCCTTGCAGACACCTGCTTGAGCCAGAGTCGTCTCCCAGGCACGTCAGGAGACACCTCTTCAATTACGCCAACGAGATCCAGGACAAAACGAACAGACATCTAGTGGACCTGACAGTGCTTAGACATACAATAAACGACATTCATCGGGAGACCATCACCACCTTCTTAAGCTCCCGACCACCGAATGCCGTAATCGGCGTTCAACCACCACCTACAGCAGATGAAGAGCTCCAGCTTCCCCGTGAGACTCGCGTAACGCTGACACAATTACGTTCTGCACATTATAGCAGGTTAAACTCCTACTTATCCAGAATTGACCCCGATATACCAAACATATGTCCTGCATGTGAAGGCAACCCGCACGACACTAACCACCTTTTCACATGCCCCTCAAAACCCACTAAATTATCTATGCCCACTAATTTAACACCCCTCTCCCTCTGGGCCCAACCTGTCGAAACAGCAGGTTTCCTGGGCCTACCGTTAGATGAGTTAGACGAAGACGACCGGTGATATACACTACACCGACAGGGCTACAACAACAACTAATCGAATGAAAATGCTGCAATGCGTCAAATTGTCTACTTAATTTATGGTTTTATTCTTTTTTTATATTCAGACAGCTTTTTATACACAAACAACATGACGCTAGTCTCCATATCAGAAATTTGTTCTTCCGTAAGCGCTGCTTGCTTTATTTTACGGTCTAACAATTTAAACATTAAAGTTGTGCTGTCGCCCTCTTCCTCTCTTCTTAAGTCGCACACATTCGAAACAGGCGGGATTGTAGTTTCTACGAAGTTTGTAAACATTGTTTCCACATTCTCCGCATCTATTTCGTCCGGGTCAAGTTCTTTTAATGATTCAGCTTCAATACTTTCATCTTCGGCGCAAATTTCC
The DNA here is from genome assembly GCF_027943255.1 of Anastrepha obliqua. NCBI lineage: Eukaryota > Metazoa > Arthropoda > Insecta > Diptera > Tephritidae > Anastrepha > Anastrepha obliqua. Next base: position 143,181,929 of record NC_072892.1, on the reverse strand, counting down.
CCGATTTTTGTTGGCTCTTCGATTCCTGAAGATTCATCTGTTGCTTGTGTTGGCACCGGAGAGCCAAAGTCGTCGTCATAGTCGAAAGAGTCTCGATTTTGTAGGGCTCTAGAATTGAAAGTTCAAACAATTTTCAAATATTTATTGATACTCAAAGTGATTACTGTTTTTGGTTGAAGAAGGGCGATAAGAAATCCATTTGATTTTTATAACGCCATATTTTCCGTCTTATGTCCCCCGGATGCTCCTTAGAGTACAGTAAATCACGCTTCTTACATCGATTGTAACAGTCACGTAAATGCTTCCATTTTTTCTTGCATTCCTCTACTGTCAATTGAATATTCAAATTAACATACACACACACACACATACATATTTTCTAACATTTATGCAATTCAGCTCACCATTCGAGCCACATTTTTGGGCAACTTTTTGCCACAGCTTATCTTTGAACGCCGCGTCTTTGTAATTCAACGCCTGCATGTTGTATAGGCATTCGTACTTTTTCACCTCGGCAATTACCCTTCGTTCAAAACTCATATTTTTGTAAATGCTTTAACTTGCAAACGTAATTACGACCACTGACGACCGACTACAAGATTCCAAAAATTAATTCGCTGCTTAAAACTACACGCTTCATCTTCAGTGACAGCTGGCGGAGAGTGATGCCAGATATTTTCGTGATAACTGAAAATTAAAAAAAAAAAAAGTTAAAATTAAAATATTGTGGAGTGGTAAGATTGTTTACCGGGGCGTCTTTCGATAACCTAATTTAATTTAGGATGTATTTTAAAGTATTGGGTTGGGGAATAAGTTCGTAGCGTTTTTACCAAAGACTTTTTTTTACAAAAAAAAAAAAACAGTTATTATATCAATAAGTTAATCAATTATATTTTCGCTGTTGCTTGTTCAACCTCTCCTCACCTTTCAATCAATTTGGTGATGTCGTTCCGCCAAAAATCGCTTGGCCTGGTGTCAAAGAAGTTGTTGAGGCGCCAGTGTTTAAGCACCTCTTGGTTATCGAAGGTTTGACAGGGAAGCGGAAAAGAGGGTGATCGGTCGGTGCAAGCTCCGGAGAATGCGGCGGATGCTGAAAGGCCTTCCATTGGAGCTATTGGAGTGCGGCTTTGATGACTTGTGCAACATGGTCCCTGACGTTGTCGTAAAGGAGTATGGTTTAACCAAGTCGAAGACGTATTTTCAGTCGAATAGCCTCATTCACGCGGTGTAGCTGGACAATGTAGAGCCTATTGTGGACCGTGGCATTCTTTTCGAGCATTTCCCATTGCACAATGCCCTTCCAGTCGCACCAAACACATACCTTGATCTTCTTTGGATGAAGATCCGGTTTGACTCTCGGCCTTGGCGTATCTCCTGGAGCCACCCACTCCTTTTTTTGCGTCATATTGACGTATAGGCACTACTTCTCATCTCCCGTGACAATTCGGTACCAAAAGCATTCTTTTGCTTAGGAGTGTTGCTCTCTTTCGTTCCCTCTCGACAGTCGGTTCTATGTTACCGGAATGACCCGGATTTACTATAGATCCGGCCAAGGACTGCCACTCTAGCAGAACTCTCGTACATGTATGGGGAATGTTTTGCTGCTACAACAACAACAACAACCGCGTGTTGCTCGATGGCGGGCGACAACAATTTGAAGGCGACTTTCTTTGTTTTTTTTCGTTGAGTTTGTGAGGCACCCAGGCTCACAATTTTTAGGTAAATTCCATTGAATGAAGTTGATTGAGAATCGTTTTATGATCGCAGTTAATTTTTTCCGCCAATTTACGACTGGTTTGCCAACCGTTCTCCTTCAAATGTGATTTGAGACGGTCTTTATTGAATTCAAAAGGCCTTCCGCCGCGGGATGTGTTATTGACGTCAAAGTCGCCATTTTTGAACTTTGCAAACAATTACCGTGCTGTAGACTCGCCTATGACACCTTCCCAATACACGTCGCAAATGTCCCGGGCTGCTTCGGCAGCTTTTTCACTTCGATGAAAAGCAAAATGTCGAAAATGTTGATTTTTGCCTCCGAATATTCCACTTCTGAACCTTAAAAGTAATAAAAAATTAAATAACGCAAAAATAGGTACAATTAACAAAGTTTTGTAGAGCAGAAAGAGTTCTCTCGAATGAATATTTACCCTTATCCTTAGAAAATATAAAAAAGCTATGAACTTATTCCTCAACCCAATACATAGACGAGTATCATTGAGAAACTCTTAGATTATAAGCACTCATTCTGAATTATATCCTTTAGTTCGGAGTTCTACCGGATTCTACAGGTACCATCATCCATTCTTTTTAGTAATCAGCATGCTAGCAGTCAGAGACTTTAAGAGTCCACACCTCAAATCCATACGTTTGGTCGGATAAGAGTCTTACACATAGTTAGTTTTGTAGCTTTAGACAAGAGCCTTGACTTGAACAAGTTAAGGTGTGCATAATACGTTTTGTTGGCGGCGTTGATGCGATCCCTGACTGCAGAAGTTGAATCACCGCGTCATGCGAACATAACTCCCAAATGCTTAAGGGGGTCTTCTGGTCTCCAGCGAAAAAAAAATCGATTTTTTTTTTTTGCATAATTTTGTTGTATGTGTATGCGAGAATACGCCACAGAAAGGATTTTTTGAAAATCGCATTTTTTCACATTTTTCTGGGCACCGAAGTGTACCCTCCTCCGGCCGTTTTATCATAAACTTTATCTTTAAACGCGTTTCCCCGAAAATCGTGTTTTTTAAGCATTTTGGTCACACTTTTCATAGTAGTTATACTCCGATTTCAATGGTTTTGGTCTTAAAAGGTTCGGAAAACTTACCGCTAAGTTTCCCCGTGTACGATTTTTGAAATTTTTTTTCATTCCATTTTTATAACCTTTTAAAGTTCAAAAAATGAGCAAAAAAAATTTTTTTTGCAAATTGTTGCATAACTTTTGAAAAAAATTAAAAAAAAAAAATCTGTCACGGGAAAACTTAACCAGGGCAACTCTGAAGACAACGCATATCTAATTTTCGCTTTCTGATTACCCAGGTGGAAAAACCGTGACCAAAATGGAGACCTGTTTCGTTTGGAGGTGGACGACTTCAGCGCCATTTCAAGGTCGCGGGTGTTAATTTTTTTCAAAGTCAAAACCATTTTTTAAAAGCCAGACATGTACCTTTAAAATAAAAAAAAAATTCACAGGATTTGTCACAATCAATCCCCAAAAAACCCTTCATTTCAGGGCCTCGAGACCAGAAGACCCCCTTAAAGTGCTGCACTGCTACAAAAGCATACAAAATTTAGCGTCTGTGTAGGCCGCCTCGACTTCAGCAAATATTTGGATTTTCTCTCCTTTACAAACAGACCAATACCGTTCGTTTTGTAAATTTTTAAAAAGGTTTCTTTTAAATAGTTCGTATTGATCAAGAGCCATGTCATCTGCGTGTGCTCATATTTGGTTTTTTTTTTTAATTAATAAGGTACCACCTTTGTTGACTTCTTTTATGACGAAGTGCAGCATCAAATTATGTCAGTTGAAAGGACATCACCTTGTTTTACACCTGTTTCAATACAGAAAGAATAATCTGTGAGCTTTCCTTGAATGATCACTTTTGCTTTTGTATTTGTGAGCCTTGGCTGGTATTCCACGACAGCAGCACATGGTGAGTCCTATCTCTTTTAACATTGTGGAAGGCTTGTTTAAAATCAACGAAAAGGCAGTGAACATCTGGAACGTATTCGTGATGTTTTCAAGCATTTGGTTAAGAACAAAGCATTGGTCGATTATTGATTTTCCTCTACGAAATCCGTATTAGTAGTCATGAATCATTTTTTCTGCATATTCGTTGATTCGTTTATAGAGAAAATTTGTAAAAAGCTTGTAAGCCGTGTTAAGCAGCGATAAGCCACGATAGTAGTTGTCGCATCCTGTCTTATCTCCTTCCTTGTGTATTGCAAAAGAATATGCAGCCTAACCAATCAGATGGTATGGATTCTTTTTCCCAAACGTCTATTATTAAGTGGTGGAAGTATCGGCATCATCGGGCCATTTTTTTTCGAAAATGAGCGAGGAGCCGCGGTTACAGTAAATGGCGACCGTTATCGTGACAAAAATTGAAGAGGATGACATGGACGACATTTGGTTTCAACAGGATTGTGCAACTTGTCACACTCCCAAAGTTACACTCGAACTTTTGGCTACCGTTTTTGAGTTCCGATATCAATTGGCCGCCTCGGAGCTGTGATTTATGCCCGTTGGACTATTTTTTGTGGGGAGCCGTTAAGGACAAATGCTATGCGAACCATCCAGAGACGATTGATGCTTTAAAACACGAAATCGAAGTTGCCATTCATGAAATTGGAGCCCAAACAATCCAAAATGTGCTTAAAAATTGGGTTGATCGAATGGCCTACTGTAAAGCCAGTCGTGGCACTCATTTCAACGACATTATTTTTCATTCATAAATGACAATGTTCAATCTTCAAAATAAAAAAAAGCAAATTTTACATGGCCCACCCTGTAGTAACCCACAAAGTATCCGTGAAGTGATAAAGTTAATCTTCGGTAACGACTATTTCGATTTGCTTGTGGCGCAAACAAATCTGTAACATTAACATACATAAAATGGCGCGTACACTTCTGTTAGGTGTTTGGCCGAGCTCCTCTTCCTATTTGTGGTATGCCTCTTGATGTAGTTTCACAAACGGAGGGAGAAGCTTTTTCATGACAAAAATACACACGGAGGTTTGTTATTGCCTGCCAAGGGGCGACGCTATTAGAAAAAACTTTTTCTATCATTTTGCTGTTGCATGCACGAAGATTCGAACCCACACATACTCTCGAATGGTAGTCACGCACCAACCCCTTCGGCTAAGGCGGCCGTCTAATACCAAAAGGTTTCTGGAATTAATTTTCTGGAATTGTAATGGAACGGAACTCGTGGGGATACTCGTCACACTAGAGAGAATATTGGTCAACCGATCCGTTACCAGAAGCTTCTTTATATATGTCAAGGTAATGTCAAGAAAGCGCTTCTAGCAACAGACTTTCAAAACTGAAATCCCTTCGGATTATTTTTTACCAAAATTTCAATCGATTTATATACTCAGAAAGCAGTTGAAGCAGAAGAAGAGATCATTCTTCTTATTTGGAAGGACAAAAGGCTTGTCCGAATGGTATCAACTATACAAGACGCATTCATGACATCAACAAAGAAAAAGAAAACCAGACTGGTCATGATATAATTAAGCCAACTTATAGATTAGAGTATAGGTTAGGTTAGGTTAGGTTAGGTAGTGATGGTTGTCCAGAGATTGGGCCCACTTGGACGAAAGAGTTTGGTTCACCCTTTGTGATACCATTGTAAGAAGGGAAAAAGAGGTGAAACAAAAGGACGATAGGACGAAAGGGAAAGGGTTGGAGAGGGTTGAGTGTTTGTGGACTATGAACGGTGACTGGTCTGCGGTTGTGTTAACCTCTCTATGCTGCTGATGAAGTTCACCAGTTTTTTGTTATCAAGACCCGCTATATCAACAGGCGCAGAAAAGAAGTGAGAACCAATATGCTTAAATCTTAGTCCCGCGAGAGCTGGGCAGATGAGGAGCAGGTGCTGAGATGATTCCACCTCAACCTCTATACAGCTGACGCAAAAAGGACTCGAAGTGATTCCGGGTCTCACGGCATGTGTACCCCGCAGGCAGTGCCCCCTGAGGATGCCCACGAAATTTGAGAGATGAGATTTCGTCATCCTCAGAAAAGTATTAGTATATTAGAGTATAACAAATATATGAAAGGTGTCAGCCTCTCAGATCAATATTTGTCCATACTATTTCAACATATTGCGAAAAACCCGATAAGGTAGGTATAAGAAAAATTCATCCCCTCAGCAAGATTCTCTTTGTCGACTAAGCGGTAAAATAAGCGAACATATATCATAGAGATGGCGGCCGCCTTAGCCGAATATGTTGGTGCGTGACTACCATTCGGAATACAGAGAGAACTTAGGTTCGAATCTCGATGAGACACCAAAATGAAGAAGAAGTTGTTTCTAATAGCGATTGCCCGTTGGCAGGCAATGGCAAACCTCCGAGTGTATTTCTGCCATGAAAAAGCTCCTCATAAAAATATCTGCCGTTCGGAGTCGACTTGAAACTGTAGGTGACTACATTTGTGGAACAACATCAAGACGCACGCTACAAATAGGAGGAGGAGCTCGGCCAAACACCCAAAAAGGGTGTATGCCCCATTTGTATACCGAAAATAGGATCATTTGTAATCAGTGTCACGTTCCTATCCACCCAGGTGCTTGCTTCACAGCCTACCATACTCTTAAAAAATAATAATATATGCACTTTAATAACATATGTGCAAACGAATTGAGCACACCGAAGTATTCCTTGCCTTGTGATTTGGGAATCGATTCATATTTTCGTAAGAGTGAAAATGCTGACCACATACAATTGCATTCAATGACAGTTTAAGCTGCTTCAGTCTTTTCCCGGATATAAATCCAGGTCGTTCCGGTAACATAGAACTGACTGTCATGGAGACGCGTTCAATACCGGTATCCTGTGATAGTTTCACTCCACTTAGTTGTGCTCGTTAACAAAATTAGCCATCAATCCAAATCAAAAGTCAAAACGAAAATTCTCTCTCAAAGAGAAGAAAAAGTAAAAAAGTTAACGGAGGGAAAATTTGCCATCACTTGCAAAACCCGGTTGGCGCTGACATATCAGCACATCAGTTGAATTTGTTTACAAATTTTAGTGTTGTTCAAAAAAATTATTATAAATATATTTTATACACACATTTTTTTGTTAATAAATTTTCCATTTTATTACTTTGGACTACAAATTGTGTCTAGGTTAGAATCCTGCGTCCAGGTTCCACTCCTGTGAGCACATGGGGTCTTTACGTCATCGATAGTATCCACTCCTCCCACTGTATTCATAAGCAATATACAGGGCCGTGGAGGTAAATCCGGAAAGCATTTCGAAAGCTCTGGAGCAGTAGCGTTAAGTCTAAAACCGCTGATAAAGGGACATATTTTTAGTGCATTGTTTCCTGATTGACATTGGGGTGCCGGAGTAAGTGCTAGTGAAACGATGAGTCGAGAGCAGGACAGAAAAGCTGCGAGACTAGAGTCACTTCGCGCCGGAAAAAGCCCTAAAGAGATAATTGAGTGGTTTGGCTAGCCTTTGTTAAACCCTGGACGGGCCGCGTGGCTGCTGGAAGAGAATATGTGTTTCAGCAGGACTCCGCACCTGCTCACAAGGCAAAGAAGACTCAGGCTTGGCTCCAGAACAACCTACCCTACCACTGGTCACCAGATTTTTGGCCACCCTCAAGCCCAGACTGCAATCCTCTTGATTATTACGTGTGGGGCACAGTTGAAGCAAAAGTTAACGCGAGGCCTCATAACACTAAGGACGCTCTGAAGACAACCATAGAGGAAGTGATGACCACAATGGCCAAAGAGGAGGTAGCTCGCGCATGTGGGCGCTTCAGGTCCCGGCTGGAGCAGGTAATTGCACGAGATGGAGGTTACATTGAATAATTTTCAACTATGATATGCGTACTCACATTATACAAAGTTAAGTGCAAATAAAATTATTTTTGAGTAAATATCCAATAGTTTTGTTTTTAAGTTCAACATTCCGGATTTACCTCGACGGCCTTGTGTATATACATAAATAAGTATTACAAATATATTAACATGCCACTTCACTGAAAACGTCCTACAGGTTATAATATGGTGACTTCTTTCCTTATATATTTAAACTTTGCCCTGATTTCTTTGACGCCATTAAAATTTGATATGTTTCTGCTTACATTTGGCATATCTTTCAAAGCTTAAGACCCTAGTTTTCTACGTTGTGAAGCTTCCTTTTAACAAAAATAAATTTCCACAAATTAGTGGTCCATTCTTCATCAAGTCGCAAATCGGGTCGTTTGCCTTCGTTTTGATAATAAAAATAGGTAAATCATGAGAAATGCCTCGTGTAGTCAACATGTTATAGATACGCATTTTTTCGTTTTTTTATGTTGTTTGTGTTCTCAAAGCACATCTGAAGCTGAAGCACTAACCAAGCTTGCATGCATATACATGTACATTTAAAACATATGTATGCATGTATGTATAAGTAATTGTAATCGTATTTTATCTATTGCTCGCATGTTCATTCATACTTTGGAGTGACATAATATACTCGTGCATTTTCATCACAGCATTTGCTTTGATCCCAACCTTCTCTCAAACTTGGTGTATTCCAAACATATTTTTAATATGTATGTATTTACAACTACATTTACAGTGTGGAGCAGCTCAGCGGGTAGCTTTTGGCTCTCAGTCAAGTTGTGAATGTATGTACATACCTTGAGCCACCTATATTCGCTTTGAAGTAAGTTGCCAATATGTAAACAGACACTTGCTATATGGTACGTTGTAGTGCCAATTGCGCTCCACCGTTATTCCAAGTTGCGGCTTTCGTGTTTTCTCTCACTTGTAACTTCAAACACATAGGGCATACTCGTATACACATGCACAGTTCATACTCATGTATTTCCATGTATTGTGTTGTTTTATCTGTTCTGCTCTCGACACATTCAAATACCAGATGAATTTGTGTATGCTGAGTATTCGAATTTGAAATGTGTATATGTATGTGGCGTTGAGAACAAAACTTCGGATATTGCAACAATAAAGGTAGTGTGTAAGTATTTGGTGAGGGAAGGTGGCACGTTGCTGGATTGCACAGTGGCTTAAATTGTTCGAAAGTTCAGATACATATCAAAACTTTATTTGCGCGCTTTAAATATTAACCCGAAATAACCCACGGCTGTCATATGATAATGCAAAATATACCCTTGGATTTACATGAATAAATTCAACACGACATAACAAAAATAACAAGAGCAAAACATTATTTGATGCAAAATATATTTGGATTACCAAAAAAATTCAGTTTCTGTTTCTGAGTTTAATTAGCGAAGCTGTCGCATGTCAAATTTACGAAAAAAAGGTTCATAATTCCAGTTTTCCGATATGGCACATCGGTAAGTATACAGTTATATCAATTCTTTTTCAAACGATTTTATTAATAATCACACTAATTGTTAGCCAGTGAAATAAACTATGAAAAACGAATTTATTTTTGTTGAACCACTTTTTGTTTGCCTTTTATTTTTACGTTTCACAAAAGGCGTTAAGCGAAAGCTATGTGCATGATTGCCATTCGGTTGGCTATGGGCTCGAAGATCTCTGTGGATATGAAACATCAAAAGCGATAGACCAAAACCAGCTTTTATAATTATATGGAAATAACTTGGTGGCCGCCGTAGCCGAATGGGTTGGTGCGTGACTACCATTCGGAATTCACAGAGAGAATGTAGGTTCGAATATCGGTGAAACACCAAAATTAAGAAAAAAATATTTTTCTAATAGCAGTCGCTCCTCGGCAGGCAATGGCAAACCTCCAAGTGTATTTCTGCCATGAAGAAGCTCCTTATAAAAATATCTGTCTTACGGAGCCGGCTTGAAACTGTAGGCCCCCCCATTTGTGGAACAACATCAAAACTCACGCCACAAATAGGAGGAGGAGCTGGGCCAAACACCCAAAAATGATGTACGCGCCAATTATACATATACATATAAAACTTGCAGGTATATCCCTCTTTGGGTACCTATTTGACAGAGTTTCGCCAATTTGTGATGTACGTTTTGGTGTTGCGGACAAGCAATGGAGCGCGCATAGGATCGCCTCGATGGAATCGAAACGCCTCCCCTTCAGCTTTCTTTTCAGGCGCGGAAACAAGAAGAAGGCCGTAGGGGACAGGTCTGGGTTGTAGGGAGGGTGGGGAAGCACCGGCCATTGCAGAGGTGCAGAGGAAGGCGGTGTGCGCTGGCGCATTGTCGTGATGAAGGGCTCCCGGCATTCCTTGAACGACTTGTGCCACCGTTTTACCTGGGCACTGCAGAGAGATTGGTCCACGTAAGCCTCCTTGAGTAGCTCAATGGTTTCGGTACTCGTTTTGTTTAGCTTAACGCAAAATTTGATCGACTAACGTTTCTCTCTCGCACGCACGATCGGATCGTCGGAATTTCTCGAACCAACTCCAAAGAGTAAATAAATTTCAAATCAAGTTAAATACATATTTTATATTTGCTTTTCATTAAATTTTTTTATGTTTTTTTTAATACTATAAGTACAACAAAAACCATACAACTTAAGGTCTCACACTTTGTAGAAAATTTAAAAAAGACTCATTAAAATTAAATATTTTTTAAGAGCAATTTTTAGAAAAATATCAGTTATGTTGTGCTAGCTTACTGGGTCAAAATTCACGTTGATTTTTCGTTTTTTTTTTTTATTGATAAAAAACAATTTCATCCAACTCAAAGGGATTAGAGTGTCTAAACAATCGTTTATAGTTATTATACCCAAAATTCTTTCAATATCTTGCTGTTGAAGTAGTCTTAATAGTTTTCAATATATAATTTCTTTTGATTTTAATTAGCTTATAACCAACTTTAGTAACAGCCTGTGGAGATTTTAAATTTAAACCCGGTTCTAAGCTGAAAATCCGGTGCTAATTCGAAATAAAATGAAAATAAATTACAGTTTTTATTAAACCTCAATATAAAAAATTTACATGACTATGATTAAGCACCACTGGTTTTTAATTTCGAATCATTTTTATATATACATAATTGACTCGTACACCCTTTTTGGGTGTTTGGCCGAGCTCCTCCTCCTATTTGTGGTGTGCGTCTTGATGTTGTTCCCACAGTTTCAAGCCGACTCCGAACGGCAGATATTTTTATGAGGAACTTTTTCATAGCCGAAATACACTCGGAGGTTTGCCATTGACTGCCGAGGGGCGACCGCTATTAGAAAAATGTTTTTCTTAAAGATTCGAACCAACATTCTCTCTGTGAATTCCGAATGGTAGTCCCATTCGCACCAACCCATTCGGCTACGGCGGCCGCCTAATTTCGAATCAAGTGTGCACTTAAAAGCATGTATGTTTGTTTCTAAAATTACAGCAATATGTCTAAGTAAATAATAGTTGGGATTTTTTAAAGTACTTTTAATCCACAATCTAGAAAACCGCTATTTTATTTTTGGCGAATCTGACAATTGAGTGACTCCTGTACAGGAAATAAACCAACCTTTGAGTGCAAATGTACATATGTGTGTGCACGACTTATTATATATTCCTATATTAGTATTTCACCCACACTCGCTTATTTTTCCTCCACTTTTTGTTTGTTTACAATATTTTCGGCACTGACGTCCCGGCACCTGAGAAGGGCAATCTTTATTCTATCATTCTTGCTTTTAAGTCACTGTGCGCTATCCATGTTGAAGCGGCCTTTTGCCGGCTCAACCTTATATCCACAAAATAAACACTCATACGAGTATACGCAAACTTATCTACAGTACATATATATGTATGTATGTAGGAAAAAACACAAACTCGTGTGAAATACCTCCCTGCTCCACCACCCAATTGTTGCAGCAATCCCACTGGCAAGAGCAGAGAGTAACTTCATGCTCACCACAATTTCCAGAGCGCACAAAGCTAGTGCTTTCAATTTTTCTGTAAAGTTTTATGCTTTCTTCAGCTTTTTTCCACATTCAGTTCTACAATCGCTCAGAACGTGTTTGGATGCAATGACGTTTTAGCGGAGTGCACGCGGCAACTCGGTAATAACATAACGTGTGTGTGCGCGGTGGCAAAGCCAACCGGCCGGTGAAGTGTTCTATCGAAGTTATTTAATTGAGTTGATGTTTTTGTAAACAAAATTATGTGAAATATTATTAAAAAATGAGTTTTAGTGTGTAAAAGTAATTGAGGTAAATTAAAAATAATAATAATAATAAAGCGTAATAAATTAAAAGAGAAAAAGTGCGTTAAACGGCTTGAGAGAAGACACAACAACGAACAAGGAGCTGCGGCAACAAAACAAATGTATTACCTAGTGTCACGGCTTGAAGTGAGTTCGCCAAAAGCAAATCAGTAAATAATTTTTTGCATAAAACATATGCAATTTTCCAAATTTTGCAAATTATCAACGATTTCGAGGGAAGAAATTTGCGGTAGGCAGAATTTATACGCAAATATGCATGTATGTATATAAGTAAATGTGTACATAATTTGCGAAAAGAGAAACGGAAAGTAAATTACGAATACGATACTCGTCGAAACGCAGCAGCTAAAGTTGCTGCCGCTGCATAAGCTGCAGCGACGCAGTTCGGTTCACTGTTCAATTTATTGTATTTGCTCTCTGCACCACTGCACAAACAGCAAAAAATGACAACAAAAGTGACAAACAAAATATGGAAAAAAGTACAAAAGAACCTAATAGCGAAAGTAGAAAGTATGAAATGAAAAAGTAGAAAATACAATAATGCAAAGAAAGGTAATAGAAAAGAATGTACACACACAAATATATGTAAGTGCATACCTACATACATCCGCCTTTATTAAAGCGGAAATAAAGAAAAATAAATGACAGCGTCGCAGCTGAAAAGCCGGTGATAGCGCGTTTGTGTAGAAGTGAATGGGCAGTCGGGTGGTCGGACGGTATACTGAGAGTGTACCGGAGTGTTTTGAGTAGGTGGGTGGGTGGCGGTGATAAAAACGATTGATTGAAATGTGGAAATGTGTGTATGGAAATGAAATTAAATTTATTGATGTACAAATACGCGCATACAAATACTTGCTTGGTTAGCTACTAAAAAATATTTAGTATTAGGCGTGGCTTCAGGCGCGGAATGAGGTTTTCATGCTCTTACTACTTTGGGGTTTCTAAAGCGGAATTATTTGTAATTCATTTTAAAATTTTAGTGCAATAAACGCTAGAAAATAAGGGAAAAACTCATTGAATCGTGACATAAGTTTTCGCTCGCTGCACCAACAACTAAATACTTGTATTATTCCAAAATATATGAGCAATAGCAAATATAGACACATTCATACATACATACATACATACATACATAGCACGAAAAAAGCAAAACTGACGGATCAGGCAAAGCGGAAAAGTCTAAAAGCCGCCGCGCAGCTGCCTTACCGGTATCGACTCTATGCAAGCAGCGGAGTAGCATCATAACTACGCGGCTGACAGCGCTGCCAAGTGAAAAGGATGTGCGTGCAGAAAAGTAAAACGCAATAACAGTAAAACATTCAAGTAAACGCACGCAATACGCGCAAAAGGCAAAGGAAATGCTTTGGCGTTAAATGCTCAAAAGTACTAAATTAAAATTTAGTATGTAAAATTGTTGAGTAAAATTCACTCCTTTTGTAAAACAAAAAAAAAAAAAACAAAATCTGAAAATTTTGTGTTCAGTAGTAGCGAAGATTTAGTATTCTAAATGCGCATTAACAAAAAAAGTAAACAGTGCGATTTTTGCAATTCTATATACTTACATATGAACAAATATATATACATACATATCTGTATAATTATCAATATTTCGCAATAAATCATTAAATTGAGGATTAAGTAAAATTTCGGCAGAATTCCATATTCCTTATTGGCATTAGTACTTCATATGTATGCATGTATATATGTATGTATGTATGTAAGTATGTGTGCATTGACTTTGAGCCACACTCTGTTGTCGTTGCTTTCGATGACTACCACGACACGGTCAGTAGTCAAAAAGCTCCTCAAACTATTGTTGGCATACAATTTGTGAAAAGGAGTGCCTCAATGCCAACACACAGCTTGAAATGAAATGCATGGCATTAAAGGCAATGGTCAAAAACGTCACCGACACAGTCATCGTTTAATATTACATATGCAAAGAAACATTTCGGCATTATTGTATGTGCAAGTGTATGTATGTGTATATGTATGTATGAATGTGTAGGAGTACGTGAAAATACTGAGTCAGGAGTGTTGCAGGAATAAGAAACGATGAAGAAACAGTGGATGACACCACAAATAAAATCGCATGGCAACAGAAGGTGGATAGCCGATATTCTTTTTTCAGAAAAAAGGAAGAAATGGAGAAAACAGTATGAATAGCATTGTTGTGAGAAATTAAAAGAAAACGAAAATATAATTTTTTTAAGTAAATATCGGCAGCAATATACATCATCATCATAATTTGGCGCTTCAACTCTGTGTAAGCTTTGGCCTGCTACACAAAATGCCTCCATTTGCTCCGGTACTTGGTTGATTCCTTCCATTTGTTTACCTTGAGCTTACCCATGTCATCTTCTAATAATTTATCAATCCATCTTGATCTTGGTCTGTCTCTCTCGCTTTCGTTGCAAATGTTTTAGCCTCAATTATTTTCGTTGCGCTCTCGTGAGGTCCATTCTCATGGTATGAGCTAGCCATCTTAGTCTTTGAGCTTTGATGAATCGTTCAACATTTCCCCCTATTATAAGTTGGTCCAGTTCTTAGTTCCATCTTACACGCCACTCGCCGTTGTCTTTCACTGCTCCTCAGATTAGCCCCCAAAATTTTCCTATCGAATACTTGGAGGTTGTTTTTGTCTTTTTCACTTATTATCCAGGACTCTGATTCGTAGCAAAGAACTGGTTGGACTATTGATTTACACAGCGAAATTTTGCAATGCCTGTTCAGCAGCTTTGATTTAAAAAGTTTAATAAATGAGTAGAATGCTCTAAATGCTACTTGTATTCATTCAGCGATTGTGATGCTCATTGTGTTGTCGTGGCTTAGTTAAAACCCGAAATACGTGAAAGTTTTCACAGCTTCAAATTCATGTGACCCGATTTTAATTGTACCAGGTACCACATCATTTTTTCTGGACATCAACATAGAAGGTGAATTTCAAAATAAATAAGACTGAGCTTTGCTCTGATAACTTCGAGTTTACTAGAAGCTTTTCGAAAGAGTGTTTCAGGTCATTGACCGGAATGTCCTTCAGTATGTCGGTACAAGCCTTTTGGATGGCCTCCACGGATGAAAAACGTTTTCTTTTCATGGCCAAATGCAATTTTTCGAATAGGTAAAAGTCACAGGAAGCATATCAGCCGAATACGGTGAAAGATTGATGGTTAAAATGCGATTTCTAGTCAAAAAATCAGTCACAAGAGTGGATCGATGAGGTGGTCCATTATCATGCAATGAGCGCCAGCTTCCTCCAATTCTTACCGATTTTAAAACAAAATTTAGTATTGGCTCTTTGTTCGAGACTCATTTTTGTACCGATGACACATACATACTGACACTTTAGACGCAATAACTTCACTTCCACTGAACCGAATGCCATCAAGCTTTCACTGGAAGTCAGCACGGGATGTAACTTCCAACGCACTAACTTATTAAAAAGATGTCGCCATCAAAAACATTTTTATAACCCAGTCTTGTTTATATTGAGTTTCACCTTGTATTTCTGTTATGAAAAAGCTCTTCATACAAACTATTTGCCGTTCGGATTCGGTTTAAAACTGTAGGCGCCTCCATTTGTGGAACAGCATCAAGAACCACGCCACAAATAGGAGGAAAAGCTCGGCCAAACACCTAACAGACGCTAGAACGTGCCAGTTATTCATTTATTTTTTATTTTATTACATAACTTGGTAGCTGTTAGACGCAAAATTAAATAGTATTAGCTATTTAACAGTAAAATATTATATATTGATATTATTCACGAGGATCGTTTGAAAAGTCCGTGCAAAGTTAGAGAAGTGACACTACTAACGCGTATCCAGGTTATGTCTGATTAGTAGCATTTCTTAGAAGAATGCCCACCAAGTTTCAGCCAGATCGGTTTAATTCTTTGTGTCTGACATTCGTTTGAATTGAGGAGGTCGAGTGATTTTCCTTTTGCCTCAGCAGTTGTGCGCAAAATTAATGGAAATAGGGTTGCAACTTGTTTCACATTGCCTCTATTCCCCAGATTTGGTTCTCTCGGATCTGTCGGACTACTATTTGTTCTCCAATATGAAGAAATGACTGGCAGAAAAACGATTTTATTCAAACGAGAAGGTGATTGCAGAAACGAATGACTATTTTTCAGACCTTGACAAATCCTATCATTTCGGAAGGGATCAACAAACTAGAACAGCAGTGGACGAAGTGTATAAGCCTAAAAGAGGAATGTGTCTAGAAATAATAAAGGTTGTTGGGTTTCCAAGCATTTAAGTAGTTTTTATTTTTGCTCGCACTTTTGAAAAGACCCTCGTATCGTACCTTACATGAGAGCAAATGCCATAATTCATATTTTAATAATGATTTTGCCAAGCCAAGATCAATTGATAGTTTTTATTGGAAATTGGAAAAACAATTATCTAAATTGGTACAGTATTTCCCGATATAGTGGTACAGTATTCGAAGCTTCTAAGTGGGAAATACTTATATGAAAATGCTGCTTATAAGCTCTTGTTTTTACTTGTTAGGGATAAGTTCAAAGTTGTATTTTAGTGCTATATATAAGCTGGATGATGACCAATTTTTCGCTGCATGTGAGTGGGAAATGCTTTTCTTCTTTATTATAGGATTAAATCCTTTTTTTTATTATATTGTATGTAAAAAAGTATTAGTTGTCTATAGAGCTGGATGTGCAACCCTCTTTTTACCGTTTGGGAGGGCGTCCGGGTGGCTTCGTAGTCATCATCTCTCCCGTCATTGCTGATTTAGCCAACCTACTGTCGGGAATGTGTAGCACCTGATTTTTCCATTCCCTTCTTCGTCTTCGGCTCCACCTAACAATGTCTTGGTGCCGCATATCCCTCTAAATTCTTCGTTTCGCATAAGATCTCTGCGAGTATGTTCTGTGATTGATCGCGATGTTGCCATCTCAAGCTGGTTCATTGTTTGTTGTGTTGCAGTTGTATCTGCTCGAGTGAGTACTGGTCGAATGCATGCTTTATAAGTTCGGAATTTGCCTTTCAAGCTTAGATGCTTATTTCGGCTTATTACATCGCGTATGCAACCATCGCTAACCCCCGCTGCTCTTCGAAGTTAGTCGGTGAATGTACGATAAAACTGAACAGTATTGCAAAACACAACATAGTTAGTCTTATTTGGGTGCCTGGACATTGTGGTATTACAGGGAACGAGTTAGCTGATAAACTGGCTAATGAAGGCTCTGCAAGTAGGCCACTAGGCCCTGAACCCTTTCTAGGTGCAAATTCTGCATCGATTCAACTATGGATTGACAACTTCATGAGGTCTACCTATAGAGGACGTTGGTCTGGGTTGAACTCGTGCAGAGTAGCGAAGTGCTTTGTGAAAGAACCAAACAGGAAAATAGCAACCTTTCTCCTAAAACTCAACAGAAAGGACCTGAGAGTACTGGTGGGTGTAATCACAGGCCAGGATATGGTTACCATCGGGGTCGTCGACAGTCTGATATGTCTATCCTGTCTTGAGAATAACAACACTGCAGCGCATTTTCTCTGTAGTTGTTCGGCGTTTTCCAGAATCAGACTTAGGATATTGGGTTGCGATACACTGAATATGGGCAAAGTTCATACTCTTCCTCTTCCGGATCTCTTAAGATTCATCAATGAATCCAATTTGTGGAAGAGTGACCTCAAACTAATTTTTCCGTCTTACCACCCACACTTTATCTTTCTTATCTCTAGGTGTAGTGCAATGGTCTCCTGACTGAGTGCTTCGACATGTTGAACCCCCCACAATCTAACCATCGCGTGCTGTTTTATTCATGCGGTTGTTTACTCCAGCGGTTCATTCAGAATTCTATAACCTATTCGATACTCTTTCCATATACTACGAGCTTACACCTGAGCGGCTGTTTAGATCTTCGCCTTGGCTACCGATATCTGCATATTAAAGGCAGAAGCAGCTTTCCCGAAGGCGTACAACATTCGCTGAATGTCTCGTCTTCGTTGTTCGACATTATAACTGCGTCATCGGCTTGACTTAATGGCCCAGACAATATTCTCTTGTTTCTGTAGATTTTATAACAGGTGTTAACTCGCCCATAATCAGATTGAATGGGATAGGGCTTAAGCTGTCGCCTTGTCGTATCCTGTTGCCACCGGTATTGAGGTTGATATTTCATTATTAGTCTTGGCGGAAGTGGTGTTTTCGTTGTTGAGATTTCTCATTACATTGTAGTCAATATTGCGTATTTCTAGAATTTTAATTACATCTTTAAGCCAAATCTTATCAAATGCTTTTGTCAGGTCGATAAAACATAAAAAAGCTGGTTTGTTTTTATATTCAAAGCTTTTTCGCCGAGTTGGAGACGCAAGATAAAGATGGCATCTACTGTCGATGTGTTCCGTCTGAATCCTTGTTGCTCTTCTGCAATACCAGTTTCCGTTAGACAGTTAACTAGAGTGCAACGAGTAGCCTGCGCAGGAATAACTGGAGTTATGAAAGCGTAACCAGCAGAGGCACTGAATGTCATACTAAACCTGTTACCAATAGACTTGCAACTACGACTAACAGCAGCAAATACCGCCATCAGAAGAAAAGAGGGTAGTTGTTCGAATACTAGGATGTTTGGTCATAGCACAATTTTTGATAGACGAAAGCTAAACGGCAATCCATCAGACTACATTAGCGCTAGCGTAGATTTCAGACTTAAGGTAGTGTTTCCCACGCGAAAGGAATGGGAGTTAAATTTGTCAAGAAAGATACCACCGCATTTTACACCGATGTATCCAAGATGGATGGCGGCGTTATATTCGAAAGATCTAAGGTATATATTCGAAAGACGTCGAAACTTCCCAGACCTTTTACTTGGTGAATTGGAATAGTATTTTTCAAGCACACGTTCTCGGGATAAGAGAAGCTTGCAGGATAATTAAAAACCATCCGCAACAACTATCGAAAGTATGCATTTTTACGGATAGTCAAGCAGCCATCTTAGCTATAAAGTCACCTACAACAAGTTGAAAAATCGTCAGACAATGCAAAGAAGAAGTCAACACTTAAGGGCGCACGACAGACGTCACTCTCATGTGGGTACCTGACCATAAGAATATGGAAGGAAATGCAAAAGCTGAGTTGAGTATCCGAAATGGTAGCAGTGGTCTGCTTCCGAAGGGTCTACAAAAAGGAGATCTTTTTGCAATTCCAGAAGCAGGCTGTTGACAGATGGGCCGATATCTGCAAAATAGCGAATAAAACGCGGCCAGATTACAACAAGCCCAGCACTAAAGAGCTGTTAACAAAGCCAAGAACAGACATCTTTAGAATTATGTCAGCAATAAACGGCTATTGGCCTATCGGAGACCATGCTAAGAAGATGAAGTCGCCGTATAACGATAGATGTAGAAGCGGCAATCAAGAAGATTCCAGGCAGACAGTCTTCCACTATATGTGTGAGTGTCCAATGCTGAGTGTTCTGCGACATAGAATGCAGGGAAAATGCTCAATGAACAATTGCAAGGAATTGCAGGGAAGAAAATAGATGACTTAGGCAGATTTATAGTCAAATCAAGATGGCTTGAGTAAATAACGACAATAGTTCCACTAGTGGTGTACCAAAATGGCACCTTTCGTGTTAATTGAATCTGAGGTGTGTCACTCAGACATCACCTCTATCAACCAGTTGCAATATTTAGTAGAATATATTTGAGTAAAAAGTTTCAGCATGGAGCTAAGCAAGGAAATTCCTCTGTAGTTGTCTAACAGTGTTTTTTTTGTGCAGGTGAAATTTTCTTGTGGTGCTTATAAGTGAAAAATACTGTACAGCTTTTAGCTGGTGTTTGGAAAATCATTATGACAGGTCTATTCTGCGCCGCTAACTAAAATTTTGTTACCGATAAATATTTTTTGTTTTTTGTGTCGGGACAAGTAGCAAGTGCAGCACTCGGACACAATTAAGTCCATTGTACTACACCCGGATTCCCTTCTAATTTTCTTTAAATCTACCCGATCTCCGAAGAGATCTGAGTAGATCTTGTGGTGCCAAGAAGCCAAGGTGGTCGCTTCTGAACACAGCAGTGTCAAAGGCCTCAAACCTGATTTGAGCGAAGGCGGGACAGATGCACAGGAAGTGGTCCGCCGTCTCATCCTCCTTTTCACAAGCTGGACAGAGTGCACTGTTTGAGATGCCTACCTTTTCCATGTGCTTCGCCCACAGAAAGTGGCCCGTCATCAGTCCAACCAGCTGTCTGCACTCCCTTCTGCTTAATGACAGGAGGGTTTGCGACAGTCGATCGGACATGACAGGTAACATCAGTTTAGTCCATCTGCAGCCTCTCTCAGCCTGCCAAGCTCGCTTGAGGGTTGTAGTAACCCATTTGCTAACCGTGGCATTGATGGATGCAGCAGGGAGTGGCAGAAAGGACTCTGAGGCCAACTTCCTTTGGCTAAAGAGTCAGAGATCTCGTTACTGAATTTACAGTATTCGATTAGCTTTGAAGTGGTTGGGGGGCTGTCTGAGGCCATGAACGCAGCTTTGCTGTCGGCACAGACACATATAGATCTGCCTCTCCATCTGTCTTCCTACCGATAAATAAATATGTTGGCAATTTTTCTATCCTTTTGGTTTTCTGCTCACCATTGTTACCAGCGCAGTAAGTGGTAATAATAGAAAAATAATAGAAAGCTTGTAACAGCGAGAAAATAGCTGAAGTTTACTCACTTCTAGGAAATAAAAGATGGAAAAGCACGCGAATTCCGATAGAAACAATTTATGATATTTATAGGGTTTTTTAATAGGGGCGCTTCAACTTTTTTCCGATAGGGAGGGCGAACGACGCAATATTTTTTATTTTTCGCTTGTCATTTGTAAACTTCATTAGTATACATTTCATCATGGAACGCTACACACTTGAGCAACGATTGCAAATCGTGCAAATTTTTTATGAAAATAATCGTTCTGTTGCTGCTACTTTAAGAGCATTACGGCCATTTTACGGTCCATTTAACAAGCCGTCCCGTTTCGGGGTTATGTGAAGTCACTGGTCTACAGTAACAAGCCGGCGACGATTTGTGAGCTCGGAGCCAATATTGAACGCGAAATTGCTGGAATTTCGGCCGATTTATGCAAAAGAGTGGCCGAAAATTGGGTTCAACGATTGGACTTCGTAAAACGTGCACGCGGTGGTCATGCAAAAGAAATCGAATTTCATACTTAAATGTATATGTTCAAACTCGATAATAAAAAAAAATTAGTTAAAAAAGTCAAACCGTTTGTGTTTTATTCAAAAAAGTTCAAAAGTTGAAGTGCTCTTACTGAAAAACTCTATATTTTTCAAGTTTATACATTAACATAATTTCAAGTTCATTGCTTTTCTTTTTGCCGACGGCAAATGTGGCAACTTTGGGACAGCAATGATCCCTTTAATTTACCCAGGAACAACCTTTTCGCATGCCAAGAGACGCAAACAAAATGTTAATTGCGCAATTTCTATCAAAAGCCATGCAAAGAACTTATTTGTCCTTTTGTGTACGAATTTTTTGTTGTCTTAGGTTCTTTGGATTGCTACCAAAAATGTGTTGCAAAAAATTTTTATGTTCCTCAATTCCACGCAAGTAAGCAGATGATGATTGACTTAGAGGAACATAAACATTTTTTGCAACACATTTTTGGTAGCAATCCAAAGAATCTAAGACAACAAAAAATTCGTACACAAAAGGACAAATAAGTTCTTTCCATTGATTTGCTTACAAAAATGGTGGTTATCCTTTTCACCGCACAGAACAAAATCGTCTATGGTGGGTTTTGCGCTTTTACCAGTGCACCAGAATTGTAGTTATCGGAAGTGGTAACAAAATTTGCTGGTAATAAAATGTTCGGGAACAGCCAGAATTAGCCTTGGTTAATATGTATTTCGAAATATGAACTTGCAAGTTCAGTCAAAGAGGCGAGTTAGCGATCGTACAACAAAGCAACTGCATGAAATAAAGACAATCAGTGTTAAAAATAAAAAATAAAAGCAAAGTAAAAATAATAAAGAGAAAATAAAGTTTGGGAATCTTTGGGGATGCCAAAAACAACACCCAAATACATCAAAATAGCAGCATATCGGTAACAACCGCCGCAATGCATACAAATTCGAAAAGCCGCATTTACACAAATAACAGCAAAAGAGTGAAACGAAATGAGGAACAACAAAAAAAAGCAGAACAAAAAATGTCTAAGAAATGTAAAAGCGCTAACGTAAAAAAGAGCAAAAACAAGAATTAAAATGTCAGTATGCAATACAACTACGCTGAACAATAAAATGCCAAAAACTGTATTTGCTGCTTTGCCCTGGCGCTCTCCAGTGGGCTCTCCCATTATTTATGTAGATATTTTTTATTTTTCTCCAATTTATTTATTTTAACAGAGTGTTTTTGTTTTTTTTTTGTTTTGTAATTTCGTTATGATTTTGTGTTTACTGTTCGTTGTGCACGTTTATTTCATTTTTGGCATGTTTTTTTGCATTCAAAACTAAAAAGCTCGCAAAATCAGGGAGCAAAGCATGAAACTGATGAGGCAGCAGCAGCAGCAGCAGCAGCAGCAGTAACAACAGCAACAGAAAAAGCAGCGCAGCGCCATTGTGTGCGATACAGCGCGAACACCAAAATTGTGTGTAAGCAAATTTCAGAAGAATCCATTGAAAGGAAAACAAAAAATTCCAAAAAAAAGCAAAGATAAAAAACAAAAAACAAAAACAAAAAAAAACACGATATAAAAAGGAGAGTAGTTAAAAAATAACATGCGAAACGACGTATAGAATGATGAAAACAAAATGGAATTGCCAAAATAGTATGAAACCCACAAACCAGCACATGCACACACACGCGCGCACACGCGAACACGCTGTGCTTGTGTATCCTGCCATGCGGCGAACTCCGTACGCAGGCGAAACATCAGCGGCAATACTCCTATATCGTAGCACTGTGCATGTGCATACATACATATGTACATACGTACGAAAAGACAAAGTATATATGTATATGTACCTATGCATAAATATGTATGTATTTGCAGGTACATAAGTAAAAATTGAAATATTTGAAGGCAAAGTAGTTGTGCAGAGGTAAATGAAAAAAATTTAAATAACTTTTAAAAATAAGTTGAGGCAGCGAATGCGCGTAGCAGAAAAAAGGAAGTAAGAAGATATTATATTAGCTTTTCGTAGCGACAAACAGGAGCGCTATACGGGTTCTGTTCAACATACGCACATACACAAAAAAAAACAACAAAAAAAAAAACAAAAAAAAAATATTGTATACAGTGATTCGCATGAGCATATAAGCATTTACAGTTACGAACACGAATATAAGTACATACATAGTATCTTATGACTAAACAATTTTTGAACTAAAACTAAAACAAACAAAAAACTCAGTTAACCTCGGTGAGGACTGACTACATCGTCCCCACGGTAACATTCAATAGGAATTTTGCCACTCTCTTTCCATCTAAGGAAGAATGGAATAACGGACTCTCTCTAAACAACTTCGACACTACAGATGGCAGTAAAATGGACTGTTGGTTGGAGCTGGTATATATTCTCATAGACTTACAATTGAAAAATTTGTGTGTCTCCCCAATGCATGCAGTGTCTTTCAGGTGGAAGTACTGGCAATTGGGGAAGCCTGAATGTTTATGTTCCACTAAGACAATCATCATCTGCTTACTTGTGCAATTCCAGGCTACTAATCACGGATTTCTCTTTTAAGGGTAATATCGCTATTCTATTGGATATCCCAGCTGCAATCCAGGCACTGGTTTCGGCTACAACAACCTCTAAAGTGGTGGAACAAAGTAGGAATAGCCTTTCCACCTTGAGCGAAAACCATAATGTTACCTTAATCTGGGTCCCGGAACATCGGAGTATTGAAGGTAACGAAAAAAAGCAGATGAAACGCTCTTGCACAATCGGTATTCACACCATTAGGTGCAGTTAAGAGTACAATTTCCCAAAAATACCTACGAATCGCGGATTGTAGATGGAAAGACCAGGCGAAATGCAAAATTAGCAGGACGTTATGGCCCACCTAGAACCTCAAGCAATCGTCGACATTGATAAACATGAAACGATGAGACGGCTGGAGATTAACGGCAGTCATAACTGGCTTTTGGTCTATCGGAGAACAAGCCGCCAAAATGGGCATCCCTCAGAGCACATACTGTCATAGTTGTAAACAACCGGAGAAAAAGGAAACAATCTTCCATTTCCTCTGTGAATGCCCTACCCTATGGAAGGACAGAATGTTAACCCTGAGCCAACCGCTGTTCGAGAGTCTCGAATAACTGTCACTATTAGACGTCAACACCCTAATACATATATAACTGGTAAACAAGTTGGTAACGAGGATGTGGCAACAAAATGGTGCGTAAGCGCTAGTTGGATTTTGGAAGAATAACCATTTTAACCAACCAACCCAAATAAAGAGCCATTCATTGTATCCTCATAGGTGCCACAAGGCAGTATTTTAGGGCCACTTCTCTTTGTTCTATTTATTAATTATATTAGTACCTACAGTCGACTGTCGTTAATTTAAACCTGCGATATTTCGAACCTCTCATTAATTCGAAGTTTTCACGAGTCCCCTACAAAATCTCTTTATATCTCGAATTACGTCTACACATTTTTATGCACTCGGTGAATCGAACGATGAAATCATTTCTACGACGCGGCAATTCGAACCCCTATGGTCAAACACTCGACAATTCAAATTTGCTAAGTTTCTTGGTGTGTTAGTAAGAACTTTTAATTTTGGAACTCCCCTACCTTTACTGTGCGTGGTTGCGTGTTACGCATAAAACATAGGCACATTTTGCTGCACGAATCGCTTCGTTGGTATACAGATTAAAAATTTGTATTAAATATGAGTGCTAAAAAGTATAAATGTTTGACAAAAAGAAGAAATTAATTGAAAAAGTAGAAGGAGGTGAGAAGAGAAGCGATGTTGCAAAAGAATTTAAGATTCTTCTCAGTACTCTCTCAGCCATAATAAAGAAGAAGGAGAAAGTTACTGCTGCTCAAACTGAAAGTGAATCGTCTGGAAGAAAGCCTGGCCATTTGGCTTAGACAGTGTAGAGGACAAAAAGATTCTATTAGCGGAACTTTGTTAAAGGAAAAAGTATTATAAAAGAGTTCGCGTCTACTCCAAACATACAAAACTTTGCGGCAAGTAAAGGGTGGCTTACAAATTTCAAAAAGAGGAACGGAGTCGTGTTTAAAAAAGTTTATGGAGAAAGTGGAACTGTTAATGATGCTGTTGGCACAGATTGGCATGGTAAATTGAAGACACTGATTGAAAACTACGAGACATTTTCAATACTGATGACACTGGCATATTTTTCAAATGCTTACCGGTCAAGACGCTTACTTTTAAAGTTGAAAAGTGTCATGGGGGAAAACATAGCAAAGAGAGGTTGACAGTTCTACTTGCAGTACGATTCTCGACTGCTTCAAAAAATCGGGATTCGTAAAAGAAGATCAGCACAATTCGCAAATAATTATGGATGATGAAGAACCATCGATGGTATTAGTAGTTGATATCAGCGGTGTGAGTTTTTCTGACTATGTTCAAGTGGATGAAGATGTTGCTGTGTCAGAATCATTAACCGATGCCGAAGTTTTATTTGCGACAGATACGAATGAAAAGAGTAACAATGAAGATGAAGACGATACATCAGAACCTTTGGCAAACCTCAAACTCGATAATTCGTAATACTTTAAGAGTCCCTCGAATTTCAAATTAACGAGAGTCGACTGTACCTGCTTTTCGTTTGCGAATTTTCTTCTACATACATATATATTGATGGTTTGAAAATATTTTCTGCGAGGGTGTTCCTAATAATATTTTCACATATACATATATATATATATATGTAAGTGCTTAACTCCCATTAAGTTTGAATTGGTAAAAAAAAACGTATGCAAAAAAAAAAAATTATAAAAAATCAGCACGACAAAGAGCAAGACTTGGCCATATACAATTTTAGGTACGAACGTTAGTTAGCTTGTGGATGTGTGACAACAGACTATGTGAGCGTACTTTACTACAACCATGAGGAGATTACCAATGGTTTTGAGCAGCCCACCGGTAGCCACTAATCCACCCATTTTGTAGGCCCATCTTATCCACTGAAGCCCCCCAATCCACAGATGTTGGGTTCCCACCGATATCCACCAATCCACCCAAGTTGCTGGTCCAGCGATGTTTATTGCCCAACGATATCCACCAATTGCTGGTCTACAGATATCCACCAATCACCCGATGTAGGTGGTCCACTGATATCCACCAATTAACCCATGTTGCTGGTCCACCATATCTCTCAATCCGGTATACCGATATCCAGCAAGCCACCGATGTTGCTGGTCCACCATATCCCTCAATCTGCCGATGTTGCTTTTCCATCTCATCTACCGATTTTCAAAAATCCACCGATATCCATCAATTCACCGATGGTGCTTGTCCACCGATATCCGCCAAGCCACCGATTTTGTTTGTCCACCTATAACCTAACCTGCTACATAGCTAAGCAGTGCTCAATAAATCAACACTAACAAAGTAACTTTCACAGTAATTTCTCCTCTCTCGAACAGAGCCTGTTAACATAAGTAGCTGAATTATGAAAAAGAATCTCGCTTTTCTAAAATTGGTCTCTCTCAGCGCTTTGAGGTAAACTGCCGCCAACCGCTGCCATGAAAATGCTTCTATTAACCCTTTTCCATCATCTTGGCACCAAAAGCGGAATAAACCTAAAATAACGGCTTCTACTATTATATTTACTTAGAACCGACTATTCCACACATTATAATAAAGGGTTTTTCAATAAGGGCGGGTAGATGTTGAAATGGAATAAAATGGCGTTTGCTGTGTGGCACGTAGCGCCGTCCTGCTGAAACCACATGTCGTCTAGGTCCATATGGTTCAATATGGGCCATAAGAAATTGGAAGGGCCACCACGTCTACCGAAAAATGGGCGCAAAGCGCGCAACGTTAATGCGTTAATGAACACTCATTTTGATAATAAAGTTTTGTCATTTGAACGTGCTGTTCAATCGTGTAACTTGCCATGATGATTTGGCATAAACAACTGAATAATAAACAAAAGATTTGACAGATGTCACCAAAACAAAATGGCTACCACGGGGCGCCAAAATCGACCCGCGCCAATTGAAAAACCCTTTATTTGTTGTTATTTTATCAACTTCATCTAAGAGTCGGCTTTTTGAGTACATCGGGCATTTCGAGCGGTGATGCAAAAGGGTTAAAAAAGATCTACTTAGCGAAGGTAAACTTCAGGCTTTTAAATCCAAATACTTTAACTGCGAGTACAGACTCGCCTTAAATAAGCACAAATACTATTATTGTTTCGTTAACAGGTTTCTTTACTTACACCGGATATGCAGATGTCCTTTTAAAAATCTTACTTTTATGTCAAGCAAAAAAAAACAAAACAGTTCCATAAAATATGTAATATGCTTTAAACGAAGTAATAAGTTGATAGCACCGAATTACTTTTTGTGATGAATTTATGGGTTTATTAATTTTCACTCACTCTACTCTGTAGTTAGAATACCGGGTGTTTAAATACAAGAGAATGCTTTGCTGTGGGCTGGTGGGCTGTCGCAATGACACACTTAGACCTTTCATAGGTCCATTGTGATACCACTGGAACTTATCCTTACCCTATGGATTCCTTTTGAAACTATCCGGTAGTTTTAATAAACGAGCAAAGCTTCGTTAGTTCTAGATGCGCTACATCAGTTAAAAATGCCATGTCAAAAGTGCGGAGCCTCCTTGTCGCTATGCTTTCACACTCACTTAAAAGGTGTTTCCTCTTCTTCTTTCTTTGCGTCATACACTATTTTGACACTGATAGCTTTCTTTTGCACAAAATCTAAACTTCCAATCCCTGTCATGCTTCGCGAGTGGTCTTAGTAATTGGCGTTAAACGGCCGGTCATCCATTTCATTATCGCTTTTCAGTTTTAGACTTCCAGTAGATTCAATTGGAGGTAGAATTTGACGAAAAATCATCTTCTCTTACGAAAGGCATTTTCATCGCGATTTCTAAATACTCACGTTAACAAATGAAATGCTGCAACTGAGCATCGCGAACTCGTTTGCCGGAAATGCCATTTCGGTTAATGGTGAGCGGAGAGCTATGCTCAGCGACTAGACTGAAATTAAATAAGCGAACTCGGGCGATCTTTAACTACAGAATCTCACCAGCTGTTCTGGTAATGTTAATTTTCCGCTTCAAAGCATTGCTTTGACCAGGCTTAACTTTTTTTATATTATATATACTTGGTCCTTATTGACGAAAAACTCTAGTAATCGATTTTCATAATCTTCTCTTGATTTTTTTTTCTTTTCCTTGTTCACCCCTCTCGGGAGCATAGGGCGCCGACAAGACTCAGTTTTGCGTGGTTTTCCTTAATCTATTTTGATTTCTGACAGGGTAGGTGATTAGCCTGCCGCTACCAGTCCTAAGTAGTGGGAATGCCAACCTGTCGTTGCTTAGGAACAACGCCTTCTAACTGCTTCGAGCGCCATCTGTGTTTCACATTTTTCTGGCATCTGCCCGCTTCCTCTTGCTGGCGCCACTTGATGCAATGTGTATCTGTGTGCCTTTCTTTGTTTTAGCAGCCACAATGCAAATAATGCGCTGACTATTGTGCGGGAGAAAGGATAAGCTTTTGGGTTTGAGGAATGAGATTTTTATTTTTTCTGGATTTAAGAAACGGAAAGTAATTTGGAAATTTGGGAAGCAGGCTAGTACACTTACGCTAGACTACCGATGCCGCTATACCGATTTCTCACTCAGGAAGTTTTTCAATGAGAGAAAAAGGTGGTAATCGCTTGTTGCCAGGTCCGAACTATATGGTGGAAAAAACTTCCAACTTTATAAAACTTCCCAACCAAGCTTCCGGAGTTTGTGGCGAGCAACTATAGACATTTGTGACCTAGCGTTGTACTGTTGGAACATAATCCCTCTTCTGTTGACAAATGCTGGCCGTTTCTGGCAAATCGCTAGCTTGAAACGGTCCAGTTGTTGACAGTAGAGATCTAAATTTAGTGTGTGGCCATGAGGAAGAAACTCATAATAAATGATTATTTCCAATTCCCACCAAATACACAGTAGAATCTTCCACGGTCGTTTTCGCACAATTTTTTCGTATGTGACACATTTCTCATCATCCCAGTCATCATCCGTTTAAGAAATGGGTCGATTTCATTTCGATTGGCCAAGTATTCGCAGATGGAAATTCAATCCATCAAATTTTTGGCATACAAAGTTGATGAGTTCGAGATTACTTTCCAGAAACCCGAAACTACGAACTTACAAAACTGTCATAAAACCTACACTCACATAGGGGCGCAAAGTCTGGGTGCAGAAATCCAATGAAATCGATCAGTTAAAGTGTTTTGAAAGAAAGATTCTAAGTGAAATATATGGACTTGTACGACTTGAAGACGGTACCTACCGCATTCGGTACAACGACGGGCTAGACACACTTATTAGGGATGCAAATGTAATCAGGGACGCAAATGATTTGATGGTACGGCCACATTCTACACAAAGCGCGAGCTATAAAAAAGATCTGCGAAAGAAATCCACAAGGCCATACGGAAGACAGAAAAGAGGCCGGCCGAGAAACCGAAGGAGAGATGACATTAAAAGCAATTTTGGAGCTATGGGCAGATCTGATATCAAACGACAACCTGATGACCGAGTGACGTGTAGGCGAATTGTAACGGAAGCAAC
Organism: Anastrepha obliqua; assembly: GCF_027943255.1. Taxonomy (NCBI): domain Eukaryota; kingdom Metazoa; phylum Arthropoda; class Insecta; order Diptera; family Tephritidae; genus Anastrepha; species Anastrepha obliqua. The sequence continues at coordinate 143,152,305 of NC_072892.1, read as the reverse complement.
AGTTCACCCCGAACTATGATGCTATCATGATGACGACGATGATGATGATGGTGTTAATTGGTGTGGCACCCAAATATCGAGTTTGTTTTTGAATCCAGGTTTGCGCAAAAGGTTTGAAACTGTTTAATGGTCGATTTTTGGCCCCTGGGCGATGCTACGACTACTAACATGCCGGTAAACTTTGATTATTTCTGTGATTATATCAACATTTTTGTTAACTTCAAAAATGCCTGAACTCAAAATTGCACTTAATTAGCAGTTACAGTATCGGCACCATAAACACCCTAAACACCATTCACAATTTTAGCGGCCTGGCTTGCATTTTCGACTTTATCAAAGAAAAACTGTAAAATGTACCGAATTTTCTATTTGCTGACTTCCAGTGTTAACATTGTTGTGAGTTACAGAACTGAATGGAACAAAGAAAAAACGGCAAGAGAATTTGTTGTCTGTGAAAATGTGAACTTGACAAAGAGCATACACTTTAAATTTTTTGATCGATACTCCACGAGATATCGATCACTACAGCCATCTACCAAGAAAATAATGTGTATATTTTTCCCTGAACTAATACATACTTGCAATTGGACCACCCGGTACACACTTACTTACATTATGCAATATTGATGTTGTGCATGTTGAAGTTGATGATGATGGCTTATATTTATGTTGTCATAAATCTTCAACTTTCACCTATGCCTGGGTGCGTGACTGAAGGTGAACAAAAGAAATATTTTATTTGTGCACACATTTCTTAGCTACTATCCACATGCACATACATACACATGTGTTCAGATATGCGAGTACCAGGTTTATTATACATACGAGCACATTTGTGCATGAGTGTGTGCTTGCAGGAATAAATATTTGGCAATAATTCACAGGATTCTTCATCTAGAATTTATTGACAAAAACCCAACGGACTTTATTTAATCTTTAAATTGTAGAAAAATGGAAGGAAACTTCTCTAATTCAGCAGAAGAAGTAAGTTATGCTGTGTATTTGCCACAGGTTGAGGGCTATGTATTGTAAAATATAAATTTATTATATTTACAATATTGCACAAAGCGAATTAGGCGAATTTATAACTCTAAGCCATGCGATTAGGAACTGAGTTTGGCAACTGAGGTAAAGTATTAATCAACTTTACGTAATAAAATGGCGAGGTATGAGGCTTTGGGGGTGCAAAGTTCATTTTCATTACTAAGTTGACTCAAAAGATACAGTGCGGTGAATAAACAAAGTATTAATCAAGTTTACATGAAACTTCATTTTATATATTACTTCACATAATAAATTCAAGAAGGGGTTCTGTGAATTTAGTATGTGAAGTATCCAAATTGGAAACGTTTAATGCTCTACTCGAAACCCATTTTCCGGGTAGTAGAACTCTCTCTGAAGTGTAGAGAGTGGCATGAACAATAACGGTAGCAACGGTGGAATCTCTAGGTACAGCTGGTATATTGCTAGTCGGATAGTGACAAAGGAATCGATAAGGTTTTTTTTGTCTTCCTTTGAGAACTTTAAGTCCCCTGGACCTGACGGAATATATCCAGCAATGCTTAAAAAAGGAGGAGACAGGCTGATTGAGGCCCTGGAAAGGATTTTCACAGCCTGTCTTGCATTTGGTTATATACCATTCCAATGGCGACGCGTAAGAGTAGTATTTATTCCGAAAGCAGGAAAAGATGACTATTCCCTAGTAAAAAGTTTTAGACCAATCAGTTTGACATCGTTCATGTTGAAAAGTCTAGAACGAGTAGTGGAGAAACATATTCGAGTGGGGTATTGCCGAGAAGTCCACTTAGTAGAAATCAACACGCTTACCAGAGTGGAAAATCATGTGAATCAGCATTACAGGATCTTGTTAGCAAGATTGAAGACGGGCTGGAAGCTGACGAATACACAACGGGCGTGTTCGTGGACATTAAGGGGGCTTTAGATAACCCCACTTTCGGCTCGATATGTTCTTCTGCCGAACGACACGGAGTTAATCAAACCATTGTAAAATGGATATATTCCATTCTCTCTGAGAGGCTGTTAACCGCTGGTGGGGGCAGTGACGAACAAATCACAGTCAGGGCCAAGCAAGGATGTCCCCAAGGGGGTGTTCTTTCTCCGCTGCTGTGGTGATTCGTCGTAGACTCTCTACTAGCGGAGATGCAGGAACGCGGTTTTCACGTCTAAGCATATGCGGACGATGTCTGTGCGCTAACATCGGATAAATCCTTAAGGAGGCTTTGCACGAAGGTGCAGAGAATTCTTGACAAAATCGATGACTGGTGCATGAGACAAGGTCTTTACGTTAATCCGAATAAAACAAACATAGTCTTGTTTACGAGAAAACGGAAATTGGATGGACTCAGTCTTCCAACACTGAAAGGTGTGACACGTGGTCTTTCCGATGAATTTAAATATCTAGGAGCAATCTTGGATAAGAAGCTGACTTGGGAGACACACGTTTCACTGAAGGGGAATCGCACATTAAGGATTTTTCAGCAATGCCGCAGAGCCTTTGGTAAAATCTGGGGTCTGAAACCTGTTGTGGCCCTATGGATATACACAGCACTTATCACACCAATCATCACTTACGCTTCTGAGGTCTGGTGGCGACGGAGCATGGTTAAGTCCACAATCCGGGGACTATACAGGCTGCAAAGAAGTGTATGTTTATGCATCACGGGTGCCATGAGTACAACCTCTGGTGATGCCCTAAATGCTATGCTTGATTTGCTCCCCCTGGATCTTAAGATACAATAGGAAGCAAAAAAAGCAATGTGTATACTCCATAAATATGGTTTCTGGCGCGAAGACGGAGCTACGAGACACAGATAAATCTTTAATTTGCTATCTGGACAGTATCCACTGTTTTTGGCTCCTAAAGACGACCTGATACCCACAGTTTCATTTAGAAGGAAATTTGATGTCACATTTCCATTTCATGAGCAATGAAGCAATCCAGAATGCATGCAGGGAGGTTTGACGGATATATTCTTTACCGATGGGTCCAAGAATGAAATAGGGTCTGGAGCCGGATGGTACTTAAACGATAGTAATAAGTATCACTATGCTATGGGGGAAATGGCTACTGTTTTTCAAACAGAAGTTTTTGCCATTCTGAAAGAAGCCGAATGGATAATCGAGAAGGATGGAGCGGGAAACAGATTGGAGCTTTCAGTGACAGTCAGGCTGCACTAAAGGCCCTGGAGAATGCGAAGCAAACCTCAAAGAGTGTTCAAGAATGGAAGAAGAAGCTTAACTCTATCGCAAGACAAAGGCTTGTATTTATATGGCTTATACTTATATGGGTTCTGAAACACTCTGATGTTCAAGTAAACGAAATCGCCGACGAATTGGCCAACCGTGGATCAGCGGTACCCCCACTGGGGTCAGAGCCAATAATCGGAATCAGTTCTGCAGGAATCATGAAGTGGATCAGCGATTATGTAGGCAATCTACATAAAGAGCGATGGTCCGGTCTGGAACGCTGCAGAACTGCAAAGTGTAGTGTTTTGTTACAAGTCCGAACAGAAAACTGTCAAACTTTCTACTAAAATTTAGAAGGAAAGACGTTCGGTTGGTGGTCGGCATCATTACAGGACACAGCCCATGGGGTTAGCATATGACCACCATTGGAATCATCGAGAACCCGGTATGCCTGTCATGCTTGGAGGAGGCGGATAGCACTGAGCACTTTCTCTGTGAGTGTCCTGCCTTTGCTAGAGCAAGGCTACAAGTTTTGGGTTCCGATGTCATGAGAATGAACTGGAGGATATTTACAGATTTTCCAAAGAATCTGGAAAATTCTCACAGGACTAACTATCTCTATTTCTGTCTCTATTCTTTCCTATCTCTTTCTCTGACACTTTTCTCCTTCCCTCCATGACTATCTACCCCCTTTCCAGAGCTTCAAATACAATGGGCTTTTTAGCCTGAGTGTTTTAGGAGCCACCAAATTTCCTGGTGCTCCTTGGCTCAACATTTTCAAATTTCAATTTTCAATTTTGATATGAAGTAATATGTAAAGTGACTAAATGTTTTTTTTCCACTGGGACTTTAATGTTTTTTTCCGTTTATCTTCGTTCAAGTGTGCTCATTCCTTGGACAACCATTCAGCCCAAACCTAAAGGTCCTATGTAGGTTCTGGAAACTAAACTAAATGGAACGTTTCATAAAGACTTTTAATATTCATATAAAATTCCAATTTCAGCTCTTATTTCTCGTATTCTCTCATATTCTCTGGCATTTCTCACTCCATAAATAAACTAGAAGTTCTAAAAACGGGGAATTTTGTACACCTGCTGCGAAATGAAAAAAGTTTACTTTGATTTGTTTATTTTTGGTTCCTGTTGTTCAACCAAAAGTTTTTTACGTAACTTGTGCGCATACTAACACAAACCAATTACAGGAACCGTGGGTTGAACACGAATAAAGTCTATAAAATTAAAAAAAAAAATATAGTCAAAAGAAGAAAAAGTGCAGAAAGGGAGTGCAAAGTGGCAACCAAGATAAATAAAAAAATAATAATAAGAAAATCAAATCAATCGCAAATCAAGAACTTAATACAACTCTCCAACAAAGCTGGACAGAACAACAACAACATACATAAACAACAAATAATAAAGAAAAGCAGCAAAAAAATAAAGTAAAACAACAAAGAATAAAGCAAAACAACAAAGAATAAAGCAAAATAACGACTACCACGAACTCCCTGCCGTTAAGAAAATTGTGTGGCGCATACTAATACACACACACACACACATTCATGCCCATATGCAGAATTATATAAAGCAACTTACTTACTCATACATATGCACGCCAGCAGCGACACCAATACCAAAATCAGCAGCATCTAAAGTTAATGCATCAACATCATTCGGCAACTGTGGAGTCTGAGTCCGCCCATTGATGCGGGTTAACAATTCCATAAGTTATTAAACGACGCAATCAACGACGTGGGCGATATCAATTACTTTGATGGCAATGTGTTTGCTACAACACAGCATCTTAGTTCATTTACTAATTAAATATCTGTTGATCCTGTGCGACGATGGCTTATTGACAACAAGCAAAACCACAGGTAAGTGCCCAAATACACGTGTATTTGTATATGTACTATGTATCTATAAGTGCGCACAGCAAATGAGTTGTTTCAATTACACCACATAATTAAAAAAGACAAAGTTTTCTATTAGTGAGATTACATATGTGAAAAAGTACTTTTTGCACATCGATCTCCGAAAGACGAATGCTCAATATTTTGCCTCTACTTGACGAATGTATTGTGTGGAATTATTTGCAGTTGGAGTGGCTTATACCTATGTACCTGTGATGCAGGGTAACTCAAGTGCGAGCTTCTTTTTTAAATCTATTTAAATCATTCTTTCGACTCAACTTTTTTACTATAAGAACTCATCAAGTTAAAGTGAGCATCGCATCAAAAATGGTCATTTAAACTTACTCTACACATCATTTGTTAGGTTAGGTTATGTTGAAGCGGTTTCCCTGTGGGACACACTCAGTCTCATAGCCCATTGTGATGCCGCGTGGAGAGCTTTCCCTATTTCTCCTAAAACCAGTGTGTGCTTTCCAAAAATTTTACAAAGTCTCCTATTTCTGAACTGAGATCTTCCAATTCATTGAAAAATTGTCTGCCCAGAATAGTAAATCTCTGTCTGGATAGAGCAGAACAATTCCACAGAAGGTGCAAGCTTGTCACTTCCTCATCAAGACAACTTCTACGGAAGTCATGTGCTTGCACATCCATCCTTTGGGCGCGCCTACCTATTAGACAGTGCCCCGTTATGACCGAAATCAGTGTGCTAAGACTGTGTTTATTTTAGCTTGGCAGAGATTCTGTGCGTTTACCACTGAGAGTCAGCCACATTTGACGGGCAACTTCGTGGTGGCTTCATTACGCTTATTTTGGCTTGCTTTCCTTACGATTTCTTCACGGATGAGTAGCTTAAATGCTTATAAGGGTATGCCTATGTCACTGTCTATGTACTCATCGGCCAATTTGGTGCGGATTCTCGCTAGTTTATCGGTTCTGCAGTTACCCTCAATGTCGCGATGGCCAGGAACGCATATTATCCTTAAGCGAAATGACTCAGCCACTCGACTGTTTTGTGAGGGATTTTATAGCCGCCTGGTTGTCAGTGAAAATGTAGATGCCATTTTCAGATATCGCATCACACTGTACCAGTGTCGCGGTTTTCATTATTGCCATCCGTTCGGCCTGAATAACACTACAGTAGTCGGGAAGCCGAAAACTGAAGGAGATCCCCAGATGCTCGGAGTATATACCTCCGCCCACCCTGCCCTCGAACTTTGAGCCATCTGACAGACTCGCCCTGTCAAACATCGTCCCGTTCCCACTCCTCCCTTGAGGGTAGGAGGGTCTTGAACGTTGTAAATGGCAGGAGTGCATAGTCCACCAATTACTTAGAGTGTTCAGCCTTATTGCCGCTCTACGCGCAAAATATTTTGCCTGCAGATCTACCGCCAGGAAGTTTAATGTCGCATAGGTATAATGCTTTCGATGGTGTGGTTGACATTGCGCCAGCTATAAGAACAGATGCTAGTCTTCGCACCAGTTCAAGTTTTTTGATGTTCACACACTTCTCAAGGGCATTTCACCATATTACAATCATTTGTTAGGTCCCATTTAGAATTTTTTTTATTCTTTTATTATTCCACTTCGGAATAATAATGCTTCAACAAAACATTCAGTATTATTCGAAAGGGGGATCAATTTAGAGGTATTGGATTTTATGATTGAAATAAAACAACGAAAATTCAAATTGATTGGGTAATTTGCATCATTTGTGTGCTGAACCATTCATGACATTTATATTTTAAAGATAATCCCTTCCAAATGTTGGCCGCAACTGAGCCGCAGCACGGCCATCCATAAACATCAATTTGGAATCACTCGCTGGATCACTTCGGGGGGTATCTCGTGAATAACTTTAGTAATGTTAGCTTCCAATGCATCCATCGAAGCTGGTTTATCACCAAAGCATTTAGAATTTGCAGACCCCCACAAATAAAAGTCCAAAGGTGTAAGATCGCACGATCTTGGTGGTCCAAGACGTGAGGAAAATTACTCACCGAAACGACGCCGCAGTAAATCCAGTGCTTCACCGACTTTACTTATAATCCGAGGGTATTTGTTTGTAAATACTGCTCGGCACCAGCCACGTTTCGCTCCTCCGCTAGTCGATACTATGCCATCAAGATAGTAAAAACTTTCAACATAGTACATACATCGCTTCCTCTTCGATCACAATATCGTTGTTAGGATTTGTACAGGGTGGGCCATATAGCTTTTGCTTTTTGAACCACCTTTTTTTTTGAGAATGGTAACACAAATGACATGTCAAATGTGTTCATAATTTACTTAAAGGTTTGACATTTTCGAAATGGGACGCTATACACTTGAACAAAATTGGGAAATATTGAAAACCTATTTCCAAAGCATTTTTACCGAAAAATCATCTTTTCTGATGAAGCTCATTTTCACATCGGTGGCTTTGTTGTTGTTGTTTCCAAAAATTGAAGAGGATGACATGGACGACATTTGGTTTCAACAGGACGGTGCAACTTGTCACACTGCCAAAGTTACACTCGAAGTTTTGGCTACCGTTTTTGAAAACCGAATAATCAGCCGAAATTCCGATATTGAGTCGCATTGCTACCGTTTTTTGCTGTTTATTTCCAGGCTAACTTTTCGGGCAGCAATGACTAGAAGAACGATTTTGGTCTGCATGTCGTAATGCCTGTGTGAAATCAGGCAAATATCGTCCGCGTAGTCCAGGTCATGTAGCTGGCGTGATAGCGTCCAAGTGATGCCATGGCTCCTTTTTTCTACTTTCTGCTTTACTTCGTCAAATGTAACCGCGAATAGAAGTGGCGACAGTGTGCAGCCCTTTTTTCCATCGGGCGTTGTTCTAAATGGAGTACTTGTGGCGCCACTGTGGAGAGCTATTAGCTCCGCATTATGATAGAGGGCCTTGATACTCTGCTTCATTTTTGTAGGATCTCCTTTTCTTCCCAGCTTATTGCTGTGCGCTTGACGGTATCAAAAACCTTCTTAAAATCGAGTTCTCGCATTATAATCCCTTAGCTATATCTTTGAGTACTTAACTCAGCGATAAAAAAGGCTTCTATAGTCCTTTGTGCCTATAAATGAGGCATAGACAAAAGTTGGGAGCGCTAAGCTTCAATATTTGCCATTTGACTCACTCTGTCAGATGTTTAGGTCATTTGGTGGCGCACATTGGTTAGAGCGGGTAACCCCAGTTTACTTTTTACACCAAAACTATCAAGGTTTACATTAGATGGGCCCTTAGCATCACACCAAGCGAAGATCTTAGTGCTATTTTGATCTTTAGCCATAGACCCTGCAGAATTAAGTAGTTGGCAACTGTTGTTGTTTGGTGGTTGAGAGAGCCATTCCAATGGAACTATTTACTCTAGCCGCCTGAGTAAAAAATTTTGCTATCTTAAAATATCTATTTATACTCGTAAACTTGAATGCATATTAGAGGAAAGCCAATGACCTGTTTTACGAGCACACCAAGACCCGCTGACTTACAGTAAGTGACTTAAGAAGTGGAATTGGCAACCATCCTGTTCAACAGGGCGTATGAGTGTTTTATGATTTTCAAATAACCGCAATATCGAGTTTTGTGCCCATACTCGCATAAGCAAAGATACCGTGAGATGGATCCATTGCCTTTTTTGTAAATTCTTGTAAATAATTACTAATCATAGCACCCGGAAGCAAGTAGCGTATCAGAATGCGGAGGGGAATAAAGGATGTTTGATGACAGAGGGCGTTCCTGAGCGAAGTTGGTGTTAGCATCGTGTGCTGCCATCTATCAAACGACGGCAAAATAAATTTCAGACTGATTGATAGTTTAGTTTGGATTTGGCAGTTATCCGAGCAAGACGTGTTTCGTGATTTTCGGCAAGATGGAAAAAGATCCGTGTCGTTCGGTAAAATGTTTTTTGTTTTTGGATGGGGAAAAAGTGCGAGGAGATAAAAGCAAAGTTGGATGCTGTCTATCGGGACGCTTCGCCATCTATGGCCACAGTTAGATATTGGTTCAGCGAATTTAAACGTGGGCGAACATCCATTTTTGATGCGGAACGAGCAGGACGCCCGGCAGACGTGGTTATCGAGGAAATCATTAAAAAGTCCGCGACATAATTCTCGCTGATCGACGAACGAAAGTGCGCGAAGTAACAGACGCCATAGGTGTGTCGACCGGAACTACAATTAATATTTTACATGATAAGTTGGCGATGAAAAAATTGTAGGCTCGATCGGTGTCGCGATTGCTCACGGTGGACAGCAAGCGGATGCGGCTGTCAACTTCAAAGCAGTGTTTGGATCAATTTAAGCGAGATCGGTAGAAATTTTTGCGTTGAGTTGCAATCGTTGATGAAATTTGGATTCATCATTACACACCAGAAACTAAGCAACAATCAAAACAAAGAAGGCGAAGACAGTCCTATATTTTTTAGAAAAAGGAAGATCGATCACCGGAAAATACTACAGTGAACTTTTTAACAAAAAATTGAAGGAGACTCGGCCGCATTTGGCCAAAAAGAAGCTGCTGTTTCACCACGATAACCACGAGCGCATTTATTTGAAATTGCCGCCGCCAAACTGCATGAATTGCGTTATGAATTGCTGCCGTACCCCCCTATTCACCCGATCTGGCTCCCTGCGACTTTTTCTAGTGCCCTAACACGAACAGAAATGGCTTGCGGGAAGAAGAATTGGTTCAAACGCGGAGGTCATCGCCGAGACAGAGGCGTATTTTGAGGAGTTCGAGAAATACTGTATTTGGAGGGCTTAAAAAAATGGTCGGAGCGTTGGGAGAAGTGTATATTTCTAAAAGGAGACTATGTTGAAAAAAAAAAAAAAAAAACAAATAAAATTGAAAAAAATGGTGCCTTCATTTCTACCACGGGCCTTCCCTTTCGAGTCCCCCTCCTATATGTATATTCTTGTAGGTACGTAGGGAGGTGAAATGGTTGAAGTACCACTCTGGCACTCCCCAAGTAGCACCAAAGCGCCGTTTTTGTACCATTATGAGACCTTCAACAGGCAGATATCTACAGGCAGCCAGGGCTGTTGATGTAACGGAGAAGATTGATGGGATGTAGGTTTGCACACTACCCCAGAAAGGAGCACCCAGTGACCTTAATTGTCTGGCTGCCAGACCCGGACATTTACAAAGTGTTCAACATCATCCTTCTGTGAAAGGTCCCCACAGATTTTGCAATGGGGGTTAAATGGGGTTAAATCTATAATTTCCGCGTGTGTATCCAAAGGACTTTCTGAGTCCTCCGTCAATTGTACTAGGGCCAAAGGGTTTTCGAATTAGCACATGAAGAAATGGAGCTCTATCTTTTCTGCATTTTTGTGAGCAATACATTGTGCAGTTCCCCTTTAACAACAGTCAGGAAGATGCCGATGACCGGGTAGGAGATTCCTGGGACTAATTCAGTCCCCTTGGTAAGCTCATCAGCAATTTCATTTCCCTCTATGTTCCTATGTACTGGAACCCAGGTCAGAGAAATGTATTTATTGTATTTATTGCTATATTTTAGTTGCCAAATTTGACTTGCTTTTCTTTACATTTTGCTGTAGTCTGTAAGGCAGGTTATTATTAAGATAAAATAAATAAATAAAAAGAAAATAAAATACTACCCTCTCGATTACAATGAAAAACCGAGAAGAAATTTTAATTTATTTGCGTACATAATTTTTTTTCTAAAATTTGTAAATAATTTACGTTAGTGTAAAGTGCGTGTAATACTTTTTTCGGCTCACATAATGTCATATTTATTTTGAAAAGTGTTTGAACGCAGCTCCACTGAAATGAAGCTATTTTCGTATTTGTATGCTAAAGTGAATCCTTTGATTGCTAAGCACCCAATTTGCATATCAAAAGCGAGTTATTAACCTCTTTATATGACAGTATACGAACTTTTTTAGTTGTACCCTTATCATTGAATAGACACAAAATAACACAAGTTTGCTTTCAAATAAATGCTTATCGGCAAATTGCTTTTATTTAAGAACAATTTGATTTGTGATAAGTATGTATACAATGAGTAAGCAAAGTATCCAATCAAAAAAAAAAAAAGAAATAAACACAAAAAATAAAAAATCAGAAAAAATGGTTAAGCACGTGCCTGGCCTTTTTTTTTGGCTAAGAAACGGAAATACAAAAATGCCGAATAAATGTTGCATAATAAAGGTAGGTAAAAGAAAAGTCATACATTTATCGGAAATACTAATAAAGTCGCTAATTGTGGTGCATAGAGCTAAGTAAATACATATTTATGTCCATAAAGGCTTGTTAATGTGGAATACTTTGGAATTGATTTTTGTACCTTCTTATTTATGTGATTAGAGATTTTCATTCTTTTGGAAAGATAATGGACTCCCTCGCAAAATAAATATACCCTACCACCATAAGTAAAGTTCCAATTTATTTCACGGTCGACTAGCTGTTCAAGTAGCCACCGTTTCTTTAATACAAAGCTGAAAAAGTAAGTACAGAGAGTGTGCAGTGAAGGTAGTGAATAGGACAAAAGGGATGAAATATTTTTCTTTGTCAGCAATCACAATAACAAAAATGCGTTACAACAAATAACACTCCGACTATATCCGTTCGTTCTACTGCCTACGTGCACTTTTTGATCTGCTCTAAGTTTAACGGATTTACGAGTAATTGAGTGCTGGGCAGCTCTGCCTGAAAATTTCCAAAAGCCCCCTACCATAGCGGTAGTCTGGCAAATAAAATACGATCGAAAAGCAGTTTTATACTCTTTATTGTAAACAGAAGTTTTTATGAACGCAAGTACGAAAAATGGTCTGCCAGCAATCTTGCAATTTATTTGCAGTTTCACCTATTCTCAGTGGCTCTTTCCTCCCAACTAAACTACAGGGCTCGGCAAGTGAAGTGTTATCAATCTTAAACTGGTCATTTCTGTTGTATCACTCCTGACAATAGCATCAAATTCATTTTCTTGGTGTTTCGTTATGTTGCGTGTCAATTCATTAGAATGATCAGAAATGGAATTCAAATTGAGATGGGGGGGATTGCCTTAAATTTGGCTGTTGTTCGAGAGCTCAGCCGTCTTTGTACAAATGAAATTTTTAGTTATCGCACCATCAAATGTTACAAAGCAAATCGGATGGAATTTTCCATTTAACCATTTTTGGAGAGCAGGGCGAGAATAAAAAATATGCCAATATGGGCACTTTGAGCAAAGCGATTAAAATGGACCAAAATAATTCAAAATCATATTCGGGCAGCATTTAACTCGTTTTCTGACCAGCTAAGGGGCATAATATTGAAAGCTGTAAAAAGATCTTACATAGACCTCCTGTAGTCAATTGTGTTACCAAATCTATGTATTTGGAGTCGACAATATTATTTTGTGTAGTTCTTCGCGAGTTTTAGCAAGCTTTTCAGCCTTTTGCCAACAATATCCTTTATGGATGAAAAATATGTTGATCCTTGCCACATTTGTCGCGTCCTATAAAGAGCAGGGCAGTGGCAAAGTAGGTGTTTCAAAGTACCCCTAGCATTCGCCTCGTTGCAAGTGTTGCACGCATCGCTCTGCACTAATCCCATTTTGGCTGCGTGATGTGGGGTGAGACATTGTCTCGTCAGTACTCCAACTGATATTTTGCAGTCTTTTCTGGGCAATGATAAATTTAAGTTTGTAGTTTTCGTATTCCAAGTCCTTAGCATAATTTTGGCGATTTTTTATGAGGTTCAGAGTTCCCATATCGAATGCGTTTACAGAGCTAGTTCTTCGATCAGTTCCGTGTTTTAAAAAAGGAGAGTGATGGACATATTTCTGACATGTTTAATCTCGGCAAGCAAATACCTGCTTTAGCGTGCTCGTCGGCTCTCTCATTTCCTTCTTTTCCGTAGTGTCTTGGTATTCAGTAAAAAGTGACCTGCCATCACGTCGAGCTTAGTCCTGACTTTTTTGTTATGCTCACATTTTTTTTGGCTTTCAGATCAATATAAAATAATGTCACAAAACATTATGAATAAATTATCTTACCAAATTCTGTATATGTTGAGTGAGAGTAGTTACATAGTATACCTTAGAAGATCGAAAGTACATATAATGAGCCTAGGACATTTACTGTCCACTCATTGCCAATCTTACGTGTCATAACTAGAAAAAAGATTCTTCACTTTTTAGCTCTTGTTTTGAAGGTCGAAGGAGCGTATGCTGGACCTAATTGCAGGCAAAATACCTAAGTCCACTTTAGTAAACATATATTGATGCTCCTTTATGACTGGAGCACCTATTACAACATACTCGCTGTATTTAGCAGTATAGTTAAGCCTAGACAGTTTTGGAGTAGCTGATGGGGGATCAATGCATTTAGGGCAGCTTGGTTATAAATATAGACTCACATCTGCCTCCAAATTTGCTCCCCACAAGCAACAAAATAAATTCTCTTACTATAAAATAATTGGCATAACTTTTCAGCAATACTAAAAGTCTAAGGATTTTTATTCCGTCATTTAAACACCAGTCACTACAGTGCTTGGCGGTCTCCAATAGTGACTGGAGTACTTAATGTAGGAATGAAATTGAATTTTGCACTTCGACTTCATGGTCTTCTATGCCCGACTAGTGTACTTCTATTTGTATAAAAGTTGTGTCTGTCATATAAAAAACATAGTGAAAAAAATGCAGCAGGTGTAGCCAATATCAGCCTATCAACCGGCTTTCTGCGAATGCGAAGGAATCAGCAGATTTGCTGAGATGCGACGGCGGATTGCTTACGACAGAATTGGTGTGTTGATGATAACCAGAAAAAATCAAAGCAACCACCACTAATCTTACTTCATTGCTGTCTTAACAACGACTGGTAGGTCGAGCGATGACGCGGCAGCTGCTGTTACTCTCACAATTTTGCGTCAGACCGTCAAACCTTGTAATGTATCATCTTTACGTAATAGTGATCTGGAACTGAGGATGCATACCGATGTGATAATAAGCTGAGGAACTAAAATGAATGATTATCACATTTTTTCTACACACAACTGCTTTCCTATCTTACATTGCAGAATTTCGCCATAGTACGTACGTCTATGTAAGTCTGAAAGGCACCTCCATGACCTCGCTATATACATATAGGGTCCGCCATATAACTTTACGGAATTAAAAATGCTATAAAAAAGAAACTACTTAATATTTTTTCCAAACTGTTTTTTTTATTTTGAAGTACAATCCTTCCGGTTAATGATGAAACACAACTTCATTCATATGGCTGCCTCGGCTAGCCATGCACCATCCCATAAGATCGGTCCAATTTTTCAACACATTTTCGATTGTATGCGGCTGTATTTCAGCTATGACATCGCGTATGTTGGTCTTCAGTGCATCAATTGTTGCTGGTTTGTTGGCATAACACTGCTCTTTGGCGGCACCCCAAAGATAATAATCCAACGGCGTTTCGTTTACTTTTTTCGCAAAGTAACGCACATACGCTTCATTCGGTGCTTTTCTTCTTCCCATTACCGTACGTAATTTTCATACACATTCTGCAACATTACCATGATTTTCAAAGTAATATCGCAATATTTTCCAGCGTTCTTTGACCGTATACACAACCATTTTCGTTCAGCGGAAGAATAAAACTAATTTTCTGTCAAATCAGATGACAGCTAAGTGTTACCATTCTTCAAATAATACCTAGTTCAAATCCATAACGATAGATGGCGGGCCCTATATTAATGTAGCGCATCAAGTAGTTGAGGGAAACATCCAGTACAGCATACGGAAATTGCACTTTGAGAGAACTAAAAAGCAGTAGTGGATTTGCTTTATCAACATCATCAATGCCTTAGCAGTGGAAAATTTTTCCCGTAAAGTATTAAATTTAAATAAAATTCAATTTAAAAATAATGAGACAAATCCCAAACCTCTTCTTTCCAACTTATTTAGATGTTTCAAACTTCGCTCGTATTTTCGCTGTTGGTCTCAAAGCAACTAATAAAAAATTAGTGACATATTTTCCATAAAAATTTTTTTTTTCAACTTTGAATACATGTAAATGTAATTTAGTTGTGTGTGCGAGACTTTTTTTTCGCAAAGCATAAAGAAAAAGAAGAATATTAAGAGAAAAGAAGCAAATAGAAAACAATAAATTTCCATTAAAACGATATTTTTATGCTTATTTTAGGCAGGTCAAAAAAAAAACAGAAAATACGCAAGAAAAAAAAAAAATTACATACAAAGTAATGGAAGCAGTTGTCGACAGCAGAAACATTTGTGGTGGTAGTAAGTTATTGAGGGAGTAGGTTACTTAGTTGCAGAATTCTCGAGATACTTGAATACGATTGATATGAGTTGGGTACAGTACAGCGTATTTTTCTACATTTCTTTTATCCGCTTCGACCTTTGAATTTATGTGCTTATACAAATACCTGCTAAGCACACACACACACACACATACTCGTATATGGACATACTTCTTGGGCTTGTGGTGTTCCTTGTAATTCGCCGGTAATCGCACACATATGAGAATTTATGTACATAAACTTGTTTTGTGATTTTTTAAAAACTTTATCCAGGAAATTACAATCTCATTTTAAAAAAGTTTACCTTTGCCTTTTTGCGCCTTAACAAGTCGGCCTTTGGCGCATTTGTATGTACAAGTATGGCTTTGCTAAAACTTATTGCATGCACACCGGGGCGTATACGTAACCAATTGTGCTGTGGCGTCAGTGTGTGTAGAAGCTGCTGACTTTCCGTAGATCTTTTGTTAGCGAAACATATACTGTGAGCGTCAAAATAAAATGTACAATGCATTTTGTTATAATATGGATTTTATTTCAGTCTCTTATAACAAAAATATATATTAATTTTATGTTTTTTAAATTAGTATTTCATTCTCTAGAAGAAATAAATTACAACAACAAAAGTTGTAAGATAAAAACAAAATTTAGTGCATATTTTTCGCGTCAAAATAAAGTGTACAGCGTACATCAGTAGCATTTTAGTGATGTTGTACCGTAAAAAATACCGCTATATTTGGTTGTTTACTTCCTTTTTCGTTGCATTGAAACTTTTTTCATATTGTATTTTAATTGGTTGCGATAGAAAAGTTTTTGTCTACAGTAAATTAAATTGTATTATTTATTTTTTTGAATAATGGTACTAAAGCTGCGCAATGAAGGTAAAACCTTTCGTGAAATTGCCAACAAAAGCCGTAATACTGTGAAAAAAATTGTTGACAAATACAAGAAGCTCGGCAAAGTAGAAAATCGCCCAGGTACAGGCCATCCAAAAGTTTTAAATAAGACTGAAGTAAGGTCTATAGTGCGTGATGTAAAGAGAAAAATCCCTTTAGCAGTGCAGTCAAAATATCACAAGAAGTTTCAATTGCATCAGATACTAGCGTAAGTGCCGGCACAATACGTCTAGCGTTGCACGCAAATGGGTTACATGGTCGTCTCCCACGAAAAAACCGCTAATATCGACAGTTAATAAAAAAAAGGTCTTGATTATGCAAAAAAATACGAAAATAGGGATGTTTCTTTCTCGAATAATGCCCTGTTTAGCGATGAAAGTAAACTCGAGGTATTTGGGCAGAAAAAAACCGGTTAAAGTCTGGAGAACTAAAAATAGTGAGTATGCCGACCAAAATTTGATAATCACAGTTAAACACGGTGGGCGTTCCGTGATGGTGTGGGGATGTATGGCGGCAAGCGGAGTTGGCAATTTGGTTTTTATTGAAGGTACCATGAACAAAAGAGATTATCTGAATATTTTACAAAATAATTTGCTAACCAGTATGCAGAAATTACACTTGCAGGGATCTTTGATCTTTCAACAAGATAATGATCTCAGCATGAATAGTAAAATAATGGTTGATTTGTCGGAAAAGGACAATCACCAATATGGATATGCTGGAACTCGTTATAAAGGAAGAGTGGGATAAAATTTCATATGAAGTGACAAAAAAAACTAGTTGAGTCGATGCCCCAAAGACTGTCTTCCGTTATCACAGCAAACGGGAAATCAACAAAATACTAAATCTATATCATTTTTGTAAAATATATCTCAGTACACTTTATTTTGACGCGTAAAATATGCACTAACTTTTGTTTTTGCTTTAAAACTTTTGTTGTTGTAATTTATTTTTTGTTGTTTTTTAGTATTAGGTAGATCATCAAAAGCTAATTTAAAAAAACATGAAATTAAAATATATTGTTTTGTTATAAAAGACTAGCAAACCCGGCCCCCTTCGCTGGGCACACTAAAATAGAATAGATATGGTTTAGAACAGAAAATATATGGTTTTCATATTATTTATTTCTTTATTCTCTATTCAAGCGCTTTGGCATAAACAATATTTTTTGTTTTTCTATTTGTTTTTGAGTAAATATAAAATATAAATTGAAAATCAGGAAAAAAGAAGATTGTTTTTAAATTTCAAATCAACGCATATGAATAACTAAGAAACAATCGTCTTTTTTCCTGATCATCTATGAATTTTTCGTTTCAATTTATATGTTTTATTAAGCATTGGAGCACGAACACATAATTTCATTCGGATTTCACATTAAATTCTCAAATTTCGCAAGAAATTATTCACTGTTCCAAAATCCACTCCAAAAAAATGCACAAACAATTTTTACATGTTGCACTTACGTTTTTTCCTTATGGCATCCAAATCAGAAAGAAATATTGACACATTGTAACTCACACTGTCAATTTGACAGTTCAGTTCCACCCCAAGCGTTAAAAAAGTAAGCGACATTGTGGCGACGAAACCCATTTTCAATACTTACTTAACAATGTGCGTAAGTTTGGTTTAATTCGGTGCAAAGACACGGCGGGTCCACGTTTTGGCATATATTTCGAGACCCTAGTCATCAATAGGTATCCAAACTATACGGAAATCATCTGCAATACCTCCTTAACAATGTGTGTAAGTTTGGTTTAATTCGGTGCAAAGACACGGCGGGTCCATGTTTTGGCATATATTTCCAGACCCTAGTCATCAATAGGTATGAAAATTACCCCGTATTAAAGCACTTATCAACAGCTTTCATTTGATATCCATATTGAACAAACACTTCTAGGGTCCACGTTTTGGTCTCTATCTCGAGACCCTAGTCACGGAGCGGATGGAAATACTCTGAACTAAAGCATTCACCATCAGCTTCCATTTGATACCCATATTGTACAAACACATTCTAGGGTCCACGTTTTGGTCTCTATCTCGAGACCCTAGTCACGGAGCGGCATGAAAAATACTCTGAACTAAAGCATTCACCAACAGCTTCCATTTGATACCCATATTGTACATACACCCAAAATAAAATATAATCCATGTTACTCGTGGATAATGTAGCTTTCGAATGGTGAAAGAATTTTTAAAATCGGTCCAGTAGTTTTTGAGCCTATTCATTACAACCAAACAAACAAACAAAGTTTTCTTCTTTATAATATTAGTATAGACTAAAATAAAATCCATATTATAACAAAATGCTTTGTACACTTTATTTTGACGCTCACAGTAAAATATAAACAGCGCGATTTGATAAATGTGTTTGAGCTTGAACGTGGGGAGTCATGTAAATATATACATAAGCATATGAGTATGCGACATGATGTGTGTGTGTGTGAGCACACATTTGTAAGTTTGCAAAGCTTTGTTGTACGATATTACTTTGATTCTGTTGTGGAAAATATTTTCGCTATAAATTACTATAGACTGTCAGCAACAGCCTGGAGCGCTACAGGTGAAGACGGTTTTGGCTTATGAATACACGTGTGAGTGTGTGTGTGCGTTTATGGGAATATAACAGTGTTGAGATTAATAAATTATGTAGTTGATTAATGTTTTGAGGACAATATTATATTTCTATTTACATGCATTTTGGATATATTTTATATAAATTAAAAACAATAAGACAAATGTGCGACAAGCGTAAAGAAAATTGACTCTTGGGAAAACTCAAAAGGCAAAACTCTTAAAAAGATAAGACTAAATTGACTGAATGACAGCTGAATGGACAAATCTTTTTTGTTTTACTAAGAAAAGTTTACAATAAGAGAATTTGTACACACAATGTGTAGGCCGCCGTAGCCGAATGGGCTGGTGCGTGACTACCATACGAAAGTGAGTAGGTTCGAATCTCCGTACATGAACAGAAAAAAGTATTTTCTAAACATGGTCGCCCCTCGGAAAGCAATGGTAAACCTCCGCGTGAATTTCTGCCATGAAAAAGCTTCTCATAAAAAACTATTTGCCGTTCGAAGTCGGCTTAAAACTGTAGGTCCCTCCATTTGTGGAACAACATCAAGACTCAGACCACAAATAAGAGGAGGAGCTGGGCCAAAAACCAAACAGAAGTGTACGCGTCAATTTTTCTTTTTTTATGTGCCTTCAAATGTGAAGTAAAAAAAAGTTTTTATTTGGCGAAATCAATTTATTTTACCCCGACTCAATATAGCGACTTTTTTTTTTCTTGTTCACTCCTCTCGAGCGCATAGGGGGGTTTCGGCAAGTCTTAGTCTTGCGTTGGTTTCCTTAATCTATTCTGATTTCTGACAGGGTAGGTGATTAGCCTGCCGCTACTAGTCCTAAGTAGTGGGAATGCCCACGTGTCGTTGCTTAGGAACAACACCTCCTTACTGCTTGGAGCGCCATCTGTGTTGGACATTTTTGTGGCAAAAGGATCGCACAGATGGTTCAGGACTTCGCTAAATTTGGTGTGTCTGCGGTCGCCCGCTTTCTCTTGCTGGCGCCACTGATGCTATGTGTAGGTGTGGGTTTTTCTTTGTTTTTTTGGCTGTTTTAGGAGCCACAATACAAATAATGCGCAGACTATTGTGCGGGAGTAAGGATGGTAGGGATAAGTTTTTTGGGATGAGGAATGGAATTGGAGGATTTTTGTTTTTTTTTTAACATTTTAGAACAGGGAAGTCGGTAAATTTGGAAAAGAGCGAGGGCCGTGCCTTACGTGGGATTTGAACCCACAATCTCTGGGATGCCAGGCTCGTGCACTAACGCTAGTCTACCGAAGCCGCTTCTATAGCAAAGTACACTAATATTAATACTGTGTTTAGATATACAACTTAATTGAGACTATTAGTATTTGATAGCTGTAAATACTCCGTTTTTTTTTTTTTGAAAAATGAGTGGCTTTCAGCTTTAAAAGAAGTCTTAAAAAATTACTTGCACACGCCGTGTGCTTTAGATGTAATGCGTCCTAGCTTGGAGAGATCGATTGACCTCTCTGCGTAGATTTGCCCATTGTTGCGGCTGCCCAGGGTCCTCTCCGCTTGATTTGTGGGTTATTTCACTTTGTTTACTTTATTTTAATTTATTAATTTTTTTTGTTCTATACTGGGTTGTTTAATAAGTTTTGCGGTCCGATATAAAAAAATACAATTTTATGGTTTGAAATACGTTTCATTATTCAGTATAGTCTCCCTGAATATCAATAAACCTGTTCCAATGAGATTCAAGTTTAAGAATTCCATCCCTGTAGTGAGAATCTGGAAAGGCAGTAAAATATGTTTCCGCATCTGTTACGGCCTCATCATTTGACGAAAAATGCTTTCCGCACATGAACTCTTTTAGGTCTCGAACCAGATGGAAGTCTCCAGCGGCCAAATCTGGTGAATATGCAAATTTGGTGGCTGCTCCAACAACCCGGATTTTAGCCATTGTTAAAATGCTCTTGTGGCACGGTGCATTGTCCTGATGAAAAGGAATTTTTTTCTGTGTCTTTTATACACATTTTTTGCCCTCGGCTGTTCTAAAATGTTACAATAATATTCAAAATTTATTGTTTCAGTTTGCAAGTAATCCACAAACGAAATTCCTTTCGCATCTCAAAATACCTACTGATGCCAACATCTTCTTGGCGGATTTCTGGACACGAATGCGTTTCGGTGCCGAAGAACCAGGTTTACACCACCCTTTATCGAGACACAAAATCCACTCTAAACGTCGGGGAGAAAGTCGCATTCGAATGTGTTTTGGTTCCATTGCTAGCGAATGCGGCACACGGCTTTCAGAAACCGCTTATTATTGCACTCGTTACTGTATCGGGTTCATAAAAAGCACATTGCAAAGTGCTGGAGAATTTATTGGATTTTCCCACAATTTCACTTCCATTTTGCATCGCTGCAAGACAAACCTGCCTTCACCATATAAAAATGCCAAAGAGCCAGAATTTTTTGTTTCACCTAAAAATTTATTATTATCTTAATTATTAAGTTTGGAGAGCGTATCGCTAGCTATAAAAGCTTTCTCTTGGAATATTCTAAAATTGTGGTAGTGCTTGAATAAAAGTGAAATTTCATTAATTTTAATGCCTTGTAATTTAATCGGCTGTTGTTAAATTAGTTTTACTAAACTAAATTATCTCAAATTTCTCTACGTTTTCCTAGCTTTTACACTTTTTAGTAAATTGATAGGAATGGTGCAACCAAATATATTACTCCCAATTGAGCAGCGTTGCGAGTATTCATTGAAATTGTGTCCAATTAATTCCATCGGGTGTTTTTTTAGCTGAATGAGAAGTATCGATAACGATAACTATGGTCTGACATAGGTGCCATGAGCACGACATCTGGTGATGCCTTTAATGCCATTCTGAACTTGCGACCTCTAGATCTTCAAATTCGAAAGGAAGCAATGAAGGCGGCGTACAGGCTCAAGTTAAACGGAGCCTGGGGAAATGAAGTAAGCACTGGCCACTGTCAGATGTACCACCAGTTGTCGGAGCGGTGCCCACTGTTCTCGATGCTGGTAGACAATCGGGTGCCTGTCGTTAGCTTCGGTAGGTAGTATGATGTTTTGACCCCAGATAGAGATCAATGGTTAAGTCCAGAGAACCTATTAACGGGATAACAGCGATAGAAGTGGATCTGGATGGTACTTAGACGAAGACACTAAGTACTCCTATGCCACAGGACAGATGGCCACGGTATTCCTTACGGAAGTCTATGCCATCTTGAATGTGGCGTACTGGCTAATTGAGAAAAAGTGGCGGGGCAACAGTATTGGAATTTGTATTGACAGTCAAGCTGCACTGCTTGCTAACCCATGCTGCTCTTCGAAGTTAGTCGGTGAATATAAGACAAAACTGAGCAGTGTTGCAAAACACAACAAAGTTAGTCCTATTTGGGTGCCTGGACATTGTGGTATTGCAGGGAACGAGTTAGCTGATAAATTGGCAAATGAAGGCTCTGCAAGTATGCTACTAGGCCCTGAACCCTTTCTAGGTGTCAATTCCTCATCGATACAACTGTGGATTGACGACTTCATGAAGTCTACCCACAGAGGTCGTTGGTCTGAGTTGAACTTGTGCTTTGTGAAAGAACCAAACAGGAAAATAGCAACCTTTCTCCTAAAACTCAAAAGAAAGGACCTGAGAGTACTGGTGGGTGTAATTACAGAGCGCAACGTCTGTATTGAGAATGGCAACACTACAGCGCATTTTCTCTGTAGCTGTTTGGCATTTTCCAGAATCAGACTTAGGATATTGGGTTGCGATACACTGAGTATGGACAAAGTTCATACTCTTCCTCTTCCAGATCTCTTAAAATGCATCAATAAATCCAAAAGATTTGTGGAAGAGTGACCTCAAACTAATTTATCCGTTTTTACGATCCACCTTTTATCTTTCCTATCTTTATTCTTTCTACTGATATCTATCCGGGTGTAGTACAATGGTCTCCTGACTGAGTGCTTGGACTTGTCCAACCCCCCACAAATCTAATCTAATCTAAATGGTTTGACAGCTGAGAATGGCAAAGTGCGTTGACATTTTTGTTTAGTAAGGCTTAGCAAGTCATGGTAAATCATTGAACGCCAAAACAACGCTACGAAATTATGAAAGTTGAGTTTGAGAAAAAAAAAATAATTGATCGGTTCGCAAAGTTCATAGAGCAAAGCGTTGAAGCAGATGCCGAAATGCCGATTCCTGATCATTCTCAACTCGTTGGCCTTACTCCTTCGACTGCGTGAAAAATTTAACGAAAGGATCTTGGCTCACGTGCCTATAAAATACAGCTCGTGCAAGAATTGAAGCCAAATTGCCATCGTTTGGTCACATTTTTGCTGAATGGGTTCATTTAGATTTATTATTCAGACTTACTGGATAAATTAGTCAAAAATTGTACTGATCGAATGGACCATATACAGTCTGTGTCAGAAGAAAAGAACCGGGATTTTTTCTTGTAACTTCAAGATATATTTCGTTCTGCTTCTCGCTGCGTAATAGTCCCACTCAAGGGCTACGACGCCTGTGCTAGCTCAGGTTAGTGTCGTTTGAAACTTTCCCGTAAACGCAACCAAAAAAAAATGAGTGAGAAGTTCGCGAAGCGTTTTGAGGCGGTATTTTTATGCACGCATTCGAAAGGACCGAAACTATCTTACGCCGCGGCTGTAAAAGTGATTAAAAAATCAAAAAAGTTTGTTGTGATGTGGAATCAGCGGTATAAGATGTACAAAAATGTGGATGACTTTTCCGAGCGTGGCTTGAAACGAGTGACGACAAAAAAGTAGGATGGAATGATTGCCCAACTTTTTAAGTGGGACCCTTCTTTGTGACCACGCCAAGCACGATCTGTACTTGCCATCGATCGTCGACTAAAGGAAGCGAACATATCCTACCGTCCCACATCATCAAAACCATTACTCTCAGAAAAACACATTGAAAAACGACAAAACAAGAATATGGCATCACATGCGTCCTCAGACGCCAACCCTATTGAAAATGTGTGGGGAACTATGAAAACGCATCTTGCCGGAACGCCAGTTCATGTTTTAAAGCAACTCGTGCGTCAAGCTCGCAAAACCTAGCTCTGTTTGTCGCGAGCCACGCAGAAAAGCTGGTTCAAAGTATGAAGAAGATGCCAGGCTATACTCGACAAGGATGAAGGCTACACGGTTTATTGAGTAATTGCGACTCGTAGTTTTGTACATACTTTCATGTAAAAAAATAAATATAAATGTAATATATTTTAAATATGTATCTTTTATACTTCATGATTAATCGCGGTTACTTTTTTCTGACACAGACTATAACTCGTAGCAGCGCAAGACATGTGCCGGATATCAAATTCAAATAAATGATATGAATTTATTTACCATAAAAAAATCATTACAATAATATTTATGTTTTGTATTATCAATATTAATTACTTAAAAGAACACCCGATGCCAGTAGTATTGAGCTTTGAACCAGTAATTTGGTATCCTCTAAGTGGAGGCGTCCAAAAATTCGTGTTGGCTGACGTGTTGCGTAGGCTGCGTAAAAGGTTTTGTGCTCAATGGGGGTTCTATTTTTGGTTTTTGTATTCAGTGGGTGTTATTCGATTAATTTACAATTTATAGCCGTGTAATTAACATCAAACATTTATTATCTGTCGAAGAAGGATAACAGAGAAATTGAAACATACACGAGGAGGATTATTTATATTTTTTTTTTAAGTTTAATTACATTTTTTGGAGGGAAAATTTATTTTGAATAAGCAGCATTTATATTTAATAAAATATATAAGGAGGCAAGGGATGCTAAATTGAAGTAAAATAAGAGAATTCTAATTGATTGGGTAATCTTTATTAATTTTGCGTGGAAGCATTCATGACATTTATTTTTAAAAGATAATCCCTTTCAAATGTTGGCCACCATTGCGCCGTAATTCGGCCATTAGTAAAAACCGATTCTGAACGATTCCCTGGGCGACGCAGTAAATCCATTATTTCACGGGTTGTATGGCAAGTAGCTGCAATGGCGTCCTTGTTGGAACCAAACGTTGTGGGGATCACGCGTTTCAATTTTCGGCGTGAAAAAGTCGTTTATCATAGCGCGACTGCGTTCGCCATTCACTGTTACAATGGCGCCAGCTTCGTCTTTGAAAAATTATGGGCCGATGATTCCTCCAGCCTATTGGTCGCACCAAACAGTTGTTTTTAACAGGTGTTCTTGAATGGCTTCGGGTTGCATTTCAGCCCAAATATGGAAATTTGTTATTGACGTAGCCATTAAACGAAAAATGAGGCTTATCGGTAAACAAAATACGGGCCCCGGATCTTTGCGTGTTTTTCAAAAGCGCAACGACTGAAACTGTTACCCTTTGGAAGATCAGCTGGCTTCAAATCTTGGAATAGCTGTATTTTATACGCTTTCAAACCAAGATCTTTGCGTAAAATCGCCCAAGTAGTGCAATAAGAGTGACCAAGTAGTTGAGATCGGCGCGAATCGTTTCTTCTGGGTTTTCGCCAGATCTCTCGTTTACATACAGCCGAAATATTATCTTGACTTCGGGCTGTACGTAGTCTAATCGGTCGAATATCGTCCAATAATGTAAAATAGTGCGTTCGGTAGGACGGTTGTGTACGAGGGGTGCGTTTTATATGTCGGGATTTGGCAACCCTGGTGTTGTAATCTGGTAACTGACAGCTGTATCGCAAAGTTTGACATTTTTTGGCTTTTACGTACTCAGAACGTTTTGAAATACCAGCGCTATTTGTGTTGTTTACAGTAACTTAAAAGATTCATCTCGTTCCAAAAATTGAATTAAATCGTGAACATTTTCGTGCGATTATTTTTTACAACTTTCGACGTGGATTAACTCAGCAACATTGCATAGATGAACTTAATTCATTTTTTGGCGATGAAGCTCCATCAAGGACCAGTGTTTATCGATGGTATGGTGAATTCAATCGTGGTCGTAGTTCACTCCAAGACGAATTTCGTGAAGGCCGTCAAAAATCAGTTGTTGTTCCGAAAACCATTGATGCTGTGCGCGAACTGATATTGCAAGATCGTCATCTGACCTATCGTGAGATTGAGACAATCTTAGGCATTAGTGAAACCACCATACATTCCATATTGCATAAACATTTGACTGTCAAAAAAATTTGTTCGCGTTGGATCCCACACAATTTGTCAATCGCTCAAAAAAAGGCTCGTGCCGATTGGTCGAAGGAAATGCTCAAAAAATACGATCGCGGGGCTTCGAAACACGTCTATGACATCGTGACAGGTGATGAATCATGGATTTACGTGTATGAGCCCGAAAGTAAACAGCAGTCGACTGTATGGGTGTTTCAAGATGAGTCAAATCCAACAAAAGTTGTTCGCGCACGAAGCACTTCTAAGCAAATGGTCGCCTGTTTTTTTCGGAAAAACTGGACATGTCGCAACCGTACCACTAGAACAACGCAGAACAGTAAATTCTGAGTGGTACACAACCATTTGTTTGCCAGTTGTCCTCCAAGAAATTAGGAAAACCAATCGCCAAAGACGGATCACTCTTCACCAGGACAATGCGAGGTATCACACATCGGCGCAAACAACTGCATTTTTGAGCACCCAAAACATCGAATTAATGGGTCATCCGCCGTATAGTCCTGACTTGACACCGAATGACTTCTTTTTATTCCCGTACGTAAAAAACAAACTGAGAGGTCAATGTTTTTCGACACCTGAAGAAGCGGTTGCGGCATTCAGAATGCATGTTTTGGAGGTACCTCATTCAGAGTGGCAAAAGTGCTTCGACAATTGGTTCAAACGCATGCAAAAGTGTATAGATCTTCATGGAGAATATTTTGAAAAACAATAAAGTGATTTTCGATGATTAAAAGTTGTTTTTGTTCTCTAATCCCGACATATAAAAGGCATTCCTCGTACATATATATAAGTACATCTCCATGAATTCGATAGAGTGGTTGCGTTGCTTCATAGAAAAGTTGTAGGTAGGTGGTCGTGTTAGTTGAGTTCTTTGGGTAATACAAAAGGTTAGTGACAAACCCAGAATTGCTGAGGAGCCTACGTGGAGATGAGTCGTTTATAGTTAATTGAACATCCCTAATGTTGCTTTCTTTCGCAAGATATAAGCATCTTATTGCCCTTGAATTGTGAGTGAATCTGCGTTTGTATAATATTTTCCGGACTTTTTTATAGTTTCGAATAGGATTTTGTTAGAGTAAAAGAGTTTGGGTAAAAGTCTTACCTTAAGGGTTACACTTTTTTTAGAAGGGATAACAATAGATATAAATAAAAAAAAATTTTACACATTGTTTATTAGTACTTAAACTTAAAAAATTTAATTTAATTTTTCTTTTTTTCTTTACAAATATTAGTATAAAAAAATCACGTAACCCAAAGTAAAATGAAAAAAAATTTGCTCCACGGGCTGCATCATTTCTGCTTGAAATGTTGATGGATCTGTAAAAAGTAAAAAAATTCATGTAAAATAAAGTTTTAGTTATAGTCTGTCAAGCCGGATTCTTGAATTTCGAAAAATTTTGCAATTTATAGTTTTTTAAAAAAAAGTTTTACGTCACAAATGTCATACTTTAATTATGTTTATACATTTTTTCAATAAAAATATCAAAAATTCGTCTCGTTAGACTATAGAGAAAACACTCTTGAATATTAAAAAAAATGCATCAAAAAATATTAAAAACTGTATTAGTTATCATGCAGACCGACCCGGGAAAAGTAGTTTGGTCAAAAACGAGTTTAAAGTTTGAGGTACGGGACCGCCCTCTACCTAGTTAATCGGCTGTTGAAGCTATAATATTGGGAATTTCCGCATGAGTATATTCTTAAGATACTATACTTTGGAAATTTCGAAAAACAAATCGATTTTTTGAAAATTCTGGACGTATGTAGGGGTTTGAATTTAATATTCTGGAATACGCATACGTTTTATTAATGTAGTCAATCATTGCTAGGATAGGCAAATGGGGTTAGGTTAAGTAAAACTGGTTGACTTGCAGCCACACACATACCGGTTCGGTTACGCAAATAGGCTGGTTGTCGAACGATATTTGTTGAATTTTCAGGAAAATACACTCAAGGAACCAGTGCAATGTGAGCTGGTATATTTCCAAAAAATAGAATGTTTTTTGGCACCAAACGAAAACGAGATTTTTTGTTTTCAGGTACAAAATATTTATGCCAAAATTGGCTTAAAAAATAAATAAAAAATTGGCGCATACGCTTCTGTTATGTATTTTGCAGAACTCCACCTCCTATTTGTGGTATGCGTCTTGATGTTGTTCCACAAAGGGAGGGACCTACAGTTTTGCCCACTCCGAAGGGCAGATATTTTTTATGACATAAATAAATGGCATAAATAAAATCAGAGGTTTACCATTGCTTGCCGAGTTAGAAACAAATTTTTTCTTTCATTTTGCTGTTTCATGCACCGAGATTCGAACCCACGAACCTTCAAATCCCGAATGGCAGTCATGCACCAACCCATTGGACTTCGGCGGCCACCGAATTTGTTTGGATTGTTTTGCTCAAAATGATATGTTAACTGTGTTGGCAAGGCATCTTAATTAATCGAAAATTTGTTAGGCACTTACACTTTAGTTCATGCAGATTTTCGTCCAGGGCGAACTTCCTCTTCAATACTCTCTCTCTACCTCACTATCACATGTAGGCCACCGCTTATAATGTGAATTTCGTGATATAACCTGAAGGGTCTTCATATTCTTAGCGTTCTTGAAGCATAAATTTCAAGCAACCTCTTTGCTCAACAAAAACAGGCAGTACTAAAATCCTTACATTCATTCACCT
The DNA here is from genome assembly GCF_027943255.1 of Anastrepha obliqua. Classification (NCBI taxonomy): domain Eukaryota; kingdom Metazoa; phylum Arthropoda; class Insecta; order Diptera; family Tephritidae; genus Anastrepha; species Anastrepha obliqua. The sequence continues at coordinate 143,123,665 of NC_072892.1, read as the reverse complement.
CTTATTTCTCAAAAGGCATAGGCGGTACTGTGAACAAATGCTAATGTTGTCGTGAAATTTAACGCAAATGTCAATGATGGCATTACCAACATAAAAAACATATCCCGACGAGTCTGTATTGTGAGATGTATTGATGAGTCTGAGTATGTACGTACATATATGAGTTCATTGCAAGCTCATTTTGTCCTTATATGCTCCAGCTGTCAGCCAACAACCGCATAGCTTTTTGACTTCTGATAACAATGTTAACAACTACAAAGAGCAAAGTTTGCAAAGCAAAAAGTAAAAAAAAAACACAAAACAAAAAAACTATAAAGTTAAAGTAAAAGACTTTCTGAAATTTGCGTGTAATTTTCTAGAACATTTCGAATTAATAAAATTTTCCACTACTTAATTGCTATCACTTCCATTTTACTTTGTTTTTATGTTTGACTTTGTTATTATAATGATTTTTTTTGCTTAATTTTCATTATTATTACCTTCTTAATTTCATTTCGGTTTATATTTAATTTTATTTGACTATGTAGATGTACGTTGCTGACATCACCCGGCTGTCAAACCCAGTAGTTCTGTACTTTCTTACTATCAGTCAGCTTTGCAGCTAAAGGAGTGCGGCTTTTGTCTGTTTTCAATGCTAGTAAGTGATATTGTTAACATGACTATTTCAACGAAGTACTGCTTAATTGTCAAAAGAAGCAGATGGTTGACTTTATCAGCATTTTTACTCGTCCTCATTCGTAATCCTCATTTCGTGCATCATTAACTTTGTATGAAGCACTCTTTTCTTTAGTAATAGAGGAATATTTGTGTATGCAGTACGCCTCTGGTGCGTTAGGCACCTCTGATTTAGATGCCTTGGTACGATGATAATAAGTACATGGATAAAATGGACCAGCTGCAAAGCGAACATTCATATATTTCTATTGAAAAAGAATGATTCAAATGCTAAAGATGCGCGTAACGCGGACTAGATGAATACTGTGTAGCCTTTCCTAACCTCGCACCTCTATTGAGCGTACACCTTTTTCTATACCAAATCTTATGTATCGGAAAAAGTTACTCTCTTTTGAGTGGACACCCGTCTTGGACAAACAAAAGCTGACTGATGGTGAGTGTCCGACCCAGAGAGGTTTCATTGTATACATATATAAATTGTATATGTACAAGGCGGTGCAAAACTAATCACCTTATCGGAAGATTTATAATTTTTACAATATAGTATCGTACGTCAATCATATTTGACACTTGTGAACTAGACAGCTGCAGTATACAAACAGACAAGCAATGGAATCAGCGCGTAAAGTCAAAATAAAGATTTCCACCATTCAAAATCATTTTTTTAATTTAGTAAAAAAGCGATTCAAAATCAAAATGGCTGATTAAATATGGGCCACCTTGTGTGAGATAGGCTTAGGTTAGGTTAGGATAAATGGCTGACTAAACGAGGGCCTACTTGGACAAAGAATCAAATTCGTCGAACAGAGGAGGAAAAACAACACAAAAACTGAAAAGGGGGCAGAAAGAGGATGATGACCAAATGAATGAGATAGGTAAATAGATAGGTAAATTAAAATAAAAGACAAAGTGTAATTGAAATGTGTAATTCCTTAAAATAAAGTCATATTAAGTCCAACAACAAATTAAGGAAAAAGAAACACTTTGCGGCCGCCGTAACTGAATGGGTGAGTGATTACCATTCGTTAGTGTCCGAATTCGAAACCCTGGAAACCCCGGTAGCGGTCGTTCCACGGCAGGCAATGACAAACCTCCGAGTGTATTTCGGCCATGAAAAAGCTCCTCATAAAAAACTGTCTGCTGTTCGCAGGCGGCATTATTAGGCAGTGCTGCCAATTTTGGAATTTCAAAAAGCAAAAAAATTTGCAAAAAAAAGCGTGTTCTACCACTCCATTCTTCGTTTCACACTAAAACCGCTAACTTTTTTTAAAAATCAAATAATTTTTTGGTATTTAATAAATGTAAAAAATAAAGATAACACATGGTCTGGAAAGTGCCGGACCTAACACGTAGATGGCACTAGTTTTATTGCATTCATATATTTTTTAGTTAGTACTAATTTTAACAAGACAGCTGTTAAAGTTTCATGATATTCTATTCATTAGTTCGTGACTGATTGTGCTAAGAGTGATGCTACTTTTATTATTTTCAAAATATTGGATCAAAAAGAATTTCGTGCTTTAACTTTACACTGCTTCTTGATGGGCAAAAATACGGTTCAAGCGAAACAATGGCTTGAAAAGTGTTAAGGGGCTCTGCTGCATCGGAAGCCACAATAAAACGATGTTTTGCTGACTTCAAACGTGGTCGTAGAGACACCGATGATGCAAAACGCAGTGAATGTTCAAATGAGGCGGTCACTCCCGAAAACATCAAAAAAATCCACAAAATCTTTTTGAATGAGCGAAAAGTGAAGTTTGGTGAGTTAGCTGACATCGTAAAGATATCAAAAGGATGTTTGGCTTTCTATTGCATAAACATTTGAGTATGAGAAAGTTCTATTCAAAGTGGGTGGCGCGTTTGCTCACTGTTTTGTTTCATCAAGATAAAGCGCAGTGTCACAAGTCAATCAAAGCAATAGCAAAACTACTTGAATTGAACTTTTAATTGCTCCCACATCAATTGCCAGATTTGGCTCCTAGTGACTGCTGGCTGTTTGCAGATTTAAAAAATTGTTCGCCGGTAAGAAATTTCGTTCGTATGAAGAGGTTATCACTGAAACTAGGGCCTGTTTTGAGGCCAAATATAAATCGTTCCACAAAAGTGGTATTGAAATGAAATGGAGTGCGTTGTTATTGATGGAAACTACGTTGATGAACAAAGCTAATTTTGAACAAAAAAATATGTTTTCTTTGTTGGGCCCGTGATTTTTTAGCTTATGTGTTAAAAATAAAGATAGCAAATTCATGTAGATCGCATTTGAGTACAGAAAAAGAGCACTAAAAAGGGCACCAGGCACTAAACTATTTTTTTAGCATTTTAAGTTTCAAAAGCACTAAGTCTAGCCATTAAAGCACCGAATTGGCGACTATGCCTGCACACCGCACATTAGTGCTTTTGATAAAGAGAAAGGCGCCTTAGAATGCGGGAGATTGCTTCAAAATTAAAAAGAAGCAAAACTGTGGTTTTGCATTACTTCAATGTGAAAGAAAAGTGCGGATGTACCAAGAGCAGTGTGGGCAACCAAAACTTAGAAAATCATCCTTTTAGTTATACATAAATCAAATAGTTCTACTGAAATTAAACACATTCTTAATTTGGAAGTTACTAACCGTCGTGTGCAATAAATTTTTCAAACCGATTCTAGTCTAGAATATGTAAAACGAGTACCTAAACGTAAGTTTAGGACACAACATAAACAGGGCAGATTGACATTTGCAGAAAGTACCGATTTTGGGATAATGAATGGCAAAGACTAATTTTTTCCGATTAAAAAAATTCAATCTGTACAGATCAAATGATTCCCAAATGTATTGGCATGATAAAGGAAAGAAAAAAAAAACACGAAAATTGCTCGTGATTTTGGAGGGGGTTCTGTCATGGTTTGGAAAATCATTAGGGTCAAAGGCAAAGGCAATTGGTGACGCCTACAATTTACAAACACGCATCATGGCCCGAAAAATTTTTCGAAGCAATTAATACCTCCCAGCTCCAACCACCCTTGGCCGCACACATCGACCAGTTCGAACGATTGGAGCTACCACCGTTTTGGAGCCAACAAGTCCAATTATGGTTAGCCGCAATCGAGGCACAGTTCCAACTCAGGAGGATCCCAACGGATGCACCGAAATACTATGCAGTAGTCGCCCGCCTTGACCAAGACGCGCTCATGATTGTTGAGAATATCGCCGCAAACCCACCCGTAACATATATGTGTACTGTGTTAAAGGAGGCCCTGGTTAACTATTTTGAAATTCCATTGGAGCGCCGCTTCAAAATGCTGCTGTCTGAAATCCAGTTACAGGAACGACGCCCTACTGAGCTTTTGGCGGAAATCAATCGGCTAGGAGGAAACCATCTGGACCCATCATTCGTCCACTCAATGTGGCTGGATCGTGTTTCTTTGCAGATTCAGTTAGCACTCAGCGCGACTGGTGAACAGGACAATGCTAAACTCGCACAAGTAGCAAGCAGGCTTATGGCAATTCCGCGTGACTCCGAAAACCATTGCGTATGCCAATCGCCCGGGAGACTGTCACCAGCAGTGGTATGCAGTAACAACGGGACGAGCTAGCTAAGCAGGTCGAGAAGCTGACACAGAAGCTTAACAGATCAACATTGGACGAATACAGTCAGAAACTAATTGTTTCATATCCACAAAAATGAATGGTGCCAAGTATAGAATTTCTAGACGAAGTACTTTTACCTGTTTTTGATAATAACTTCGATGAGGAGTGGATTTTTTAACATGACAACGGAGCCGTTCATGCTTCCAAAGTAGCAAAAGAATTTTTGGCCGCGAAAAAATATTAATTTTAAAACGGCCTGCCTGCAGCCCTGACCTTAACTCTATCGAAAATGTGTGGGCAATGCCTTCTTAGCCTTAGAAGTGCTATTAATGTCGAATGGTACAAAATTTATTGAAATATTTATTATAAAAAACTTAATCAAGTCGAGGCCTCGACGATTTTAACGAGTTATAATCAAAGGAGGATCCAACACAAATTACCCAGGTCCGAATTATAAACTGACCACAAGAATTCTATGGCATTTGCCTTATACTTTTTTCGTTCAGGAGATTTTACTTTTCTTAATAATTAATTTAAGTTTCGTGAAATGTGTGCTTTTTGCTGGATATTTTGAATTAATTAAATAAGTTTAAATAACATTTATAAATAAAAGTTTAAATATTAAAAACAAAAATTGTTAGCCCTAAACTGATAATAAAAGTGTAACAAATTTAGTTGGCCATATAATTTTTTCGTGTGGTGTAGGGAGGAGGGACAATTTTTGAAAAAAACTTGAAACTGTAGATCACAAACGGCAGGAGAGCTCAGCCAAACACCAAACAATTTTGAGTAAAGTTTTACTTTCTAATGAAATCTTTTTAAAACTTTCATTTATCAATGCTGATGGTGTTAGAGGCAGTCAGAGGTTTTCAATAATTGTTTTCTGTTTCTCCAGAAGTCCCTTGCGGTGATCATTACAAGTCCTTGGAGGTTCATCTAAAATCAATCGGACAATAGAAATTAGTTTCTTTCATAGATAATCTTGAGCCTGATCGAAGCTTTTTTCTTTTTAAATTAACAATATGGCTGCCTCAGGAAATATTTTTCAGATTTTCGAGAAAAAACCGACAATTAATTGTTTAAAAGAAATCGAAATTTTTGCAAGTAAAAAATCTTTCGATCAGGCACGTTCCTCAGCCGTCATAGCAGCTTCCAAAATATCGGTTGGCAGTTGCTCACGTAGCATTCTACCTTCTCGAGTGTTATCGTTAGCGCGCTTATCTGCCACTTTCATATGTGCAGCATCCATTTTTTCAGCATACCGTTGAGAATTAGGCCCACAATTAAGCGATCGCCCTTTGTTAATTGTTAAATAACTCGAAAAGTATTATTTGTCGGACTCACTTAAAATTTTCACACAATATTTTTAAGATATTATACTTTAAGAAAATGTAAAAAGAAAATCCAATTTTTTGAAAATTCTGACTACCCCCAACTCTTTATTTAATTTTTCATATCCTCCAAAACTGGTGATTTTTGATAGAATCTGAACTAGTACTATTTGGGTCTATTAAGAACTAGTTCGTTAACTGTTTCATAACGATGCAGAAGCTGATAATTTGGGTTTATTATGAACTACTTTATCAACTGGTTTCATGATGATGCACAAGCTGACAATTTACATTGACGCAGAACCATTTCAGTTGCAAAGCAAACTGGGGGCAAAGTAGTGCCGAACCAATTCGCTTAACTGCAGGGTATTTATGTAGGTACGTTTGTAAAGCATTGCGAATTTTATCATTTCGTGGCACACAATATGTTGATCCTGTCTGTGCATTATCAGCATTTCGCACGCACACGCACACACTCACACTTTCCATATCTTTCATTGTGTGTGGCATTAGCATTAACAACGGGAGCAGCAACTGGAATTGCTAATTGGCTTCCAGGAAGAGTGAAATATTCGTATTTGAATGTATGTAGGCTATAAGGCTGCCGTTGACGTATGGGATAGTGGGAGACTATCATACAGTAGTGTCCGGGTTTGAAGCCCGCTGCGGTCATGAAAAACTAAAATGTTACAAAATGTTTTTTTCTAAAAGCGGCTGCCGCTCGGTATGCAATGGCAAACCTGAGAGTGTATTTCTGACATGAAAAAGCTCCTCATGAAAAAACCTACTGCCGTTCGGGAGGCGGCTTAAAGCTGTAGTTTCCTTCGTTTGTGGGGGAACAACAGGACGCACATCACAAATTGGGTGAGCAGCTCGCACAAACTAGCAACAAAGGATGCAAGCGCCAATTACACATTTATATATTTATATGCCCGTATCTGTTAGTTGTGCGTGTGCGTATGTGTGCGAGGCGCTTTAGTGTTAAGTGTTTTTGTTTGTTACTATTTCTATGACTTTTCACAATCCCGTTGCCTTTTGTTGGTTTCTCCAGCAGCAACACCAATTATGCTTCCTTCCATGTGGTTGGCTACTGGTTGAGCAGGCAGTCATGGTCTAGGGGGGTTTGTTGTTTTTTTATTTTAGAAAACGTGTACGGGGTGTAAATGCTCTTAGACTTTGAATCTATTTAACTACATAAGAGTAATTTAAGCAAGTGTATTCATAGATGGGTACGGGCAAGTAAGTTCGTTTCTATGTTCCTATCACTCTGTGAGTATCTATTTGACAGCCATATTGCCGACTAATTGCGTCTAATGTGCGTATCACAAATCACAAGCTTCATGTCGACTACATAGAACAAAGTAGATGTCGCATGAATAAAATAAAAGAAACACAACTGAACTCAACAAATATAACTACCAAGCATCTCATAGTTGTTTGTATTGTAGTTGGTGTTGGTGGGGTTTGCTGGTTGACTGGTTCGTTGTCTTTAATTTGTTTAAGTTGGCTAGTCATGCAAAATGTTGGTAAACTTTAGTGGCAGGCTGCTACATAGGATATCAGAATACCAGAGTAAATGAGTTTTGTTCACAAAATTGAAATTTTCCATTTCCATGTTTTACATTTATCGCAAAGTGAATAAGTGAATGTGGCATTTTCCAGCTGCTGAGCATAAAACAGTTATGCATATCGACGAATTTGAGTCCATAATAAATTCGTTTTAAAGTGCATAATAAGTAGTTTACATATATTTTGCTATTGTCTGGTCAATGTTGCACACATACTAGGTTGTTCAATAAAGTTTGCGGTTCAATAAGAAAAACATAATGAATATGTTTCCGCATAATGTAAAATATGTTTCCGCAGCTATTACGACCTCATCATTTGATGAAAAACGCTTTCCATGCATGAACTTTTTTATGTCTAGAAACAGATGGAAGTCGCAAGCGGCCAAATCTGCTGAATACGCAAATCTGGCGGATGCTCCAACAACTCGAACTTTAATTCATGGATTTTAGCCTTGTCAAAATGATCTTGTGACACGGTGCATTGTCCTGATGGAAAGGAATGTTTTTCTTTTGCAAACTGTTTCTTTTATATAAATTTTTTCCTTCGGCTGTTCTAAAATGTTACAATAATATTCAGAATTTATTGTTTCAGTTTGCAAATAATCCACAAACATACTTCCTTTCGCCCTTTCGCATTCCAAAAAACTGATGCCAACAACTTTTTGGCAGATTTCTGGACACGAACTCATTTCGTAATCGTGGAACCAGGTTCACACCACCCTTTAGCCTCTTGTTTTGATTTAGAATCATAGAGATAGACCCATGTCGCATCCGTTGTGATAAATCGACGCACAAAATCCACTTGATTCTTTCGAAAATACTCTAAAGTGGCTGAGAAAGTCGCATTTGAATGGTTTTTTGTTCCATTAGCGAATCAAATAAATATAACCGGACCGACTGAGTAAGGGTTTAAAGGAGCCCAAACTTCGCGCCAACATCAATGTACAACAAAGTAGGAGTTTTTGAAATGTCCTCGAAAGTCGAAAGATGCATGCTGAGTTTTGGCGAGTGCTAACTTTAATCCAACGTCTATGTAAATAGAAAACCCAATCATGTTAAAATCCCGAGACGCGTCGAAACAGAGTTTCTATTTCTCTCAAATCTCACTGTAACGTCAACGAAAAATGAAAGCTCACTCGTTAATAACCGAGGTACGGAAGATTTTTCAGATACCCAGAATTGCTCCAATGTCTGCAAAAGTGGGCATACATATAATCGAGCTCTGACGAGTCTGAGTTTTTGGAGATACAAAACTTTAACGCATTGCCTATGTAAACGGAAAGCCAATTCGATCCCAGGGTTGAAATAGGAGTTTTTTTGAGATCCCGACATTCGCCTAAATATAATATGTATAAAATATTATAAATATAAATATAAAACATAATATAATATAAAATAATCTTGAATGTGGATATTTCAATAATCGGCCCAACCGAAGGTGGATATACCTTAGACCCAACACTGTGCATTCTTTCAGACCAGGAATTAAAACATTTTCTGGCTTATCAGTGGCCACCTCGGAACTAAATCCTTGAAAACATGCAACTCAAGTTAATTATCACCAGAGCAGACGATTGTTGAACGGAACTGCTAAGCGCACTTGGCATTTTCTATGAATTAAAACGAAAGAGTTATTCCTCTTGGGCTTGACGAGCACAAAAGTCTCTTACTAAGACTTACATAGGTTTATTGTGCCACTAAGTGTTGTCATCGTGATCATTTAACGGTAAGTTCTGGAAATGTGTTGCTTCAACGGAGTCCGGCCAAAGGGAGAGTGAGTTTAACTTAATTGGGCAGAGGGATTAAAAGGGTATCATCAGAAGAGATCCAGTGACTGTCAGCTGTTTGAAATAAACCATTATTTTAGTAATCTAACCGTGATTCAATGAGGATTTCGACCTGGAAGGTCAAAAATCTACCACATTTTTTTTCTCAAACAGTCCATGCAGAAATGTTTTGAGCACAACATTGGGCCTGCACAGGCTGTTTATGGGTTCTAAGCAAGATTTAAATAGCATTAATATTTCATAAATGTAAAACCGCAAGCAAACTAACCAGAGTAGGGATGATGACTTTGAAAGAAACTGTATCAAGAGTAATGATGCAAGACAATAAATCTGAATTCCTCCGAAACAAAACTCGTGTAAGATAAGGGGATACGCTCTCAGCAACAGTCTTCAACCTTCTGCTATGCTATGCCATCGATGAAGCAAGTAACGCCAAAAGGACTGGACATATATTAAACAGAACTAGCCGATTATTCGCATACGCAGAAGGCATGCCAATTGTCAGCGAAAACCATCCATGCCCAATCAGAATTGGTCCAAGTAGAGTTGGCCTTAAAATCTACGAATATAAGACGAAATATATGATGATGTCCAGACAAAATAAGCCATTGGGCACACTGCTTTCTAATATCCAATACTTCAGTCAAAATTAGAGATGCGTAGGGCTTCTACTAAATCTCCTTCAGTCACTCGACGATTTTAATTTTCCAATGCGATATCCTGTATTTTTTCCACGATTTCCGGTGCTGTTGCTGTTTTTGGACGTTCTTGACGTGGACGTGGCGTTTAAATTCAGTAATCCATCTTTCTACTGCACTAATTTATGCCGAAGAGTCCTTATACTCTTTCTACCTTCGCTCATAAATTTGCTTTGATTTTAAACATTCCAAAAATAAAAATTCAATCAGTGTACGATACTTGATTTTTTCCATTGTAGAAAATACCAAGGCGAATCTATTAAAGGTGGTGTTGGTAGATCAGCTGATTTGTTTTTTTTTCTTTCGCCGTGTCCATGTGGCTGTTAGCCCGAAACGAAATAAGGCGAATTCATTATTTTATTTTCTAGTTTTCCAGTACTTTGCTTTGACGATCAAACGTGCAGAACATTGTTGTTGGCCTAGTGTCACCACCTTTAATGACTGCGCCTTGGAAAATACTGTGACGCGTCGATTCAAAATGGCTTGTAAACAAAGAATGAATTGACAGATTGAAATGAAACTTCATATGTACCAACGAGTGTACCAACATAAAAAAATGTAGGCTAGTAGCAACGCCCCTTCTTATCGAACCGCAAAAATTATCGAACAGCCTAGTATTTGAAATCATATTCATTCCAGCTCATTTAATTTAGAACCACTTAATCCAATTTAGGAACATTTGAAGACAATAAAAATGAAATATATAAAACAAGAAAATTTATTCAATTAAAATATGAAACTTCAACTGAGTTCATTTTAATACTTCCCCCTGCACTTTGTTTTTTATATGCCATTGTCTTCTCCCTTTTCTCAATTAACAACGCCTACATCTTATAAATATTATAGCCAATGTATGCTGGTTTTTATTTTTACATTCCTGCCACATTTTTTCGATATTTGTTTTTGCTCTTTTTCATTCTGTCACTTTGTATTTGTTCCATTTTTCATTTTCGTAATTCATTTTTCGTGTATGGAATATTTAATTAGACAACTTATTTTTCAAGTATTCGTTCTGCTTTTGCTGGCGTGTTTCATAAGCTATCACGCCACCTCCATAGCGGCAAACCCTATGTCCACTATGCCCTCTCTACCCCGCAGCCACATCAGCACGTCGTCGCTCTCAGCGTCAGCCATGCGTTTGGTTCCTTGAAACTCCTGCTTCGTCGTGTTATCAATTGCTTTACTTGTAGGCGCGTTTTAGCCAATTGTACTCACACTTAGCCTCATCAAATATGAATGGCTTGAAAAGTTTACTTTCGTAAAAGTTTTAGAAGCGTTAATAATTACCTGCTTATGACAAGTGGGAATTGTAATTAATTCGAGTATGATAGGTGTTTTTCCATAAAATCTATGCACTGCTGAAATTGGCAGTTATATGTAGAAGTTATACCACATTGTCCCTGCCTCATGATGCCCCTATTAGAAATTTAACATTTTTCCACAATGTAATTTCAGGTGCGGTCGCCGTAGCCGAATGGGTTGGTGCTTAACTACCATTCGGAATTCCGAGAGAACGTAGGTTCGAATTTCGGTGAAATAAAAAAAGCTTTTTTCTAATAGCGGTCGCCCCGCGGCAGGCACTGGCAAACCTCCGAGTGTATTTCTGCCATAAAAAAGCTCCTCATAAAAAAATATCTGCCGTTCGGAGTCGGCTTGAAACACAAAGAGGAGCAGGAGCTCGGCCAAACACCCTCAATGAGTATACGCGCCAATTATATATGTATATATAATTCATTCCCAGACTCACCTTTGACAGACTCTTCAAGACGAGCATACCGTCAAGAAAATAGTAGCAAACACCAAGGTAATGCAGAATAGTTTCAAGCTAGTCGATAAGGTTGGCTGTGTTTTTTCGCTGGGATTAGGACTTGAACTCTCCGTTCGACAACCAGACTACTGCAGCGTCTACCAGGCAGAAGTTCTAGGTATAAAAGAAGTGGCTACGTTAAATACGTATATAAATATCTCCGATAGCCAGGCGGCCATTAAAGCCAGATTCATGGCTATACTAAGATCAAAGGTCGCACAGGAATTCCGGGCAGCCCCAAATGATATTAGTGCCGTATTTAAGGTCAGCTTTATTTCGATTTCGGGGCACAGCCAGGGAATGTACTACTATTAACTGCTCAGTGATAGAAGTGCCATTAGAATACCTATGGCCACGAGCAATTTAATAATTAAGAGTAGCATTATCCAAGAGGCCAATAGGTCATGGAGAGACCGTGGCCGCAAATTAATGAGAAAAAGACAAAGGACCTGCTAAGCTTTGTGAGAGAGGATATCCGTTCATTGACTTAAGATTAGGCGCTTTTTTTCATGAATATTGTAGAAGTTGTAGAAAAGAGGAAGAGGGAGAAACAGTTGAGCACTTCGTTTGCAATTGTCCAGCCTTAACTGAAATCAGAGCAGGCTTTCTAGGTAAATAATTTTTCAACATTCTTACGGAATTGTACCGTATAAGGATCGGACCAATCCTGCGCTTCATAAGAGCTGGAAAATAGTTCCATGAAGAAAAATAAAACAGGTTCCCGTGTCGCACAGTGGCATCACAATGGTCCTGTAAGGTTTGAGTGGGTTGGTCGTACAGACCGACTATCCCCATAACCATACCTAAACTAGTTTCTGTAATAAATAAAGTACTCGTATGCAGGTACCCTCAATATTTGGATATAACAAATGCTGAGAAAGCAAACCAAAAAATGTGAGACTTCTAGGTCACATGGAAATACGAACAGCTCTAGCTGTCTGAAATTTAACAGAGTTTTTAAGTGCTGCTAAGCTCTTGATGAGAATTGACTATAAAGTTTCATAAAGTTATTTTTCAAGTTGTAACTAAAACTGATTTACTGATTGACAAGATATCAACAACATCAACCGAGTTTTTCAAAACGCGCTAGTCACATCTTCCTTGTACTAACCAGTTCCTCTTGGATACATCAAGTGAAGACATGTTCTTCTTCACTTGATCTTTTCCACACAAAGGAGTGTTTACTTTTCCTCTGCTACCACCAGCAGTAAATATATACCTACATATACAAGTAAGTCGAATACTGGGCTGCAAAGCGGTTGGACATTTATTCGTTACACTATGCCTATGTCGCAGTGAAGCTCATAAAGCTTATTATAGCACCATCGTCTGTCAGATTTTCCGTTGCCAGCTCCGATGAAGAGAATAATAAGGTAGCGCTGATCGTGGCACCGTTACTTTGTTCTCAGCGAATTTGACAGAATCGCTGTGTGTGTTTGATAGCGCACTTGTGTAATTTCTTCTTCTTCTTGCATTTTTGTTCGCATTTTCACATCTCTCTCATGCAACTGCACCCATGTGACGTCACGTACTCGCTGATAAGCGCAATCTTGTTTCTATCATTCTTGCCAGCAGGTAAAGGTCCGTAAATCTCCGGTAACAAGACAACAGACCGACACGTGTGAGTAATAGACACGTGACGGTCTGTTGTCCAGTGCCATTGGAGAGCAGGAATGAGAATCGGGTGGCGAATATGCTGGCTGTATGTTGTGCTTACAGTTTTTCAATATTGAATTTTTCTTGTGAAGTTGGACGCACATGTTTTGCTGCACAGATGCGTGTGTGTATGGAAATTGGCTGCAACAAAATAATGATTCAAGTCGATGCCAGGTCATCGGATCGTACATACCTCTAAAATACTAAAGCGTGCTATCCAGCTATCTTATTCTTCTTCTTCATTATGCCTATTCGATTTCGAATTATAAGCGATCATACAGATTTCATAAAATTTCAACAAATAAATATAAATTTCAGCTTACCAAACTGAACCTATTTCATATTATTTACAATGATTTTATGTAGCGCATATCTCTGTCTTGCAGTATTGCATAGCTCTCCAAATTCTGCTATACCAGTCCAATGACGTATACTTCGCATCCAAGACATTTGTTTTGCCACGTTTACCTTCTATTTTTCTTTCTAAAATAAGTTGCAATAGAGGGAATCTCGGATTTCTCATAATACGGCCGAGGTACGCTGTTTTCCTTTGTTTAATTTTGGCCGCCCGCTGTTGAAGTCAATAAGCGTTAGCACCCCATAACAGATGCTTCGATATTTCAGCGAAATTTTCCGATTGTGGGATCAAAAATTCCTTCTTTGTCATCCTGGCATTGAAGTTTTCAAGTGGTGCTCATGAGCTTTTTCCAGATGCTTATGTAATCGATTTTTGGTCACTTTGTTTCTCTCTTCCATCGGAGCGTTGAGGCAATTTAAGAACATGTTAAAGCATAGCGGATTATGACGAGACACTTGTAAACCGGAGTGTAGAAACATATTTGGGATTCAATTGTCTCTTTTAAAACAAGTCCGACATCCAAGGTCCTTGCCACGTTTAACACAACTCTTGGATAGTTGTGAGTTCTGCCTTTGCTTCACAACAACATCAACAAGGCAAGCAGAAGCACCGGACAATTCACTTGCATTGCTTCAAATAACATCCTAGGCCCTTGTAATAAAAAATGCTGAACAAACCATCACATTTGACTGAACTTGCCGTGCTTTTTTCGGTCTTGCCTCTTATGGTCGCTTCCACTTGTCATATATTAGGTTAGGTTAGATTGAGTGGCTGTCATCCGTCACACTTAGGTTTGAATAGTCCCATTGTGATACCACTAGAGCTCGTTCTTTACACTCCTGCACCTTTTCTGAACCAACGAGGGGATTTAATAAATTTTATTAATTTCGGCAACCCTATTTGCGATACCTCTTTAATGTTTTCAAGAAAGGTAAATCCAAGCGTGAAAAGCTTTTTTCTGTATAGAGCAATGCATGCATACAAAAGGTGTACCCCGTTTCCCATTCTTCAATATCTTGACAGCTTCGGAAGAAAGTAATTACGTGGTACCTCCACTTGCATGTCCTCCAATTAGACAATGCCCTGTTAGTACCCCTATTGTGTTTCTCATATCCTGCCTCCTAAGTTTCAGTAGCGATTTTGTACGGCTGTGATTCCATTCTGGGCAAGTTTGCCTGCTGGTTTGGCAAAAAAGTGATTGGCTGCAGATAGAGTGTCTATCTATTAAAAATTTGCACGTAGCTAAGAGAATCGGTATTAGTACCTTATTTGGGTGAGGTTTCGCGTTGTACCTTCCCTTGCAAGCTCATTTGCTTTGCAATTCCTTCTGTATTCCTATGGCATGTCATCCAGATCAAGTTTATTTCAAAATATTGCGATACTTCGTATAATAATTTGTGGCATTCAACTACCGTTTTTGTCGTGTAATTTACTGACTCTAACGATTGCAGAGCCACCTGACTATCCGGGTAGATATATACTTCCCACGTAGTTAGGGGTCTCTCTGTTAAGAGCTATAAGCTCTCTCTTATGGCGATAACTCCACCTGGAATAACAAAAAGCAAAATTTGACATCCGAACGAATTTAGTTCGCCAGGTTTCAAAAGTCGCCGAGGTTGAATTACAATTTATGAATAATTCAAGATGTTTTTCATGTCGATGCCTTTGGGGAAGTATTCGATAACATTAAGAAATATTTGAGGCGCTGCCTGGGCAATTTTGCAAAAAAATTTGGCAAATCATTTGTATGGAAGTTTGGTATGGTTAAAATGAATGCATGCAATATTTATTGGATTCTTTTGTTACATTTTTTTCACGTACGTTTAACCTAGAGGTGCTCAATGTCTTTGACTACCCCTAGTAAAATTTACCAAATATGGCATTTGATCAATATTGCGAAACTTTAATACGCTGTAAAAAAAATTGTGGCCCAAACCCCGTTAGAGTTTTACTATTCTACATGAGTACTCTTATTTGCAATTGGTTGGGCTTGGGACCGAAATTGCTGTCGCACAGTGTAATTATAACACGGAAAGTATATTTCATTTTGCCAACTTGAAACACCCTGTACGAATCACACTAAAAAGCAAAAGCAGTGGCTAGAGTCAAACGCAAATTTGTTTTTTTTTTACCACTTCTTCGCTCAGTTCTTAATCCCTAATTTTTCTCGCTGTCATATTTTGCTTCATTTTACTGACTTTGTTTACTATATTCGTAGCAATTGATTCGCATGTCTGGCTCATTTATATACCTATTAATATCAGTTAATTTCACTCATTGCGATGACCCAGTTCAGTTTTATGGTTTTATAAATCCAATCAAATCAACTAAACTTTCAGACAACGCACAAAAAGCATTGAACTTTGCGGAGTGCGCGCGCAAATTTCTAAAAGTCTGTAGGTATACAAATATGGAAGTGCATTTGTGTGTGATTTATCCAAATCCCGTAGCGTGTATTTTGAAAAAAGCAGATGCTAAAGAATATCAGCATATATATTTATGATATAATAGAATATTTGACAATCGCACTTATTCAAAAATGTCAGCGAGTAGACGTTGAAGGTCTTCGTTGAAGACACACAATCAAGAGCATGGACGAACTTTGTTTTTTACTCATAGTTTGGATAGCCAGCTATGTATATGCGTATGAACTCGTTTGTAATCGTTTTTTGTTTAATGTTGAGCTACACAAAAGTTGAATGTTTTCCTTAGAAAATCTAGCATCTTTACATTAACGCTTTTTAGGATAATCCATTAGATCTGATCGAGCATATTCTTACTGCATAGTGAACTGTTGAGTACCTGGGCCTATTTATTTGAAAATAAATTGAATCGAGTTCCGAATTTTTATACTCGATAATTCTTCTTTCGCATTTTCCATTATATTTTCGAATAGTTTGTTCGAAAAACGAAAACTGACAATTATGTTATTCGAATTTTTATGTGAAACTCATTCGATCTTCGCAAATTGTTTTCGTTAGCTTTTGATTTGTAGATTGTTCTGGGAACTCCACGAAAAGAGTTATTCTTTGAATCCAGTTACAGAATAGGATTCATTATTTGCTTTCACCCCTTTCTCTGTGTCGCTGCTACGACTCGGCGCTGAGGGGGTTTGCTTTTAACGCATATGGCAATGAATGGTTTATTCTGAAAATGAATTCAATGTTGTACATTCTATATTTTATTAATATAGGAACTTACCGCAGTTTTACACCCTTTTTTCCTTGACTGAACGTTATTCTTACAAATCCAAATGAAAAATAGAAATAAAAGGAATACGAAGAAGAATGAGTGCGCAACTTTGGTTCACCAGCAGAGTTTTACTAAATAGTATTAATTCCAATAATTACAAACTTTAAATATCATTTGTCAACACTCTGCTACAACTGTATGGTTCTAAATGGAGTTGTTTTTCTATCTCTCAGATCATTTAAGTTATTTTAATCAAAATCAACAACTGAAAATAAACTGTCAGCGAACAGAATCAAATTACCCATCTGGCCTTTCTAAAGAGTTTTTCTTGTGCAACTCCACCATATTCAGTGTAGAAGATCTTACTCATATTCGTACATATGTATGTAATCGTGTGGGCCTATGGAGCTGAAATATAGAGATATGCAGTTATACCTGCCTCCAAAGGGACATAATTTTTATGAGAAGTTTTTGTTCATAGCCTGCTAAGGTGCGGCCGATATAGAAAATTATCCATCATATGATGTTTTACGTCCACAATTTTACCAAAAATTACAGTCCAGTTGCATTTGAATTGAAAATACCATTCGAGCTTTTTTATTTATAGTAGAAAGCTTTGGCGTTTTAGATTTTTTTAGAGCAAAACATCCTAGCATCAGTCCCTTAACTTACTTGATTTCAGAATCGGATAATGTATCTGTCTCGCACGCTGAGCAATTAGGATACTTGGTTAGTTACCTGCATTGTTGCCTTTTCGTTCTTTTTTGTTTGATTTTTGTAATTCAGCTTCAATTTTTCCCAATTGAATTGCCTTTCTGAAAATACAAAGTCGAAATTGATTAAGCGACTTTGGCCAAGCTTAACAAAGCGCGCCGTCGTTTCCCTCTCGTGCTAACCGCCGTCAGTTGGGCCCACCAGGTGAAATCAAGTTCTTCTCCATCTGATCTTTCCAACGCAAAGGAAGCCATCTTCTTCCTATGCTACCACCAGCCGGTACCTGTTGGGAAGTGAGATTTTGCGGTGGATTTAAGCCAATCGAACAAAGACTTCGATTTTGTATAAAATTATCTCAATATTCTAAAAAAAAATTGTACAATAAAACAATAAAAAAAGATTTTTTTAAAGAAAATAAGTTATACTATATCACAATCACATTCTAACAATTAAAGACATTTCTCTGTTTTTGGCAAATTTTTCTAAAATTCTCCCCACGGCGTGCATTTGAGTTTCTATGGGCATAAATATATGGTTAAATCTATTAGTTCAGTCTAAATATTTTTCTTTTTTTTGGTTCAAATTTCTTCTCAGTGTCGTCAAAAAACAAAAATTGTTTTTGCTAATAAGGTTGGGTTTGGTTACGATGGTTGCCACTCTCAATGCGGGCAGCTCATTAAGACTAGCTCCACGCTATAGAGATTTTATGGCAGCTTGACTGTTGGAGTAGATAGTGATCAGTTGTGCTGAAACATACGTGTTCCAAGCCCACAGCAAAGCCTTCTTTATAGCTCAGTTTGAAAGATGCTGCAGCACTTCTGAGTTCATGTCACTTCTGAACTTATGATTTAGTTTTGAGCTGTTAGTGAAGGTAGTCAAAGAAAATTCACATCTCTTTGGGATCCAAGAGGAATATTATTTTCAAAAGAGATTTGTGGAGCACTGCAATCTAACTCCCTACATGTTACCGAAAGAGTTCCGAGAATTTTCGAGCGTTCAAATCTGAAACCTTTCAAGGTTAGGGATGCATTCAATCCGAGGTATGCAAATATCTCTGTGAATGTTAGCGTTTTTTATATACCGTGGAGCTCCCGTGATTATCCGCAAGGCTTTAGATTGCACTCTCTGAAGTTTTTCAATATTTGAGGGCGTAGCCGTTCCGACCATTTCTATACCATATGTTCATATTGGTTTTAGCATGGCTTTATATAGTAGCACTTGTACTCTAGAGGTAATGTTGATTTCGAATTAAGCATCCAATATATGCTTTTCATTTTAAGCTTGATATTCGACACTTTCTTTTCAATATGATTCCGCCATGTGAGTCTTCTATCTAAGTGAATTCCAAGATATTTTATTTCGTTTTGCTGTGGTATATTCTGACCATTTATTGTAACTGCAGGGCAAGTTTCTTTTCTTAGAGTAAAAGTAATATGCACACATTTGGTTCCATTAACCTTTATTCTCCAGTTTTTAAGCCATACTTCTGTTTCAAGTATATGCCTTTGTAATATAGACGTTGCTACTTTTGGGTCTGTGTGAGTGCAAAGTATTGCAGTATCATCGGCAAATGTTGATGTCATTGTTTGGCTCGTCGTTGGCATATCAGATGTGTATAATACATATAAAATAGGGTCTAGAACGCTGCCTTGTGGAACTCCAGCGTCTATTCTACAATGCCGAGAGAAAAAATCTTTTTGCTTTACAACAAATTCTCTATTAGTGATATAGTTTTGCAGCAAGAGGTGTACATTCGTAGGCAGTAAACTAGTAATTTTGTGAATTAGGCCGCGGTGCCATACCTTATCGAATGCTTGTGCTACGTCTAAGAACAGTGCAGTGCAGTACTGTTTTTTCTCAAAGGACTTTCGTATAAATGACACAATGCGATGAACTTGTTCAGTTGTAAAGGGTGTTTTTTTAGAGGTTAGGTTTTCAAGTTGGCACTACTTTTTTCGTAGATGGTCTTTTTGTCAGCTGTCGCTTGATTTATGCTCAGTTTGGTTTGCCATTTCATAATGAATAGACTTACACCTGAACAACGTTTGCAAATCGTGCAAATTTATTACGAAAATAATGGTTCGGTTCGCGCGACGCATCGAAGAAAATTTTGTTCAGCGATGAAGCTCACTTTTGGTTGAATGGGTATGTCAATAAGCAAAATTGTCGCATTTGGAGTGAACATAATCCACAAGCCATTGCTGAGACGCCGTTACATCCTCAAAAAGTCACTGTTTGGTGTGCTCTATGGGCAGAGGGAATCATTGGTCCATATTTCTTTAAAAATGAAGCCGGCCATAATGTTACAGTCAATGGAGAGCGCTATAGAGCCATGATAAATGACTTTTTCGTGCCTGAATTGGACGATGTTGATGTGGACGACCTTTGGTTCCAACAAGACGGCGCTACATGCCATGCAGCCAACGCAACAATCGATTTATTGAAGGAAACTTTTGGTGAGCGCATTATCTCGCGCCGTGGACCTGTGGCGTGGCCTCCAAGATCGTGCGATATAACACCGCTGGACTATTTCTTGTGGGGCTATGTGAAGTCGCTTGTCTACGCAGATAAGCCCGAGACGATTGACGTCTTGGAAGAGAATATTCGGCGCGTTATTGCTGACATACGGCCCCAATTGCTGCAAAAAGTGGTCGAAAATTGGGCCTCTCGGCTGGAATTTATTCGAGCCAGCCGCGGCGGCCACTTGCCCGAAATCATTTTTAAAACATAATGGCAAACTCTTATCTTTATAATAAAGCTAAATTCTTGGCCATAACATTAAATTATATACTTTTTATTTCATCTTGAAAACCTAACCTCTAAAAAAACACCCTTTACTATGTTTTGCTCTAAATCCAAATTGGTGTTGAGGAATAATATTGTTATCTTGAATAAAGGGCATTATTTTCTGCAAGAGCAACTTTTCAAATAGCTTTGAAAGTATGGACAATAGACAAGGAGGTTTAAAATAAAAAAAAAAATTGGGGCGCACACTTCTGTTAGGTGTTTGGCCGAGCTCTTCCTCTTATTTGTGATGTGCGTCTTGATGTTTTGTCACAAATGGAGGAACCTACAGTTTTAAGCTGACCCCGAACTGCAAATGGCTTTTATGCGGAGCTTTGCCACTCAAAGGTATGTCATTACCTGCTGATGGACGCTCGCTATTAGAAAACACTTCTCGGTAAGAGGTTTAGTTCGGGTTAAAGTGCAACACTGGCGGGGCAAAGATTTTCGATGCTGCCTCCTCGTAAAAAAACCAGGGCGTTTTGTACCTATAGACGTTTTGCACGTCCATAGGACAATGACCGCTTTTCTTGACCTGTCTTCGATGTTTCGGTTCTAGTTGAGTTTACGGTCGTGAATAATTCCGAGGCACTTTGCCACAGTAGCAAGTGAAAGTCTCACCGCATTTAGTGGTAGGGCGTTCAAAGCAGATGTTTCGTATTTGTTTGTGAATAGCATCATTTCGATTTTTGTGGCATTGACATTCAGTGCACTCTTCTTGGCCCAGCTTTCCCTACTGTAGAGATAGCTTTAGCGTTGGGATTAGTTTAAATGCTTTAAAGTGATTCGACTTAGAGACTTAAAGTGCCTTAAAGAGCCTTAAAGAGTCTCATATACTTTTTTTTTATTCCCGCTAGTTGCTATAGGAAGAGTGCTTAGAATAATCAATAAGTTATTATATGTATATCTGTATGTATGTATAATCGGCGGTGTATCCTTTCGGCACAGTTCACCGCTTAGTACATATTTCAGAAGCCGTAAGCCTTCGTCTTCATCTAATAAAGCCATTATTTTCTACATTTTTGCACAAAATAATTTTTAATTTGGACGCCAAAACCTCCCCTTACAAGTTTGGCATATTTTTAATGCATCCATCATGAATGACTTCATAATTGAAGTTGCTTACTGCCGTCTACTGGCACCAATGCCAATCTCAACACTTACCCCTCCCATACTCCACTCCATGACTGCCGCATTGAAGTGCGTTGTCGCTGTCATGCCGAGACGTGCTGTCAACGCAAATGTCGTACATTGACAGCTCGCATAAATAATCTTAATTGTTTGCCGATAATGCAGCGATTTCAGTTGCAGTTCTCAAACTGAAATCGAAGTTGTCACAAGATAATAATAGGCGAGGTGAATTTCTTACCAGATTTTATGGCGTACCGTCGACTGTTTTGACGTTAGGAACTAAAAATAGCTAGAATGAGCTGTAAGGTGGAAATATTTCTAAATATAATACGTATGTAAGTGCCTTTATGTGTGTGTGTGACAAAGGCAAAGTAATGCCTAACGAAGTCAATAAAAGTTAATTTACGACTATTTCGTCATGCTGTTCTATTGTCACGCTGATGTTGACTGACTGCAATAGAAACCAGTGAATAGAGGCAAAATAGGAAATTTGCATATTTTAGCTGTTTAAAAATAATAACAATTCCATATCAGCTGCATAATCTTTCTGAAATTGAACTTGTAATTGTTCGTGCAGCGTCAGTTTGCGATAATCTTCGCAAAAGTTTGTAACGAATTCACCGTTCAACACAACACATTTTTTGTTAGGGTTTGTTCGATTTTGTTGTCTTATCATTATTCATAGAAGCGACGGAGGGAAGATGAAGTATACTTTGTGTTTATCCTACAAACGAGACGGGTCAAGTTAACTGTTCAGTGTATTTGTTCTGTATGATCTTAAAACGTTCTGCAAGTTTTCTCTCACTCCTCTTCCAATAATACATACATCTGGGGATAGTCTCCATGGACATAGGTGCCTTTGTTTTTATCGACGGATGCAGGATGCAATCTGGAGTTGGAGCGGGGGTCTTTTCTTAATTTGCCAATATTTCAGTCTCCTTTAAACTGTCGAAAACTAGTAGAGCTTTTCAAGCAGAGGTCTTCGCGATCCTGCACGCATGCAAAATGTTTAGGCATCGCTGTTGGGAGATAGACACAAATAACTTTTCCGATAGTCAAGATGCGATTAAGGCCCTGTCGTCGCCATGTTGTAGCTATCTTCTGGTCAAGTTTTGAAGGGAGGAGATCTGGAACGTGCAGGAAACATTTATTTTATCTCAGTTCTCTGGCATAGGAGCATAGAGGGAAATAAAATTGCCCATGAGCTTGTCAGAAAAGGGTCGACGGAACCGTTTAAATTGTCAGGAGGATGCTTAAAGTGATGGTGTTCCTCCCCTGCCACACAATTTCCAAACTCATAGGGTGGGGATCAGGCAGAGAAAGAGACTGTTGAACAATTACTTTGCAAATATCCGGGTCCGGCGGCTGGGCGCTTGAGGATCCTTAGTGTGCCTTGCGGGGACATTTTTAAATCCAAGTGTTCGATGGCTTTCCTCGTCTACTGCTGCTTTGAGGATTCCACTCCATAGCGGCTCTTGTTAAGCCGTTATGTTGTCTATGAAGTACGTGGCCAATCCAGCCCGGTTTTCTTCCGCGAATTTCAAGAAGTCTTGCGGTTTACTGAATTGTTCTTCACAGATCAGCCTGCGGGATTGTGTTTGGCCAGAAGATTTTTCGGATTTTGAGTAGGCATTGACTAGTGAAAACTTGCGGCAGTGTGCTTATATCGACCGTTGTTGCATTCCACACTTCACAGGTACAGCCATAAAAGCCGTTCGAGAAAAATTCGAAGAAATCCCCTTATAAAGCAGGAAATCATGTCAAGGGAAATGAATGTATCGCCCAGATTAATGCCAAGTCTAATTAGAGATGATCTCCACATGAAAGTTCTCCGTCGCTCAACTGGTCATCTTTTGACAACGCGCTTGAAGAAAATTAGACTCGACAGATGCAAGCAGCTTCTTCGGTGGTCAACGGCCATAAAATATAATATTATTTTGAAATGGGAAAAATTTCACTGTTGAAGAAGTTTTTAACAAGTAAACGAACAAAATGTATGCTAAAACTTCAAAAGACGCAAACGAATTTGTTCCAAGCATTCTGCATGGCCGTCATTCAGCCTCCGTAATGGTTTGGTGGGGAGTGTCTTATAAAGGCGTTACATCACTTCATTTCTGCGAAAAAGGAGTTGAGACCAGGGCAAAAGTGTACCAGCAGGATGTCTTAGAAGGCGTGGTGAGGCAGTTGAGCAGTACTCTCTTCAATGGAGACCGTTGGATCTTCCAGCAAGACTCCGCTCCAACCCATGCGACAAAAATCACCCAGCAGTGGCTAAAAAACAATATTTCTGGGTTCATAGCCGCACAAGATTGGCCGTTTGAGGGTCTAAATCTGAATCCATTGGACTACAATTTGTGGTCAGAATTGGAAAACACGGCCTGTCGAAGATCTCAAAGAAATTTGTAGAGTCTCAAACAATCTTTGGTTCGAGCGGCGACGTCAATATCCATGGAAACCGTGCGTGCTGCAATAGTTGAATGGCCTAATCGTTTGAAGGCTTGTGTAAAAGTGGAAATTTAGCAAACAATTTTTTAATAAAAATTAAGTCATGTACTAATACATAGGCAAGTACAAATACGCTACTTTGCATTAATCAAAATTATAAGTAAATATACATAAATTTGTATACTAGCGTAAATTTTAATGTGCTCCTGGCATCGAAGCCGTATTTGGAAGAGGCTTTGCCATTCTGACTATTCCTACCGTGTTGTCCACTGAATGACTAATCAGTTACAACAAAATCGCGTTTTAAGGCAGAAATACTCCTCATGTTTGCCAGCTTTGAGTACAAACTTCCATCAAAAAATATCAAAAATTATATTTTTTTTACAAAGCAATTCTTCGATGCACATCAAGTCTATTCGCTTTACTTACATACATTTTTGCGCATAAACACCAGATTTATTTACGGCCATTAATGAGCATATTTGTAATGTAATATTTAATAAGAATTCTGAGTGATTTTAATAAATATTAAAGAAAGAATTTTTTCACGCTGCGTGGTAATTCAAATACGTTTACCTGTAAGCACTAATAAGAAGCATTTTGCATTGCTAATAACCAGAGGATGGCATGACAATTTAACATTTTTTTAGAACTTATCCAAGCTTGTCCCCCGTGAATCAAAAATGCAGCAAGCTGACGACGACTTCTTCTGTTCAAGCTAAAATTAAATTTTTTAGCAGCCAAAGTGAATTGCAGGCATGTATGTATGTACAGGGTGGCTGATGAAAGCCACTACCAAAAAAAAATTGAATAACTTTTTTTCTTTTTAAGTTATCTGTTCCATTCTTGTTTTAATTTGCAGATTGATCTTTAAAATTTATTAAAATGGATAACTGGGACACGCAAACAAGAATTTGGATAGTCCGCCGCTATCACGCACTGGAGTCCGTAGTTTTGGTACAGAGAGAGTACAGGCGGATGTTTGGAGGCGATCCCCCGAGCAGATGGACCATAATGAGACTGGTGAATAATTTTGCTGAGCAAGGAACAGTCGTAAGAAGGCCTTATCATCGAAACCCACCAGTTCGGACGGAGGAAACGATCGCTGCTGTAGCTGCAGCTATACAAAGCAATCCAAGTGTCAGCCGACAATCTTTGCAAACAATAATGCACAAAGATTTAGACTTATTTCCCTACAAAATTCAAATGGTTAACAAACTGAATGCAGCAGACTTGCCGATTCGCTTGGAATTTTGCCAGAAGATCCTGCAAATGGTGGAAGAAGACCAAAACATGTTAAACTGCCTTTTCATGTCTGATGAGGCCCATTTCGATTTAAACGGCAATGTGAACAAACAAAATTGTCGAATATGGAGTACTTCTAACCCACAGATACTCCACGAGACGGAATTGCATCCTCTTCGCGTGACAGTGTGGTGTGCGGTTTCTTCACGCAGTATTGTCGGGCCTTATTTTTTTGAAGAAAATGGTCACACCATTACGGTTACTGGAGACCGTTATTTGAAAATGCTGAAAGAATTTTTCTATCCTGAACTACGCCGAAAGAGAATTCCTTTCAACTCTGTGTGGTTTCAACAAGATGGGGCAACGTCTCACATAGCCCAGACTGTTATGACAGAGTTGCGACGAAAATTTCCCAATAAACTGATTTCAAGAAACTCCGAATTTCGTTGGCCCCCCAGGTCGCCTGACCTTACTGCACCTGACTTTTTCTTGTGGGGTTTATGTAAACAAGAAGTTTATAAAACAAAGCCAACAAATTTGGATGAACTAAAACAATCCATTCGGGCAACAATTGCGGCTATTCCTGTCGCAACTCTCAAAGCAGTAATGAACAACTTTTTACTAAGATGCCGCACTTGTGTCAACGAGCATGGGGGGCATTTAAATTCAATTATTTTTAAAACTAGTTAAGCTACATTTAATAAAATTTAATGACCTTCAACTTGAAAAAAAAAACAAAAAAAAAAAAATACGTGTCTAACGGTTAGACGCGATAGAAGTGAAACCTTCCGTAAAACAAACTGAGAGAGAATGAGACGAAAGCAGCATTAGGAGCGGGATAATTATAGGTTCATTATAATATTGCTATAAAGTTCATATTTTATTTTCTTCATTTTATTATTATTCATCCTCAATGTTTTCAATTTCAACAAATGATACGAGTGGCTTATGATAGATAAAATATGATACAAATGCTTTGGTTTCGATGTTGTCAAAAAAAAATACCCAAACGGACCGAAGAAACAGACTTACAAATTTCTTCCATTTTCATCTACTTGTATTCATATAAAAATGTATGTCTCTTCCCACCAAAGCTAAATGTATTTGTATATTTCTTCTTGTATTTATTCAAGGCCGAAATCCCGGCGGTACTGCAATACCGGGCCAACCCGTGGCAGAGGTGGATAAAGCCCCTAAAACACTCCGCCCATTTCCAAAAATTAGTTTAACACTTTGATCTTAGCCATAAGGCCGAGAAGCGATAACTATACACAACCAACAAACTACCTTGTCATTACATTTTCTAATAAACCTTTTGAGAATTACACGCTCACAAAAATTAATGTACGAAATATTTATACCGATTCACTTAAACACGGCGAGCTGTTTGATTTCATGTTCGTGCCTGTGTATGTGCATTTGTGCGTTCATATCGCCACAGTGCATGACTACCAGCCATGGCTGAGCACAGTAAGAAAATGTATTCGAGAGTATATATGTATGTATGTACGTTAGTGTGTTTGTACGATTGTGCTCTGCGCTCAGCTTTGTGTCGATTTTACTGTGCGCTGCGCAGGTTGGGGTATTCTTGCAGAATTTAAAGATGATTCACACACTGTCGACCGACTGGGTACAGTTGTCACAAGTGATGATATGTATAATTTTTATATGAAAAATCAAGGCGAATCTTTTGAAGGTGGTAGCAATAACACAGCTGATTTGTTATTTTTTTCTTCCGCCGTGTACATTTGGTTGTCAACACAAAATTGAATTACGAAACGTTTTACTTAGCTTAGTGTATGAATTCACCTTGGAAAAAATTCAATTTTCTTCTATAATCAATTTTAATAAAAAAAAACTGTTTTCAATAAATAATCAGAAATGTCCTACAATGCAAATTTCAAAAAAAAAAAAACAAATTCCATTTTCGTCTACATGTATTCATATAAAAATTTATGGCTCTTCCCGCCAAACCTAAATGTATTAGTATGTTTCTTCTTGTATTTATTCAAGGCCGAAATCCCGGCGGTACTGCAATACCGGGTCAACCCCTGGCAGAGGTGGAGCAAGCCCCTAAAACACTCCGCCCATTTCCAAAAATCAGTTTAACATTTGTTGTCTTCCGACGGAGGATCGATCAGATGTTAAGCTGATACGAACAGATACCACACTACCTACTTCAATAGATTTTCTAATAAACCTTTTGAGAATTACACGCTCACAAAAATTATTTATATCAACATATAATATAACGCTTCGTAACTAAATAACTTTTAGGCCAGCGATGACCGCATGGCGCGGTAGCCGAGCGACTAGCAATGTGAGCTTCCGATCCAAAATCCTTGGTTCGAATCACAAGAAAAAATAAAAGTTATTTTTATTTAGTTCGTCGCTACGTTTATATCAACATATAATATAACGCTTCGTAGCCAAGAGGGTCGCTTTTTCGTTTCACTTTTCCTCAAATCACTCCCAACGATTCTAAAGAAGTTTTCACTTCAAAAAATGAATTCCATACATTAAAAAAAAGTCATTTGAGTTTCTTAATGTAGCAAAATTCATCAGCCACCCTGTATGAGTATGTAGGTAGTTCTTATGTTTCAAGCGGAATAATATCAACAAGTTTTTGGATTTACATATAACATTCACACGAGTACTTTAACAGCATTTACTGCATATTTATTTGTGTATGCATAAATACTAAGAATTTCAATTTCGGTATTTTAAGTCCCAAAAATCCCGAAATTAGTTGGCCACAATACCGAAATGTTCGGGATTTGTCATTTCTTAAGAAGCCTATGAAATTAATAAAAAAACAAAATGAAAAATATCCAAATTCCTGAATCCCAAAATTATAACGAGATCCCGAAAATCCCGGGATAGTAAAAATCGCAAAAATTGGCGTCAGCAAAAAATGCATATAAGCATAAACATATTCATGCACTTAATAACTTAAACAAAAAACAACTGCACGAAATAAATTATATAAATTAAATAGAGTTGAATTTAAAAGTAGCTTATTAAGTCACTCGCGCTAGTCTCTCCATCCATCTGTCCACTTCCTTTGTTGTTCATCTCATACGTCAGCGTATTAATACCTTTCTGCATTTGCTTGAGTTCACCAATAATTTTATTATCATGTAAGCTTTTAAAAACAAAAATAAAATAAATAAATACCTTCCCTACTGCCATCTTACTGCATTTAACCTAACTTGCTTTGGTGGGCAGTAGAGAAGCGGAAGTAGAAGAAGTCTACACAACTCAACCACCCGCATACGAACACACGCAAACAGAACTACCAAGAATTTGACGGTATGTATGGGCGTAGATACGAGAAATAGGCATCGCTGAAAAATTTGCGAAAAATAACAAATTCAGTATAATCGTCAAGCGACGAAGAAATGAAGAATAAATAAACAATAAGTCTTAGGTATACATATTTATTTACCAACATAATACATACCTACGTACATATTTAGTCGCCCGCGATTTGGCGAGGTGTTCGTTAAAAAGAAATTAAGTTTATGTATTCTCAAAATTGTACCACTTCACATCCGCGCGCAGCTTCTGCACAAGCGACTCTGTGACTATAACGTGGCTTAAATTTCACGCTAAAGTGAGTTCAATTTTGGCGGCACTCAAGCGAAGAAATCGTTATCTGTATGTCTTCTGTAATGCTGGCAGAAAAATAAAATCATTTGATATAAGGCACTAAATTTGATTAAAAATATTCGAATTTTAACTCTGGGATTCTTCAGATGTCATAGAAGGCTTTTAGGAGAATAAAAATTACTAGCCTTGAAGACTTACATATATAATCTCGTATTTTTGTATTACTCGTTTATTTTAAGTCTAAATATAATTATAGTTTTTACTGACCACTTAGAGCTTAAATTACTACAGATAGTTAAATAAGTAAATAAAAAAAAAATAATTGAGAAATTTATAAAATTCATTCTTTGGTACCAAAAAGTGTAGCGGAATAGAACTCGAGATCTCATGGAGTTCTTTGAGAGCGCGACCAATAGGAGCATTACGTGTATAATTCGTGTTGAGATATTTAAGGAGAAATGGGGAAGTATTGCGTAGAGATTTAGTAGAAATATAAAAGTGAATGGAACGTAACAGGGATGAACAATCTATTTCTCCTTTAATTACACTAAAAACAAAAAAATGCTTAGTACACATAACAGAAGTGAAACTTTCATGGCAGACAAAGAAAGAGGGAGAGACCCGAGAGAGAATGAGAGGGAGAGAGAAAGAATATATATCTAAATAAATTCACAACATTTGCAGAGAATACAAAAAGACAAAATTTACAAAAACCGGAGAAGGGTCGACCGGTGTAGGTAAACGCCGGACACACACCGTGGCAACAACGCGCACTACTCCGAGCGTTTATCACCCGCACAAACGCAGCGATTCCAGAACCGCAGCAACGGTACAAATTACCGCAAAGCCGCAAGACCAATAAATCCGACGCTGGAATGGCTAGCACTTTATAGTACGCACAAGCACTAGCCAGGAAACGGAAATAAGTGGCAAGAAGGGACCAAAAAACGACCCAAACAGTAGGCACCAAGGAAATATAACGCCAAAAAGTCGGCACCAAAAAACAATTTCCTACAAGTTTGCACCCACAAACAAGCGTCAAAAAGTAGGCAGGTATTTCTCACTAGAAATTAGCAATCACAAGGAAAAACTCAGGAAAAATAGCCTAAAGTGTATCTAGGATATATATAAGGTATAGCTCTCTCTCTCTTTCCTTTTCCTCTACGTTATATCTTTTTTCTCTATCGCGGAACGAAAATGCCCAAAACGTTGCATAACCTTGAAATTTTACTCTGCATTCACGCTCGTCCATCGACGCCTAAAAAGTTTCATTTAAAAAAAAGATCATCTACTCTCTAGAGACTTTAACTTAATTAAAATCAAACGGGAATTATAGGAAGGGATAGAATTTGAGAATTTTAACAACCTGAGATCTTATTTAAGCGACGTTCAATTCTTTCAATTGCAAATTCGTGACAAGGCTTCCAGATAAATTTTACATACTCTAATATAGAGCGAACAAAGGAAGTAAAAAATGATTTCAGAGTGCAGGGGTCCGAGAACATTGAGCTATTACGCCGTATAAAACCTAAGATAGCGTAAACGGTGGATACAGCAAAGTGCGTGTGACTAGTCAATGAAAAATGGGAGTCAAACATTGCACTCAGATCTTTGAATTCATGAACAAATTGAAGTAAAGTATTAGTAATGCTATAGGACGACTGGAATAAAATTATGAGTTTTGGCGAAAGTAACACGAAAAGATTTCTTGATATTTAAAGAGTTGCCAGAGATACTGCACCAGCGAACGAGCGTATTAATTTCCGATTGCAATTTAGGAATATCCGCATTTTTTCGAATCGCAGAATATATTATCAAGCCAGCAGCAAACAGAAGAAAATTGCCAAACGAAAAACAGGTACTAATATTATAAATAAAGAAAACAAAGAGACGAGGCCCTAAAATACATCCTTTTGGCACCCCTGAAGATGCAATGAATGGTTCCGAATATTTACCCTCAATTTTTACCCCACATCGGCTAACTGCTAAATAAGTTTTCAGTCATTGACATTGAAAGAAAACAGAATGTGAACCAAGCGAGGCTAATTTTCATAACAGAATTGTATGAGAAACTCCATCAAATGCTTTAGATAGAGTTCGAAACCCATGTAATCGACTTGAAAATCTTCAGCAAATATTCAGATGGAAATGAAAAATATTCACCAAAAAAAGTTAGGTTGGAAACTGTGGACCTGCCCTTGATAAATCCATGTTGATTGGGCGAAATTAAGGAGTCCCGGTGGGCTAGAGCTCGAAAATTTGGAGTATTTTCAGGAATTTTTTTACAATAAAAAAAATGAAAAACGATATTTAATTTTTTTACGCTTTTTATTTAACTTATTTTACATACCAAAATGAAAAAAAAATTTAGGCTTTTTGTTTGACTTCTTTTGCATACAAAAAATAAATTTTTGTTTTTTTTTAATTTTAATAATTTTAAAAATGGCGCTGATGTTAACCTCCCTACAAACTGGATCTAGACGGTGTTGTTTATTTTGGTTCTTCTATTTATCTGAAAGACAAAAACCAAAAAAAATTATTAATCAGTACGCCTGTAGCTATGTCCCGGTACTAGAATAAAAAAAATTGAATTTTGAATTTGAAACGCTAAAAATCGGGTTTTTTATTTTCAGTTTTTTAAGAAAAAAAAAAAACCAAATAATTGAAATAATAATATGATTCTACTACGGGCGATAGCCATTGGTGTTGTGAACAAAATATTAAAATTTCAGACGATTGTTGAATAGTCGAAAAAAGTCGTTTCGAGATGAATGAGTTTAAAGTTTGAGGTACAGGAGCGCGCGGACCGCTCTCCACCTAATTAATGGGCTGCAGAAGTTATAATTATATATATTCTTATGACACTTCTTCTTCTTCTTCTTAGCGTTACAGTCCTTGGTGAACCATTGCTTCCTTCACAGCTTCTTGCCATCCATCTCAATTTACTGCCACTTCCCTCAAACATTGCACGCGCATTTTCCTAAGATCAGCTACCACATCTCCTAGCCACCTTTTCCTCGGGCGTCCCCTTTTTCTTCCTCCAGTGCCTTTCTCGTTGATCGCTCCCTTGGCATTCCAGCCACATGACCCAGCCATCTAAGTTGTTGAGACTTAATAAATCTTATTATAATTTCTTTCTTAACTATGTCTTTTAGTTCGGCATTGTGCCTAATGCGATAAGTGCCATCTGCCAGTCTAAGCGGACCATAGATCTTTCGGAGCACTCTTCTTTCAAAGCACATTAGCTCTTTTGTCTCGTTAGCTTTTAGCGCCCATAGTTCACTGCCATATATATGCACAGGTCGTATCAGTGCTTTATTCATTCTTAATTTTTGCTCACGCGATAATATTTTAGATCTGAACAATTTCAGATTAGCATTATATGCTCTATTGGCTGCCGGTATTCGGTCATTGATTGCTACCGACATGCCTTGGTTGGCTGATAATGTAATGTCCAACTAGGTGAACTCATTTACACATTGGAATATGTATGCCCCATGTTTGATCTTGGTCGGACCATATATTTAGTTTTTTCTGCATTCATTATCAGCCCAGCGAGTTGTATTCCTTCCTCCAGCTTTTTGAACGCAGCCTGCAGCTCATTTCTAGATTTTGTCATTATTAGTATATCATCTGCATAGGCACACATTTGGAATGGCTTGTGTTAGATTCTTCCATTCGGGCTTATTTCGTTTAGTATTGCATGCAGCACGAGGTTAAATATCAACGTTAAGACCACGACCTAAAGAGACTATGTGGCATTTTTATTTACGGATTTCCAAATGTATTTATTACGATTTTCCAGATAGTAGTAACATTTCGAAAATGAATGTACCTAATAGGACTATGAATAAGTTCGTGCGGTTTTTTCGAAATTTGAAACTTTATTGACGTAAAATGGTTACAAATTTAATATTCAAAGTATTGTCCATCGCTTACTACTACTTTTTCCCATCTTTCTGGCAATTCACGGATTCCCTTTGTGAAAAATTCGGTCGGTTTTGCCGCAATCCACGAATCGATCCATTTTTTGACTTCATCGTAATTACGGAAGTGCTGGTCAGCCAGGCCATGTTGCATCGATCGGAAGAGATAGTAATCGGATGGCGCAAGGTCTGGACTATACGGCGGGTGGGGTAGGACATCCCATTTGAGGGTTTCTAAGTATGTTTTGACCACTTGTGCAACATGTGGCCGAGCATTGTCATGTTGCAAAATAACTTTGTCGTGTCTATCGGCGTATTGCGGCCGTTTTTCTCGCAGTGCTCGGCTCAAACGCATCAATTGTCGTCGGTAGACATCCCCCGTAATCGTTTCATTCGGTTTCAGTAGCTCATAATACACAACACCCAGCTGGTCCCACCAGATACACAGCATAACCTTCAGGCCATGAATATTCTGCGCCGACGTCGATGTTAAAGCATGGCCAGGGTATCCATACGTTGCCCGACGTTTTGGATTGTCGTAATGGACCCACTTTTCATCGCCAGTCACAATTCGATGCAAAAAACCCTTTCTTTTGTGCCGTTGAAGCAGTTGTTCGCATGCCATAAAACGGCGTTCAACGTCTCTTGGCTTCAATTCATACGGCACCCAATGGCCTACCTTTCGGATCATTCCCATGGCTTTTAAACGTTTGGAAATGGTTGATTGATCAACTCCCAAAGTTTTTGCAACCTCTTCTTGCGTTTGAGCCGGATCTTGATCGAGCAATTCCTCCAATTCGGTATCCATGAACTTTGGCGGCGCACCCTCGCGTTCTTCGTCTTCCAAGCCAAAATCACCACTTTTAAAGCGTGCAAACCACTTCTGGCACGTTCGCTCAGCTAGAGCATGCTCACCATAAACTTCCACCAAGATACGATGACTTTCGGCTGCTTTTTTCTTCATATTAAAATAATGAAGAAGAATTCCCCGCAAAAACACATTATTTGGCACGAAATTCGACATTTTCAAGTGTGGTAAAAATATTGTTGTTTACGCTTCAAATAAAAAACTTATACTGACGTTTGTGCCTTACGACAGTAGCTCTCCAATGAATGTTTGGAAATGTGGATCGATGGAATAATAATCAAGTTACGCCATCTGTTGTAAAACCGCACGAATAGTCCTATTAAAATTGTAGGTAAAAAAGTAAAAAGATTTCTAGTGGGTTTAGTAAATATAATTTGAATTGACAAATTGAAAGAAAACTTGAAAAGAAACTGTGAAAAGTGTATTAACATACAACCAAAAAAATATAAAAAAATTGGCTAGTAGCGGCTCGTAGAGAGCGTTCTCTCATATCGAAACGTAAAACTTGTTAAACACCTAGTATTTTGTGTTTTTTTTTTATATTATTTTAAATATTTTTTGGTTTTATTCATATTTTTCAAATTTAAATCGAACTTTTGTAGATTTTCAATTCAACATTTTTCAAAAAAAAAAAAACGCAATCGAACTGTGGCAGTTGTCAAAACAAAACACTGCTAAAGAAAGCGGCTCGAATTTGAAAGTCCCTGCAGTTACATTAACAGTCCCTGCCAAGAATAAAATTTCTAAAAATTTTATTTCCAAAATGTTGTATTTGCTGTACACTTCTTGACGTCAAAAATTACTAATTCCATGGTTGCGATATTTTTTAAACGCCCTCGTTCGCAGTAACAAGCCTACACGTCTACGGTGGCTATCATTACTTTGATGACCTCATTAAAATATCATCGATAAATAATCGATTAACATTCTGGCATGTCAATCTAGCTACAGATGCTACTTCCATCCAGTAAAATTTTCAACATACACCAGGGCATTTAGTTCGTCTCGCCACCCAACTTAGTCATTCTGCTGCGAGTAAATAATAAATGCCTGGCACATTTTTCCTCGCCAAGTCGTTTGCAATGAAATCGCGATTAATCACACATGCAGAGCGAAAAGTCAATTAATTTATGCTAATCACAAATGCAAATTTTAGAACAAATTGTGAGCAGCCGGCTGAGCAGGGGCAGAGAACAAATGATTGCCAACTGATTTTATAAAATTATTGCTTTTTGTGTTTTAAATTTGTATTTTTTACTCTTTGTCTCTTTTTGCGGCTATCCGAGCGTGCCCAGAATGGTTGTTTGCGACGGAAAGTCGTGCGAGATCCTTTAACGATTTTCGTGTATTAAGAATAAAAAAAATATGTATGTATGTATGTATGTATGTATGTATGTAGGTATATATTTTGTATGTGCGTGTTCTTGTTGCTTTTGTAAATTCATTAACGTATAGAACAAGGCGGATGTGCCTGTGTGCAGTTCGCATCTGTTCGTGTGGTATGTGGCATTTGGCATCCGCTTTTTGTTGCATGCGCGTGCGGTATATTTCGCAAATCTTGGTAATTTACTTACACACTCGACGTACAAGTGCGCTCATTCAACAACACCTGTGGCGCTTTACAATGCCACCACTACTACCAGCGCAGAGCGACTATAAATACAATTTGACAACCACAAGTGGGCACGTAAAAGCAACCGGCGAAAAATTTAACGATATGTGCTGTGAAACTCAATGATATCTGTATGAGCACAACAAAAACAACAACAACAAAGCAACAATAAGTTAAATCTGTAAAATGCAACAACAGAAAGTAAGAGGTTTATTCAGTGGTAGAATGACATTACTTCAAGAATAATGAAAAAGACGACTAAGTTACGTTCCCTAGGCGCTTGAAGTGACAGGATTTTTGAGTACGGAACGCTTTTCCTGTAACTTCGGACAAAACAAGTAAAACCTGCAAACTTATTTCATAAAGAAAAGGACTAAGTAAATAAAGCTTTTGATATTTTTTACATATTTTCTGTTTTTATATTTTAAGGAAATCTATACATCTTACCTACCTTTCCAAGTTGTCGAAGGAAGATTTCATCAGAACCACAATTCAAATGTAATTCGTACGCAGCTACTAAAAAACATGATAATAACTAAAACGAGTAATTTTACTGCAAAAATACAGAGCAGCTACATACGAATAATAACCGGGTGTATTTTTAAGAGCTTTAGAACTTAAAATGATAATACAAAACAGAAATAGGATAGGTCAGGCTAGCCTGGTTGGATTAAGCAATACCAGAGGGAAACCGACCTCTATGAACCTTTTGGCGAATCTAAGCAGTGCTGGGAGATCCACTTTTGAGACGTCCTCCAGACCCCCAAACAGTGGTGCTCCCAGGCATTTTAAACGCGTTTTTGATAGTGCCGAACAAAGGCACATAAGGTGTTCTAAAGTTTCCTCAACATCCTCTCTGCATTTGCTGCATTTGTCCGTGCTAGCAATCTCTATTTTGTGAGCATGTGCGGTCAACATAATATGACCTGTCAGTATACCTACCTAATAGCTTTGCAGTCTTTTCGTGAGACTGTCCTATACCCAATAGCTCTGCAGTCCTTTCGTGAGAGCGTAAGCACGAATTGAGTCAGTTTTTTGTACTTCGTTCTACACATGAATTTTGCTATTTTGCATGGGGTCAGATTAGTCCACCTAGCTTCCACTCGCTTTTTCATGTAGTCGGATTTTGCTGTCAGATTTTCCGCCATAAGGTCAATAGGTGGTATGCTCAGTATCATTTCGAGCGCCGCCGTTGGAGAGGTTTTCATCGCTCCTGTTATGCACAGTGAGCTGTATTCTTTCCAGTGACATTAAGTATGCCAGTTTTCTTGTTACAGTCCACCATACTAAGGCCCTATACAGCAGTATCGATCTAACTACTGCCGTGTAGCACCAATGCATCAATGAGGGCGATAGACCCCAAGTAACGCCCAGCATTCCTTTACATTCGCACAGCGCATAACTGGCCTTTTTCACCCTTTTCTCTACATTGTGCTTCCACAGCAATTTACTGTCCAGTATTACACCGAGGTACCTTGCATGATCTTTGAAAAGTTGTTCGTTGTTGCCTAGCTTCGGGAGACTTCTCGCCGGGAACGAGCAGTTCATTTGCTACATTGCTCCTTGGCACCACAAGATCTACTCAGATTTCTTCGGAGATCGGGTAGACTTGAAGAGAATGAAAACAGAATCTAAGTGCAGTTCAATAGACTTAATTGTGTCTGGGTGCTGTACTTGCTAGTTGTCCCGACAAAGCAAAAAAAACAAAACCGTCTTTGCTATGCTCAAAAAAGTGTTATACTCCCAAGGAAACAGAAATACGTATTTTTAATTCTAACATCAAATCGATTTTATTGTTTGGTTGTGCATCCTGGCTAATATCAGTGGAGATTGGTATCCAGAAAACTGGATAGCGAACTGAATTGCACAGATCAATTGCAATCAAGTTACAATTGACGTCGAAATCTGTAAGCGGAAGTGGGTATGGATTGTACACATTCCCAGAAATCCAGTCCCAGAAATATCAAACATGGCTGTGGAGAGGAACCTACAAGGCATAGACGTAGGAGTAGAGCCAGAGGATTCTGGTGACGCAGCTTGGATGACGAAATAACGCGCAACGATCTTACCTGGACTCAATTGAGTCACAACGCAAACTATAGAAATAATTGAAAATCATTAACTTTGGCTTTATGTGTCACACAATCGGCGCTTAAGCAAACTATAATGTTAATAATACTACTCATGGCTATTTAGAAAGTCTTAATATTCATTCGCAATTCATACTCTAATTTTATAGATTATTTCACCACTCGAACAAACCATGTCAATCACATAAGGCGCTTGCCGCTATTAGAACAAACCTCTCCAATCAAATAATATTTTGTGTCTACAGTGGGAAGCAAATGCGGCCCAACCGAATGATAGCCACGCACAAACCCTCCCGGCTGTGGTGGCCGCTTTGCATACCTTTCTCTAGAGGCGTGCTACGACACATGCCAATAAAAATAGTACTGAAAATATGTAGACATGTCATTGGCGCAGCTAAAGCTGTCAGCATAAATAAATCTTAGCATTTACAGCAACAAAAAATAATAATAATAGTAAGCCACACAAAAAAAAACTCTATTTTTCATCTTTACTTATGAATTGTCAACTCAGACACGTACTCGAAAACAATTTAATTAAATAGTACCGAAATTGTTGTGCCACAAAAGGCAGTTTGTCATAGAAAAGCAACATATATTATTATTATACAGTAATGCATACTAGTAAACACCTACAAAACTAAAAAGGGCAGTATTGAGTGATAAGATTTTTCCAAACATACGTACGTAAATATATTTAAATAAAAATTGCAATGACTGTCGTTTAGAATTTTTAAGACTTTCATTGAGAGGTAGTGGACTCTTTAAGGAACATTAAAAATGCATTTTTTCTCCACTGGGCGAAACGAAATGTAAAAAAAAGTGGTATTTATGTATCGCTTCGTTGCTGAATAAACGGCGACTGATTGAACGAGTGTGTGTGAATACGTGTGAAACGAGCTGGCAGAATTCTGCTGACGAGTACGCGATGACATGACAGCCGAAGTTACTCTCACCATACTGTTTTTCACCATAGCGGAGGGCTAAGCATGGCAATCTATCATCCTTGGAACTTATGACAAATTGCAGACCCACCCAAAACCTTTTGCTATTACTCTCGCACACGTAATCGGCATATCACATCTAGAACGAATAGTTCACCCTGTGTTAGATAGAGATACATGCGCAGATCAGAGAGAGCCCACGAAACCGGGATAGCAAGCAAATAAATTATTTTAGGATTTAAAAACTTACTACAAATTTTACAAATCTTACTTTCAATCCAATTGAAAAGGCATTCCAATGGATCTTTAATACAGAAAGTGCTATTTGTCTCCTCAATCTCCGTAGTTAATGCTATGTTCTCACGGCATACAATTCGATCTCTCATTCGTCATTCACTTCTCCATTACCCCTCGATTGGCGTAATTCGCTATAAAATATTTTGAATTACTTAAATTTACGTTACTTAAATTTGTACGTTATTTTGTCGTCTTCATTATATATTTAATATATATATATTATATAATTGGCGCGTACACCATTTTTGGGTGTTAGGCCGAGCTCCTCCTCCTATTTATGGCGTGCGTCTTCGAACGGTAGAAATACACTCGGAGGTTTGCCATTGCCCGCCGAGGGATGACCGCTGTTTGAAAAAACTTTTTCTTCATTTGGTTCTTCATGGTCTTACACCGAGATTCGAAACTAGGTTCTCCGAATCGTAGTTACGCACCAATCCATTCGGCTACGGCGGTCGCTTGTCTCAATTACTTAACGAAAATAACCGAATCGTTGTCTTCCCTATTTTTTATCGGTAATTTAGCGAAATTTGCTGTCAAACCAAGACAAAATTAACAAACATCGAATAAAAATGAGAAAAAGTTAAATTTTAATAATGGAAGCAAAAGTTTATAATGTGAAAAAATGTATGTCGAGCAGGTTGCTGCACACCTCAAGAATTGTGTAGGAGATCAAATTGTCTTCTGAAGAAATATTCCACCTCCATGAGGTACAGTTGAGCAGCATCTTCTAAGAACCGTGACGTTATCATTAACCTCTGAAAGGCTAACTTGGGAGAAAGTCAGCCCTTTGAAAAGTTTAAAACAAATTATGAATATTTACTACAAATATTATATTATACAATCCTTCTGGGAGACAGACTGCCAGCCCGCAGATGAGTTTTTCTTTAAAGATAGATTTCGAATGAGCCACATACCTTTTTTTATTAATTGTGCGAATTATTCCTATTTTTCTCCATCACCGATATTCACAGCAAAGAATCTCAATAAAAACTAAAGAACAGGAATAAAAGGGGGACCGGCCAAAGTGGAATTGTCAAGAATTGATTAAAGAACAAAATACGTGCCGTGGGATCACAGCAGTAGAGAATAACTAGAAATCACCCAGTGCTAGGTTAGGTGAATGGGCTGTGGAACGATATTTGTGAGCTGGCGGATTCCCAAAAAAAACCAAATTGTATTATAAATTTGAACCAAAAAAACTTTGAATTTAATTGATGACCACGAGAATTTAAACTCAAATTTACATATGATTCTAACACATTTTTATTATTTAGTTGAATCTTTGTATGTTCTGTAATATGTCCATGTATGTATGCCCATAAAATATAAAAACATTTAAAATCCTATAGGGCTTACTAAGTGTAAGATTCACGGATGCGCATCTAGATATTTTAGTACAAATAAACGCCTTTGAAAAGAACAAATAAAAAAAAGTCAAAATGTAGGACATAGTGAGTCCGGTGGGCTGTGGGCGTGCACCTGAAAGACTAGGCCGAAGAGGAATCGCTTCCTGCAATGCAAGGTAGAATGAAAAGTGCTGGAGGCAATTGGATAAAGTTTTCAGAAGGCAACGCCGTCGATGTCGTCAAAGTGTTCCCTTAACAGTCGGTGTTCCACACCCCATATAACAACGAAAATATGCGATATTTCTCAATTCAGCCAAACAACATTAAAACTAAATTTAAATTAATTAAAGGCAAGTAATTTTTTCAGACGAGTTCATATTTAATATTTTTGGCACCGCTCATTTGGCGAACATAAGGAGAAAGCTAATGCGATGAGTATGCAGACAAGTGTCGTTAGACGAGGTGGTAGCTGTGTGGTTTCGAAGTGGTTTTTCCATTGGAGTGTTGGGCAGCTGATCTCAAGGGATGAAACATTGAATGCCGTTGTACTTATACACCAACGGTTATGGAGGTATGAGTGGTACAAAGAGTTGAAAGTGGGCTGTACTGTAGTTTTTGATTTGCGTCGATTCGACCATCCATTCACTTCACATTGAACAAGCTAAAAACGCGACACTCGAAGACGTTGTGCGAGTATCCGAGAGATGGCAGCAATACTGGTGTCTCGCTCAAGGCACTATGTGCGATGTCTTGGAAATGAGGAAAGTCTAATCAAGGAAGCGTCAATACCGATGGCGAGGTATGGGACTATGAATAGTGTACTGAAACGCACCAAAAGCCATCGGCATGGGGTTCCTCAGATAAGTGAGCTAAAGTCATGGCAGCACTGATCCAAAATATAATTTTTCTCGATCGCTTCTTTTGATTACCAATGTGTTGTCTACTTCAAAATCCTCTCGCCACTCCAAACAGTAATACAAAATTCCAAATAGTAAGGTTAGGTTAGGATAAATGGCTGTACATGCGTTGGATCTACTTGGGTCAATAACCAAAATTCGTCCGTTGTGATGCCACACAGGGGAGAAAGCAGAAAGAAAGAACCAGACAGGTGAAAAAAGGAAGAAGGAGCTTTGGATTGGAGGATAATGACCTAAAGTGGCTAACTACGTTCGTATTAACCGCTAAAAACTTCTGATGAACACCAGTTATGTGATATAATATTTAAACTAACAATATCCGCAAGTGTGACGAAAAAGAAAAAGAGAGCCCAGTACATATAAATCTTTGCCTGACGCGAGCAGCTTCTGCAAAAAGAACTTAAAGCAATCCCAAGTCTGATCGCATGGACACCTATTGAACAATGTCCGGTAAGGATGGTTATCAAAGTTGAGAGCTGCGGCTTTGTTAATCTTAGAAGCACCTTCAAGCGGCCGCGATCTACCTGCGGCCAGAAGGATCTCGTGACTTTGAACGTTTGCGTTTTAGCTCAGCGCTCGTTGAGTTGACGTGAGGCCCTGCTTTCCAGCCCACAGATTCTCAAGAAAACTCCTCCACTCAATTTTTCGATGAAACCGTCTCCAGGGTTCCCTGTTTAGCCAACTCTCCAGTAATAGTAAATATAGCAAACATTGGAATCCGTTTATTATGGACCCAAATTTGAAAAATCGCATTAACAATAACCTCACAAACCTCTTTTTACTCGACTGTGCAAAAAATGAGTTACACTTCTTCTTAAGCACAACTGGACGCTTTCATCGCGGTTGAAATGGAATTCGTAATGCTTTTCTTATGGACGTTCTAGTCCAGGAGTATCATACACCCTAATACAGCCTAATACACCCTAAAAAGCCCTACTCTTCTCATATTACAACATCTCATATCACCACTTCTCATAATCACAATAAAAATAAATATAGGGAATATAGAAAACAAATACCCTCAACTTTGATAGATTTGATTAAAAATAGCGCTTTCGATAATAGGATTCTCTTCAGCTCATAGTGAAACTTAGGCACATTTTGAAGACAAAAAGAAGGCCTGGGGGTCTTTGCTTGGGTATGGCCGTGTTCTTAGTAAAAGTTTGGACTGGAATTCCAAAAATAATACTGAAAAGCTTGATAAATACTCGTAAATAAAAAGCCTTTCTTAATACTTGACCTTTTTTTTCCTTGTTCACTCCACTCAGGAGCATAGGGCCTCGACAAGACTCAGTTTTGCGTTGGCTTCCTTAATATATTTTGATTTCTGACAGGGTAGGTGATCATAGTGGGAATGCCCACCTGTCGCTGCTTAGGAACAACGCCTTCTAACTGCTTGGAGCGCCATCTGTATTTCACATTTTTCTGCCAGAAAGATCACACAGATGGTTGAGGACTTCGCTAAATTTGGCGTGTCGAAATTCTAAAATTTCAGGTCTGCAGTTTTATAGTTCATTGAATTTTGATATAATAAAGGTAAATTTCAAGTGGCTAAAAATCAAGTAGCAAATTTTTTTTTTCCTTTTTTGCATTTTCT
Organism: Anastrepha obliqua; assembly: GCF_027943255.1. Lineage (NCBI taxonomy): Eukaryota > Metazoa > Arthropoda > Insecta > Diptera > Tephritidae > Anastrepha > Anastrepha obliqua. Next base: position 143,081,499 of record NC_072892.1, on the reverse strand, counting down.
CCATACAACGATTTTTTTTATATCAAAGAGCAAAATGTGTAGTAAATAAAAGAAAGTAAACAAGCATTTCTTTGCTGTGCGGATTTTTATGTACGCAAGTGTAAGTATTTTTTTCAACAGGTAAATTCTTAACATGAATTATTCTATAGCTTAAATTATTTGCTTGTTTACATTTGGGCTGTGCGGAAAACTGTGTGAGCCTACCTAAAGACATGTAGAGAGTTGTTTATTTAGGCATCTTAAGATATTTATACAAAAGATTACGTGAATACTGTAGGAATTTCTAGGTACTGGATGAAGTTATAAACGTGTGTATGTATTGCTATTGTATGTATGTAATAGTATGCAGTGTTATTGTAGAATGAATGTAAAGATACTTGCGAATCGAAACGCGTATCGAGGAGAAGCACAGAAATAAGAATGTCTAAAAGCATATAAACAAACACAAAAAAGCAAATCCCCTGGAGGCATTTTAGGCTAGCGAGCCGTTACTTAATGAATTCTGATAGGGGAAGGAAAAAAACAAATACAGTGAGTTTTTGGAGAACTTGAAAGCAACGGAATTTGATGTAATATCCGATGGCACCAAATGTTGTGGAGTAAATATGGCAGTTGACCGTTTTCAATAAAGAAACAAGCGTTTTATTTTATTAGCGAAAAAAAAAAAATTAAATTCTCTTCTTGAGAATGGATTTCAGTGTTAATTGAAGGTGAACTAATTTTATAAAGTCGTTATCGAGTTACAGGCAGTTATCCAAAAGAAAGAGTGATGCCATACCACCCATTTATCAAAAATTTACTTGCGTTACATGCTTTTATAACAGAGATATCCCGTTCCCATTTTTTAAAATTACCGTTAAATGCGAAGTGGGCCGATTGCTACCAATTTTCTTTCGTTTACCAAATTTCATTGAAATAAAGAGACTTTCAAAAGTGATTCCCATATGTAAGTAGAGAATAAGTCATAGACGGCACTCGAAGTGTAACCAATTAAAAGGGCCATAAATTTAGTTTGTAAAATTACTTTTATTCAATTCAAAGTAAAAAATGTGTGAAAATTATACAAAATTAAGAATTAATTTGCTTTTTCTCGATATGACCACCTTTTGACTTGACTATGGCCTTGAGACGGTCCAGAAACGAGTCGCAAGCTGCCCGAATGTGACTTGCAGGTATTTTGGCCCACTCACGGACAATGGCTTTTTTCAGTGCCTCGAGACTAGTGAATCTTTTAGTTCGGATCTTCCACTCAAAAATGGCCCAAAGAGACTCGCGTCTCGTGAATTTGAGAGCCATTTTGGGGACCTTATGAATTTCGAAACATAGTTTTTTAGCCATTTTTGGTTCACTCGAGCTTTTTGAGGCGGTGTCGAGTCCCGTTGAAGCGTCCATGATCTGCCACCGAAATGATTGTCTGCCCACGACTTCAAAGCAACATCCAGAATACTTTCCCGATAATATTTCGCATTTAACTGGTTGAATGAAAACGATTGGAAAGCGCCCATCTGCGGTTACAACGGTCCAAACCATTACCTGTGGCGGGTGCTGCCTCCTGGTGGCCAATCGATGACTCAAATTCTCGTATGAACGGTGGGTCAAATAAAACCTATCGTTTTGGGAGTTTACGAATTGCTCAATTTGAAAAATTTTCTCATCAGAAAACACAATGTTCGGAAATCTACCGCTTTCGGCCAAGCGAAGCGACTCCTTCGCTCTCTCAAGTCTGACTTGTTGCTGCTTTGGTGTTAGATCATTCGCTTTTTCGATCTTGTAAAGCTTGACTTTGAGATCATTTCTCAGTATACGGCAGATCAAATATTTTCACGTGACGTTGCAGTCTTTTGATGACCACCTCCATGACGTTTCGCGATGCTACCAGTCTCATTGTAATAAGCAATGGTGCGATATACTAAAACTTTATTTACTTTAAGGTGCTCGAGCTCCCAAACTATCGCTGGTTATGATTTTCCAAATTTGCTAAATATTATCCGCTTCGCTCATTTAGTTTTTTGTTTTTTGTCACCTTTTGGTCAATATCCATTCGTCCTATTATTCGAGTTAATGCGTTTTTTTCGTCGGACGACCACGCCATTTCTACAGAGCCAGTTTGGTTTTTGATTTTTTCTTCTGAGCGTACATTTGTTTTTCAAGCTTTGTTGTTGTTGTTGGTGTTGTAGGCTTTGTCACTATGATAAGCAGATTTTAAGGTGCATAAAAGTGGGGTTCACAGTGATTGGTGATCGATGTTTGGTGCCTTAACAATGCCTACTTTTGCTCACAATTTTTTCTATGATTTCATTCAATCGTTCAGTAATTGTGCGATGGATGGTTGGAAGCTATGTCTTTAATATCTGTGCGATATTCACCTATATTATAAAATATATTCGTTTTTAAAGCCGACAATTTGTTATTGAACTTTTTAGGCTCCCGTAATGGTAGAAAAATAGGTTCCACCTGAGTAGCAGGAATTAATTGGTATTCCAAATATGTTGTATATACAGACATACAAGGGGAATCGTGTAGGCACAAAATAAGTGTTTGATTTCATGTTCACTCATAACACCTAGTCGCCGAAATGTATCTATTTAAGTATACAAAAAATAATAACATATGTAAATCACGTAAATAATTACATTTGCACGCGCCACCACAAGCCGTGACTCATATGGCAGAAGTCCGACTCATAAGTCAAATAAATACTTACATATTCATCTGTCTGCTAATAATCTCCATATGCACACGCTTACATACATATGTGTGTACATATGTTCGCCTATGTAAAACTTGTTTTGTGTGGCGCCTTATAAGTGTTTTTTTTATTGATTTTCCATATTAACTGAAGAATTGTTATTACAAATATAAATATCAATTTGTATATGCTTCCATACAGCTGGCCGCTGTAGCCGCATGTCTGTAGCATCGTAGTTTGTCGATTGATAAGTTGCGTGCCTTAGTTGCTGATGTGAAAGATGTGCCACAATTTCCGTTCCTCAGCACCAGCTGTTTTTGCGAAAAAGCTCTGCAATTAGTGTGGCACCTGATTGGAATGTCATAACACATGGGCGGAAAAGTCCCGGGCCTAATACATAGATGACACTAGTCTTATTGCCTTCACCTATTTTTCAGTTGGTACTAACCTTAAGAAGACAGCTGTTCAAATTTCATGACATTCTCTTCATTAGCTCGTGAGTCATTGTGCTAGTAGTGACGCTAATTTTGTTATTTGCCCAAAAAGGGGTCAAAAAGAATCTCGTGTATTAATTTTACACTGCTTCTTGATGGGGAAAAATAGCGTTTAAGCGAAGCAATGGCTTGAAAAGTGTTATGGGGACTTCGCTCCATCGCTCCATCAGTAACATTGATAAAACTATGGTTTGCTGATTTCAAATGTGGTCGTAGAGACATCGATGATGTACAACACACTGCGCGTTCAAATGAGGCGGTCACTGAAAACATCAAAAAAAAATCCGCAAAATCGTTTTGAATGAGCGAAAAGTCAAGTTTGGTGGGTTATTTGACATCGTAAAGATATCAAAAGAACCTGTTGGCTTTATTTTACATGAGCATCTGAGTATGAGAAAGCTCTGTTCAAAGTCGGTGCCGCGTTTGCTTATTGTTTCGATTCATCAAGACAGACGGCGTCACAAGTCAATCAAAACAATGACAAAATTACTTGAATTCAACTTCGAATTGAACTTCGAACTGCGCCACATTTATCGCCAGATTTGGTTCTCAGCGAATACTGGCTGCTCGCAGACCTAAAAAAATGCTCGCTAGTAAGAAATTTTGCTCGAATGAAGAGGTTATCGCTGAAACTGAGGCCTATTTTGAGGCAAAAGATACATAAATCGTTCTACAAAAGTGGTATTCAAATATTAGAACGGCGCTGGAATGGTTGCGTTGTTCTTGATAGAAACTACATTTATGAATAAAACTAATTTTGAACAAAAAAAACGTGTTTCCTTTGTTATGCCCGGAACTTTTTAGCTCATGTGTTATACTGCATAAGGGCGCTTTCAAACTGATGCGATTAAAGATAAAGGCCTTCAAACTGATGCGGTACGGTTTATTAGACCATGACCCAAAGTATGCTGCAGTTTAACCGGTTGCAATTTTTTCACAAAATTACAGAAACATTCAAATTTTTAAATATGCAAAAAACACAAAAATCGTTTTTGTAAAAAAATGTGTCAAATTTCCTCAAAGTCTTACTAGTTCCAATCTTCCCTCACTAAATTCAAGCCAAATTCAATCCAAGTTCTATAACGCGCTCTTTTTTCTCTGATTTGTTTGAAAATTTTACACAAAATTACAAAAGCGTTAAACTTGGAAAGATAAATGTTTCCGTTCCGCGAAAAAAAACCACTTGGTTGAATACGAACAGAATCTCTTAGGTGGCTACCGCCCCAACCAACCAAGAAGAAAGCCAATTGGAGCCAACAGCTTCTTCGGCCATCGAAAAATGTTGGCCGCGTAATTTTCTGTATGTGCGGAAATAATACAAAGCAATTGGAGGTGAAATTAGCGATGCTCTCACTGATCACTTAAGTGGTTGTTTGTGCCACATGACCAGTCATAACCAAGCTGTAGATGACGATTTGCCTTGAAGTGGTGCACGAAAAACTTTCCTCATTGGAGACAAAAAATTCAGCTGAAAAGAGTTGCAAACGCAAAGTGCTTTTAAATGTTCCCTTTTTGCTATGAAAGGAATTTTTCTGTCTCCATTTCATTTGCTTCATAAGAAAAAAAATCCTAGACATTTTTGGAACATAAAAACACCGTCAGGCTAATCACCTACCCTGTCAGAAATCAAAACAGATTAACCAAACCAACGCAAGACTGAGTCCTGTCGAGGCTCTATGCTCCCGAGAGGAGTGAACAAGAAAAAAAAAGACCGGTATCCTAATATTTGTGGAACAACCTTAAGACGCACACCACATATAGGAGGAAGAGCTCGGCCAAACACCCAAAAAGGGTGTACGCGCCAATTATATAATATATATATATATATATATATATATATATATATATATATATATATATCCTGATATCCCAAGATCTCTAGCGGTTGTTCATAAAGTTTTGCCTACAGAAGACGCTTCTATCTTCGTCTTATGACCTTGGTGCTGGTGCCCTCACTTCCATAATAAATACATTTTCAATTACACATACATACGTACATAATGGCACACTAATATCTCATTAATGCTCCTCTGCAAAACCATTCGAATTCCGCGTAATATTTTTATTACTTTGCTGTACGCGTGGAAAATTTCTTCGCTTTGAATCACTGACATTAATCTCTAGTCAGGTTAAAAACCTCAAATAACGAAAAATTCCCGTTTTTCGGACATAAGGCGATTATCATAAAAAAAAATACTTAAATCAATAATAAAAAAAAAAATAATAATGACTTTTATTTTTTATTCTATTATTTGTCAAAACCAGAAAACACATCACCATCACGCTGAGTTCTGAGTTCTAATAGTGAAATTTTGTAAACTTTTAATGGTTGTGGTTAATTGTAATGGGTGGTTTATTTTGACTATTCGAAATGGCTCACAGACAAACCATCTTTGTGTAAAAGAAATTTCACTCATTTTGGCTCACTAATTTTATGAACAGGCAAAATTGTCCTATTTGTAGAGTCGCTAATCCATACGACATACGACAAATACTGGAAAATGCATTGGCGGCCGGCCGTAGTTGAATAGTTTTGTGCGTGCCAACCATTCGGCAGTGCTCAGGTTTGAATCTCACATATTTTTCAAAAATTAAAGAATGGTGAGCGCGGCAGGCAAATGAATTGCGGCGTTTCGATTAGACGTTAAATAGGTTCTGCAGAAAAAACTTTTGATGATCGAATCTGAAAAATTAGAATTGGTCGGGTAGATCTTGTGATTTGACTGCTCTGTCCAAATTTTTATTTTTATTTTTTTATTTTAGGTGAAGTCTCAAGTCTATGCTGTTACCTCAACCAACGATAGCGAGACAAGCCAGTTATGATACAAAATTGAACTGGCCCGAGGTGGCCATATGCTGGAAAAGGTTTCCCAATAAAGCCAAAAAATTGGTCATATTTTATTTTTACTTCCATTGAAAACAAGTTATACTTGTGCCTAAAAAACACCCATTATTATTGTGACAAAAAGTGCGATTGGTCCCTAATATTTAATTGCTAAACAAAATTTTGGGTGCTCTTTACGTATTTGTGTGAATGTAGAAAAAAAGCCGATTAGCTTAGATTGCTCCCCATTACAGCGACGGGCCCATAGCCGAAGCGTAGTTTACAGCTTGCAATTTGTTTTCAAATATCTTTCGGGTTGTAATTAGCACTTAAACGCTTTAAACAATAGAAAAAAGAATTGATGCTGTAAATAGCTTGCGCAAATTTGAAAAATCGTCTGCAATTAAAAACTGAATGTCTCAAAAGTAATGGAATTAAATTTGGCTGCCATTAGTCAAGTTAATGAAATGAATTTTGTTTTTTCTGAAATTTTCTTGTGTATGAACATGTATGCGGCTATTCATGGTTACAAATGAGCCACTTATATACTATAATATATATACGGATAGCTTAGCTGCCAGACTTTGCCGATATCTGCGCTTGCCCATTTGACCATCAAATCACGCTCATACTACTCATCATACTCCACCCAATAAACGCGTGTTTTTCGTATTAAACCAGTGATTTTGTTTATTTAGTTTTAATCGACTTACGAAAATGGATATTTTTTTGTTGGAAAATATGCTCAAGCAATAGCGATAGCTCATGAATACCTGCAGAGTACTTTTGTTTCAATTCGTTTATTTGGACTATTTTCGCATTTATCTGGAATACGGAATTTACTACAACTTACGTGAGTGGACCAAAAAGTTCCTAATAATTAAAATAAATAACACGCAATTACAAAAAAAAAAAAACAAAAAAAAACATTGAATTTGTAAAATGAGTCTCCCTTTAGCGCCATACACTTCACCCAACGTTTGCCCAAATTTTTGATGCCCTTCGCATACAAATTTTCAAGGTTTTCCAAATAGGCGTTTGCTCTTATTTATTTATTATTTATTGTTTATTTATTATTTATTTTTTCTTATTTATTATTTCTTATTTATAATTTCTTATTTATTATTTATTTCTTATTTATTTCGTATTTATTTTTTTTTTTCATTTATTGTATCCCAAAAAAGGAGTGGCTTACATTAATTGGCGGGAGCTTTGCTGCAAGCCAATAATTTATAACAGGCACAAAATATTACAATTAAATATATGTATATAAATATTATATAAAATAGTTAACAATTTTACAAACAAAAAAACGTTTACTGTAAAACGTTTCGGACTATAGGTATGACAAGACTATATGACGAAGCGGGTCCCTGGAATGAAAAAACTTATGGTCATGCCAGTCTACTATTGCGACAAACTCAGTTAACCTCGGTGAGAACTGACTACATCGTCGCGACGGTAACATTCAATAGTAATTTTGCCAATCTCTTTCCATCTAAGGAGGAATGGAATAAGGGATTCTCACTAAATAACTTCGACACTACAGTCTATACAGATGGTCCTAAAATGGATTGTGATGCTGGAGCTGGTATATATTCACATAGATTTAAAATTGAAAAATCTGCAGTGTTTTCCAGGAGGAAGTACTGGCAATTGGAGAAGCTTGTAGGCTACTAATCGCAAATTTCTCTTTTAAGGGCAATATCGCTATTATTTCAGATGGCCAAGCTGCAATCCAGGCACTGGATTCAGCTACAACAACCTCTATGGTGGTGGAACAAAGTAGGAATAGCCTTTCCACCTTGAGCAAAAACCATAATGTTACCTTAATCTGGGTCCCGGGACATCGGAATATTGAAGGTAACGAAAAAAAGCAGATGAACTGGCAAGAGGAGGATCTGCCATGAATAACACTCTTGCAGAATCGGTATTCACACCATTAGGTACAGTCAGGAGTACAATTTCCCTAAAATACCTTCGAATCGCGGATTGTAGATGGTCTATCGGAGAACAAGCAGCCAAAATGAGTAACCCTTACAATAGATACTGTCGCAGTTGTAATCAACCGAAGAAAAAAGAAATAATCTTCCATTTCCTCTGTGAATGCCCTGCACTATGGAAGGATAGAATGTTAACACTGGACAGGCCGCTTTTTGGGGGTCTCGAAAAACTGTCTGGCTTAGATGTCAACAACCTGATAAGGTTCTTAAACCGCACAGACTGGATATAGTCATGCTATAAATAACTGGTAAACAAGTTGATAACGAGGATGTGGCAACAAAATGTTGGATTCTGAAAGAATCACCACTCAAACCAACCAACCTACCAAATATGACAAGAATTGAGCAAAGCTGCTTTCTGCATGTCGAGCATTAAAGATTCTGGAAGTTGAAGAGTTTTAACGTTGTCTGCTAAATTTTTATGCACGAGTCCGTGGGCTGAGAAGACAGCAATATCAATTATATAATATAACCAGTCGTTTGAGATTTATCGATCCATAAAATGTTTCATCTATTATGGTCTCTTGTTGCATTCGTTAAAATTGTTCGGTCATAACAAAAAAGGTAGTTGTAGTCTTCGTGAACAGGTTCTGGGATGTATTTGAAGTACGGTATTCTGCATTGATTGAAGTTGTACATCTGTGTCAGTTTAAGATGAATTATTTTCGCGATGCCATTGTGTCGCTTCAGGTAAATGGAGTTTGCTAGTGTGGCGCATCCCGCTAGCACGTGGTCTAATGTCTCTCTCCGAGTTTTGCATTTTCGATATCTGTCTGCAGCGGAATTAGGATTTCGTATTATATATTTAATGTAATTTCTTATTGGAATTACACCATCTTGTATGGCGAAAATGGTACCTTCCGTTTAGGCGAATATCGACCTGATGGTAAGCCATAAGTGCGATAATTTTTGGTCGATATTTGGACTCAGCAAATCTTTTCGATACACGCCATGAACAGCCATTTCAGACCAGTTTTGAATCTTTTCAGCTATGGAGGTTGCCTTCTTGACTTCGTGGGATTGATTCATCCGAAGTGGGGTCTAATTATCATTCGCAGCAATTGCAGTCTTGTGCAGATCGGATTGGGAGCACTTATGTTAAAAGTATGCTCTTAGTTTAGTAAGTCCAATCGGCATTTTAATGTCATTGGAGAAGGTTTCGACACAATTCAAAAGCTTATCTAGTAGTGGAGTGCCCAGGGGTTTTGACCTCGGATCTCGTAGGGACTGAATGAATTGCCATGTAACTAACAGGATTTTCTTTTGTATGCTCTAAATTGTAACTTCTACCAATATTATATTGTGCAATTAATTTTTTCATTGTTTAAACAAAAAAATATGAAAAATTAATATATTGGAGCATAATATTGAGTTGGAAAATTTTTTTTTTTAGTTCTACGTTAAATTTTACTTAAATAGATAAAGACAAACATCTTCCCAACGTTATATATTATTGGTTATATTATGGCTGGAAGTGGGATAAAAGAAGTTCTTTCTACCATTTATCCAGAAAATACGATTGATCACATAACGTCAGGACGTGCCTATGCTAGAGCAGTACGTGCTCATACCTTATTGCAGCAAGCTTTAGCACAATTAATTTTTGAAGATCTTAAGGAGAATAATGCGGATTTTTTAAATGTATTGAATGACGAACAAATATCGATGTTTTTTGAAATGTTCAATTACAATGAAATTACAGAAAACCAAGGATTTCAAATGCTGAGTAGAATTTTTGAAGATAAGTTAGTTGAGCTTGAAAATAAAAATAAAACATCAAAACTATGGATTACGTATTTTCGAATGGTAACAATATTGAAAGACTTCATTGCTGCCGACCGTATGGGGGATTGGAATTTACATCTACATAGTATTGATCTGATGATTCCACTATTCCACGCATCAGGACATTTTCCCTATGCGAAGGCTGCACAAATTTATCTGCAAGATATGAAGGAATTACAGTATATAATGGATCCAGCAGAGTTCGAAAAATATATGGTACAACAGGATATTTCACATCTAGGCGATCAGATTCTGGTATTGCAAGTGATCAGACTATTGAGCAGACTTTAATGAAAGGAATGAGCATCGAAGGGGGTCCTTTTAAACGAGGTGCCACTGAAAGTGTAGTTTATAAATGGATCAGAGGAGTTATTTATAGTAAAGATATTATTCAAAGCATAGAAAATTTTTGTGACATATCTTTCAATAAAAGTCATCAACACAGTGATTCTACAGATGCTAGAATAGAAAGGGATGGTATCGATGTAAAAAGATTGGTAGACTTTTTCAAAGAACACAGTCCTTTTCCTGATACAGATGCAATTATGTCAATTGCCACTGGAATTACCGGTGATAAAAGTATAAATTGTTACAATGCTTTTGAAGAAGGTTTAAAAGTTATGAAGAAAATCGAAGGGAAAAATGTACGCGAATTGAAGTTTTTAAGGAAAGATAAAATAAATTCTCTATTGGCTAAAAATAATAAAATAAAAATTCATAACAATGTTATTCCCGTTGATCCATTGTTGCTGTTTCAACGTATTTGTGTGTTGAAAAAAACAGATGATGAACTAAAAACTTATATGAATTATGAACTGGCACCATATCCACTTGCTCTGTTTGAAGATGGCCAAATGCGAAAGACAAAAAAATCAACTTTCTACGAATTATTCCCAGAAATTCAGATTAATTTGAAAAGCTTAGAAAATGTTCATTATGTTATTGATGTTGTTATATCGTTGCAAATGGCAATTAAATGAAACATTCAAAATGATATGCGAACATTACGTAAGATATTTGAGGAATAATTATAATAACGCATACGTGGTATTTGATGGATATAAGAAGGACGGTATTAAATCTGCTGAAAGGAATCGTCGCGCACTAAAAAATATAAGTACAGATATTGAATTTGATGAAAATATGCCGTTAAAAATCGCTCAAGATAAATTTCTAACGAATAAAAAAAATAAATCTCGCCTAATCGAAATGTTAAGAATAAAATTAGCTGATAACAATATTTTTACATGCCAAGCGGAAAGCGATGCAGATAAATTAATTGTTGATACAGCAATTAGTTTAGAATCTCAAAATATTGTTGTAATTTCTGAAGACATTGACGTCTTGGTTGTGTTAACGGCATTGACGCCTACTGTTCGTGAAATATATTTTTTAAAACCATCCCGATGAAAAGTTAACCAACAAATATTTTCATCGAAAAGTTTAGAAAAATCTCTACCAGCATGTAAAGAACATGTTCTATTTTTACATGCTTTCACGGGCTGTGATACTACTTCTGCGTTTTACAATAAAGGAAAAATTAAGTTTATCAAAAATTTTGAGAAGCGGAATGATCTACATGACTCAGCAGCAGTATTTAAAAATGTACATGAAGATGCAAATAATATATTTCAAGCTGGTATTACATGTATTTTGGGACTGTATGGTGCTTCGGCAAAAATTACAGATTTGAATACATTCAGGTTCAATTCCTTCATCAAAGCAACTGGCAAAGACACAAGTGTTCTTTTATCTTCGTTACCTCCCACATCTGATACAGCATTTGAACACTTAAAACGGGTTTACCTACAAATCCAGATGTGGTTAGGGAATGATTTAATCATCGAAAATTGGGGATGGAACTATTCCAATAATACCTATCATCCAATATTTACGAATCAATTACCTGCTCCGGAAAATTTATTAAAAATGTTATTTTGCAATTGCATAAAAGGATGTGGAGCTGCATGCGGATGCCGAAAAACTGGATTATACTGCAGTGTAGCATGCCTACAGTGCAACGACGACAGCTGTCTAAATGTAGCGCCTATGATTAACATCAGTGAAATTGAAGATGATATTTGAAAAAATGTAAATTTTTCAATAGACAAATTTTTTTGTTAATTCATTTTTTTCTTTTAAATAGTCATAATTTTTTTGTTTTTAATAATTAATTAGGTTTTACTTTTATGCTATAATAACAGAAAACAATTTTTTTTTTGTATGCTAATTATTTAAATAAACGAATAGTTTACATAATATTTTTTTTTAACATTTAATTATCCATGATCTATTTATTTTTTCATTTGCTTCCACTTCTGTTACAAAAACAATAAATTCTACAACGTTATTTGCATTATAGCACATAAGTTATTGCAATCATAAATTTTTGCTATTTAAAAATCAAATGCACAACTTTTCAATAGGTAGAGATTATTATTTATGTTATTCACAACACATTTTCGCAAAGATAATTTAATTTCATCTAGTCCCTAAGACATCCTAGGTTTAAACGTTTTTAACGCTCCAGACACTCCACTATAGATGTTTGTCCTATGTCCCGTCTCATTCAGGATGTGACTTAAGGGGCTCATGCTAAGAACAAACCAGAGTGGACTCAACGAGTCATCTTGAAAGATGCCATATCGAATGTTTATTTCGGTTGTGTATTGAGAGCTTTTCAGAGCCAGGTTTTTTTATTCTTGTCCTCCAGCGTTGCATAATTTTTTCTAGAAAGGGTTTGATATTGGTATTGAGGTCGTAAATACGAAGTACTTCAGTAAGCCAAGCGTGTGGAACCGCATCGAATGCTTTCATCCAGTCAATATAAGCTGCATAGAGGTTTCTGTTGTTATTTATTATTTATTATCAATATTTTGTTTTCGAGCATGAGGAGGTGTAAAATGCCTAATGTATCATCAAAGCTGCCGTCACAGCAATGGTACTTCCGAAGAGTAATAAACTCCCCATCGTTTGGAACCGTCGCCCACCGTGGAACGACGATTAGTTCAGAGCGGCGTTCCGTCTAAGTGCTTACTTCTAGGTCCCGCTTTTTCATCCGGAGAATTTTTTCCGCGAAACCACGGATCATCTCCAAAGTTTACTCCCTGCTTTTCATCTTTTCGTATCGATGCTCCCAATGGATCTGAACTTCATGCAAAAAAGGAACCGCGTTGATTTCGCCAAAGATATGATTTCCAACATTCATAAACGCACGCACAAGACGTGGGTTTAAGAGGACATAACGCAATCCAGACATCAGCGAAGTGAGTGGAGAGCTCCGAATGAGCTAATACCACGCCGTTTTCAATCCAAAAAGAAAGCGATCTGCACGTTTTTTAAGGATTGCAACTGTATTGCATCCACTCGTTTTTAGCAAAGGGTCCAACAATTAATAAGGACTATTATTTGGACGTTATGAGTCGTTTATGTGAAGTAGTTCGCATTTCCCCAAAAATGAAAGTACGAGTATTCATGGGAAAGCCACTCGAGGATTTTGCATCATGAAAACGCACTATCGCTCCGGCGCATAGTGTCTGTACTATCAGTGAATTTTGGCCAAGAAGGAAACGAATACCACCCCATAGCCCTCAATTTCACCTGATATGGCTTCCTGCGATTATTTTCTGTTTGATCTAGTCTTAAAACTACTACGGGGAACGCGTTTTAACAGCCGAAAGAAAGTTGTGGAAAAATGGAAGCTGGCTCTGATGGCTATACCGAAAATAGAGTTCCAGAAATATTTCGAGAGCTCGATCAAATGCTGGCATTAGTGCTTTGCAGTTGATGGGCAGTTCTTTCAAGGCGATAATATCACTTTCGATAAACTTGGATTTTGAATTTTCTGAAAATATTCCGGGTACTTTTTGATCAAGGTGGCCCACTTTCAAAATTATGAGCACAGATGTTCATATGTTTTGTATTTCATGACAATAGAGCATAATTTTGGTTTGATCTGTGTAAATCGGATTCTTGGTTTTTTATGTCATTTATTGAGTATAGAAAAGCTTAACTTCAAATTGATTTTTATATTTTTTTTTAGTTGCAAAAAACCTGAAAGTCAATCTAGTTTCCTTACCCAAATAAGGTTTCGTCTTAAATTTTACAGACTTATCCGATTTTGCTTGCCAACTTCATCAATGGCTTTTGACATTAATTTGTTTATTTATGCATATTTAATTCAGAGCATTATTTACGATCAGCAATTATTGTTAACTTTTGGTAGTCTAAGCCATTTAAAAAGTTTCCGAGTAAGGCGAAATCATATAAAGAGCCAAATTTATGGGATTACTTAATGGTGGATTTGCTCACAAAGTACCCATAAACGAGCATCCATATGCAAGCGATGTATGTATGTAGATGGAAAATCGTTTTCAAATTAATTATTTGACAAATTACAATTAGGCTTTTATTTATTACGTAATCAATAACTACAAGTATTCAATTCTATACTAGGTTGTTCAATAAGTTTTGCGGTTCGATAGGCGAGGGCATTGCGAGTAGCCTAAATTGTTGGTTCACTCTTTTCAATTCATTCTTAACTTACAAGCTATTTCGTATCGACGTGTCACAGTATTTCCTGCAATGAAAAAATCAGGTCTTCTGTAGTGATTGACTTTTTATTTTTTGAAGGTTTAAATTCAAAGGAAATTTAAGAACGCATGTTGAAGATGTATATATAAGGTGTATATACCCTTTTGGGGGGTTTGACGGAGCTCCTCCTTCTATTTGTGGCGTACGTCTTGATGTTGTTCCACAAATGGAGAGACCTACCTACCTACCTAACGGCAGATATTTTTTATGAGGAGCTTTGCCTGCCAAGGGGTGACCGCTATTAGAAAAAAACGTTTTCTTTATTTTGCTGAATAAAACCGTAGGAGAAAACAGGATATCCAATTGGAAAGTCGTCGAGTGACTGAAAAAACTGGGCAGTGTAAGAAATATTTTGACTGAAGTATTGGGTTTCAGAAAGCTGTGAGCGCAATGGGTGCAGCATTCGCTAACAATAACAATAACAAAAATATGATGGAATGCGACTTTCTCAGCGACATTAAGAGCGCTTTCGAAAGGATGAAGTGGATTTTGTGCTTCGATTCATTACTATGGATGAGACTTGGGTCTATCATCATGATTCTAAATAAAAAATTTTGCGGATTTCCCTCATAGATATGACTTCAGTTGAATTTTTAGGTTTGCAGACGTAGTACAAATGTAAAACGCATTTTGTTATCTGATAGTTGGCTATTCAGCTATCAATCCGTAAAACAAGTTTTTTGATCGGTTGCGTAGTTATCGCTTGGCGTTCGTTGAGAAATGGTAAATCAAAAGGAACAATTTCGTCATATTTTGCTTTTTTGTTTCCGCAAAGGGAAAACCTTTGTTATGAGCTGTTTATGGTGACGAAGCATTAAAAGAAGGGCAGTGTCAAAATTGGTTTGCCAAATTGTTGAAGTTGATGACGCCCTAATCAAAAGCAATAATCGATTCGGATCGTCACAGTACAACACGTGAGGTTGCAGAGAAGCTTCATGTATCATATACATTAGGGCGGGTCGATTTAAAAATCGCTCATTGCTCTGTGAAAATCGTATTCTAGGAATCAAAATAAGAAACTTTGCCGAAGGAATCATACCTCTAAAACGAATTCTGATGTCCCCCAATTTGTGTCGAACGAAAAATCCCACTTTGACTCATTTAGAGTGCTCCAATCGAGTCCAAATGTATCACCGACCCCCACTAACTTTGGACGGCCGTTCCACCCATGCCAGTGGCACACCCCCTGGAACTCCCCTGGGGGGCTCCCCATACAATCATTTCAAAATATCACCATTTTTGGCCTTTACATGAGAAAAGAAACTAAAAAGTTCGACCCAAATTGGGGGACATCAGAATTCGTTTTAGAGGTATGATTCCTTCGGCAAAGTTTCTTACTTTGATCCCTAGAATATGATTTTCACAGAGCAATGGGCGATTTTTTTGCCTCCCCACAAAAGACACTAAAAGTTCGACCCAAATTGGGGGACATCAGAATTCGTTTTAGAGGTACGATTCCTTCGGCAAAGTTTTTTATTTTGATCCCTAGAATATGATTTTCGCAGAGCAATGGGCGATATTTTTGCCTCCCCACAAAAGACACTAAAAGTTCGACCCAAATTGGGGGGCATCAGAATTCGTTTTAGAGGTATGGTTCCTTCGGCAAAGTTTCTTATTTTGATCCCTAGAATATGATTTTCACAGAGCAATGGGCGATTTTTTTGCCTCCCTACAAATCGACCCGGCCTAATAAACAATTATATACATACTTTACTATGTGATTCTGACTATCACTCTCCCATTCTCTGCTTCGAAAGGGATTTCTTAATGATCAACTTGTCGTGCAGTGCTCCCACTGGAATGGCTTGAAGAAGATCCATCACCCAACACACCCGTTAAGATTTACATGGACGGACCTAAAATGGACACCGGTATAGAATTAAGGGTATTTTGCGAAGAGCTTTCTATCAGTGAATCGTTTAAACTACCGGATCCCTGTAGTGTTTTTCAAATGGAAATAAACGATATTCATGAAGCCTTAAAATGATTAGAGATAAACAGAATATCATCAACGGATATCTGCATTCTATCAGACAGCCAAGTATTCCAAATAACATCAAGCAGTGTCTTACATTGTCGCCAATCTCTTAAGGGGGGGGTAGGGTCACAAAATCGAAATTTTTTTTCTTCACTCATCTTATAGTAAATCATTTCAAAAATGTTGTGTCAAAATTTTAAGTGGATCGGAGCAGAACTCTCAAAGTTATAGCCTTTGTAGGCACTCTACCTCGAATGCGGAGCATCGATAATTTCTCAGAGTCATTTTTTCAAACGCGTTTTTCCCGAAACGACTTCTTAAAAGTCGGTGCCAATCACAACTCCGAAACTATTCAACCGATTGTTTTCAAATTTGGCACACGTTTTCTAAATCAAAAATACCTCCCCCCTACACTGTTTTTTTTTTATTTTTTGTTTTTTAAGGTTGTTTTTCACTTACAAATATGGCGAAATTTTTCGCCAAAAATGCTCGTTTTACGTTTTTTTGCCACCAAAACTACAAAAATGAAAAAAAAAATTTTATTAATGTAGGGGGGAGCATTACGTCATACTTTAACTGAAAAATTCGACTTTTTTAGTTTCAGATGATTCTACGACGAATGCCGATTGGCACCGCAGAGCACCTCTCGAAAAACATATCTCCAAAAAAACTCTGTCATGGGCTTATTTGTCAATATTTTATTATTAATATTTTTTAAAAGCTTATTGAAAAGATGTACAATAACATGTAACTGATTTTATTAAAGTATCTTAAGCCATATTTCTGTAAAAAATTCACAAAAAAAGTGTTTTTTTTTTTTAGCGCTAAACCCTACCTCCCCCTTAATGAGATGGCCAAACAATATCGTATCATCTTATGCTGGGTTCCAGGCCACAGAGATATACCAGGGAACTGTATGGCTGGCCAACTTGCCAAACATAAGTAATTTTATGGGGGTACCTCTCGCAAATTAAGACCTTAGAAGAGGCCATCACAGCACATTGTCTCACAGAAAATCATGCAAGGAGATTAGGCGTTTACAAGCATGATTTCTGTCTTAGCTGCAGAAATGAGGAGGAGTTGGAAACAATTCAACACCTTTTTTGCACATACCCAGCTCTAGCCAGAAGCAGGAACCGATATTTGGGATTCTTTTTCGTAATGAATATATCTGTATATTATCTGTACACTATAAATATCAACAACCTTTTACGCTTTGTCAAAAGCTCAGGATGATTTAATTTAGAGGAGGGAAATGTAGCCCAGCCCCTGCGGCTCACAACGGACCCATTTCGTGGTCTAAGTGGCATCACTACTTCTATATGCGATGCGGCTGCCAAACATAACCTAACCTACATACTTGACTATTCAGCTAAATTCCCTGAAGATTCTGAGCAGCAGCATACCTATAAAAAGCGCGTTAAATTTCCAAAGCGAACCTTAAAAAATAAGAATTTTTATTTTCGATTTTCGGGAGTTTTTGGAAGTGAAAATAACTGTGGGAAGAAGAAGACTGTAATTTAAGAAAGAGATAAGTGATGTTTTGCATTTTAAAATACTACTACCTTTTGTAAAAATGCAAATATGCGAAAAGACAAAGAAAATTACATACAGACATTCACTCGCGCACAAAGGTGTACATACGTGAATGTGTGTAAGTCTACTACTGAATATAATTAAGCATTGCATTTACTTAGCGTATGTAGGTACACATACATACATACATATATTTAAATAAAGTCATCGAGGCGCCAGTGTTGACGCACGCGATATGCCCATTTGCATATACTACGCAAATACACACACACATACACAGCACCCATGTACGTTCTTCTTATTTCACTTTTTTGGGCCGTTTTTACATAATTTTTTGTATGTATTTTTTTGTTTTTGCTTTTGCTTTATTACTTGTTAATATGCACCCCTTAGCCTTTGTGGTTTAAATGTTCGCTAAATTGTTTTTGAGTTATTCCGTCGCGTATTATTGTTCCTTCTAATTTGTTTATCTGGAAGGTGCTTCTAAATATGAACCTATGCATGTACATAAATATATGAGCCATCGCATTCTTTCCTTCCCATACACGTACATACCTGCCGAGCAGCAGGGATGCCTAGTTGGAATTACATATATTTTCTATAAAACCGAATGATGTTTTATGATTACCAGGTTGTTCTAGGTGCTTTCGCTGCATCACTTTTTTGGAGAGAGACAAGATTAACTATTACCTCGTACTGGGAAATTTTGGGAAAAACGTTCTGTGTTTTTTTTTTTTTATTATTATTTTTAGCTGTCTGATATTTTTTAAGCTAATAAAAAGTATAGACATCAAGGTTATGTGTAGAAAAATGCCCGATAAATATCCTACTGTTCAGACACGCAAAATGCTTAGGGATCGAGGGGAGATATTAACATTTTTTTCGATAGCCAAGCGATCAAGGCTCTGACGACGCCTTGGTGCAGATCCAAACTAGTCAACTCCTGTAAGGAGGACGTGAAATAGCTTGAGTGTGCAGGTACCCTGATCTGGGTTAACGTACATTACAGTTGATTTTTAGCCTTTCTTGGTTCACTCGAGCTTTGAGAAACGTTGCCGAGTGCGAAATACCGAAATTTTTGTCTACCCACGCCTTCAAAGCAACATCCAGAATACTTTCCCGATAATATTTCGCATTTACCTTGACGCCAGGCTCGATGAAAACGATTGGAAAGCGCCCATCTGCGGTTGCAGCGGCCCAAGCCATTACCTGTTGCGGGTCCTGCCTCTTAGTGGCCAATCGATGACTCAAATTCTCGTATGGATGGTCGGTCAAGTAAACCCTATCGTTTTGGGAGTTTACGAACTGTTTGATTTGAAAACTTCTCTCGTCAGAAAATACAATGTTCGGAAATTGACCGCTTTCGGCCAAGCGAAGCAACTCCTTCGCTCTCTCAAGTCTGACTTGTTGCTGCTTTGGTGTGGGATCATGCGTCTTTTGGATCTTGCAAGGCTTGACTTTGAGATCATTTTTCAGTATGCGGCGGATGCTACGGTCAGATATTTGCAGTTCTTTCGTCATTGGCACTTCGTCGGGGATTTCGCTCAAGTCGCTTCTTCACTTTTTGAACCATTTCACGTGACGTTGCAGTCCTTTGATAACCAGCTCCTTGAAGTTTCGCGACGTTTCATTGCAACGAGTAATAGTGCGATAAAAAAGCTTTATTTACTTTAAGGTGCTAGAGCTCACGAAGAATGGCTGGTTGTGATTTTCAGCCAACTATAATGCAATCACGCTATTGTGTGATTTTCTTTTTTGCATTTACTCTCGGCAAAATGCTTCCGCGCGCTTGTAAACAATACTCTGAACTGTCATTTAACCAACTAACAGACAGCTGGTGCTCGTGTATCAGGTGCGCGAGCAGTCTGAAGTTGATTACACTTCGAGTGCAGGACCCTGTAGAACACAGGAAATGAAATTGCTGATAAGCTTCCCAGGAAGGGGACTGAATTAGTCTTAGGGACATCCTACCCATTTATCAGCATCCCCCTGACTGTCGTCAAAGGAGACTCGCACAACTTGTTTTTCAGGAAAACGCAAGAAAAATGAAGCTATCTTCATGTGCTATTGAAAACCCTTTAGTCCCTGTATAATATACGGAAGACTCAGAAAGTTCGGCGAACACCACGCCATTCAATTTCCAAACTCGCAGCTGCGTTTACCAGTCACTGGACGATCGGCACACACGCAAAAAAGCTAAGTTTACCATTTAACCCCCTTTTAAGAGGCTGTGGGGACCTTTCAGAGAAGGAAATTTCCCTGTAAACGTCTGGGTTTGGCAGCTAGAAGATTAAGATTCACTGGGTGCTCCTTTCTTCGACAGCCTGGGGCTGTGCGCCAACCTAAGTCCTATCAATCTGCTCCACATAATTTCTAATTTTTTTAAATTTATTTATTTCTTTTAGTTTACTTAGTAAAAGTACCGAGCTAGTCCAGATTTTTCCTGCTGGGTTTGCACATACGTAGGTACACATTTAGATATGCTCTTACATTAGCATAAAATATGTTGTTTTGGCAGTTGCAAGTAGTTAAGGCTTTTCAAATTAAATTGAAACTGATACTGATGAGATGTTGTGATAACAAAAGGCTAGAACCTGCTTGCATGCCATTTTTATTTAGAGCAGTATTGTGGTTGAAAAAAACGCATACCATTAATTAAGGGGGAACGAGGTGAGTGTGTTTTTTTTAGGTATTCATATGAAGCAAGTATGAGGCGATCTTTCAATTGCATGCGAAAGAGTTTCCCGCGTTTATTTTGGGAATCAGTATCAGCGGTATATAGTTTTGTTGGTATTCAGTAATTTGTATCAGTTTCGAGTCACTAAATTTGAGACTATTTTTGTGACTTGAAATGATTCAGGTATTCAGTATGTTTTAATCACACAGCGTTCACTTAGTTGCCTTGAAATAATTTTTCTGAAACATAAAAACTTTTGGCTTGGCAATTTAGTTTAATAAGTGTTTTATTCGATTATGTGTGAAAGGTGAAAACGTCAGCAATCCATTAATCCTATACTCGTAGTATCCCTTGCGGTCCATACCTACTTTCTTAAGACTGAAGATTAGTGCAACTTTTACACCTAAACTCCTGCTTAAGATGCCAAAGAAATTATGCTAACGTCGGTGCAGCTAATAGCGCCCAATTCTCCCTTAATGCCAAATTATTAACTTACCAATATAGCTAATATTTCTTGAAACCCGCTTTCTTTCGCATGCTAACCGGCGCCAGTTGGACATACCAAGTGAAGTCAAGTTTTTCGCCAACTGATCTTTCCAACGTAGAGGAGGTCTTCCTCTTCCTCTGCTACCACCAGCTGGTACCGCATCGAATAGTTTCAAAGCCGAAGCGTTTGTATCCATTCGGACGACATGACCCAGCAAAAGCAGCCGCTGTACCTTTAGATATAAAAATGGCCTCATGAAATGGTAGCGCATGTTTCATTTGATCATTACAAAATTAGAGCTCAGTAGCTTAGCGCCTTTGCATGTGGCGGAGTTGTTTTAAGTGAGAAGGCTTGACTGTAAGAGCCTGGTTATAATTTGTAGGTAGTGCGCAGGTTTTATTAGTTATTGAATTAGAGATGTGTGCAAAAGGCGAATAAAATAAGAAGCTTACGCTATAATTCACTTAAATATCTTGGTATGTCTAGACTTGCTTGGCTGTCTGCCATAACGCTGAGGGTGCCAGGCTCGAAGGCCTAAATGTAATGTAATGCAGGAAGTTGGCGATAGAGAAATGTTTTATTTTTTGAGTTAGATCCATTTCGTGAGGTCCAAGTATAGCGGAAAATTCTTTATCTCTATGCCTGAGATTTTATTAATTTGCTGTAAGAAAGGCTTACCGAAAGAGCGAAGTCGTGCCCTAGCTAGCCCTGGACGTTCACATATGTAGTGGAAAATACTTTCCTTCACCTCCTTCACCAGACCGACAGCTCCTGCAGAAGGTTGAGTAGGGCTGCATGATCCACTTCCTTCCAATGACTTGTAAGGGGGTGAAGTGATACGTGAGATGCTTGGGCGAGAGCAGCATAACAGTAATTAATTCCTTCTAGCTTCTTTCGACTAAAGCATAGTAGTGTGAAGCAATGGATGTTTTTATTGTGTGGAATGTACCAAACCTTTTCTTGCTAACTCATCTGCTATCTCATTACCCTCTATATTCTTATGATTGCCAACGCATATCAGAGTAATTTGAAGCCAATGACCAAGAAATTCTAGTTCCTATCTACAATATAAAACGAGTTTGGATGAAATGGAATTGGAATCTAACGTATTGATTGCTGCTTGACTGTCGGAAAAAATAGCTTCTGCTGCACCAATTTCTTTGTAGTATTTTAGTGATTTGCTTACTTCTCTGATTGCTAGTAGTTCTGCCTGCAACTCGCTGGTCGAATTGATTTGGATAACTTGAGCGGTTCCGAATAGAGCCCAGCTCTTACACCACAGTTCATCTTAGAATCGTCAGTGTAGATTTCGACATAGAATCTACCAATCAATTTCCCTTTCCTCCATTCGGCTCTCGGTGGAAAACGTACCGTAAAGTCTTTCTTGAAGTTGAAGTCGGGGATTGTGAAGTCTGATTTGTTTTCGAGCAGTGATGGTCCCTGCAGAGTACAATTTCTATGTCTCTGAGTGTCATCGCGCTCCATGTAGCAATTGTTTTTATGTGTAAGTCTACTGGTAACAGATGTGCTAGCACGTTAACCGCTTGAGTAGGACTGGTGCTATGCGCTCCTGTGGCTAATATACAGGGTTTGATTGAAAAGTAATGAGCCTTCCCGCGCGGAGCGTCTGCCAAGCGATCAACCGAATCGGCTGGTGGGGGAGAATGATCGTTGGACCTTCCCCTTCCACTAGAAACCGGTCCCAGTTCGCTGGCAACAGCGGTGCAGTCAACATCGCTCCGCGCGTGAAAGCTGTTAGGTGTTACTCTGTATTTTTTGTTTTTTTTTTTTTGTAGTTTTTTTGTAGTTGTTTCCAAAATTCACATAATTTGTATACCATAATTTTAGCTATTGTCTGTAGAGAGTGAGAAAAGCGATAAGCGAAAACTATTCTTAAATGTTTTTGCGTAAATTCATGCGTGAGAAGGTGGTATCGGCTCTACAAATAATTATCGAACTATCATGCGCGCATATGCCGTGAATTAGGGTATATTAATTTATACGACCATACATACATAAGTATGTTGTACTGAGCATACATATATACATAAGCATTATTACGTGCGCTGCCCAGTTGAAGCCCCTAGCGCTCGTCTCCCTTGGTGTTTATATTAGCAGGTGCTTTTTGTATCAAAACATTTCTTCACCTTGTAGGTGTAAACATTTGTATTTTTGAATTTATTTTTTAAGCTGTTCTGTTTTCACTAAAAAGTACTTTTATGCGCATGTATTGGCGTAGGTGTGTTTATAATTCTTATAATTATTTGCGAATAATTTTTCTGCTCTTTTTGATCTCAATCCACTGAATATTTTTATGCTTCTTATAAATTATATTTCTTTCCTTCTTTGCTCGTTAAAAATATACTATTTTCTCGTTATTTTGTGGAGAATAATATTAAGTATTTCTTTTAGTTCTTTTCATATAAAAGAGTTTTTTTTATCAAGCACCTCTAAACTTATTTCTTCATAATTTTTTTTATTTTTAAGCTTCTTTTTTTTCTTTGAAAGTATTGGCATTTTCAGAATTTGTTTTTGTTTTTTTAAATAGTGAAAGAATGAAGCGGTTTGATGAGTTTTTTTTTATAGGTAGGTGAAATGGTTGCGGCCTCGGTTGTCTCGCGTAAGTGCACTAGCCTGCCATCCCAGAAGTTGTGGATTCGAATCTTACGTAACGCATGGTCCTCGCACTTTTCCAAATGTACCTACTTTCCCTGTTTCTAAAAAAAAATGTAAAATATTGGAGGTTGAATTAGTTTTAAAGGTGACACACAGAGGGCGCTA
This sequence comes from Anastrepha obliqua, assembly GCF_027943255.1. Taxonomy (NCBI): domain Eukaryota; kingdom Metazoa; phylum Arthropoda; class Insecta; order Diptera; family Tephritidae; genus Anastrepha; species Anastrepha obliqua. The sequence continues at coordinate 143,057,652 of NC_072892.1, read as the reverse complement.
TTTATCACTTTATCGCGTTGGCAATACTGAATATATATTCATGACAAAGCCTCATCCCTAGGCTTTGTTTATCAGTATCTGTCATTTCGCTGAAGTATAAACAACGCAGTGTTTTCGTGCTCCGAGTATGTCAACTTTCGTGCCGTCGAAACGCAATTTGCGGGAAGCTTTGCTTTTCTGCTTCAATTTGAAAAAAAATACAGCCCAAGCCCGTGAATTGCTGCAGGAGGCCTACCCAGACCATACTCCGTCGATTTCAACATGTGAGTACTGGTTTCGACGATTCAAAAGTGGTGATTTTCACACCGAAGACAAGGAGCGTCTTGGCCAGCCCAAAAAGTTCGAGGACGTGGAATTGGGGGAATTGGTAAACGAGGACTCGTGCCAAACCCAAGAAGAGCTTGCTGAATCATTGGGCGTTGATAAATCAACCGTTTGCAAGCGTCTAAAAGCGATGGGAATGATCCAAAAGCAAGGACATTAGGTCCCGTACGAGTTGAAGCTGCGCGACGTCGAACGGCGATTTTTTACGTGCGAATTGCTGATAGAGCGACAAAATCGGAAGGGTTTTTTGCATCGGGTGGTGACTGGCGACGAAAAATGGATCCACTACGATAACCCAAAACGCAAAAAATCATGGGGTTTGCCCGGCCACGCATCAATGTCGACGGCCAAGCAGAATATTCACGGCAAGAAAATCATGCTCTGCATTTGGTGGGATCAGGTCGGCGTCGTATATTTTGAGCTGCTCCAACCGGGCGAAACAATCACGGGGGATCGTTACCGACTGCAATTGATGCGTTTAAGCCGGGCATTGAAAGAAAAACGGCCGGAAATGGTAAAAAGGCACGACAAGGTTATTTTGCAACATGACAACGCTTGGCCTCATGTTGCTCAACCTGTAAAAAAATACCTTGGAACACTTGGCTGGGAAGTGTTACCCCACCCGCCGTATAGTCCAGACATAGCTTCCTCCGATTATCATTTGTTCCGGCATATGAGTCTCGATTTGGCGGACCAGCGGTTCTCCTCGTACGAGGCTACCAAAATATGGGTTGAGTCATGGATAGCCAAGCAGCGGCCAGAATTTTGGAGAAACGGCATCCGGAAATTGCCCGAAAGATGGGCGAAAATTGTAGCTAGCGATGGCCAATACTTCGAATAAAATATTTTGTACCGTTTTTTCACAATAAAGCCCCAAATCTTCGAAAAAAACCTTTAAAACCAATTCAACCTCCCAAAACAATCGCATTCTTCAAACCCATAAACTTATCCTTTCCATCCTTACTCTCGCACAATAGTCAGCGCATTATTTGTATTGTGGCTCCTAAAACAACCAAAAAAAACAAAGAAAAACACAGTGGCGCCAGCAAGAGGAACAGGGCGACCGCGGTAATAACGCAGACACGCCAAATTTAGCGAAGTCCTTAACCACCTGTGCGATCCTTCTGCCAGCAAAATGTGAGACACAGATGGCGCTCCAAGCAGTAAGAAGGCGTTGTGTTCCTAAGCAACGACAGGTGGGCATTCCTACTACTTAGGACTGATAGCGGCAGGCTAATCTCCTCCCCTGTAAGAAATCAAATAGATTCACGAAACCAACGCAAGACAAGTCTTGTCGAGACTCTATGCTCCCGAGAGGAGCGAACAAGGAGCAAAAAAAGGTTGATTGCCCACGTGATTCTGTCAAGCGACAGTATAGATTTCAGGGAAACATCGAGTAGTACTTGTCAACTCGTTTCAATAATGTGATGAATTGATGGGTTAATCTGTAGAATGCCACGTGGAAGACATTTATCTCTTGAAAAGCGTGACGTGATTAAAGGGCTAAGTGAAACTGGCAAAAGAAATCATGAAATTGCTGCTAGAGTAAATCGGCATAGGAATACCAACAGCAACTTTCTTAAAAATCCAGAAAATCAACTCAAACGCAGGTGCAAACGAGAAATTCGTCGTCTGGTTGCTCAAAAAGAAATTTCTTGCAAGGAAATCAAAAACCATTTAAATATTAGGTCACCGATAGACGAATACATCAAATTTTGGTCGAGGACGGTATCAAGGCTATTAGCACGCTACATTAAGGTTCGTTTAGCCTTTGCCGGAAAATATAAATTTTGGACTAACGAATTCCGAAACGTTGTATTTTCGGACAAAAAAAAGTTCAACTTAGATAGTCCAGAAGGCTGGCGGGACCTTAGTAAACCACGCGCCGCGCCATAAGCGGAACCACCGTGGCGGGTCTTTGTTGATTTGGGCCGCTGTCGGACATGGTGGAAAGTCTCCAATTTGTTTTAACAAGAAATAACTCAGAATTCTATGTGGAAATATTAAAGGATGTTATCATTGAGTTTGCGAGAAACATATACGGATACGGCTGGGTTTTCCAGCAAGACAACGCGTCAATCCATACGGCTCGTTTAACTAAGGCCTTCCTATCGTCAAGGAAAATTTCAGTTCTGGATTGGCCAGCACTAAGTCCCGATTTAAACCCATTTGAGGACCTCTGAGGAATATTGTCGGTCCGTATTTATAAAAATGGTAGGCAGTTTGAGACAATCAAAGACCTGAAAGGTGCTTTAGTGGAAGAATGGGATAAGATAGGTGATTCCACTCTTCAATACTTAGCAGATTCTATGCCTAAACGTATAAATGATGTCCTTTCTCAAAATGAAAAACAAATTAATTATTAGAAAATCGAAAGTTATAAAAACGTTGAAAAAAAGGGTGAAGAAAGGCCAATGCACATACATATACTTATTTCATATGAAGTTATTTTAATTTGTTTTTTAATTTAATAAGTTTAGTCCAGTTGATTTTTTGTTGTATAACTTTTTGTTCCTATTTTTACTAAATATATATTTAAATTATTGGTTGAACCTTTCTCCTGCTTCTTTATAGTTTTTCATTTGAAAATACCCTTGCACATACTATATACTTATTTCTGTGAGGTATATTTCTTGTTAAACAATGTTAAGAATTGTGTAATGAAATCTACTGGGATTTCTTACTTAATGTCTTCTTCAATTTCTTTTTTTAAATTATAACTAAAAGTAATACTGACTGTTTTTTTTTTAATAATTGTATGTATTTAATAATTGGAGTTAAAAAAAATGCATACTTTCTTGATCCTTCCAAAATGTGCATGACTTAGGTGGAAAACCAAAATTTAAATTTTCGTGCAAATTATCAATAATAAATTAAATATTATTTTAATAAAATACACGTGTGCATGAACCGGTACAAATCGGTTGCGAAAAAAACACGAAAAATAGGGGAAAATAATAAAAGCGACTATGAATGATGGCATGATTAAATGAGTGATTGATCGAAAGATCCAGACAATGAATTTGCGGGTTTGCAAGAAAATCGCTGAGATGGCAAAGGGTAGATAGCAACTTATTCTAAATTACTTAGTTACCTATGGAGGTACGTGCAAGCATAGAAAATATCTTTTAATGAAAATAAATGAATGTGAACGAGCACAAAAGCGAGAGTGTACATGCGACATATATGTATATATACATACATATGTATGTATGCATGTAACAGGCTAATATCAGATAAAAAAAATATACAAAGTAAGGCAAAATAGATTTGAAGGTGCACAGAACATCGCACGTTTACAGGTGCCAAAAATGTTTGGTTTGAAATAAAACAATTTACATAAGCGTGATGAAAACTTATATACACGCCTACACATACATATACATAAATTTTCAGGCAATGACTTTCGTAAAAACTTGAGAATGTTGATGGCATATTCGTGGACACCTTTGACCTGCAGCAAAGGTACTTGGTTTTGTTAATTAAGTACTCCAAAAAGTAGGAAAATAATATTTTATTCAAGGTAAGAGCCATCTCTGGGTGCAAAATTCATCCAGTTTTCTCAGGTGATTTATACAAATATTGCCTTGCCAAATATTAAGAAATGTTTCATGCTTTCGTAGAAATCGAAGTGCCTGCTCACACTAGGCCGTCAAAGTAAGGTGAATAAGACACATGGGGAAGTACATATCAGTTAAGTGCTTCGAACAGGGTGTCGGATGGCAGAATTAGATTTGAAATTTAAAGTTTCTTCCAAACCGGTAAGCGTATGGAGGAGAAAAGGGCCGGGTTAACTTCGTTATTCCATGATGAAAAGTTTTTAAAGGTGGGCTCTTTAACATGCCGTTATTCGGCTGTGAGCGAGTTTGGCCCAATCAGCTGATGGCCTGACGTCACTTGAGATGTGCCTACAAAAAAACTGAGATTGTGTTAGTAATTTATGAAAAAAATCAACCAATAACATTTCGTTGCCGACTGAACAACGACTGCTTGCACGAGTGTGTGAATGTGAGTGAAATTATCGTGGAGAATAATGTTTCAGCTAAATTTCTCTTCACAACTTTCCTTTTCACCATAGCGAAATAGCAAACCTGGTAACACTAGTCTACAAGGAAAAGTATCCGAAATAATTTAAACTAATATCTGCTTCTCTGTCCATGCAAAATTCGGATTGATAACTAAAATTAATTTATTAGTTGGAGTTTTTACGATAATCGTATCTTTCGTGTTTAATGGAACTAGGCCGACAAAATTTAACCAACATTCAGACCCAGAAACCAGACTATATATTTCCGAAGGTTTATGATGCGCTGAATCCAAATCTGGCCTCAGAATTGCTCTATCAGCTCTGGTTTTCGAGATATCCTAACCTAAAAGTGCAAAAAACACCATTTTTGCCCATGAAAATTTCAAAATGCGATATCTCTGCGAAAAAAAATGATATTTGAGCAAACAAAACGCCATTTGAAAAAAGAAGGATTGTATTTAAAGATGCCATCCTTTAATTTTGGTGAAAGAAAACATCTGCAAGGCTACATAACCTCAAATATGGGCAAAAATGGGGTTTTTTGCACTTTTAGGTTAGGATATCTCGAAAACCAGAGCTGATAGAGCAATTCTGAGGCCAGATTTGGATTCAGCGCATCATAAACCTTCGGAAATATATAGTCTGGTTTCTGGGTCTGAATGTTGGTTAAATTTTGTCGGCCTGTGTAATCTATCAGCCTTGATGTTATTCGAGTGGATTATTTAGTTCCGATGTCGCAGTGGTTGGGTGAACAATGTACGCTCCCAATCTAAGCGTATTTCAAGGTCAATGATTCCTGTGCAATTGCTAGTCTTTGATTTTGTTTACGTTACAATATTCGACGTTTACGTGATGCTCCGTGACGTAAGGGTTCTGGGCAGCAAATTCTATAGCAAATAGTCGACCAAAGGGGACCTACCGGACATCGAGAACAAATGAAAATATTGAAGGCTTCGCTACAAGTTTAGTTCATCTCTTCCCCTTATCCCCAGCTTGCGAAAAGTGACCTATTCGGCTCATTATATTATAACCTCAACCTTCATATCAAGAAAAGTGAGGTTCTTACCCATTTAAAGCTTAAGAATAGGTTAAAATCGGTTGAAACCCCTAAGGACTCTAATCATTTGCTTTACCAGATAAGGTTAGGTTGGAATGGTGCCCACTCCACTCTTGAACGAATATAAACAGGTTCGTCCTTTGTGATGCCATTATGAAGGAAGTAAGTTGAAGGAGATAAGATTATTTTACCTAATATTTGAATGCACCAGCCATCATGAAAGAAACTTCGGAACTTCGAGATGCCAGTTGGTTCGATTGGTGTTTCTCTGCTGTAATGAATTATGACAATCGAAAGGCACAAAATTTGACATGAATAGTTGCGGAAAAAGGCGTTGTACTTCTTCTAAAGCCACACTTGGTATTCCTCAATGAACTAAAAAAATCTTGTTTTTGAGTATTCGGAGAAGCCTATGGATAAAATTAGCGTTATGAGAATCGCTGTTTCAAAATTCGCCTTCTTTGCTCTGGTCGATAGTCAAGTTATGCTCAAGATCATAAATCGAAGTGTGATCAAAGACTGCGCTGCAAATCTGAACTGGCATAGTCTCACTGGAGGGGCTCATTATATTCGCCAGATATCGGCAACATTCAAAGGAATCCAGGAATAGGACTGAGCAAATTTCGGTACCACAATGTGCCTCTGTGGCTACCGACTCAACTCTGTTTGAGTTGTTTTAAGAATAGTTTGCTTATCCTAATCGATAATTCACGCAGAGCGACACTCGCCAGACAAGGTCACATGGCTTTAGTGCACTTTAAGAAGTACAACTACGTCTTTTATGTATTACAACACTTGTGTATGTATTGTATCTGTATATGTATATTCTCACCTATGCACATTAGGGTGGCTCACCCAAAAAAAATACGGGTACTTTCAACTAGGGGTCGGAGACGACCTTAGCAGGTTTATTTACAGAATGTTTAGAGACAGTGCTGTTAGGTAGGCAACTGATTGCGGCCTATCCTTCTCAAGACGGAGTTCGTTATGTTCACGAGGAAATACAAAATACCTAGAGCTCAACTTCCCTCGCTAGAAGGTGCTCCGTTAGTGATTTTTGGCAAGATGAAGTACCTAGTAAGCTAACGTGGAAGCACAACATTGAGGAGAGGCTATGAAGGCAGAAAGAGATGGGGCCTCTCGTCTAAAGTTATACTTTAGCTCTTTAATAAAATTATAAATCTAATTCTGTCGTTCCAGTCGTTGTCTAGTGGAATTCATTGGAAAAGACGGCATCGGTTAAGAAGCTGAAGAGAATCCAAAGGTCTGCCCTCATTGGAATCAGTAAGACGCTTCGAACAACTCCGACTCTAGAGCTTGACACAATGCTAAGTTTGCTAATTGTAGATATGATAGGCAAAACTGCCACTGCACGTGCCGCAATCAGACTGAGAGACTCTGCCTGCAGGCTTGAGCTGACTTACGGAACTCAGGTATCCTCAGAAACTTTGGATTCATTCCCCTGCCAACTGATCAATGTAGAAACTCACATAGTTCAAGAGGAAACATTCTCCACTCAAATTCCCTGATGACTGGAAGTTGGAAGGAAGGGTTGGGGGAGGAGTATTCTGCAAGGATCACTCTATCAGACTCAAGTTCAGATTATCGGATTTTTGCAGTGTGTAGTCGCATTCAAAGAAGCAGCTCACTTCTGTAATAACTGTAAAGGAAGGAAATATCTACTCCGACAGCCGAACGGCAATAAAACCCTTGAGCTCGATGGTAGTGCATTCGAAACTGGTCGCGAAATGCCTGACTTCATGTTCGATCACTTTCTTTGATATACGCTTTATCTGGGTGGATGTGCATGCTCGACAGGGGATCTGTGAGATAGTTACCCCGCGAAACGAGTTGAGATTCCGTTGACTACTTGCGATCTAATCTTGGAGCTGTGGGCCTCGCGTCAACTCAGCGAGCGCTGTGAAAGTACACAAACTTGTAAGGTCGCGAAATCTTTCTGGCTACCAGTGGATTGGAAGTGCTCTAGGGATCTCCTGAGGTTGGCATGCTGCGAGACTCTGCATTACTTGGAATCTTTTTTGCGTCAGTTACACGGACGATTAGTTGGAATCATCTCAGCACCATCTCCTTCTCATCTCTTTGATACGTTTGCTGATATAGCAGGCATTGATATTAAATACCTGATTATCGTACTTTGATTAGTGATACGAAGCGGCTGACACCACCGTACATCAGACATCATTCGGTAGTCTTCACCAAATACATATACGCTACTATCTACTCCTTCTCTTCTTCCCATCCTTCTTATCTCCTTTGCAAAGGTGATACCAAATTTTTTATTTTCGTCCAAGTGTGCTTTCTGTGGGTAACCATTTCAACCTAACCTAATCTATGATTTAGGTGAGCTGAACAGATTTAAAAATACTACAAAAATCAATTATGTCGAGCAACGGTCCAAACGATTGTTAAAAACTACGAAGAGCTTAATTTGTATGAAAATAAAAAGCGAACCGGCCGCCCAAAGAAGCTATCCAGACGAGATGTAAGCTCCATTTTAAGAGAAGTCGACAAAAATCCGGGAATTAGTGCCGTGAAATTGGTCCAATATATTATCGAGACATCCGGAAAAAAGGGTGCATCCAAGAACTATTAAGATATATCTTAGTATTAGCTGACATTTCAGCAGGACATCACGCAAAAAGCCTCTGATTTTGGAAAAAAAACCGTCGTCTTCCACTTGAATTTGCGCGGACTCATATTGACAATGGAATAGATTTCTGGTGTAAGGCTTTATTTACTGATGAAAAGAAGTGCTTAAATATGGATGAGAAGAAATGCGGATATGGAAATGAAAAATTTTATATCTGCTGTCGAGTACGACGGTGCTACAAGGTGAAGTCCAAAATAAACAAGACTGAGTTAAAGTAGAAGCGACAGGAGCTTTGTTCTAATAACTTCGAATTTATTTATTCAAAATAGTTTCCTCTGATCTCGATACACTGTTTTGCGCGATCTTGACCGGCATCCGGAATGCCCTTTAGGAGGTCGGTACAAGCCTTTTGGCTCTACGTACGCAAAACGTTTTTCTTTCATGGCTAAATGCAATTTTTCGAACAGTTATAAGTCACAGGAAGCGAGTACGGTGAGTGATTGTTGGTGAAAATACGATTTCTAGTGAAAAAATCAGTCACAAGAGCGAATCGATAAGATGGTGCATTATCATGCAATAAGCGCCTGCTTTGTCCTTCGCTGCGAATGCGATGCTACAAAGGCTTCAAACTGCCAAGACAGAAAATTGCATTGACAGTTTGGCCCACTAACATGAATTCCTTGTGGACAATTTCCTTGAAATCGTAAATACAAATGAGCATCGACTTGATTTTTGACATCTCCGAACGCGATTTTTTGGGTGGGGCTTGTCTGGGGCTTGCCATTCGGCACTTTGGCGCTTAGTTTCAGGTTCATGTTGGAAACACCACATTTAGTCACCAGTTACAATGTTGTAAAGGAAGTTCTCGTCTTTTCTCGCCTGTTTAATGAGGTCTTTCAAATGTTGAATTCTGAGCAGTTTTTGGTCCTCAAGCGAAATTTGATCCTCGTAAGCCCAAGTGATTAGTTAAAATGCGATAAATCGATGTTTTGGAGATATTCACCTCCGATTCCATGCATTTCAACAATGATTTCGGTTCACTTTTGATAGATTTTCGAACAATTTCGATGAAGTTTTCGGTGATTACTGAGTTTGGGCGGCCCGTATTGTCCCATTTATCGCCATTTATGTCCTCACAATCATTTCTGAAACGTGTAAACTACTCACGAACTCTGGGGCGAGATAGACAATCATCGTCATAAACTTTTCATCAATTCAAATATTTCGGTAAACGTTTTACCGATTTTAAAACAAATTTCATATTATCTCTTTGTTCGAAACTTATTTTTGTACCGATGACACAAACATACTGAAACTTTAGACGCAATAATTTCGCTTCCACTGAACCGAATGACACCAAGCTTTCACTGGAAGTCAGCTAGGGATGTAACTTCCAACGCATTAACTCATTGAAAAGATGGCGCCACAAAAACATTTTTATGACGCCAGTCTTATTTACTTTTGGACGTCACCTTATATCGCAATGGCTTGGGGAGCTTTATCTGCATCTCGCATTGGAAAGATGACCTTTATTGAAGGTATTATGGACCAATATAAATGTAAAAACATATTGGAACAACAGTTGAGGACATCAGTAGAATGCTTGGGTCTTATGATATATTTTGTATGGAGGGCTGGGTTTTCGAGCAAGACTATGACTCTAAACATACTGCACTAAGTGTCAAAGAATGGCTCTCAGCCAACTAAAGGCACCGCCGCAGAGTCTGGATTTAAATCCGATAAGGCATGTTTGGGAGCTTTTAGATAAAAGCTTGGGAGCTTTTAGGGAAAATTCGACGAATAATAAGTGATGCAAAATCGCTAAAGAAAGAGACATGGAGCCAAATAACCGTGGAGGAGCTTACCCAACTAGTTGGATCAATACCTAGGTACTAAAGGTATTCAAAAAAGCTAGTTTTAAAATGAATCATTTTTTAAGCTAATGCAACTGTATATATGTAGACTTGAGTCCTTCACTGTATACGTACAAGATTTGTGTATTATGTCAAAAAGCGATCAAGTTCAGCATTATTTTGTAAATTCTAGTAAAATTGTATATTACTCAGATTTCCTTAAATGTACACAAATTACCTACCCTTCACCGAACAATGCAATATCGGTATGGCCATCCACACACTTGCACAATGCGGCCAATCTCACTGCGTGTCAAATGTCGGAAAAAACACCGAAACGTAACAAAATATTTGTGAAAAAGTTCATTAACCTTAATCAAAAAAACAAAAAAAAAATAAGCAGAAGAAAAGAAAAACAAAAACAACTCCACGCATATTTGGACACATTTTGCGTTTTCTTTGCAACGCTCCTTCGCTTTGAAGGGTTGCTTGAACTGCGCAAAAAATGCTCGTGCATTCATATAAAGTTGCGTACCGCAAAAACAAATAGGCAGCCCAAAAATGATATTTGGGAAAACAACGTTTGGTAAACAAAGGCAAATAATATTGCAATACATGCGCATATATTGTATATGTATATGTATCTATGTGTGTATGTAAATGTGCTATAAATATCTGCTAGCGAAAGTTTGTTTTGCAACCCTTTCAACCCTGTGCGAAGCACCCGCCCCACATCCAATGATTGTAGTTGTGTATATACTTCATTGCGTTGCCAAAATGCCACATTTCAAGTAAGGGCATTTGCCGCCGTTGCTCTGCGCTGCAACCACAAAAGCTTCGCGCACTTACCCGGCAATACATGCAAACATGCACTCGCCACACGTTGCCCTTGCGACTGTTGATTGTCTTTGGTGTTATTGCGTATTGTTGTGAAATGCGCTCAGCTTGCGTTTTGTTCATTAAAAGCTTAGTTATGGATATTGTTTTGCGAATTTCCAACTTTGCTGTTAACTGCGTCATTTCGAGCACGACTCAAAATACGGGCAGGATACGCAGCTGTGCTGCGTCTAATATAGAACGCAGTCCATTTTGGGGGTCGCTGCCGTAAATTATTCCAATTTGTATGTATGTATGTGAGTATACATACATATGTATATATGTAAGTGTTTGTGTAGACTTCGTCCTTTGTTGCTAAATATAAATGATAGCAAGTTTTTGTACTTTATTCTATTCCATTTAAGTTTCCCTTAGATTATTTTTCTTGATGCGTTTTTTATGGTTTTTAAATGTAAATTTTTTTCTCTTAGGTATGTATCGATGTGATTTGCGAAGGATGTCCGTCTAAATATTTTTATTTTATATGTAAGTATGTGCATAACAATTATAAAGGGGTCTGACTTGAAAGTTTTTAATAAAAAATTATCAAAATATAAAATATAAAAATAATAAAAACAAAATTGACGCTCTTCCAGTAACTACTACGAGTATTATAATTTAGAACTTCATTGTAAAGGGTTATCCCCGTAAAAAATCAATGGTTTTCTTGCTTGTGTGGCACATAGAGCCGTCTTGTTGAAAATAAACGTTGTCCAGATCAATACCATCCAATTCCGGCCATAAAAAATCGTTAATCATCTCTCGATAGCGCAATCCATTCACCGTAACTATTGCTCCAGCTCCACTTTCGAAAAAGTAAGGACCAATGGCTCCGTCGGACCATAAACCGCACCAAACAGTCACCAAACGTTGATGATATAGAGGCTTTACAACAATAACTCTTGGATTTTCTGAGCTCCAGATCCGACTATTTTGCTTGTTGACGAAGCCACCGAGGTGGAAATGGGTCTCATCACTCAAGATGATTTTTCGATGGAATTTCGGCTCATTTTCCTGCATTTCAACGACACAATCAGCAAAGACACGCCGTTGTTTTGATGATCGGCCGGCTTAAGTTCTTGTGTTAACTGGACTTTATAAGCCTTAAGACCCAAATCTTTATGCAAAATACGGTGCAATGACGTTTGTGGAATACCTAATTCCAAAGAACGACAAGGAATGCACAAACCTGGGTTTTCTTCAACACTTTCAGCTACAACACCCAATATTTACGGCTGTTCTTGAGCGACGTGCACGGGTTTTATTCTTCACATCACTAACTTGTCCCAACAGCTCGAATTTGTTCACCAATTTCTGTATTGCGGTCCGGCAAGGTGCTTCACGATGACCCAAAAATGTTCGAGTTTTACGACCGTCTCTGCAAAATTTTGACCATTTTTATAGTGAATTTTAATAATTTCAATGCATTGTTTAAGCGTGTACTGTTCCATTTTTATTAAAGGCGTAGTTTCTACTTCTCAAATATCAAAATATGACAGCTTCAAAAGTGACATCTGCCGAAATAGGGAGGTATTCAAAATAACACCTGTTATTGGAAAACCCTTTATTTGCTCGCTAGATCGCTCATTTACTTCAATAACTGAAGAAACCAAAAAGTTGAGAAAAGTTTTCATCCATAGTAATCTCCCTAACCTAAGGCTATCTTTCCAAGCAGGCTGCATTCGAAGGAGGGGAGACGGATTCGAGATAGAATGTGGATTGGGAGCGTGGGATTTCTCTAAATAAGCCAATAATTCAGTCTCTTATCGACTGCTGAAGACTCTGGCTCTGGCGTCTACGTGGTATCCGGCGGAAAAAGCTACACTTTGCTCTTGGAATATGGGCATCTGTGTTGCAAGCGGAGGTGTATGTTCAAGAAGCAATGAACTGTGTTGTGGAAAACAGGTAAAGATGCAGATCTGTATGTGAGCTCATGGCCTTAGACCGGCCCCCAACCACTTCAAGGGTAGTTCAGTCTTGTAAATCCAGACTGAACTATGTCGGTAGACATAATATACTGATGTTTACATGGATCCCGGGGCACGTGGGTATCGTGGGTAACGAAACATCTGACTATTTAGCTAGGAGGGGCTCTGAGGCCAACTTCTTTGGCCCGAACCCGAGTGGTAGTAGGTAATGTTTTTGAAGCAGAGGTTTTCCCGATTTTGCAGATGTGTAAACTGCTTAGGGAACGTGTGATCGAGGTGGCTATTAACTTTTTTCCGATAGCCAAGCTGTGATTAAGGCTCTGTAGTCACCATGTTGCAGCTCTCTTCGGTCAACTCTTGTAAGGAGGAGATCTAACGTCTCGAACGTGCAGGAGACATTTCTCATATCTGTGCCAGGGTATAGGAAGACATAGAAACATAGAGGAAAATAAAATTGCCAATGGGCTTGCCAGGAAGGGGTCGATAGAACCCGTTTCTGTTGTCCCCATCTCAGATCTCGGTGTCCACTTTACTGTTGTTAAAGGGAAACTGCACAATTTCTTTCTTAAAAAAGCGCCGAACAGATGGATTTCTATTTTGTCTTGCGCTATCTCAAAAAAACTTTGGCCTCAGAACGACAGAAGCAGTGCTGAGGGAGTCCCCTGCCAATTCAAATTCATAGCGGTGGCCCCCGAAAGTATTACGGAGAAGCTTGGGCTTCCGTACAACTCCCATTGTAGAAGTTGTGGCCATCCTGCAGAGAAAGAGACTATTGAACACTTTCTTCCCAAATGTCCGGGTTTGGCGGCTAGGTGCTTGAAGCACCTTGGTGTGCTTTTTCGGGATAGCCTGAGGCAGTTTTCCCAGCTTATATCCCTTTTTGTCCCCTCCACTACATCAATATCACCGGTTTTTCTTCCCCGTATCAGCTGACACGATGAAACTAATGAGAGCCCCATGTAAATGAATTCTCCCCACCGTTCCGTTCCGTAGTATCGAGGATTGTTGTTTCAGCCGATACGGGCGTATGGCCGTACGTTTACGTTGGTGCGTGTGAGTACAATAAGTCATCGTTTAATGTTGAAAAAGCCCTTAAGAGGTGGTTAACCTTAAAAAAATAGATTTCATGCCGAAACCCTTTCGTGAACACTTCTACGAAGGGATGCACGTTTTGCTCCACGCGAAATCATTTGCAATATTTAGAAAACGGAAAGTGCAATGACTGATCGCTACGGCGACCTTCGATATTTATCTGGATTAAAAAAAAAAATATTTTTTTTATATTTCATTTTATTTTATTTTCGGGAGAAAAAGTTTCCCCCAATTTTAAAAACAAAAAAAAACAAAAAATTGTTTACTGTTAAAAAGTACCGAAGATATTGCACTTCAAAGAAGAAGAAAAATTTCAATCTTGAAGAAATATTAAAATTATACAAAAATTTTCAAATTGTGTTCAGTTCAGTTCTCACCAATTTTGCTCAAGCCTACGAACAAACCAACCACTAAATTGCTTGGATCGTTTGAAATCGAGGTGTTCTTGTACCCAAAATTAACGTTAAGAGGAGAGAACTTTTTTATCTAACGAGTTTAAGCCATAAGAGAAGAATAGGGTCTGGGAAATTCAATAGGCGTAAAGCAAATTTAAGCAACACCTTCTGGATGCGCTATACTCTAGCGATATAGAACTGGCAACAGCTGGAAAAGGCAACAGATGCAAGAACATCAAATATGAACATACGTAGGCGGTAGATAGCAATTTTAAGTTGGGTGGATCGAAAAATTCATTGCTTTTCCGCTGCAAAAAGGCAACTAAAGTCTACAATTTAGATCAAGGCGGTGGTGGCACTAGACCAAAAACAATGTATTGTACGTTTGGTTGTCAAAGCAAAGTATTGGCAACGTAGGAAACAATTAATGATTTCGTCCTGTTTCATTCTATGCTGACAGCCACATGGACACGGCGAAAGAAAAAAAAACAACAAATCAGCTGATTTACCGCCTGAATAGATTCGCCTTGATTTCGACATAAACAAATTAATATGGTAGTTAATGAAAATTTTGAGTGAAAGATAACAAAAAGAACGTTAATTTCTTGCCTAATTTTATCGAGATTTGAATATACTTAGTGATTTGGGTGGGAAAGTGTCATGAAACATTTTCTAAATTTAGTGACTGACTGCATCAAATACACGGCATGATTTTCGAGTTGTGAACTTTTGGGTTGCTCGTTGATATGAAGCATTGTTCGGAATGCTATTGCCTTTCGTCCTTCGTATATTCAAACTTTTGTGTTTGTTCAGGATGTTCCCTGTCTGAGCTACATTTTGTGAATTGAGAGCACAAATCCAAGGATCATTACTTACTAATTTACTTGACAAATCAAACGCAGAAAGTGGCGATGGGTAGGTCACACATTGAGAAAACCACCAGTTAGCTTCACGAGAATGGCACTGGAGCAGAGGGAGCAGAGGTCGCGGTCGACCAAAAAACACTTGTAGAAGGTCAATGCTACGCGAACTAGCAGATGCCGACATCTCGTGCGACGGTGCAAAACAACAGCACAGAACCATGTACAATGGAAGGGTCTTGTCGAGGCCCTACGCTCCCGAGAGGAGTGAACAAGAAAAAACAAAAAAACGCGAAGCAAAATTGTAAGATTAACTCCGACTGCCGTCATAGGGGACTTGGCAGTAGAACTTTTCCCGCTCAAGGATGAGTTGCAAGGTACAAGTTTGTGCCTTCTGAATTCGTTGTGTCGTCAGGTTCCATGAATAAACAAACAAAAGGAAGGGAATTAACTTCTTTGTGAAGCGGAAGAGTAAGGGAAAGGAATATAAAAAAAGCAAAAATAAAACTGCATTTGAATGTTTTATATTATTTTTTTTGTTCGTTTATTTTGTATTCGAAAGGAGTCTGATGTCAGATTTGTCAAAATCGCAAAAAATAAAATAACTGTTTTGGAAAGACGTCACCTTCGGTATTCAATTCGCCTTGGGCCACACCTCCTGAATTATTTGCAACTTGGCAAAAAACAGCACTTGTCGTTTATTTGACATAAACCGTACAGTGAAGGGCTTCTGAAACGATATTTTGACAAGCATTTACCGCTGGCGCCCTCTATTGCGCAAATGCTGCCTCCAATTTGTATGCAAAGCATACGAAATATTATAGATATTTGCACTTGAAAACAGTCTAAGTAAAATGGTAATTTAAATCCATTATTTGTGATTATTCATACTGACTTTTATTCGCACACACACCAACTCGCTTACTTATATCTGTATGTATATTTGTTTACTTGGTAAGTTCAATAGAAAGATTATCTGCTTGGAGTTATTCACTCTCTAATTAAATTTTTTTATGTTAAAACATTTATGTAGTAATTGCACATTTCCATTAGAAGCGAATGAATATATTTAAATACACAAATACATGCAAATGTACATATTTGCATGCGAAAAACGTTTAAGCAGCTGTGCAAAATAACATCAATTATACACCTTTTCACAAATGAACAAATTAAATACACTGTGCCGCAAAATTGGGCGTACAACCTACCACGGAAATCCTCTAAGGAAATATTTTACTTGTAGTAAAGTGGATTTTAGGCCAAGTAAAATGTGGATAATATTTATGCAAATCCTTCATCAACAAATGCCGCCGCATCATCTGCAGAATATTCTGGCCAAACACCATCCGTAACGACACACTGTGGAGATTAACGAACGAGGAACCCATCCTTAGGCAAATCAAACACAGAAAGTGACGATGAATAGGCCACACATTGAGAAAACAACCAGATAGCATCACGAGAATGGCACCTCTAGTGGAACCCGCAAGGGAGCAGAGGTCGCGGTCGACCAAAAAACACTTAGAGAAGGTCGATGCTGTGCGAACTAGCAGATGCTGAGATCTCATGGGACGGTGCGAAGACAACATCACAGAACCGTGTACGATGGAAAAGTCTTGTCGATGCCCTATGCACCCGAGAGGAGTGAACAAGGAAACAAAATGTATGCAAAAATATCCATACCTTAGTTAGCCACTGTAGTTTGGACTATATCGACATTTTGATAGAACTAACAAAATACTTTACAATAAATTTACTCTGGGTATCGGGCCACAGAGACAGAGAATGTAACTGCAAAGCAGATGAACTAGCAAGATTGGGTACCAAATTACCGATCCCACCAGATAGAGCGAATGCACCATACCTCTAGCAACTCGCAAGGTACTAAAAGGTAGACACACCATCAAATCTGCCCACGTGCTTTGGATTGTGTTCCTGACCTGTGCAAAAAGTAGGACGGTGTGACCAGAATGGAATATGGGCCACACAAAACGGCTCTTAAAACTTAATAGGAAGGACGTGAAAAATCTTTTTGGGTTCATAACAGGGCCTAATAGACAGGCATGCCTGCAAACTGGGAGCAAACTATAACGACTACTGCAGACGATGTAACGATGCTGAAGAAGAAGAGACTATAGAACACTTTCTATGCGCGTGCATGGCTCTGGATAGAAAAAGGCTCAATATTTTTAGACAAAGTTCCTTGAATAACCTGGCAGAAGTGGCCAATTCAAAACTAACAAAGGTTGTTAGATATATTAAAGCCACAGGTTGGTTCAAGGAGAAAACTGTAGAGTGAGGAAGGGGAACAGCCTCCTGATGGTATCACAATGAATCTACAGCAGGCTTAGGTGCGTCAATAGGCAACCACTATACCTACCTACCTACCTAGAGTAAGTTAGCTTAAGAAAGATCAAATGATGGTCAGGTTTTGGTGGGGTTAACCAAAATTACTCAGGTCGTTAATGCGCTCATTAGGAAGAAGAAAACAGCTAACCTGCCTGGCTACGCAGCAACTCAAGAGCAACCCGGGCCAGTTTTTAGTTTTAAGATATAAAATACTCCACTTCAGTAGATTTTTCTTGCATGCCATGACTATCACCGGATCTTTAGTGCAGGCTCCTTAAAATGTTTCACTGCAGCAATCTTTCTGCAAGCTCTTCTTTTCTATTTACAACGTGAAGTCCAAAATAAACAAAACTAGCGTCATAAAAATGTTTTTGATGGCGACATCTTTTTAATGAGTTAAGGCGTTGGAAGTTGCATCCCTAGCTGACTTCCAGTGAAAGCTTGGTGACAATCGGTTCAGTGGAAGCGAAGTTATTGCGTCTGAAGTGTCAGTTTGTTTGTGTCATCGGTACAAAAATAAGTTTCGAACAAAGAGCTAATATCAAATTTTATTTTAAAATCTGTAAAACGTTTACCGAAACATTTGAATTGATGAAAAAAGTTGATGGCGATGATTGTCTATGTCGTGCCAGAGTTCATGAGTGGCTTACAAGTTTCAGAGATGGTTGTGAGGACATAAATGACAATGAAAGGGACAATACGGGCCGCCCAAAATCAGTAATCACCACTCTATCGAAATCGTTCGTAAATCTATCAAAAATGAACCGAAATCATTGTTGAAATTCATGGAATCGGAGGTGAATATCTCCAAAACATCGATTCATCGCATTTTAACTGATCATTTGGGCTTACGAAAGCTCTGTGCACGTTTCATTTCGCACAAGTTAACTGAAGACCAAAAATTGCTCAGAACTCAACATTCGAAAGACCTCATTAAAGAGACGAGAAAAGACGAGAACTTCCTTTACAACATTGTAACTGGTGATGAAACGTAGTGTTTCCAACATAAACCTGAAACTAAGCGTTAAAGAGCCGAATGGAAGGTCCCAGACGAGCCACCACTCAAAAAAGTCGATGCTTATTTATTTTTACGATTGTACGAGAATTGTTCACATGGAGTTCATGCAAATGGGACAAAGCGTCAATGCAATTTTCTATGTTGGCGTTTTGAAGCCTTTGTTGCATCGCATTCGTCGAATTCGCTCTGAATGCTACGAAGGAGGACGCTGGCGTTTATTGCATGATAATTCACCATCTCATCTATCCACTCTTGTGACTGATTTTTTGACTATAAATCGCATTTTAACCAACAATCACTCACCGTATTCGTCTGATCTGGCTCCCTGTGGCTTCTACCTATTCGGAAAATTGCATTTGGCCATGAAAGGAGACCATCCGTGTGTCCGTGGAGACCATCCAAAATGTTTGCGCCGATATCCTGAAGGATATTTCGGATTCCTGTCAATGACCTGAAACACTTTTTCGAAAAGCTTTTAGATCGCGCAAAACAGTGTGTCGAGAACAGAGGGGACTATTTTGAATAAATAAACTCGAAGTTATCAGAACAAAGCTTCTGTTGTTTCTATTTTAGCTCAGTCTAGTGTGTTTTGGACTTCACCTTGTATGACGCGACAGGATCAGGAGTTTGGCCAGTTCTGCCCTTATGTATATTTTTATACCTTGTACACAACTTTTAAAAATGAAAAAAATTCAGCTTAGAAAATTTGGAATCCTTAAAAAAATAACTAAATTATTATTAGCAGCTATAGCTGATAGAATTCAGAAGGCTGTGCATATCGCAGTACTTTTACTCGGTTGTTAGTGAATTTCACAGAATCAGCTGTCAAACTGACGTAATAGCAGATTTTTGTTTACATGTCGTTGTTTACAGACAACGCTTGTCTTGCTTTTACCTTTTAAATTTTCTCCCATATTTTCATTCACTTATTCTAGCTTTTCATGTTTGTGCCAAAAATCTGCCTCTTTTACGTTCTCCCACACACTTTTCTACCATTACGTGACAGCTTACGTTAATTTTTCCACTTCAAACTGCGTAATCTTGCATTCTATCACTTCTGACTATACTGTATTATACGCAGAGTTTTGTTGCTGAGTGTACGCATTTGTTTGTGTGTATAAATCGCTGTTATAGTTTGTGTTGCTGCTCATCACATTGGACTTTCCAGTTATTGTTTGTATTCTCGCAAACAAATTCACGCGACAGCAGCGGCATCGTCAGCCGAACGAACGAACACACCGGCGAATGTATGCGGCGAGCGCTACCAGGCACCCAGCAATGGCCTGCAACGAGCTGATGACGCCGCGTATAGCGCGAATTGAATTTAGTGTTTAGTATCTATAAATGCGCGATAAACACAAATGTATCCACAAGATACTTTCAACTTCATTGCCATACGCTGTTTGTTTGTAAACACGCAACAAACACGAGTACTTAAGCAATGTTATTATTATCATTACATATCATTATTGCAGTGTGCGCGTTCGCTCTCCGTTCGCTCTGAGTGGTGACGCTCTCACCACAGTACGCATTCATACACTTAGAAGTATTTGTGGATGTATTGTAGTTGTTTGCAGGCCGGTGCCTATGGAAATGTGCACGTAGCTTTAGAGCAGTGATGGAAAAGGTACAATTGTACCTCTTTTCAGATGCTTTTGAACTATTTTAAGTTTAGATATTTTTTTTAATTTATGAATATTTGATTATTCCCGCGTATTTTTTTAGAATGGGCAACATTTAATATGTTTTTGTGGAACCGAACCTGATCTAGCACAGAACCGAAAATATTTGAAAATTGTTAAAAGCAATCTTCTACAAGTTTAGGCTTAGTTTTGCAAAGCTCTTACTGATATATTTTTGCGTTGGTGGGGTAATAATAATTTTCTTCTTGAAAATTTGAAATGCAACAAAAGGGTTAATTTTAAAGAAGTTATAGCTTCAATTTCGGAGAATACCTCATTTTATTGGCACTCTCTATCCCGCCGAATGTTAAACCAGTACGCTTACCTTCGGCAACTCTATTACTTAACTGCATTGTTTTAACTTTTTTATTTGAAAGTCTTGATAGGCGGCGCCGAAAGTTTTTCTTCCTCAAGGAAAATTTCTAGCCTGGCAGCGTATTGCCAGCAGCCTTTAATAAACCCAAATCAACATGGTTTTGTAACTGGCCGTTCTGCAGCTAGTAATCTCTCTATTTTTAGCTAATTCTTTACGTCATCATTTCATAAAGACTCCAAGTTGATTGCGTTTACACTGAATTCTCTAAGGCATTTGACAAAGTGTCGCACTAGATTATAATAAACAAGTTGACCCAAACAAGGACTTTCACTCAACCTTGCTTCAATGGCTTAAGTCATATTTGACGGACAGACGGTGGGTCGTAAAAACTAATGGGGTCTTATTGAATTACTTTGTTGCTACTTCAGATCCCCCAAGGGAGCATCTTGCTCTTCGCGGATGATTTAAAAATTTTCTCATCTGTTAAGAACTCAGAGGAGGCTCAGAAGCTTCAACTAGACTTGAACAATGTTGTTGTAGTTGTTGTAGCAGTTAAACAAGCCCCGTCAGTGAAGGGTATCTCACCGGTCGTCCTCGTCTGGCTCATCTAAAGGTAGGCCCAGGAAATATGCTGTTTTGACAGGTTGAGTCCAAAGGGAGAGGGGTGTTTTAAGGGTGTTTTAAGGGGCATGTGAAAAGGTGTTTAGTGTCGTGCGGGGTGCCTTCACGTGAGGGACATATGTTTGCTATGTTGGGGATAATTCTGGATAAGTAGGAGTTTAACCTGCTACAATATCCAGAACATAATTGTGCCGTAACGCGGGTCTCACGGGGAAGCTGGAGCTCTTCATCTGTTGTACGGCATTTGGTGGATGGGAGCTTAAGAAGGTGGTAAGTGAGTCCCGATGAATGTCATTAATTGTCTGTCTAAGCACTGTCAGGTGCAGTAGATGTCTGTTCGTTTGGTCCTGGATCTCGTTGGCGTAATGGAGGAGGTGTCTCCTGATGTGCCTGGGAAGCGACTCTGGCTCAAGCAGGTGTCTGCAAGGGTGAAACCTGCGGTATCGCCCTAACAGGAACTGCTTGCTGAGCAGTTTGCTGTGCTCCATTAGAGGGAGCATCTGTGCCTCATTGTGAAGGTGTTGAAGAGGGGACATCAGGAAGCAACCCGTCGCGGTCCGAATGGCAGTGTTTCGGTATGATTGGAGCTTTATCCACTGCGTGTCGACTTGAACAATCTTCATCGTTGGTGCATGGAGTCGCGTCTATCTTTCAATATTAAAAAATGTTTTCTTTTAACCTTTTCGAGGTGTCAATATATAATATTTTGAATACATCCTACACCATTTCTAATAATGCCCTACAAAGTGTAACAGAGTTTAATGGAGTATTACTCGATACGAAATTTTCCTTCAGTGGTCACATTAATTTTATTCTTTGAAAATCGTACTCGATTCTAGGTTCTACTATAATAAAGGCACTGACTGATTTCGGGATCTTCGGGGCTCTGGTTGAGTTCATCCAAAAATGCTTATGAGCAGATTTGTAATCGCAACCCTAGGCGTCTCAAAGATCAGGAAAAGAGTTAGTCGGGAACACCTCAAGGCGGAGTGCTGTCCCCTCTCCTCTGGGTGCTGGCAATAAACTTCTGAACCCAGATGAGAGAGGACAACACGTCGTAGCAAATGCGGATGATGTTGCGATGGTAGTAAGAGGGAAATTTCTCAATACACTTAGAGAAGTCATGCAAGATTTACTAAACATGAATGGAAACTGGTCAAAAGCAAATGAGCTAGGCTAAACGCCAACTCTAACAAACTGAACTCATCTTATTTACCAGGAAACATAGAATTTTAAATATAACTCCTCCGACTCTAGGTGGAACAACACTGCCATTCGGTGATGAGGCCTGCGACTTAGTTCTAATACTAGACAGAAAACTAAGATGGAAGTCAAATGTCGGACTAATAGGACTCAGTTGAGGTCTTTCCCCTTCTCTGGTATATTGGTAGATGTACAAAAAATGGCCAGTCTTTGCATCTGCGGGGCCCTTAGGACCACACCCACAGAGACACTAAATATTATGCTTAACATTTTACCAATAGAACAATTCGGCAAGCAAACAGCTGCCTTAGCAGCTCTCAGATTAAGAGAAATCGGTCTACTCAGAACGAACCAGAGAGGACATTCTTCAATTTTAGAAAAATCCCCTGCATTCCTGGTACAACGGATTTCTGTAATACCAAGCATATCATTAAATAAATCCTTCGTCACAGTATTTCCTTCCAAAGGGAAGCTGGTATCACAATGGACCTACGATTGATATAAGTGTGTCGTTGCGACAGCCACCCTACCTACCGACCTGCCTAGGCTTCATTCATTGCAATACATCTGAGTTTTCTTATCTGCTGCTGTTTACGGCTGTTTTTCGTTCTCACTTAGTGTACGCCGTTATCATTTGGAGACCTTACGATCTACTTGAGCGCGTTGAGAAAATATTTCTTCAACAGGCAATATGTTCCCTATGATTTGAGTCTCCTGCTCCAACCTATGATTCTTGGCTTAAGATAATTAATCTAGAATCTCTAGAAAATAGAAGGACAGTCCTTTCACTTTTGTTTAGTTTCAGTGTTGTTAATGGCATCGTTGACTGTCCAGTTCCACTTGAGCGGATAAGCTTAATGTTCCACGAAGAAGTCTTTGCAATGTTTACCCTTTTTTGTGGAAAACCCATTACTCGCCCAATTCGAGGCTATGATTCATTATCTAATACCAGCCTGCTTGATTTTATATTATTGGCAAATCTGGCTTGTTTTTCTTTATATATTTGCCCACTCTGTAAGGTAATTTGTACTGTAGATGATTAAAATAAATAAATAAATAATTGGTAGTGTGAGAGTCCTTAATGATGTCCGACGGCATCAAAAGGCCTCCTGCAGCTACCCCATATGTGGTGTTAAGATATGTCTAAAGCTTCTTTCACTGTAGTCCTGTCCCTAGTTCTGGTGGTCACAATGGTGCCCAATCTAAGTTCCTACTTATCTAGGACATTCATTCAAAATTTGATGCCCTATTAAATCAACTCATCTGAAACTCCTTTCAGCTTAGTTTGAGACTGTCTAAATAGTGAGCTTATTGGCTTTGTCCTTGAATGATCTCAGTAACAGCAGATGATAGAATACTGTACCTGTCTATGCATTAGTAATATAGATTCAACATAAACAAGAACCTGTCTTGCAGTAGCAAGCGATATGGTCGTGCTGCACAGACATAATTTCATGAGCATTTTATATATCCTGGCGGTGATCCTTCGGTCAGATGACTATCAAATCTTTTATCTCAGGCCTTCCAAATTTTGATGTGCTTATTCAAGTTGGCCTTCAAATGAAGAAACCAACATTTTTGCACTACTCCATTCGACGGCAAGTTTTTATGTGAATCTTTCTCAAGGGAGGAAAATACAATAACGTTTACAATTACCCTAAGATTGTTTAAAGATCTGCCGTCTAGGGAAGAGTGGAACACTAACCTAACATGGCTAAATGATGACTCACCAAAATGATACACAGATGGTTTAAAAACGCTCTGAGAGTAGGAGGAGGAATAGTGGGGCCTAGAGCACACAACAAACTGGCCACTCATAATCAGGTCTCACTGATTTGGGTACCAGGACATGAGGGACACGAAGGAAACGAGAAGGCAGATTTTAAGCCGAAAAAGGGGTAGAAAGGCTATTTATTGAATCAACCCCTTTTTTCGGCTTTAACAAAAATGATATAAAACAGGAAACCTAAAAATGGAACCAAACAAAAATAAGGGAATCACTCCAAAAAGTTGTTGAACTTCAATGCCAATAGAGCAAAATCTGTTCTAACCCTAAATAAAAAGGGGCTCAGATTACTCTGTGGAGCTCTTACAGGTCAATTTGCATGTAATAAACACTTTAACACAATAGGGTTATCTAGTACAAGATGCATTTAGGTCTACTAGAGCAAGAATACTCCCAATTGCTCTCTCCTAAGGAGCTGGTTCGACTCCTCGGTATACTAAAGATCAATCTGGTCGCAGTGCATAAAGGCCTTAGCCTAACCTGTACAACTATTACCAAGATCTGCAAGAACCGATGTTTTGAACTAATCTTCTTCCTTGCTTTTATCCCATTTCACTTGGGGTCAGCTCTCCTAGTACGTAATCTTCAGATTCTTCGACCCTCACTTGACTCGGTGCTTAAGTTTACACGTTTCATATGACCTTTTATGTGCTTCGTCCATGTATGCTGTGGTTGACCTAGCTTCCTCGGCGCCATGGCAATGTTTAACACGTTTTTTGTCATAAGTGATTCGGGCTTCCTCTGGACATGCCCATACCAGCGAAGACGACTTGCTTGCATTTTTTTCTCAATCGGCGCCATTTTAAGACTTCCGCGAATTAATCGATTAGGTACTTTGTTCAGCACTGTGATTGAGGCTGACCATCTGAACATTTTCTTTTCTGCTGTTTGAAGATTTTGTTCGTGTTCTGAGCTGGATTGGGCTGAGCGTATATGCCTTTCTTCCTTCGGTGCAGATGACTGTGCAAAGTGCAATGGCTTGTGAGAATGTCCGTAAGTATCTTCTGATCATCCTTAAGGAGGGTTATGAGTTTCCTAAACCACTTTTGATTTTATCTCCAGTAAAGATTTTGCCTGGTGTAGTCTCGTAATTCGAGGCCAGCGAACCTCCCTTGGCTTCAATTCTTCACTCCTAAGCTTCTCAAAGCAAGAAAGGACACATCAGGTCTCATAGGAAGGAATGGCTTTAGTCCTATTAGTAACGAAGCCGCAACCTCTCTTTGCAATGCGCCCACTACTTCATTCCCAGATATACCCATCATTCCCAGTTTACTGGAACCCAAATTAGCCGGATGCGATTGTGCGTTCCTACCTGATTAAGTTTCTAGATACACTCAAAGGCAAGTGAGGGCTTAATCTCACATGATGACAGAGCCTTGAGTGCTGCCTGACTGCCGTTCATTCGCTCATTCCGAATGTTCCAATCTAAATTAATTTCAGCACATAGACAGATGACATTCATTTCCGCTTGGAAGATGCTTGAAAAACTACCCATCGGCACAGAACGCTTGACTTTGGGGCCATACATTCCAGAAGATATACATAGATGTTCTAGTGTTTTCGAACCATCTATGTACCAGTGCAGCGTACACTCCTGGAGTTTACTTTCATATGCAGGTGTACTCCAGTTTACCTGGTCGTCCATTGCAATTCTGAACTTATTTTCGAATTTGATGACTTTAGTGCTATTATCTCTGGGTAGCTGGGTAAGTGGGATATGCAGACCCAACAATTCCACAAAAAAATTAATTTTTCTTGATATCTTTCACTCAACTTCTTCTTTAATAACTTTGGTAGAGAGCGCTAACGAATGAGAGAACAAACATGACGAGAGCACAATGGAGAGTTACAAAATAGAGAGTATTAAATTACGTATACATATTTAGTGGAAAAGTGAGCGCAACTTTGGCGTTACGTAATTTTAGTTGAGGTTTTTGAAAGAAAATGTAGTTGATGAAGTTAATTTACACAAGGAAAATAATAGAAAGGCTCTATATATTGCCTAAGGCTCTAAGTATTTTGAGAACAAAATTTTGCTTAAACTCCGCAATTACGTCAGCTTAACAGCTCATTCTGTTAAATTCACTGAGAGTCGGATAGCCGTACCGTGGTATGCGCAACCATCTCTCAAGCGCGATGAAGTGTGGCTTTCACTCGGCGAGAAAGAACTTCACTCTCACTTGCCTATTTAGTCTAAATAAAGAAGTCGTTTGGATTTCAAGACCGGCATTAACGGTATTAATGCTGGTTTCCAAGTAAACGAGGTCATCTACTACTTCAAAACGAAAACTGTCAGCAGAGATGTGAGAGTCAACATTTTGTTCGATGGCAAATAACCCCTGATTTGTAGATAGAGGAGGTAGTAAAATTTAATGTTAAAGCTTAATAATTCTGTCTTGTATTCATTCATCACTAAACTGAGTGGGTATTTTTTTATCCAATTCAATAAAAACAGAACAAATGAGGACGTTAAGGCCGATGGTGTGGACGCCGTCATCAATTCAAATTATTTTCTCCAAAATTACATAGAGAAATCGCATGAAACCTTGTTTATTAACAAATTGCCTGGAAGTTCTGCTCCCTAATTTTGACGCACCGGGTAGTAGAGATCAAAATTATTCCGCTTCGCCGCATAAAATTTGCTAGGATACTGTCAAAAGTGGCTTTAAAATCCACAATCCACGTGAACCCTTTATCCCAGCGAATTCGTTTTCCCGCCTAGTCTACTGACTGATTCACTGAACATCTGAATTGATGTGTGCAGAACAACTTGCGGCAATGTAGCAAAATTAAAAAAAAAAAACCAACTCACTGCAAATCGCATTGTGGTAGGCCAAGAAAAAGCCGGACGATTACTCGTCGTGCGCTGCATACATTGGCTGACGGGTGGTGGGTTGCAAAAGTTGCTTCAAATCGCATGCAATGCCAGCGACTCAAATGTTCGTATTGCCTCCCAATAACTCAGACTCTCGTTCATTCGTATTTGTTCATATGTACGAGTACATACATATGTTAGCATTCTCGCACGACAAGAAGCGACGTACGCATACTCGTTTGACGCTTTCCTTATACACATGTGCGTATGTATGTAAACATGTAGATATATGCAAGAATGGATATGAATGTACGAAACTTTTGTTCGTACATAGAAGTTGGTTGGTTTGCATTTCGAGTGTTTTGTTTTCTCTTAACACACTGAGTATTTGCATATACAAGTACGAGTACACACATATGTATGTAAGTGTATCAATGCACATGCATAAGCACGGGTATATGTATGAATGAGTCAAAACGTACTAGGCTTCCATAATGAAGCTACTAAATATTAGCCTTCTATAATTTAAGTTGTATTTACATACATTTAACATACGTGTACACCTATATTACATACATACATGAGTATTTATTTACTTAATCTGTGAATTTGAAGCTGATTTCGTAAAAGTTTAGAGAGTGAGCAGCAATAGAAGAGTTCATACGTATGTATGCATGTATGTACATACATGTAAATGTACATATGCAGTTATTGAATAAGCCTTTCTATACTTCTCTTGAAAACACGTGAAGATGTCAGAAGAGAGAAATAAAAACGTTACAATTATTTGTTTTTTAATATGAATAAAATTGCCTCTAAATACATACATATATGAGCCCTTGATTTTGAAAGTCGACTAAGTCATATTTTCCTTGTTTCGAGATAATTAGGGTTTTGCGTTTTAAAGGATTAAAAAATATTTTTGCACTATGGAAAATGATTTTTCGACAGTAAAGTAGTGCCAACAAACAAGAATTTATTATGGTTGTGAAATTTATAACCATTTTTAACTGGATATGTGCTTTTGAAAGGTTGCAAATGACTTAGTCGACTTTCAAAATTAACAGAATGACTTTATAAATGACTTATTCCAAGGAAACATTTTTATTAGTAATTAACATTTTATTGTAACAAAGTAAATTATTTGTTAATACATATTTAGGGAAGTAAAGTGTTTGTGAAAAATTGGTGGGATATACGGTAGTAAATCCATCATATCTTTATGTTTTTCTTTTGTTATTGGTCTAATAGTTGTGTACAATGGAGGCAAATCAATATTTTTGTATATTTTAGGTCTTCCTATTTTAGGTGAGAGGTCTAATATTTTGAATTCGGAATTGTCATCTAAGGAAGTTTTATAAAACATCTTATATGGAGAATTTTTTAGAAATCTGATCCATTGAATTTTTAGCCAAGACACAGCTTCTCCATTGGTGTTTTTCTTTCTATAACTCGTTGAATCTTTTAGTTGTTTTGTCGAAATGAAATTTTTCTGAGCCATTTGTACCACCAAAAATGGGGTTTTTTTTACATACTTCTATTAAATTATAATAATGCTCAGGTATGTATAAATAATTCGATTTTTTAATTTTAGTTTCTATCATACCAAAATCGCGATCATTTGGCAAAAAAGAATGGCCGGATACCATAAATTTATGATCAACAGTTTCAACATTGTTATCAGATGACAATTTTTAACTAAACTAAAGCTATATTGATGTTACGATTTTGTCCTGTGCAGGCATCACTGTAAGCTATGACGTGCTTTTGAGTGGTAATGTCCTGAATGTGCTTTAAGATGCAGGACGCAACTTCCTGTGATCCTCTTGAAGCGATTGTTTCATCCCATACATACATTTTAGCATTTTCATTGTGGAAATTATGAAACCCCAAATTGTATACATACATGTTGCGCTTATAGTAAGCTACCGAAACAGAAAGTTTGGGATACGCAAGTGCTTTCTGTAGATCAAATGTGAAACCGTAATATTCACTCGGGTTATCTTTTGCTTTTTGTATGTCATCTGTTAAACTTTTTCTGGCCTGTTCGGCACTGATAAGATGTGAATCACGAATTTCCATAAGATGCAACTTCTCGTCTTCGTTACTGGATGCTTCTATTTTTAGTTTTAGTGAATCACACTTTTGGCAAGTGTCTTTACGAGGAGTATGAAAATTTACGTTGAACTCCGTATTGAAAATTTTCCTGTAAGTCCACTCCTTCACACGTGATATATTATTTTCATCACATTTTTTCACATACAGCTCATACATTTTTCGGATATCTAAGTCAGCACTTAAATACTTTCGACCTGAAGTGTGATGTGATCTCGTGTAATGGCTCTCACATGCTGGAAAACTCAGAATATGTTCTCGTACCACTTTAATTTTATCTTCATCTGTTTTTCTAGATGAACCAAGCATTTTGCCACGTAAATCCATTCCAGGTGATTTGGCATTTAAGGCACCGTTTAATCTTCCGTAAGATATTTTAAAAGTATCAAAAAAAAAAGTTCTACAAATGGAAACTTCTGAATTTCGTAAATTTATATGATGCTTATAACTACATTTTCTTATATATCCTTCTTCATTTCTGGGTCGTATTTGCTTTATTGACCAAACCGTGCAGAAACAAATTCTGTTTTTCAAAACTTGCTAATTTCCAAAAAAAATCAAAATTTGCTTTCCTATCTACATATCCAATTGCATTTATACATTGTTTGGAACAACGGCAATCTTTATGTTCGAAAAGTTACCACTCACAAGCTTAGACTTTTTTGTTTCATATTCCTCTCCACTATTTCTCTTCATTTTTCTTATATTTTGTGCATAATTAAGTTGATTTCGGCTCCTCTTTCTTGATTTCATGTTGATTTCTTCCATTTGTGGGATTCCGAATTCACTTTCACAGTATCAGTTGATTCATCTGAAGACGATATTGCTCTTATTCGTTTCCATTTCTTGGGAGCATTACTTAAACTTCTTCGCAGTACAATGGCTACAATTAACTATAAATAGTACGTTTTTACATTTAAATGATTACTTGATCATACCTGAATCGTTATCTGAAGGCATTACAAAATTATTATTTGTTTTCCAAAATTTCACAACGAACTGACTTAGTCGACTATCAAAATGAACAGTTTCCGTATTTTGTTTAACAACCAAAAAATACACTCAATTTTACGAGTTAATTTTCATGGCATACTGCTAATCTCTTCAGATTATGTTAGTTCATTAGGATTAGATAACAAGTAGCTGATAAACTCGATTTTTAAAAATTTTGACTTAGTCGACTTTCAAAATCAAGGGCTCATATGTATATGTATTACCTCTGGGTTTGATGTATGTAGGTATAGATGTAAATAAATTATTTATAGGTAGTTTACGTGTTTAAAGTCTAACATAACATTTACATACATACATACATATGTTAATTTATTACTAGGAGTTTAATATGAGGCAAAGGAGTTTTTTATTAGGCAAAGTCAAAGTAGATACTTCAAAGATGTTAAGAAACATTTAATAGAAGGTGGAGATGTGGATTTAATTTTGTTTTTTTATAGTTTCTTGTTAAGCGATCACCCAGAAAAAGCTGTATTACTGCAAAACACAACAAAATACATTTTGAAATCAAGTACAAGGCGGCGCAAAATTAATCACCCTATAGGAAGATTTATAATTTTTGCAAAAGGCGTCGTAGGTCAATCACATTTGACACTTCTGAACTATGATAGACAGTTGCAGTACACAAATAGATATGCAATGGCATGTGTCGTAAAGGTCAGAATAAAGATTTCAAATACTCAAATTCATTTTTTGTATTTAGTAAAAAAGTTATTGAAAAACAACATTTTGCGTCACCTTGTAAAAAGAAGGCCAATATATTTTTGTTTTATTTATAATTTCAAACCAATCGAACTTTCACGTTTATGCCAAGTAATGAGATTTTTGTTTTTTAAGTATGCCGACACAAATATTTAGGTATTTTTCCTTTCATAATTTTGTAAATATGAGCTCACAAAGCAAATTATTTGCATGGCAAAAGAGTTCGATCAAATGACATTGATTAAGTGCTGTGTACCGTTAATTTATGTTATACATGACCGAAATGATGGTGGCTTTCGTTTGAAGTGTTTAAAATGAAATAACAAAAACAAAAAAATTAAAGCGACATTTTAATTTTTTCACTGTGCAAACAACTTTTTTGCTTTATTGAAGTATTTTTTTGAATGATACAAAAGGTCGCACCGCGGCAGGCAAAGGCAAACTTCCGATTGTATTCTGACATGAAAGAGCTGCTCATAAAAAACCATCTGCCGCTAGGAGGCGGGACAAAAAAATGTCAAAAATATTAAGACGCACACCACAAACTGCTGGAGGAGCTCGTCTAGGCACCCATTTGTTGGGTGTTTATAATTATGTATATAGAATTTAAAAAAATCTTCAAACGTACTTTGTACGGAAAAAAATGCGGGATACCGTCAGCAAAAAAAAAAAAAACAATAAGAAAAACAAAAAAAATTGCCAAAAAGCAGCAAAAGATATTTTGTAGCTACTTGCAACTTGCACTTTATTATACTGAAATTGAATGGAATAGAAATCTACTTACTAAAAACTATGCTGAAAATTCTGATTAAAAATGTGCAGTTTTTGTGAAAATTTCTAATTTTGATGAATTTTCGAATTTTGTAATATTTGCGCCATTCTAAAAGCTATGCTAAAAAGTCTGATTAAAAATTTGCAGTTTTTGTGAAAATTTCTAATTTTGATGAATTTTCGAATTTTGAAATTTTCGCACCATTCAGATGGTTCAACTTAATAGACACTAAATAAACAAAATGAAATGGCACAAATGTCGCGCACTTATTTTATTTTCATAAGTGGCGCAAAATTAATCATCCAATTTTGTTTTTGAATACCTTTTTTCTAAATAAAAAAAAATATATGTATATATTTCAATACTTAATTTAATATTAAAAATTATTCTTTACCTTCAAACCTTTGCGGCACACTTCACTGCTTGTTTTTTTCTAAACTGCAGCTGTGTGGTCTTTTGCAAAAATTATAAATCTTCCGGTAGGGTGATTAATTTTGCGCCACCATGTTTATGTAGATCAGAATATTATTATTGAGTATTAGAATTATATAAAAAAAGTAATAAAATAGATTTTTTAAGCTTAAATCTAAACTGGCATAGCAGCGAGCAAAAATTAAGGATTTAGAAAGGCGTAGCCGCCCCTTGAAATTTTTGAAATTTGCAAGAGGCGAGCCAAGAAGCACCAAGAGATTAGTAACTCCAAAACAGGCGAAAAGGCTCATTGTATTCTGGAGCTCTGGAGAGCAAAAGGGCATAGAGTCAAGGAGGAAAGATAACAGAAAGAAAGAGATAGGATAGAATAGAGACAGAGATAGCTAGTCTTGTGAGAGTTTTCCAGATTCTTTGACAAAACTGAAAATATCCTCCAGTTTTAGAGATCGAGTATTACTCATTCTTACGACATCGGAACCCAAAACTTGTAGCCTTACCTAGAAAAGGCAGGACACTCACAGAGAAAATGCTCACTGATATCCGCTTCCTCTAAGCAAGACAGGCAAATTGGGTTCTCAATGATTCCAATGGTGTTCATATGCTGACCCTATGGGTTATGTTCTGTAAGAACAACAACCATCAACGAAACGTCTTTTCTACCAAGTTTTAGCAGAAAGTTTGACAGTTTCCTGTTCGTGCTTGTCACAAAACACTTTGCAGTTCTGGAGCATTGTAGACTGGACCATCGCACTTTATGTAAATGACATATATAATCGCTAATCCAATTCATGATTTCTGTAGAACTGATTGCGATTATTGGCTTTGGTGCCCGTGGGGTAACTGCTGATCCGCAGTTGGCCAATGCACACGCGCCTTCCACACCTACGGATGTGAGCTTTGGACGCTGAAAGTTGCTCACAGTAGCTAAAGTATTTTGAAAGAAAAGTACTGAGAAAAATTTTCTGAAATTTTAAGGCAGAGAGATGGCTCCTTTCGAATTGATTATAATCATGAGTTGGAGCTATTAATCAAAAGCGAAACCATAATACTCATTAAGTTCCAGAGGAAAAGATGGCTTGGGCACGTTATGAGAATGTGTAGAGAGAGAGCAATACGAAAAACGGTTGAATTGTATTCGGTTGGAGACCGAAGAAGAGGACGCCGTAGCAAAAGATGGCTTGAAGATGTGGACGCAGATGACAAAAAGCTAAACGTGAGGCGTTGGAAGGAAGTGATGTTGAAAATGGGGAGATGGTGCGTCGTTGTGAATAATGCAATGGTTCATCAAAAGCTGTGTTGCTAAGAAGAAGAATAAGAAGAAGAAGAAGAAGAAGAAGAAGAAGAGGAAGAAGAAGCATTTTGATTCACCAACTTTTCATTTTATTTTATTGCTATTAAAAAAGCTTAAAAGAACTTAGACTAATATTGGGCAAGGAGATATCTAGGATTTTTAAGGTCTTAAGCAAAAAAAGGTAGAATAAACTTTTATAAGATGAAGAACAGTGGAATGGATATACAAAATTCAGAAACATATTCATACCTTATGATCTAAAAGTACCGGGAATGTTTAAATAAAACAAAACAGAGTTAAATTTCAGGCAATTTATTTTATATTCTTCAAAATATGACCCGCCTGAAGCAGCACACATGTGCCAACCTCTAAGCCAGTCCTCCATGCACCTCTGACAGGCCGAAGGGATGGCCTTCAGCTCCTTCGTCGCATTCTCTTTGATCTCCTCTATCGACTGAAGTCTCCGTCCACGAAGTGGTAACTTCAACTTGGGAAACAAAAAGAAGTCACACGGGGCCATATCAGGTGAATACGGTGCTTGGACGATGGTATTTACTTGGAGATAATGCAAAACAAAGACATCAAGCGTGATTCGAGTGAAGTTAGGGCGGACGCACAGAAAGTGGTCCGCCGTCTCATCCTCCTCTTCACAAGCTGGGTAGAGCACACTTTCTGAGATGCCTACCTATTCCATGTGCTTCGTCCACAGAAAGTGGTCCGTCATCAGTCCAACCAGCTGTCTGTAGTGCTCTTTGCTTAATGACAGAAGGATTTGCGACAGTCGATCGGACATGACAGGTAACATCAGTTTAGTCCATCTGCAGCCTCTTTCAGCCTGCCAAGCTTGCTTGGACTCGACCACTCTTGTGGGGTTCGGGGGCTGTTTATGGTCATGAGCGCAGCTTGGCTGTCGCTGCATACACATATAGATCTGCCTCTCCATTTGTTTTCCACAACAAAGTTCATCGCTTCTTGAATAGCTTACACTTCCGCTTGAAACAAAGATGCATGTATTCCAAGAGCAAATTGCAGTTTTGTTCCACTGGATTCCATGTAGACCCCACAGCCGGAGCCGTGTTCGGTCCTGGAACCATTCGTGAAAATACGAAATCAGTGTTTGCCGGGCTCTTTTTCAGAGTTTGACCACAACTGAGCCTCTGGCAGCACCGCACTGTATCTCTTTTCACGTACGACTCCTGATGGCATGGAGTCAAGAGACATCGAGGGAATCGTTGGATTGAAGTCCGTGCCTACTCTTTTCTCCAATGCCGGACAGGGGCCGTACAAGTTCTCATTGGGCTTCAGCCTGCAGATGGCCTTCAAGGCTTCTTCTTAGATGAAAACGTCAAGTGGTGGTTGACCAACCAGCGCTTCTAATGCCGAGCCTGAAGTAGTCGGAAAAACTCAGGCGCAATAGGTGGCCATAGTACGTTGAAGTCTTGATGAGGTACTCCTGATTCCCACGAGAGAGAATCTGCTCATCCAAACCACTGATGCATAGGTGATAATAGGTCTTATGGTAGCCGCGTAGATCCATAGGCTCCTGCTAGGAGAAATACCCCAAGTTTTCCCAAAGGCACCCTTGCACCGCCAGAAAGCTGTCAGTGCTTTGGATGTGCGAATAGATACAAACGCTCCGATTGTGAATGTATGCGATGCATTGCCAGCTGGTGGTAGCAGAGAAAGAGGAAGGACTCCTTAGCATTGGAAAGATCAGACGGAAAAGAACTTGGCTTTACTTGGTGTATCCCCTTGGTGTCGGTTAAGATAAGAAAGAAACGATTGGCGTGTTTTGTTGAACTTTCGCCAAAATCGCTTATGCGGCTATCCCCCTAATCGAGAAGAAGACTATAAAATTTCTTTAAGCGTACCTCACAACCATCGCTTTTGCAACGCAACTTTCGTTATCCCTTGCGTTATTCTGTTCGTTATTCTTTCCTATTACTGACTAACGTATTTTCTGAGGTATTCATGCCAGCGTTTTTGTACGGCTTGCCACAAGCTTTGCTTTTTTTGGCTTTATCAGCTTGTGCTTAAGATGCCCACACAAGTTTCCTATGAGCATCAGATTCGGTGACTGGCTAAACTAATTGAGAAGTACAAATTTATAGGCATGGAACCATTTTTCTTTTTACTAGTTTGTCGATATCAGTTGGATTATTATATTGCATGCTGACACGCCCTCCAAAAAATGTTTGTGCTACCGCAAAGTTACAACGTGACAAAGGTAATGCTTATATATATAATTGGCGGTTCCACCTTTTTTGGGCGTTTGTTCGAGCCCCTCCTCCTGTTTGGGGTTTGCGTCTTGATGTTGTTCCACAAATATTGGGATCTACAGTTTCAAGCTGATTCCGAACGGCAAATATTTTTATGAGGAGCTTTTTCATGGCAGAAATACACTCGGAGGCTTGCCCATACCTGCCGACGGACGATCGCTATTAGAAAAAAAATTTTCTATCATTTTAATGTTTGATGCATGGATATTCGAACCTACATGCACTCACGCAGCAATCCACTCGGCTACGGCAATCGCAATCGATTGCGAAGATAAAAAGCAACTCAACGCAATTCACGCCTCGACATTTTTTTTTTCACTATTCCCGAAAATATTCGCCTTACCTTTTGCCGCTTTTTAATTACTTGCAAACTCCTGAACAAAAAAATACCCTTTAAAGAACACA
Source organism: Anastrepha obliqua (assembly GCF_027943255.1). Taxonomy (NCBI): domain Eukaryota; kingdom Metazoa; phylum Arthropoda; class Insecta; order Diptera; family Tephritidae; genus Anastrepha; species Anastrepha obliqua. The sequence continues at coordinate 143,021,829 of NC_072892.1, read as the reverse complement.
ATAAAATAGCGCGCCATAGATCGGGTTTGCTCAGTACGTCTGTCACTGTCGTGCCGATGCTTGGTGGTGAGTCTTTAATTTCCTACACTAGACTATCATCAGCCTCATCATCCAGCCGTGGTTTTACGTTGCAAATTTGTTCAATGCTCTTAATTTGTTGTTTTTGACATTGTTGGTGTTGCCTTACATTTGTATTTACATACCACTTCGACATATCAGCTTTTGCAGCTACTGTAGCTGCATTATTTATTTAATGTTTCGCTTTTCGCTACTCCATCTGGTCCTTCTGCCACAAACGGCTATCGTCAGTGCAATGGCGCAGCGGTTGAAGTGTTTGTTGCATTTGCTATGCCACATTCATGCGCACATACAGTAAAGTGTTGCAGAAAAGACAACTTGCCGTCCAGAGTTGTGGTGAAAGCAACTTGCATCTTGGCCTATGCATTTCAGGGCAGTATGCAAGCCGTGGCAAAAGGCAGCCGGCATGTGGCAGTTCGCAATGGCTTGTGCGGCTGCTGATCATGAGTGCCATGCACTTGAGGCACTAATTCATATATTGTATATTATGTATATATATATATATATGCACACACACACACACACACGCAATTGTTCACGCAGAGGTCCGTCTGCTGCAGTTGGTGGTGTTAATGCGTCACAGTGTAAATTACATATGCATGTGTGTGTATGTACGTATGCGTGTAGGCCCACATATGATTTTCTAGTTGTGTACTTGCTGTTATTTAGAAGTACACAGGCAGCAGAGGCAACAGCATTTACGCTTTGCACAGGTGTATGAGTATGGAAGGGCAGAAGGGCAGAAAATCAATAGGCCTAAGCATAAGACAAATTGCGTTGTTGCTGGTGCATGTCGCATTGGTCAGGTAGTGTGACAAATGCTTGCAACGAAAACAACAACAACTAACTAATCTTCAAGGTATGTTTTGCTGTACATACCAATTTTTCTATCCTTCAAAGTCCAGCAACCAACTACAATTCGCTTTATGAATACTTAACTTAAATTTTTCCACATTTTCAATATGCTGAAAATTTACATTTAAACTCGAATCTCAATACTTTTGCGTGTCATGTAACAATTACATAAAATTTTCCATATCAAAGTAAAAATTTCTGCAACTCATACAATTTTTTTAGCGCTTACGCGTAGTTATTGCAGAGCGTGGGAAATAACGCTTATGAGTCAGCAGATTACAGCTAAATGTGAGGTGAGATGCAGTATAAACAGCCAAAAATATTCCGTTCGTAAAAAGCTCTCTCGCCCGTAAATCCATTTGTGGCGTATGCCGTCATCATTTGAATTACAACTTCTTCACTGGGCATTCATTTAAAACAATATCTTTTGCATTTAAATGCTTTTTTTCGCTCTCCTAAAAATTATGATAAAAATATTACAAAAAATCCATACTCTGACCAAACTAACTGACGCGGGGTTAGTGTTGTTCTGGTACTTCCACCGCATCGAATACTTTGATGACCTTAACATTGGGATAAATAGAGTTAGATATCTGTATCTGAATTATTTAAGGTGCGTTTCATAATCATAAGACACCCCTAATTTTTCAAAGTATTTTAATTTATAGTTTTCGGGGGAAAATAAAAATTTTACACGTCGATTAAAGTAACAAAAGTTATTTGTTTCATTACAGAGTTTAGAACTGTTTTTTAGTACATAAAGAAACTTTTTAGCAAAAACGTATTTCCAGGCGTTTCAAAATGATAAGCCACTGTTTAATTAAAGTGATCGTTTAACAAAAGTGTACTTTTTTCGAATTTTTTTTCTGTCGTCTAGAATATTTTAGTATTCTATGGAAGCACCATTTGATTTAGCGACACAAACTAGCCTTTTTGTCATCGGTTCTGCTAACTTTTTAAGTAAATTTACATCTAGAGAATCCCATTCGGCCTTAGTTGCCGCTTTAAGCTCGTTGGTGCTGTCAAATTGACGGTTGTTGGCGTAAACTCTTCTGACTAAGATACCCCAAATGTTTTCTATTGGGTTTAGATCCGGAAAATACGCCGGCCAGTCCATAGTTTCTATGGAACAATCGGTCAAATACTGCCTTGTTTCCCTGCTTACGTGGATTCAGGCGTTGTCTTGCTGAAAAATGAAGGACATTTACCGATTACCCTGAAGGAAGGATACTATTTTTCAAAATGTTTTTGTAGTCCCCACTATTCATTCTCGATGATGTAAACTGTATATCAAGATTTGCTTTCGATGTAAATGCACCCCAAACCATAACTGAACCTCCACCGAAGTTGCGCTTGGAAAATAAGAGGGGGCTCTTGCACAAATCTCTCCAATAATTTAAAAACCATCGAGTCCGTCAAGGTTACATTTTTTCCATCCGAATAATATGAAATTGGGCAACATTAAAAATATTTCAAATATCTTACTGTGTCCTTAGGTGTTTTTCTGTAAACTGAAGACGCACCAGCTTGTGCCGTGGTGAAAGATGGAGTCCTTTTTTAGATTTGATATTCTTAAATGATTGCGCTGTTGTTTTTGAAACCTTATGTTGAACAACAGCGGTCAAGTTGGTGCAAGACGTAGTCGATTAAGAAGCTTTTCTTATGATTGCTCGCTGTTCTCGACTTGATAGTGATAATTTTCTTTCAAGGGGCTTTAAAATGTTGTAATTATCAGGACTCCGTAAAAAATTCTGGACAAAACAACGACTTCTGCCTGTTCTTTTGCAATTAATTTGATTGACAAGCCTGAATCCTTGTAGGCCAAAATTTTTCCACGCTCCTCTTATGATAATATTGAACCCCTCGGCATTTTAGGTTAAATTGAATAAAATTATAATTAAAGTCATCCAAAACAACAATCAGCTCCTTCTATTTCTTCAGAAGCTTCTTTTCGACTAGTGTCTTATTAGTATGAAACGCTGAAAAGACTAGCAAAAGTGCAGATTCTTTGAAAAAGAAAACGGTTCTACAAAATAGAGTGAACATGCGCACCAAAAACAATTGATGGAAGTCTTAAGTCTAAACTGTCAAAATGACGCCAAATAAAAGCTACTCCGGAAAGTAAAAGCGAGCTCGAGGTAGTTCAAAAATTGTATACGAAAGGTGTCCCATGATTATGAAATGCACCTTATTTGTGGACATAAATATGCTTTGGCTTTTTTTTTGGTCAATAAGAACTGATCAAAATGGAGCACACGATTGACCAGTACTAGCCAAAAATTTTGAATAGGCCGCACACATTTTTTTTAATAATGATGGAAGGTTCCATGGCTCCACCGCATACCAAGCGATGTATTTGTGTTTACAGTAGAACCTACATAACTTGAACTTCTATAACGCGAACCAGGTTAGCCACGTTGCTTGTCTAATACAAGACACTCGGTGGCCATAAGGCCCATTGTGATACCCGCGTTTGATTTCCATTTGGTTAAACCACTTAGATATTTTTAAGAAGATAACGAGTCCCTCCAGTGAAACATTTTACAAATTTCCCAGGCCTTCAAAGAAATAGTCGCCCAGATATTTGGCACGGCTTCTTTGAAGTGCCGGACATTCACAGAGGAGGTGTTGTATCGACTCAATTCTTCTTCATCGTCACAGCTCCTGCAGAAGTCATACAGATCAACTACCAGCGTTATTACGGAGGACAAAAGGCTAGGCTGCCAATAGTGCAGTGATCCATTATAACACCTGAAAGGTCGGTCAGTAGTTGGTCTATGTAATCCCAGCAGACATTTTGTTCTTTAAAGTTTCACTTTTGACCAGAACGCTTTGGAGATCCTGCAGTTAGTAGTCAGAGACAAGCTTTTAATGGTTTGCGCGATTACGCTCAAGTCAATTGCAGTGTACAGTTCGTTTTGGAGGAATGCTTATGTCCTCTACCATTCGCTGAAGGTCAAGCTCAGAGCCTTTTCTTGCACACTCATCCGTTCTTTCATATTCCACCACTCCAGAGTGGCCGGGGACCTAACAAAGTGTGAAGTTGTGTTGTTGGATAAGCGAGAGCGATCTCCTGTATTCTTTAATACATCTTGAACTGATGCGCGCTGAGACCAGTGCCTTGATTGCTGCTTGACTATCGCCAAAAACGGCAAGTTTTGCTGGTCCATTAGTCTTGACGTTTTTGCTACTTTTTCCATATCGTAGATCTCAGCTAAAACGGTCTGGGAGTCTAAAGGAGCATTTTAAGCATAATTGCTTTGAGTACACTACCGATCCAGTGCCATTATCCATCTTTGACCCGTCAGTATAATTATTGTGACCATTATCATCTGATATGACTCTGGTCTACCGATGGTCCCTCTGGCATCGATACACTGTTTTGCGCGATTTAAAAGCTTTTCGAAAGAGTGCTTTAGGTTATTGACTGGAATCCGGAATGTCCTTCAGGATGTCGGTACAAACCTTTTGGATGGCCTCTACGGACGCAAAACATTTTCATTTAATGGCCAAATGCAATTTTCCGAAGAGGTAGAACTCACAGGAAGCCATATCAGGCGAATACGGTGAGTGATTGATGGTTAAATGCGATTTCTTGTGAAAAAATCAGTCATAAGAGCAAATCGATGAGATGCTGCATTGTCATGCAATAAGCGCCATCTTCCTCCTTCGCGGTATTCAGGGCGAATTCGACGAATGCGATGCAACAAACGCTGTAAAACGCCAAGATAGAAAATGGAATTGACGGTTTGGTCCGTTGGCGCGAACTCTTTGTGGACAATTCCCTTGGAATAGTAAAAACAAATGAGCATCGACTTGACCGAACGCGTTTTTTTGAGTGATGGCTTGTCTGGGGCCTTCCATTCGGCTCTTTAACGCTTAGTTTCAGGTTTGTGTTGAAAACACCACGTTTCATCACCAGTTACACTGTTGTAAAGGAAGTTCTCGTCTTTTCCCGCCTCTTTAATGAGGTCTTTCCAATGTTGAATTCTGAGCAATTTTTTGGCCTCAGTTAACTTGTGCGGAATGAAACGTGCACAGACCAAATTATCTGTTAAAATGCGATAAATCGATGTTTTGGAGATTTTTAACTCCGATGCCATTAATTTCAACAATGATTTCGGTTCTGTTTTGATAAATTTACGAACAATTTCGATGGAGTTTTCGGTGATTACTGGTTTTGGGCGGCCCGTATTGTCCCTTTCATTGTCATTTATGTCCTCACAACCATCTATGAAACGTGTATATCACTCATGAACTCTGGCAAGAGATAGACAAGCAACGCTATACACTTATTTCACCAATTCAAATGTTTCGGTAAACGTTTTACCGATTTTAAAATAAAATTAGATATTAGCTCTTTGTTCGAAATAAATTTTTGTACCGATGACACAAACATCCTGACATTTTATACTCAATAACTTCGCTTCTACTGAACCGAATGTCACCAAGCTTTCACTGGAAGCCAACTAGGGATGTAACTTCCAACGCACTAACTCATTGAAAAGATGGCGCCATCAAAAACATTTTCATAACATCAGTCTTATTTATTTTGGACTTCACCTTGTATGTACTTCGGAATAATAAATTTCTTGTTTTTTGAGTTTCTTGAAAAAAAAAATTCTATAATTCGAAATTTTCATAAGTTAAAAATTTTAGTGGTCGAGTTGTAAAAGTTTGACTGAAGTTAGATACATTTTATTTTAGATGCTAAGATAAAGATTGGCTTTTTTAAGGGGGGAGCCTGGTTTATAAGGTCAAAAAAATCAATTTTTTTTTCGTTTTAAGCGATTCCTAATATATTTCAGAATATTCACACAAAATTACAGAGCCTAATTCTCAATATTTCCGTAGATACAAAGCCAAAGGTAGGCGAGCGTTAGGTAGTTACGCTGTGACCGGACAGCTATAGTACAAACTTTATCTTCTTTTCTCGACTTTTCATTTTTATGATTTCTTTGAATTGGCGTCATGAATAAAAAAAACGAATGAAGCTTTTGAAATGAATCATAGCTTGTTCCCTTCAGTATTAAATTCTCTTCTATTTGAACTAACAAAATAGATAAAAAACAAATTTTCAAGATTTTTATACCAAGTTGAAGTGAATTTTTTTTTTATAGAAAGGCATTTTTTTCTTTAAAACCTCCAAAAAGTTGAAATTTTGGAATTTCTCTCAGTTTTCTTAGTTCATCTAGAATAAAAAATCATGATAATTAGAAATCCATTTGAATTTTTTGCTTTAGATAATAATTACGAGCTGTATCTTTACGCCAGTTGGAAACTCCAGCGTTGCAGCGCTCTACTAATTTCTATGTTAAACATTTTTTTCAACTTATTTTAACCAGTACTAACATTTTTTATAGTTTTTAAATGTTCATTAAAAGATAGAAAAAACTTTGCAGTGCTAAATTAATTTTTTCCTTAAAAAACAAAAAATCGCAAAGAGATGCAATTTTTAGACCTCATAAACCAGGCTCCCCCCCTTCAGGAATTTAGTTACTGGGGATATTGATTCAACAGAAGCGACTGCGTTCACACCTCTCATTGGGTTTGTGTTGGTAAATATTTGTTCGCTACAGGTGGCATGCAGCGCGCAGCTCAGGAAAAGATGAGTAACTGTGACTATGCTGAAGAAGTTAGTATTGGAGCAGATTTCGCTCCAAGCTACGATTCGTTACTGTTAGTAGTTCAGAGTAAAAGTAAAAAAAAAAATTTTCAGTACTCTTTCTAGTCGGAGTCGTAGCAGAAAATTTGGAATCGTTAATAACACTTTTTCCATGTATCAGCTCTACACTTCATCATTTCATAACTGGTGCAATTCTAGTTACGCTCCAACTAGTTTGACTTTTTCCATCAAATACCAATTTATGTATTAGAATCTGTGCTGAATAATTTTGCTTTCTCACTGCCGGGTGCGTATTATACAATACTTGTCAACTCTTGCGTAAATTTATATATTTGTAGGCACATATACATTCATATATTCGTATGGTTATAAATAGCTGCAAGTAGAAAAAAGAATAAACCCCTGAATGTAATAAATTTCAACCCTTTTTTAAGCTCAAGTAGACAAAGTAGATTCAATGGATACAAATGCATATATTTATACTTGTATACATTGTACCGCTATGCATGTATGTAAAGATAAATATGTATTCAGACCGACCCTCACCCACTTATGCGTGATATATGAGCCACCACATTCAATACAATTACGATACTTGTACTCTCTTACAGTGTTTCACAAAAGTGTCCAGTCTTGCCTTTCGAGAGAGCTTCATTTCATTCTACAACTTTTCCAGTGTTAGCTCGAAAATATTCGAAGGTATTAATAATGCCATGAGAGTGAATGGAATTCGAAATTTCGGATAAAACGAATATAGTATTATTTAATATTGATTAAAAAGAGGAATTTCATAAAGAATTTAAGATTTTTGTGATATTTCCTTGAAATTTTTTTTTTAATTTGTGTTATTGGCATTTTCCTACTGCATATTCTGCTGATTTGTCAAACTTGGTGCAGAGGTCGCGGACGTCCCAAAAACACTTGGAGAAGGTCAAACTAGCAGATGCCGACTCCTCATGGGACGGTGCGAAAACAACAGCACAGAACCGTAAACGATGAGAGAAATGAACAAGGAAAAAAAAATGTTTATAACCGTTCAGCGATGAGACCCAGTTTTGGCCTAATGGCTGCGTCAATAAGCAAAATTGTCGTATTTGGGCTGAAGAGCAACCCGAAGCTATTCAAGAACCGCCATTGTAAACAATTGTTTGGTGCGGCTTGTGAGCTGGAAGAATCATGGGCCCGTATTTCTTCAAAGACGCCAATGTAACAGTGAATGGCAAACGCTATCACGCCATGATAGACATCTTCCGGAAATTTAAGCCCGAGATCTCATATTTTGGTTCCAAAAAGACATTGGAGTTACTTGCCATTCAGTCGGTGAAGCAATGGATTTACTGCGTCGTCGTTTCGGTGAGCAATTTATCTCTCGCCTCGGACGATTGGATTGACCACCAAGATAGTGGGATATCACACCTTTCGACTTTTATTTGTGTGGGTATGTAAAGTATAAATGCTTTGTGGATAAATCGAAGCTCGATTGATGCATTGGAAGTCAACATTACTAAAATTAGTCACGAGTTACCGACTGAAATCCCTCAGCGAGTCATTGAAAATTGGTTTTTATTTACGGCTGAATTACGATCCAGTTATGGCCAACATTTGAAAGGGATTATCTTTAAAAAATAAATGTTATGAATGGTTCTAAACAAAAATAAAATAAAAATCCGATCAATTTGAATTTTCGCTATTTTATTTCAATTTAATATCTTACGCCTCTAAATTGATAACCCTTATATCTGTTTTTTTAATTTTTTGCCAAGTTTCTGTCACATGAACGTGAGAACGAAATGTCTTCTCAATAATGCGTAATCAGCTCAATAAAACGCCGGAACGCACAAACACCGATTCTTGGCCAAAACAAAACATCCAAGTTATTTGTTGTTATTTTTAGTTCCTCTTCTTCTTACACTGAACAGTTGACAACTTAATTTGTCAGTTTATAAAAACTCGACCCCACTTTATAAGTTAACTCAAAACCAAGTAATTTTTTCAAGAAGTTATCCGGAAATGATGCGGTAGTTGTATGAAAATGAACAACATTTATTAAATTCACTCGTTGGTTCAGAAAAGATGCAACAAAGTAAAGAACGAGCTCCAGTGGTATCACAATGTGGCTATTCAGGGCTGAGTGTGTCGGATGACAGCCACTTAACTTAATCTATCTAGAGGGTCCGGCACTCGAAGTGTAACCAACTTCAGAGCACTCGCCGCATACTGAAAATGATCTCAAAGGTTCGAGACCATAGGTTCGAAGCCCCGAGCCTGAAACAGCAAATGATAGAAACGATTTTTTTCGAATATCGATCGTTTCCCGACAGGCAGTGGCAAGCCTCCGAGCGTATTTTTGTCATGAAAAAGTTCCTCATAAAAAATCACCTGCCGTTCGGAGGCGGCATAAAACTGTAGGTGCCTCCATTTGTAGAAAAATCCCAATAGGCGCAGCACAGATAGGAGGAGTAGCTTGGTCAAACAAGCATAAAAACCAGGCAGTTGCTATTTATTTGTATAGATATATTTATTCGCTTAAAATTGTATGCAAATATAATATTTTTTTTATCACAAGTTTTGTTTTAATAATATTTTTTTGTTCTCTTCCAGGTAATATTCTTTTGTCCAACTTCATTAGTATCACAAAACAATTTCTGGAGTAAGTAATCAGTATAGTTTGTTAAAACTTGTCAATAATTTATTGTTCTTTTTCTATCGTTTTACAATATTTCCTTGTTTGTTATTTAACAATGCATAAATATGTTCAATGCGAGTCCAACTTCTACATATTTTTGGTACCCATCGTGCCTGGAGGTAGAAAAATCTAGACCCTAACGAACCTTTTCTAACATTTCGTATATTTTTTAATATACAGGGTCCACTCGAAGTGTACCCAATTAAAAACGCTATACATTTAGTTTGGAAAATCATTTTTATTCAAATCAAAGCAAAAAATGTGTGAAAATAATACAAAATTAAGAATCAATTTACTTTTGCTCAATATGACCACATTTTGCCTTGACTATGGCCTTAATACGGTCCAGAAACGAATCGCAAACTGCCCGAATGGGGCTTGAAGGTATTTTGGCCCACTCGAGGACAATGGTTTTTTTCAGCGCCTCCAGACCGGTGAATCTTTTAGTTCGGACCTTACTCTCCAAAAATAAATCCATCGGATTCGTGTCTGATGAATTTGAGAGCCATTGTGCGGACGTTATGAAGTTCGGACCGTTGATTTTCAGCCAATCATAGTTCACTCGAGCTTTGTGAGACGGTGCCGAGCCCTGTTGAAATGGCCATGTTACGAACTGCTCAATTTGAAAAATTCTCTCGTCAGAAAACCCAATGTTCGGAAATTGACCGCTTTTGTCCAAGTGAAGCAACTCCTTCGTTCTCTGAAGTTTGACTTGTTGCTGATTTTGTGTGAGATCATGCGCTTTTTGGGCCTTGTAAGGCTTGACTTTGAGATCATTTTTCAGTATGCGGCGGATGCTACGGTCAGAGATTTTCAGTTCTTTCGCTATTTGATTGGCCTTTCGTTGGGGATTTCGCTCAAGTCGCTTCTTAACTTTTTGAACCATTTCACATGACGTTGCAGTTTTTTGATGACCACCTCCATGACGTTTCGCGATGCTACCAGTATTATTGTAACGAGTGATGGTGCGATAAACAAAAACTTTATTTGCTTTTATTACGTTTGAAATCCATTATTGATTTTACTCTCGGCAAAATGCTGCCGCTTGTAAACTCTACTTTGAACTGTCATTTAGCCAACTAGCAGATAGCTGATGCCGGTGATTCCTCTCAAGACGGAACTTGTCCTATTTACGAGGAAATATAACATACCCAGAGTTCAACTTCCCTCATTAGGGGGAATACTATTATAAAGCCAATCTTGTTATATGGAGTCATAGTCTGGTGGAGCTCACTAGAGGGGACGACATTGGTAAAGAAGCTGGAGAGAGTTCAAAGGTCGGCACTCATTGGAATCAGTGGGACGCTTCGAACAACTCCTTCTCTGGCGCTCAACGCAATATTAAATGTGGTACCCATAGACATCGCTGGCAGAATTGCCGTTGCACGTATCCCTATCAGACTTAGGGGTTCAGGATATAGGCTCAACCTCACTTATGCGCACTCAAACATTCTTAGAAACTGTGAGTTCGTCCCCCTGTCAACGGATCAATGTATATCCTCGCTTAGTCCAACCAGAACTTTCTCCACCCATCCATCAAGGGAACAGTGAGCGGGGGCTACACTTGGGGATAGGGACTCGTGAACTTGTTCACGGATGGATCGAAGTTGAAAGGAAAGGTTGGTGGAAGAGGTTTTTGCGAGGAGCTCCCCATCAGACTCATATTCAGGTTACCGGACCACTGCAGTGTGTTCCAGGCATAGGTAGCCGGAATCAAGGAAGCAGCTGATTGGCTGCTCGCATGTATACTAACAGTCAAAAAAGTAAATATTTACTCCGACAGCCAAGCGGCAATTAGGGTCCTCGGGTCAGTGACGGTGCACTCGAAACTGGTCGGGGAATGCCTGGCCTCACTTTCGACTGCGTTCGAAGTCTTTGACATAAACCTTATCTGGGTTCCTGATCACTGTAAGGTGGATGAGATGGCCAGACAGGGGACTTGTGAGGTGATTTCCCCGCGAAGGGAAAGAATTGGAATTCACCTGACCACCTGCGGTCTGCTCCTGGAAAGATGGGTTTCACGCCAACTCAGTGAGCGCTGGGCAAGTACATTAACTTGTAAGGTCACGAAACCCTTCTGGCCATGTGCGGATCGGGGGCGCTCGGAAGAGCTTCTGAGGCTGACAAAATCTCAGCATTCGAACCTCGTGGGTTTTCTTATAGGATACTATGCGCGAGTAGTGGAGGATGAGTTGGAATCATCTCAGCACCTTCTCCTTAGCTACCCTGCTCTGGCTGGTTTAAAATCTAGGCATCTTGGCTCTTGCGTCTTTGCTACGCCTGCTGATAAAGCTGGCGTTGGCATTAAAAATCTGATGAATTTCATCAGCAGCAAGAAGCGGTTGACGCAAATGCAGTACAGTCATCGTTTATAATCCACACACTCTAAACCCATCCTCCTAACCATCCCACCACCAACTCTCCCCGCCCTCTCCTTTCATCACATCGGTTTTCTCTTTCACCTTACTTCCTACACAATGGTGTCACAAAGCACGAATACCTTTATCTTCGTCCAAGTGTCCCACCTAACCTAAATGGTAATCAAATAAATTGTCAAAACTTATCAATACAAAATTTTCCGATGGGATGATTTTAGTAAAAGTCAACAGCAGCAGAAAGAGGGTCTACAACAAAACAGCCGCAGCTGTATTAATTCCTTTGTTAGACATAAAAAAAGTGTCATCGCATTGCAAAAAATATCTGCATAATTTAGTAAGTCACTGTATATTTCATACAAATACTAAGTGCGCACTGCTGAAGGACATCATATCTGCCCTACTGTCATTTACAAATTTATAACCTTATTATATGGCCTTCTGCCTATGCCTTTCGCACACCGTTATCTCAATGTTATTGTTATTGTTTCTGCCTGCCTGTCATAAGCAGACATCCGTTTCAACTTCAGCTCATATGCCACGTTTTTGGCCTATTTGCATGCCGAAATGTATAGCACAGATGTGCTTGCCTGAGCGTGTGTGGACTTACATGTGAGTAAATTTGCATGTATTTTCCCACTGGTTGGCTGTGTTGGGGTAGGTTGTGTGCCGCTGCTGCTCGACTACATTTGGTTTGCCACCCTTCGGCCGGATGCAGCAAAAAATGGCAGACGCAACTAAAGTAGCAGCAGACACAAAGTCAACGAACTTTGTGTGATAATTTGGGAAATTTCTTGTTGACATAGTAGTCGAGACGGCAGTGCATACAAAACTGCATATTTACAGATCAAACACTCGAGTGCATGTGTGTTGGTATGCATAGGCCCAGCAAATGCCTTAGCTGCTTTGGCTGTGAATCTGTACATCCGTAGTGTTATTTGCGTTGAGCTCAACGGAGGCTGATCGTATGTTTTCTATGCCTGATTGCGTGGCTTGTATTTGTTGTTAGTTAGAGTAGCATAGCAAATTCACAGCTAACCTGTAAGTGTATGTGCGTTTGTGCGGTTTTGCGGTGAAGTATTTGTAACGGATATCCGGTTGGTGGCAGTTAACGGTAGACAAACAGGTAAAAAACACTGCGTTGTGGTTTGAGACAGACTATCTGTGATTGCAGCGCAAAATCGAATTATATTACCAATTTTGTTGTAATCATTTGCTTGTAATAATAATTTGTTATAATTTGTTTCGCGAAATACTGGATGAAGCAGTCGAAGTTCGTTAATCGAAGGCTCGCTAACTGAATAACGTATGGAAAGAGGGTGGGGGCTTCTTACATGCCAAACGGGGTAAGAAAGATTACACCTATACTTATTTCTTATTTGATTTTGGTAGCACGATATTTTACCACATCTGATTGCTATTTGTAGAAGAAAGAAGAGTAAACTGAACAGCACTCATAGGTATGTTTGTAATCGTTGAGGTATGTTGAAATTATTTTTGAAAATATTTTTTTTGAAATGACATTATGGAGGCGTACTTTAAGCAATTTGCGAATATTCGAAAAATGATGTGAAAAAAAAATATAGTCAGAAATGAAATTGAAGTGTTCAATAATAATTCCCAGTCTTTTGTTGTTGTTTGTTTGTTTTCTTTTTAACATGTTTCGTAGAAGCCAGAGCTATGAAAAATAGAAAAATTAAAAAAAGTCTTTCCAGGAATCTTGATATGATTTCTTTAATTTTTGAGGAGCATCTGTATTTTCTTTTTTTTATTGCGAGTTATATTGGACTCCATTCGTGGGTGCGTAAATTCGAATTTTCGCACATGAACATCAAATAATAGAAACAGTTTTTTCTAGGAGCAGTCGCCCCTCGGCACTCAATGGCAAACCTCCGCGTGCAAACCTCTACCATGAAAACACATTTGTCATTCGGAGTCGGCTCAAAACTGTAGGTTCTTCCATTTGCACCACAACATCACGGCGCACATCACAAATAGGAGGAGGAGCTCGGCCAAACACCTAACAGAAGTGCGCGCGCCAATTATTTATTTTTTATTGATTTTATATTACACACCGCAAAACAACCTCTTTTGTAACGTGATTCTGGGATTTCATTGTTAAGAAAATTTAGAAAAAAAATTGTTCAAATGTTGCTTATCTGCATCACAAAAAAAAAATATTACGCTAATTGAGTCTTATTCTAGACTTAGCTCAGCTTAACTTAAATTAATAAAATTTAACTTAACTTAAATGAATAAAATTTAACTTAACTTAAATTAATAATAATTTAACTTAACTTACTTTTACCTGCCTTCATTTATGTTAACTAAACTTAACTTTACTTATTTTAACTTAACTTAACTTAGCTTAGTTAAACTTAACTCAATTTTAATTTACTTTATTCTTCTTAACATAACTTAACTTAACTTGACTTAACGTAACATAACTTAACTTAACGTTACTTAACTTAACTTATGTATTATACTAGTTGAGACTAATTCTACACTTAAATGAACTTAACTTAAAGTAATAAAATCTAACTTAACTTGACTTAACTTCATACAAATACATAATTAACAAGTTGGATGTTTGAGCGAGGTCCACTTTGTAGAATGAATATTGATGTTCTACAAATAAAGAGACTTACAGTTGCTTCAGATTGGCAGATAGTTTTGTATTAGAAGCTTTTTCAAGGCAGCTTTTGCTTGCCCAAGAGCGGCCGCTATTAGAAAAAACCTTCTCTATCATTTGATACCCACAATAGGTTTTAAGCCGGAGACCTACCGAATGGTAGTCATACCCAAGCCGATTCGGCTAGGCGGCCTCTTACTTAGCCATCCCACACATTCACTTTACTTTACTTAATTTGCGTTAAATTAACAAAAATTTAATTAAACCTAAATTAATTTAATTTAATTTAATTTAATTTAATTTAATTTAATTTAATTTAATTTAATTTAATTTAATTTAATTTAATTTAATTTAATTTAATTTAATTTAATTTAATTTAATTTAATTTAATTTAATTTAATTTAATTTAATTTAATTTAATTTAATTTAATTTAATTTAATTTAATTTAATTTAATTTAATTTAATTTAATTTAATTTAATTTAATTTAATTTAATTTAATTTAATTTAATTTAATTTAATTTAATTTTACTTGGACGCACCTGAAATTCAATGAAATTCCTCGTTTGGTATCAAACGGCTCTGAGAGATCCTTCCCAATTCTGACAGCGCTGCTGATATTGAGCAACGTCAGCTTGCATAGCCGTATTAGTTTTATGGGGATACCGAATTCACACATCGCGGCATATAGGCAACTTCTTTTCGTACTGTCGAATGCAGCTTTGAAGTCGACGAAAAGATGGCGTGTGTCAATTCTCCTTTCATGGGTCTTTTCCGAACGCAGAGTGTTGAGTTAAGCAAATTATAATAATATATGTGTAATATCTCAGCTTAGATTTGTGCACACTGTTGTTCCACAAGGTTCCATCCTTGGTCCACACACATACATTCTCTTTGTCAATGCCAGTTTTGTTATATGACTTGTTATTTCTGAAAATAAGTAGGTTTTATTTTTCTGTAAAAATAAGTAGACTTTGATTGAAACATTTTTTGTATATACAGGGGAATACTTTAGAAAATATTTGTAAATATCGTAACTGATATTTTTTGTCGTCGTCTCGACTCAAGCTGCAGGATTTTGGTTTTGTACTCATTTCGTCTCAGGCTACAGGATTTCGTCATCATTTCGCCTCAAACAACACGATTTTGGTTTCAACAGCAGGATTGTGGCTTCCTTACCGCAGGATTTTGGTTTCTCTGGTCAATATTTGTGCACCCCCCTACTTAAGTTTTGTGCTGCCGTGGAAAACAATCCTTGGTTCAACAAATATTTTTGGATATACATACGTGGGATTTGATACATTTTATTTTATATATAATCGCTTGCATTCGCTAACGAATTCCAAATAAAAAAGAAGACGAACATCATCTAGATTATTTTTCATTAACGCTGTTAGAGTGTGGAACTCTTAACCCGACGCTGTGAAGACTGGACTTGACAGATTTAACTACAAGGCACAAGTCTATCTATACTTACTCAAGGACGCTTCTTCAGGATCTAAAAGCAATAGTTAACCAAGCCCTTTAAGGGGTTAGGGGTAGTCTGAATTTTCAAAACATTGATTTTATTTTGCATTTTCTTAAAGCATTATATCTTAAAAATATTGTGTAACAGTTTGAAGTGAGTCCGACAAATACTTTTCGAGTTATTCAACAATTAACAAAGGGCCCTCGGGCGCTCCGGAGCGTTCGAGAGCAAGTAGCTAGCAGCAGCTGCAAGCAATCGATTGCAAAACTTTAAATGCATTTTTCTCAAAACTATGATATGTTTTTTGAACTGTAACTTAAAAACCGCTTTGTAGAATTCAATAAAATTTATACTGCTTTTGAAAAACATAAAAAACTCGTGAGTGATCAAGTTCAAAAATTTTAAACAATTAATTGTCGGTTTTTTCTTGAGCATCAAAAACATTTCCTGAGGCCACCATATTGTTTAAGCTTCGATCAGGCACAAGATTATCTATTAATAAAACTAATTTCTCTTGTCCGATTGATTTTAGATGAATCTCAAAGGACTTGTGATGATCACCGCAAGGGACTTCTGGAGACATGGGCTCCACAAAAACAGCGATGACTTTTAAAGTTATTATTTCTTTTTTTTTTGAAATTTTGCTAAAGTCAAGTCGAAACATGATGTATTTTTGTAAAATAAAGCAGATGACTAAAATCATCATTTTTTTGCGCCTCTGACTACCTCTAACCCCTTAAATTAAGTTACAGAATAAAATTTTTATATGCCAGTTGCCAGTTTGGCTACAAGTTTAGGAAATATTTCATGGTTGTCATATAATAATAATCTAATACCTTCTAACGTTAAATCTGAAATAGAGTTACTGTTTGTAAGCACTTTATTATCGTTTGGCCTTAAACAGATCAATTCAGTTCTAAACGATAACAATCGAATATTGGATTTAGCTTTTATTTCTGCAGACTTGAATGCATCTTGCCAACAATGCTATTTACCTATTTTAAGTAATAGTCAACATCATAAAGCGCTCTTAATAAATTTTGAATTTTATAAATTCGATAAACTATCGTCGATCACTACATTTGGTCGCAATTACTCTAAAGCTGATGTTACAAAGATGAGCGAATACATTGATAACACAGATTGGTCATTTTTGGACACTTTCGATGATCCTAAAACATCTTATAGTATTTTATGTGACAAGTTACAATCAACAATTTCCCGCTTTGTTCCTCTACGAAATTGGAAATCTCATAAGAAACCCCCCTGGTTTAACTCGAGGCTTTGTCATCTGAAAAATTTAAAAAATAAAGCATACAAGAAGTTAAAAAGAACCAATAGCATAAACGATCGAGACAACTTACTCCGATTGAAAAGGGAATTCAATTGTCTTCATAACTACTTATTTAAACATTATATATTTAGAATTGAATCAAATTTAAAATCAAATCCCTCTAGCTTTTGGCGTTATATCAACAATAAACGGAAGACCAACGGCTTCCCCACTTGCTTAAATTACGATGGCATTGTTTCGGATAATGAACAAGACTCATGCGACCTCTTTGCAAAATTTTTCCAAAAAGTTTATGAAAAATTTGACAAATTAGACACTCTTAACCTTAATGTATCCTCTTCTGAATCTTATGATGACTTTACTGTTTCAACCAATGATGTTGTACAAGCAGCTTCAAAACTGAATAATAGCTCATCTACCGATCACGAAGGTTTCTGCCCCGTATTTTTTAAACTCGTCTCCACCTCAATAGCGAAACCGATCTCAATTCTCTTCAATAAATGTCTAAACAAATCGATTTTCTTAGATGCTTGGAAAATATGCTCAATCACGCCAATT
The DNA here is from genome assembly GCF_027943255.1 of Anastrepha obliqua. Taxonomy (NCBI): domain Eukaryota; kingdom Metazoa; phylum Arthropoda; class Insecta; order Diptera; family Tephritidae; genus Anastrepha; species Anastrepha obliqua. The sequence continues at coordinate 143,004,258 of NC_072892.1, read as the reverse complement.
TATAAGTCAGGAAGCCGAAATGAGGTATGCAACTATCGCCCAATAGTTAAACAAAGCACCATCTCGAAATTATTTGATTCTATTCTCAAAGTTAAAATGTTAAGTCGTATTAGTGATCTTATCTGCGAGTACCAGCATGGCTTTGTCCCCTTAAAATCCACTTGTACTAATTTGGCACTAGTCACAAATAATATTATTAACGCTTTTGTAAATCGCGCACAACTAGATGTAGTTTACACGGATTTCTCAAAGGCATTCGATAAAGTCGACCATTCTATTCTCATTAAGAAGTTGAGTGCATGCGGTATTAAGGGAACACTTTTAAAATTCTTTTTAAGCTACCTTACGGGAAGGAAATTATTCGTTAAAATAGCATCGTCTAAATCTACATTATTAATTAATGCTTGGTCCGGAATACCCCAAGGGACTCACTGTGGGCCAATTCTTTTCTTAATATTCATAAACGACTTACCTAAAATATTTCAATATGTAAAATGCTTAATGTTTGCAGATGATGTAAAGCTATTTTTACAAATCAGCTGTATGGAAGATTGTTCCAATCTTCAAAAGGATCTCAAACATCTTCAAGATTGGTGTACCATGAACCACCTACACTTGAATACTGACAAATGCTACGTGGTTTCATACAGGAAGAAACCCAATCCATTCATCTTTAATTACTTCTTGAACAATATTATGCTTAGTAGGAAAGAAGAAATCAAAGACTTGGGCATAATCTTCGATTCAGGACTTACGTTCTCGAAACATATTGATTACATTATCTCTAAAGCTTTTTCTATGATTGGATTTTTACGTCGTAATACGGAAGACTTTTCAGATCCCTTGACTTTGAAAGCACTCTACGTCTCCTTAATTCGAAGCCGACTAGACTATTGTTCTCTAATATGGAACCCATTCTACCAATGTCATATAAATAAGATTGAAAAAGTCCAAAAAGTCTTTACCAAATATGCATTGTGTAAGCTGCGCTGGCCTAAAGGGCTCCCTAGTTATATAGGCAGACGCAAATTGATTGGACTACAAAGCCTTGACGACAGACGAATCTACTTTTCGATTCTCTTCGTGTATAATCTTCTAAATCTCAATATAAATTGTCGTGAGTTACAGAGTCTAATTACATTTCAAACAAAGCACCATGATTTAAGGCAGGTTCGTTTATTTGTAGACCAACGGTATAGAACTAACTATGCCCTCAATGAACCGATGGTGAGATGCATTCGATTCTGCAATAATTATCCTAGCCTCGACTTTAGACTAAGTTTATATAATTTTAGGCAACAATTGTTTATAATCTTTAATTAATAATTAAAAATTTGTCTAATATAGTCTGTAAGAATTATTGGTAGACTGAATAAATGAATAAATGAATAAAAAGTTAAGCTAAGCCAAGTTAAATCTAAGCTAACAGACCTTAATTGGATAAATAAACTCAGCCTGTCTCCATCTGAAATCAGTTAAGTATGTAATCTCTAAAGCGTCTACAAATATTTATGATTCTTACCCATATGAATCATTGCAGCCAGTTTAGGTTCACTCGTTTGGTACCCCCATATTTCATTGAAACTCATGTTTGCTAGAGATACTTTTTTTTGTTTATTGGACACCTCTAATTCATATGCAAATTTGTACATTTTATTGCGAGCTTAGAAAAAGTGCCCACACGAATTTATTTTGAAGAAAAATTAGCGTAAGCATGATAAATGACGATCGTAAAACTAAACAGCAAATACAAAGCAGCGAGTCATTGTGTGGCCCCCGCGTCAATCAAACATGCGCATTCACACACAAGTACAATAATTATACTTATAAGTTTTCCTTTTTCTTCTTGTTTTTGTGTTTGTTGGCGAGCGTGTAAGCTTATTTGATGGTTAAACGCCTCCTAATGCGTACACTTTTCCATTTGAAAATTATACTTTTTGCTCACTTCTTATATACTGGCATATGTGTGCATGTGACCGTGTGTGTGTGTGTGTGCATGCATGTATGTTTGTATTTGTTGTTAAGCAGTAGGTTTATGATTACAAGTAGTTGCTACCAGCGTACGCTGTGACCATTTCGGTTGCAGTTGAAATTGTTGCTGCTGGTTTTGCGTGTTGCACATTAATCTTACACTTCGTGCCATGGGTGTTTGTGGTGTAAATAACTTTTGAAGTCATTACTTTACTTTTAAATGCCCATACGCGTGCTTTTCGCTTGCAACTTACATAATAACAAGAAAATAGTTTGTCAAACTGCGCCCCAAATGTCATAGCAGAGTAGAGCCTGCAACCTCTATAATATGAATTTATTATTTCTTCAGGTTAAAAACTGTCGAGGTAGTAGTGGATCAGTAATCATATGTGTATATGTATATGCTTTTTTTCTGGAGCCTGCAAAAAAGCATTGAAAGCCGAAAAGTGTGAGACTTTTCTTTCGACTCAACCACTAAAAAACCCACCTCAGCCTCGTTTCCCTCCCGCGGAACAACCGTTAGGTAGTACTTCACGGGAGGAGGAGCGAGCGGCCAATTGCCTCTTGATGAAAATCTGTCGATTCCGACTGGCGGAATGCGCAACACACCCGGAGGGCACATAAGCGGTATGCCGATTTAATGCTTTTCATGTATGAGCTGCAGTTTGTTGCCTCGACTCAGGGTGGTACAGCATATAGTAAGATAGACAATACCATACTGCTAAGTAGCTTCCTAGAAGCCTGCTTAGGGCCTCTCATATTCATCATAATACGTGTAGTGCCGTTACAGCCTTCGCTGCTCTATCGCTGATGTATGTTAGCTGCTGTTTAAAGTTCAATCTGTGGTCAATAATTAGTCTAAGACATTTAATTTACAGCCTAGACTCGAGTACGTGGTCAACGACTGTGAGATTTGCTGTTTCAATTATTTTCCTACCACTGATAAGAACTGCTTCTGTTTTATGGTTTGCAATGCTTAAATCACTATTGCGCAGCCAATCTTTTGAGATTTCGATCGCTTGATTGCAGATTGCTTCAGCGTGATTATGGAATTTAGCACCGACCACGACTGCAATGTCATCAGCAAAGTCTAGGATTTGGGATCCTGTAGGTAGTTTGAGACGCAAGACTCCATCATACATTATATTCCAGAGGAGTGGGCTCAGCTCTGATCGCTGTTAGACCCCTCCGTTTATATATGTATATGTATATATTTCTATTTGCATATCCGTGCACTACAGGCTAAAACTAATGTTACTGAATATGACGATGCTCTACTGAAAGAGCTTAGGTAAATGGTTTTCCAATAAGAGGTGTTATTTTGATATTCAAAGAATGGTTTATTTGCTTGTGTGGCACGTAGCTCTCAGATCAATACCATCCAATTCTGGCCATAAAAAATCGTTAATCATCTCTTGATAGCGCAATCCATTCACCGTAACTGTTGCTCCAGCTTCATTTTCGAAAAAGTAAGGTCCAATGGCTCCGTCGGACCATAAACCGCACCAAACAGTCACACGTTGAGGATAGAGAGGCTTTTCAACAATAACTCTTGGATTTTCTGAGCCCCAGATCCGACTATTTTGCTTGTTGACGAAGCCACCGAAGTGGAAATGGGCCTCAGCACTCAATATGACTTTCTATGGAACTCCGGATCATTTTCATGCATTACAACGACCCAATCAGCAAAGACACGACGTGGCTGATGATCGGCCGGCTTGAGTTCTTGTGTTAACTGTACTTTATAAGCGTTGAGACCCAAATTTTTATGTAAAATACGGTGTAATGACGTTTGTGGAATGCCTAATTCCAAAGAAATACGAGGAATGATAAACCTGGGTTTTCTTCAACACTTTCAGCTACAACAGCAATATTTACGACTGTTCTTGAGCGACGTGCACGGGTGTTATTCTTCACATCACTAACTTGTCCCAACAGTTCGAATTTGTTCACCAATTTCTGTATTGCGAGACGACAAGGTGCTTCACGATAACCCAAAAATGTTCGAGTTTTACGACCGTCTCTGCAAAATTTTCACCATTTTTATAGTGAATTTTAATAATTTCAATGCATTGTTTAAGCGTGTATTGTTCCATTTTTATTAAAGGCGTAGTTTCTACTTGTGAAATATCAAAAAATGACAGCTTCAAAAGTGACATTTACCGAAATAGGGAGGTATTCAAAATAACACCTGTTATTGGAAAACCCTTTAGAAGGTACCTATAAATAGCTGCCTAGACTTTTAAAACCGTATCCCAGAGGAGCTGTCTGTGCAGCTGATTTTTCATTCAGTTGGTTAGGTTAGGTTGAAGCGGTTGTCTACTGTGGGACGCACTGAGGCTCATAGCCCATCCATCATCTAGACCGCTTCCGCAGATCTCATGTGCTTGCATACCCATCCTCTGGGCGCGCCTACCTATTAGGCGGTGCCCCGTTATAACTGAGATCAAAGTGCTGAGACTTTGTTTATTTTAACTTAGCAAAGATTCTGTGAGTTTAGCATTGGTAATCGGCCACAGTTGTCGGGCAATTTTGCAGGTGGTTTCATTACGCCATCTTTCATGCGCTGCTCTTACAATTTCCTCAAAGATAAGTAACTTACATGCTTATAAGGGTGTGCTTATAGGTATCTTGGTCTGTGTACTCATCGGTCAAGTAGATGCCGAGTCTCTTTAGTTCAGTGGCTCTGCAGTTACCCTCAATGTCACAGTGGCCAGGAACCCATGTTACCTTTAGGTCAAAGGACTTAGCCATCTTGTCGGAGATGTGGGAGCTTTCATGATTATCTTGGATGACACGCCCTGTTATCAGTCAAAATGTTGTTATTATCCCATGTGTCACATTGTACTGTACCAGTATCACGACTTTCATTATTGCCATCAGTTCAGCCTGAAAGGCACTTTCATTCAGTAAGACGAAGCTTTTTTTTTGTGGTATAGAATTTTCGATAGCGATAGAGCCGTCAAATCTGCTAGCACAGCGAAAACATTTTTTTGATAGTTCTGCTTTATATAGGGTGATCAATCATGAGGTGCTTTTTTCAATAGTTAAAAAAAAACAGAAATGTAAATTATGTTCAAAACCTTTATTTATCATTTGAAAGGACATTCTTTGACATTTACTTTTTGAATATGACTTCATTCAAATGTTGGCCGCAACTACGCTTAAGGTGGTCCATTCTGAAGGTCCAATTTTCAATCACTCGTTCGAGCATTTCGTGAATAACACGCGTAATGTTGGCTTCCAGAGCTTCAATCGTAGCTGGTTTATCAGCCGTTGTTTTCTCTGGGTGTAAAGGTAGCTCTTGAACCTATTCTGGTTGCTCTTCATCCCAAATACGGCAATTTTGCTTATTGACGTAACCATTGAGCCAGAAATGCGCTTCATCGCTGAACAAAATTTTGCTCGAAAACAGCGGATCTTCTTCAAACGCTGATTTTCATAATACAGTTGAACAATTTGTAGACGTTGTTACGGTGTGAGTCTTTCCATGATGAAATGCCAAACGCTGTTCAACAAATCCACGATGACAGTTTGCCACAACTCGCGCGCGATCTGTAAAAAAAACGCAAATGAAAAAAACTCCTCTTAATTGATCACCCTATATATTTTGACAAATGTGATATTAGGCAGGTTGAGATTCGAAGCCGTTTGTGGCTACGAAAGGTCAAAATAAAAACAAGTATTTTTTTATGTCTGTCACACTTCAAGTTTCTTACTGATATGAAAAACTTAATTTAGCGGAAGCCGTAGGTTGGTGCGTGACTACCATTCGGAAGTGCGTAAGTGCGAATCTGCGTGCACGAAACAACTAAATTAATTTTTTTTTGTAATAGCGGTCACCCCTTTACAGGCAATGGCAAACCTTCGAGTGTATACCTGCCATGAAAAAGCTCCTCATAAAAAACCATTTGCCGTTCGGAGTCGGCTTGGAACTGTAGGTTTCTCCATTTGTGGAACAACATCAAGACGCACACCACCAATAGGCCAAACACCTAACAGAAGTGTACGCGCCAATTATTTTTTAACCAAATTTAGATTGCATGTGAAATCCAAGTTTCGTCGTTTTTGTTATACATAAATCGTTGCATTTCCATTATTTTATTAAAAATAAGAGCAAATTGGTTTAAGCGTTCCTGAATAAGAAAGTCGCATTGGAGTGGGTAAAAAATAAGAGGAAGCTCGCTTGGAATATTGAAATTCATTTCGAGGTAAACCGAGCGTTTGAAACTTTTGGAGAACGAGTTCGAGAGATTAGTTACGGTTCATTGGCTATAAATGGACTTAATCAAATTACCAAGTCCTCAGATCTATGACTAAATCCACTTTTCCAGAGCTAAACAGGCTACGAAGCAGCTGGTGTATAAGCCAAAGGGGCGCCAGCGCTGCAGAGGCTGTATAATCAGTGCGAGAGATATCGTCCGGTGTAATCAAAGGAGAAGAGAGAGAGCGAACCATCGGAGAGTGGCAGCAGCGCTGGTATCCTTCTACAAATGGTCGTTGGATGCACAAACTGATACCAGACATAGTGAAATGGTATCGAAGGAAGAACGGCGAAGTTGACTTCTACCTATATACGTGACGCAACTGCTGAGCGGTCACGGATATTTTAAAGAGCCTTTAATTTAGAAAACGACCCCTTTTGTTCGGACTGCCCCGACGAATCAGAGTGTGCAAATCATGAGCTATTCTTGTGCCCCGTTTTGACAGCGAAAGCGAAGATCTTCGCAGGGTTTTTGGCGAGCATCTCAAAATGCCGAATATTAGTGGTGTTCCAGCGCGTATAATGAAAACTACTTTCGCAATTGTCCAGCCTTAACTAAAATCAGAGCAGGTTTTCTAGGCACTAGACTTTTTTAATTCTCTTATGGAACTTGAGCTTGTATGGGTACCCCAAGACACTGTGATATACAGCTTATAAATTTGCAAATGAAACATTCACAGCCAGAGGAGACTTTTACGGTGGACGATATGCGGAAAATAGGGGCATGTTAGATGATACCAAAAACATAATTATTGTTGTGGTGGACAGCTCATCGCTATGAGGTACAGAATTAACAAAAAAAAACTGAAACAAAAAAATTAATATATTGTATGTAATCATCTGCTTGGTTCACTTTCGTACCACTTTTCCCAACAGGCCTTAATCCACTAACATTGGCTTGAACAGTGCCAATAAATTCCTAGTTTATCAACAAAGGTTTGGTGGCTTGATATGTCCACTGAAGAAGTTGCCTGGTAATTTAAGCGGCAAGCTCTTTTCTAATAATAATACAGCCACCAGGAGGAGTTCAAGTAATAGTTTCACGCGTTGTATGTCAATTTGCCCGAGCTTTTTAGCACTTAGGTGTGTAACACTGACCACTCGAGCGCTTCGTAGCAAAAAAAGTATCAAAGTATTTGTCCATCGATCGGAAAGGTATAAACTGAGCATGCCTTCCAGTGGCCCGTCATCAGTCCAATCAGACTCCTACAGTCCCCTCTGCTTAGTGACAGGAGGAACTGCGACAGTCGGTTCGACATGACAGGTAACATCAGTTTTGTCCATCTGCAGCCTCTCTCTGCCTGCCTAGAGTAACTCGTTTGCTAACCGTGGCTGTGATGCCTGCAGAAGGGAGTGGCAGAACGGGCTCCGGGCCAAAGAAGTTGGCGTCAGAGCCCATCCTTGCTAAGGAGTTAGAGGTCTCGTTTCCCGTCATACCCACTTGTCCTGGGACCCATGTTAGCATCAAGCTATTATATCTACCGACATAGTTCAGCCTGGATTTAGAGGACTCGACTACCCTTGAAGTGGTTGGGGGCTGTCTAAGATCATGGGCGCAGCTTGGTTGTCACTGCAGACGCATATAGATCTGCCTCTTCATCTGTTTTCCACAACAAAGTTCATCGCTTCTTGAATAGCATACACCTCCGCCTGAAACAAAGATGCATGCATTCCAAGAGCAAAGTGCAGTTTTGTCCCGCTGGATTCCACGTAGACCCCAGAGCCAGAGCCATGCTCGGTCCTGGAGCCATCCGTAAAAATGCGAAAACAGTGTTTACCGGGCTCATTTTCTGAGTCTCCCCACAACTGAGCCTCTGGCAGCACTACACTGTATCTCTTTTCAAGTACGACTCTTGATGGCATGGAGTCAAGGGTCATGGAGAGAATCGTTGGATCGAAGTCCATGCCTACTCTGTTGTAAAAAGCCGGACAGGGGCCGTAGCAATTCGCATTGGCTTTCAAGGCCTCTCCTTGGATAAAAGCATCAAGTGGTGGTAGACCAATCAGAGCATCTAATGGCGGATCTGAAATAGTCGGAAAAGCTCCGGTGCAGAAGATGGCCACAGTGCGTTGTAGTCTCGATAAGGTCCTCCTGAATCCCATGAGAGAGAGTCTGCTTATCCAGACCACTGATTCTTAGCCGTGTAGATCCATAGGACCTTGTTAGGAGAATGCTACTGAGTGAATAGATTTCCACAATTTTTAAACACTACTTTGGTACAAGCTTTTGGAGAGTAGTTTACCAGAATAGATATAAAACTAAGTATAGTTGAAGTATGCATATCTCACTAAGTGTTTGGTTGAGCATTTGTAGTGTGTATCTTGATGGTTGTCCTACAAAAAGAAAGAGACCTACTTTACAACATATTCGTATAAACGAAACGATGCCCTTTGGCATTGTGATAAACATCTTGAAAAGAATATAATAATTTTTCACTTATTGTCTGCCGAAAAAAGAGTTATTTTTGTTTATTGAGCTATTGTTTGAATGGGTTTTTCCTTGCGCCAGTAGGAGCTGCCAAACCTAGTACACCGTGGCTACTGCCGCATCCTAGTCTTTTGCTTCATCAAACTCGTTTGCATTCGTCAAATGCCTTACTGTCGCAGCGCTCGCATTTTTTTGTTTTTTTAGCGCAAATCGGTGTGCTGCCTATTCATTCGCTCGTAAATAAAGATATATTTATGTGGGCTTCTGCGCCTATTCAACAAATACCGACACACGTCTGCGAGTTTGGCTGACTAACGCACTGACTGGCGTGTTTTCCTCCATGCAGCAGCGTAACGTTGCCGCCCCCATAGTGTCGAAGCGTTTGCTCTAACGATGAAGTGCAACTTTATTTGCAAGCAACCAGCCATCTATGCAGTCATCTACTGCTATCTGCATATCATCTATGCGCATATCTGCATACGACTTTATTCGCTTGACTCGTTGTTATTGCTGGTGTTGTTGTTGGGGCTTTGTTTATTTTGCAGGGCGCATGAAAAAGTGCGTTAGTTGTGGCAGCATAACAAATGTTGCCGTCGTTGCAAAAACATGCGTCTAAGTGCGACTCTTCATGCATGCGCCTGTGTGTTTGTGTGTGTGTACGTCCACTTTTGAGTGGGTAACAATTTGTTTGCATCGTTGCCAGTCACTCCACATGCAGAACGCATAAGTTATCCATCGTCGTTTGTTGTATTGCTTTGTGCGTGTTGCTGTGCTCTGCCTATGTGTGTGTCTGTGCGCCCGTCAGTTTGTCACACCTCTATCGCAGCTCTCGAATCTGTCTGGCAATGCGTCTGCCTTACAATTTGAAGTGTAATTGTCGCTGCAGTTGTCATTAGATGGCGTCACTTACGCGCCACACTTAGAAGTGTGGCTCTATACGGTTGACTCTGCCCGTCCGCTGGTGTGCCAGCCTGCCCATTCAGCAGCCCAAGTGCTATGTGCCACCCCCGCATTTGGTTTGGCTCGGTTGTTTACTTGTTAGTCGGCCAGCCGTCAGTCACCGTCAGCCGGGGCAGCAGCATTACTACTTCCAACTACGTGTGGACGACGATGTTGAGTGCACTTTAAGCGCGACTGGCAGCATTTGCGTTGTTGTTGTTGTTGTTGTTGTTGCTATTACATTGCAGTTGTAGTTGCGACGGCTGCTGTTGCTGCTGCTGATCTTGTTAGCAACGTGTATGCGTCGTGTTGCACAAATGAGTGCATATGAGTTTGTTGCTTTAGTTTTGGTTTTGTTTTTGTTTTTGTATATTTGCATCTTACTTTTTAAGTGCTTTTTTATGATTTTGAAGTAGACATTTGATTTGTTGCTGACCGTGATGTTGAGTGATGTTGTTGCACTGGCGCTTGTCGCGGCTGGAAAAGTTACTTTGTGAATAAATATTTTATAAAGGGTCTCGCATAAGAGACGCCTAGATTTTGTTTTAAATTAAAACATTTAAGCATTTAGATTCTTTCAGGTTTGACTATTTTTATTCAAAATGCGGCTTTCAAAATTTGTTATGGGAAAACTGACACCATTTAAATGCCCACCTTGAGTACGTCTACAGGTAAAATCCTCCAAACAGTGGATTCATGAATGCTTAATTGATGAAAACATCAACTCATCGACTCATCGCCGTTGAAGGTTATTCAGCAACTCTTAACTCTAAACAGAACGTCCATTTTTGGTCTACCAGTTATTTTTTCATTCTCGCCAGAATCAGTCTCTTGAAATTTGTTCACCAATCTTTGAACTGTCGACTCTTTCGGATGATTATTTTCATCAAAAAGGCACGAATTTCGCGCTATGTTGTTATGTAAAGATCGACCATTTTCACAATAATAAATATCGGTCAGTCCATAAGTTCGTGCGTTTTTCAATGGTGGTTTTAAAATTAATAAAAAAAAGAAATGTTTAAAGTATTTATTAATCAGTAATATAAAGGGGTTTTCAATTGGCGCGGGTCGATTTTGGCGCCCTGCTGCAGCCATTTTGTTTTGGTGACATCTGTAAAATCTTTTGTTTATTATTCAGTTGTTTATGCCAAATCATCATGGCAAGTTACACGATTGAACAGCACGTTCAAATGATAAAACTTTATTATCAAAATGAGTGTTCATTAACGCAAACGTTGTGCGCATTGCGCCCATTTTTCGGTAGACGTGGTGCCCCTTCCAATTTCTAGACGACATGTGGTTCCAGCAGGACGGCGCTACGTACCACATAGCAAACACCATTGTATTCCATTTCAACATCTACCCGCCCTTATTAAAAAACCCTTCACTTTCCTTCATTATTTACAATGTCTTCCCAACGTTTAGGCATATTTTTAATTTCCTGCTCAAAAAATTTGTTGTCCTTGGAGTCCAAATACGCTTCGAAATCCCTTTTTATAGCTTCTTTTGAGAAGTAGTTCTTGTTACTCATATGGGATTGAAGTCCACGGAAAAGGTGATAATCACAAGGTGCAATATCCGGAGAGTATGGTGGATGCGGCATTAGCTCCCATCCGAGCTCGTTCAGCTTGCCTAATGTTTGCCTTGCGGTATGAGGTCTTGCGTTGTCGTGGTGAAACAATACTTTGCGTCTATTCACTAAAGACGGTCAATAGCTGATGGGAATAATAATCAGTAGTTATTGTCTGGTTTGGTTCCAGAAGTTCATAATAAACAATACCGGCCATATCCCACCAAATACACAGGAGAATCTTCTTGGGGTAAAGGCCATCTCTAGGGGTCGGTTCTGGTGTTTCATCTTTATCTAACCATTGGCGTTCCATGCAATGAATTTAACCTCTGAGCTGTCATATCGATTGTCAAATTTGGCTCAGCTTCCACGAGTTCGAGCAAGGCGTCGGAGTTAAAGACTTCAGGACGACCAGCGCGCGGGGCATCCTCCACGTCGCAGTTACCACTCGGAATTTTGAAAACCACTTTTGCGCAGTCGTTACACTCACGACATCCTCTCCGTGAATAGTGTTTATTTCTGAAGCAGCAGTTATTGCATTTTTATCACTTTTATTAAAAAATACAAAATATGCCTCTTATGCGCGTTCGAAAATTCCATTTTATTTTTTAACAACACGTGCTTCTATCCGCGATTAAAATCACTCGTTCAATGCACAATATATCAAAGAAAATATAAATAGTTCCGTTATATTCCGCGAATAATTTTTTATATACAAAAATCGTACGAAAGTGAAATTATGGGTAAAATACGCACGAACTTATGGACTGACCTGTAAATCATTTCAATAATTTTAAACCGTTGTTTTACTGCCTAAAATTGTCATATGTCAATTGTCAAAGTTTAAAGATGATATAAAAAAGGTACCATCTATCACTTTCATCATTACTTACATATAGACGTCACTTTTGAAACACCCTTTACTTACTAATTTTAAGATATTTTAGGCCTGATTTGTATTTGTATGTGCTTAACCGCTTTATTTAGTCATTTCTGCTCTGAGCTGCTTTTCTATTCGATTGCAACTATGTGGACACATGGATCAGGTTAAATTGCTTAGATTGCTTGGGCGAGACGTAGATAGTTATTAAACATAGGTTTTTAATTATCGATGTTATTGATTACATTTACTTACAAGTGCATTCTAAGTGATTTTTCAAACCTTTTTTTAACATTTTTTATATTAAAAGAACTGAGAGATTCTATGTCAAGTGGTCCAAGTATTTTGAGCATTGTCACAAATTGTTCTGACAATTTGTTTATCTCTAGGCTCAAGTATAGTGAGAAGTAAACTGAATAAATTTTGAAAAAAAAAAACAAATTATTATTATTATTATTTATAGGGGATATATAGAATATAATCCTAATTATGCTTCTGTGAAGTCGAATTGTGGAATGACCTGAGGCTGGGAGTTCTGTGTTGCGGGCCAGTGCATGTTGACGGAACGTCCGCACTAAGCCTGCCATCGATATGGGGGCCATGGAGGAGTCCACGGCCTTCAGGTTGTAATAATAATTTTAAAGTGATAGATTTTCAATTCTTCTTAAGTATTAATTTTTTTGTAATTTTTAGGGTAAAAAGTGTTTTTGTCATATTTAAAAAACACCTACCCTCAGATTTTTTCTTATTTATTTTGCTCTGAAAGCTGTGATTAGGCTCAATAACCTCTTAAAGTAGTGGGATTCCTTTAACCTTTCGAGTTATGCTCAAAGACGTATCTACTTACAAGTAAATGCGGATCTAAGTGAAGAACAAGGAGAGCGGTTCCACCAGAACCTTCATAGGATGGAGGAACGCTATCAAGGCTACTGGAACGCTGACATGATGTCTGACTATTGTTGGAGCATTCAGAACCTCTACCTTCTCTACCTTCAGCTGTTTCAGCAAAATGTTTTTGTATACTATTTGATGTCAATAATAACATACTATAAAATCAAAACGATCGCATTTTATTTTCTTAAAAAAAAAATCCAAAAAAATGGCTATAAAAAATGCGTATTTGGCCAGACTACTACCTTAAGCAATCCACTTTTTTGTTTTAAATTTTGGTTGAGTTATTCTACACATAACCGCGCCTTGTTGTTGTTATTGTTGTTGGTGAGGTGGTTGAACATTTCCACTGAAATGCTCCTAATTAGTGACCAGCACAGTTTTACTACCACTATTTCGTGTGATGTTGTATTTTTGTATTGTGTATTTTTTTTTTCCAAGTCAGATCCAAGTATAGCAGCAAATCCTTTATCTCGATGTCTGAGATCTCCTTAATTTCCTGTAGGAAAAGCTTACCGAAGGATCGGAGTTGTGCCCTGGCTAGTCCCGGACATTCACATAAATAGTGGAAAAGACTTTCCTTCGCCCCTTCCGCTTGACAGCTTCTACAGATAGGCTTGAAGGGTAGATTGAGTCTAGCTGCATGATCCCTTACTTTCCAATGACCTGTAAGGGTTGCAGTGATGCGTGAAATGTTTAGCCGAGAACATCCTAGCAGGTCATTCGTCCTTTGGATTTTATATGACTGCCATGTGTTTTTTGTTGTAATACATGTAGGTATTTTCTTCCATCTTCTTTCGGCTAAAGCATGATGGTGTGAAGCAATGGATGCTTTTGATGTCTTCAGTGGGGTGGAGACTGCCACTGCCTCTGCTATGTCTAGTGTTGAACCTTTTCTTGCTAGCTCATCCGCTATCTCATTGCCCCGTATGTTCCTATGACCGGGAACCCGGGAACCGCGCCTTACTCGCTGGACTCGGTAGGTCGCACTGTGTTTACGGTTTGCATTTGAAGGAGTGAATCTCCAGAGTGATTATAATTTTGTTGTGGAATGTTCAGTTTCATTCTTAAGCTTATGTTGTAATTCATCCATAGAAGGCGAGCTTAGATAGAGAAAAGCCGGTTGAATGCCAGTAAGCTATTTACTTGTAATTTATGAGTCTCATTGAATCGAATAGGATGGGTTTTTCAAGTTCCCATGCCAATAAATGAAGTTTAATTATTTTACAGCCATATATGATTCGACTGCGAAAGGTGGTATAGAAATATTTTACATATATTATTCCCACCGGCAGTGGAATTCATTTCTGGTTGGATGCTATGGAAGAGAAAGTTGTTCCTAATTTACCAGCACCTTAATGCGAGACCCAATTAGCCCAAAAGATGCCATTTTGATACTCCACTTGTCGAGCTACTACTTTGAATTAATTTGATTATGAATCTGCCTGTGTCGTATATTTTCTTATCTGACGTCAAAAATGTCTACGTTCGTCCTGAAAAAACAACACTTGCGGGAAGTCATGCCCCATTATTATCTTTTACAGAAAAGTGCAGCTGAAAAGTGTTGTAAATTGATCAATATTGACGGTAATCACGCTCCATCGAATACAACTTGTAAAGAGTTGCTTCGACGCTTTCAATTGTTTAAATTTCGACGTGAATGATCGCGATCGCAAAGGGACACCGAGAAAATTCGAAGATACTCTACTACAACAATTATTGGATTAAGACGCATATCGAACCCTTGATTATATATCTAAAGAGTTGGATGTTGACAGATCAACCGTCGGTGAACGTTTACCCACGATGGGAATAGTCCAGATAGCAGGTAACTAGGTGCCACATCAATTAAAGGAGAGGGATATTGAGAGACGTTTGGTGACGAGATGCTTGAGATGATGAGACGGTGATGAGATGATTCTTGAACGACAGAAAAGAAAAGCGTCGAAAATGTTGGAGCCTGCCAGGTGAACCAGGTCCATTGATCCAGCGGAAAAACGATTCATGCTTCAAGGGTTATGTTGTGCAACTGGTGGGATTAGAAGGGTGTCATCTATTATGAACCCCTTAAGCCATCTGAAACCATCACTGCTACTCGTTACCGACTGCAGCTAAAGCGTTTGAATCAAGCGCTCAAAGAAAAGCGGCCGGAATGGGACGGTAGACATGACAAACTTATTTTGGTGATTTCGCTGCATGAAAACGCCAGGCCACATGTTGTTAAATCGGTTCAGAAATATTTCGAGGGACTGAACTGGGAAATCTTGCCCCACCCGCCATATTCCCCAGACATTGCACCTTCGGACTACCATCTGTTCCGATCAATGCAGTCAGCTCTTATTGGAGAGTGGTTCACTTCTTGCGAGAGCATCGCAAACTGGCGCAATAAATGGCTCGAGTCAAGAGAACTCGAATTTTTCGTCAGAGGAATCCGTATGATATCTGAAAGATGGAGTAAAGTTGTAGCTTCTAACGGCACATACTTCACGTAAAATCCTGTATTATTTAATTGTTTAAATAATACGTAACTTTGTGTAAGAAAAGACGGAAACTTTCTATTCTATTTCTATTTATTTATTTATTTATTCTAAGCCTAATAAAATATCATACTTCAAGGAGAGCATGTCTGGTGAAGCCATCCGCGCTTTATTTGTTTTTAATACTTCTACGCATATAAAGCTTGGTTTTACACCAACTTCAACTTTTCATTTCTGCGACACTTCCAGGTAGTCGTCGTTTTGCCACTCCGCATAAATTCAAACAAGCTCCGCATTAATTAAACATCAGTAATAAGACTTCACTTAATCTCCAAGCGACGCGCCAAATAGTTATATGTTCACGCATACACTACTAGAATATAAAGAAACACCTCAATTTTTCTTATTTTCTTCCCTCTGGCATTCACACTCAACAGTGCGTATACGCAACATTCAAGTAATGCGACAATTTGTTACCCATACGTCTGTGGACTTTTGTTAGCGTGCGCATGTAGCACAATAAGTGCGTAAATAGCCGACACACACACACACACACACACACACACAAGCCTACAAATTAATTACTCAGTACAAACACAAAGCGACGCAACTCAACTGCACTGTAAGGTATATCAAAAGCTTTTACCTTACAAAAATGACTGCAAGAATCAGGCAAACCAAACCTTACGGAAAGTACATGCACGCACGTGCTTACATACACATGCACATGCACATTAAAACAAGAAAGCACGCATTTACTAACAACATGTTAAAGAGCACATCGAACCCAGGACTAAAGGTGCACGCACGCACAAGAAATGAGAGCAAAGCGGCTGAGTGGCTGACTGGTTGGTTGGCTGGTAGGTTGGCTGGCTATCATCTATGAGTGTACATATATTCACTTCCCCGCCAACTTCGGTGAAACTAATAAGCCGAGTGCACGCTTTACAGCTATAAGTGCCATTTAAGGGCTTTTCTATAAAAGGGGTATCATTCTGCCAGTCAGTGGGCGGACACGAGCGGCTGACTCACTGACTGCCTCAAAGGTTGTATGTGTGTGAGCATATAAATATAATATAATACATATGTATGTGGGTCTGTATGTGTATATGTTTTGTACCCCTTTTGGTAGTTGGTTGTGCGCCTAGTGCACTTAGGCGGTGGTAGGAGTGTCTGCCGTTGAGGCGCGTCGCCGAGGTTATTCAACTGCTGCGAAAGTATGTCCCAATGCATGCAAGCGTACATGTGTGTGTGTGTACAAGGGTGCTGATGTAAGTAAGTCGCATTTTCTGTGCATTTTTCATTACACCTTTTATATTTTGCCGTGATCTATAGTCTGCATTTTTTACGCTTCTTTTCCTGTATTTCCTCTATTTGTCTTCTTCACTTAGCCATCATTTTTTTTAACTGATTTCGAATTTTATTTATTCGCCGTTCATCGATTTTTGCTTCTTTCTATCTGTGATTACGCCATGTATTCGTGGAAAAATTAGTAAATGTACATTACGGGTGCCTGCTTATGTATGTGTAATGTATGTGTGTGTGTTGCAAGTGCATGCAAGTGTATTGAATGTGCGTCAGCGCTCACTTCGTTGAATTGCGTTTCGATTTTGGTTAATTTTTCACTACTTTTTTATGCGTAACTTTACTTGCTTTACCTTTTCCTTTGCAGACATTCTGTCCCGCATGGGGGCGGTTGGCTGTATATCCGCTCTGTGTTAAAATTTAGTTCGCCTTTTGCGTGCTAAAGTTCAAAGACCCCTTGCCTGCGTCCCATCTCCACTTTCACAACTAAGTTTCCTTAAAAAAATTGGTTAAATCGTATTTTCCACAAATAAAGTAGAAATCAATACCAAAAAGAAATTACTAAATAATTTAATTGTGGGATAAATAGGAGCAGAACAAGTGTTTTTAGAAAATAGTTCCTCAAAAAGCTGTAAAAAGATGTGAGTCAATAATTTGCTAAATTGATAAAAGAAACACACTTTTCGGTTTATATTTCAACTTAATAGTTTTCAATCATTTACAAAAAACAACAAAAAAAAAAACGTTCTCAAGGTACCCAAAATACAAGTCACCTTTACCTTATTTGATGTTCCCTTCATTCATCCCGCTGAGCCATTTTTGTCACAAATTACTTATCGACTTAGCCCTAAAGGTTAAATCTAGAGATTTTCTCTAGGCGAGTGAGCAACTTCTAACTTAGGTAGGTATGCAGATGAAATGGTTGAAATACCACTCTGGCACTACCCAAGTAGCACTAAAGCGCCGTTTTGATACCATTGTGAGACCTCCAACAGACAGATATCTACAACCAGCCAGAACTGTTGATGTAATGGAGAAGATTGATGGAATTTATGTTGGAGCACTGCTCCAGGCTGTCGAAGAAAGGATCACCCAGT
The DNA here is from genome assembly GCF_027943255.1 of Anastrepha obliqua. Classification (NCBI taxonomy): domain Eukaryota; kingdom Metazoa; phylum Arthropoda; class Insecta; order Diptera; family Tephritidae; genus Anastrepha; species Anastrepha obliqua. Next base: position 142,986,436 of record NC_072892.1, on the reverse strand, counting down.
GACCTTTGCCGTCTAGCTGCCAAGCCCGGACATTTACAGGGAAAAGCTCAGCATCATCCTTCTCTGAAAGGTCCCCACAGCTTCTACAATGGGGTTAAATGGTAAACCTAGCTCGTCCGCGTGTGTGCCGATCGTCCAATGAGCTTTAAACACAACTACGAGTGTGGAAGTTGAATGGCGTGGAGTCCCCAGTACTTTTTGAGTCCTCCGTCTATTATACTGTGACCACAGGGTTTTGGAAATAGCACATGAATAAATGGAGTTCCATCCTTCCTGCGCTTTCCTGAGAAATAATTTGTGCAGTTTCCCTTTAACTACTTTCAGGGGGATGCCGATGAGCGGGTAGGAGATCGCTGAGACTAATTCAGTCCCCTTGTTGACAAACTCATCACCAATTTCATTTCCCTCTATGTTCCTATGCCGTCGAACCAAGATCAGGGAAATGTTACCTTGACCGCGGCTTGACTATCGGAAAAAATGTTAAAATCTCCCTCGCTTCCATGTTCCTAGCATTTTGCATACCTGGAAATACATGGAATCGTGAGTCGGAGCAGGCAGAAGTTTTCGCGATCCTGCACTTACGATTCCATCTTGGAACCGTCAGTTTGGGCAGAGGTACCAGCTTCGGTACAGATTTGCTTCCCGTTCTAATCGTGCGTACTTGGAAATATTGCCCTGGCACGACCATCAAACTCCAATTTGCGGATAGGAAGATCTCTCTGCAGTTCAGAGAAATGCAGTGTTAACTGCCCAAAAATACTACCTTTTCCCTTGAGAGATTGCCTCCAGAGGCAAACTTCTTTAACTTACACCATCCAGTTTCTCTATTTCGACTGCGAACAAGCGCTGCGATAGTTTTTGCTTCAAATCGGCGGCAAATTGGAATAGCAGTTCTTCGTAACATGCACAGACTTTCACTGTCTTGACTATTTCTTGGGTTCTGGTGTGCTGCGGTACATATCTGTTTCATCCAGGGTTACGAAATGACTCAAAAACTTTTTCGTATTGTGACGAGCATCGCTAAACGAGTATCTTTGTGTTCAATATTAAATACTTGCGGCATACATCTTGCGGATATATTTTTCATACCCAAATATTTCTGGAAGACTAAAATCAATGGACCACTTCCAATTATTACTCAATACTTATATCGGATAAAAACCTGCGGGTGTCGCTTTTGTTTGCCATTTCCTTTCCCCAGAAGATCTCTGTATCTCTCATAGGTTGAAATTACTGTCCATGGAGAGGGCGCACTTGGAAGAAAATCAAAACTTTGTGATACCATTGTTATCTCCTTTATACTAGAAGACTAGGAAGAAAGGAAGAAGGAGAGGGGATGTGCATTTATTATGCGACCGAACGATGGCTGGGTTACGGTGGGGTTAGCCGCTTCGTACTGTTGATGAAGTTCATCAGGTTTTTAATATCAAGGCATGCTATATCAGCAGGTGTAGCAAAGAGATGAGAGTCCCCGCGAAAGCAGGACAGCTAAGAAGAAGGTGGTGAGATGATTCCACCTTATCTTCCAAATAACTGACCCAAAAAAGGCTCGAAGTAATGCCAAGTTTCACATCATGTATACCTCGCAGCACGTGTCCTGTAAAGGCACCAACGAAATTCGAGAGCTGAGATTTCGCTAACCTTAGATGATCCCTGGAACACCTCCGATTTACTCGGACAGAAATATTTCGCAACCTCACAACTTTGTGTACTTGGCCAGCGCTCGCAGAGTTGACGCGAAGCCAATCTCCCAGGAGCAGACCGCCGGTAGTCAACGCAATCCCAATTTTCTCATTCCGCATTGAAACTACCTCACAGGTCCCCGGTCTAGCCAGCTCATATGCCTCGAAGTTTCCTGCAATATTGCTATGACCAGGTATTAAGGTCAAGCATTACCCAGCCAGTTCAACTTCGAACCAGCCGTGAACAGATCCACCAGGCCCTATCCCTTGTGCAGGTACGACGACACCGAGTAAAGGAATAATTGATAATTATAATTTATGACGAATAGTACCCGTAATATTTTTCAAGCTTTTGTTTTTGGCAATGGCGGGTGAAGCAATTAAAAAAAAAATATGTAGAATCTGAAATTCATGTTGAAAAATTTTTTCATACGAATCGATCCGCCCTAATGTACATGCAATGGCATGTATTCGTAAGTGCTGATGCCACATCTGCCAATCATTTGTACATCGCATAATTTGATTTACTTTATTATCAAATTAATTATGAAAATTTCGTAAAAAAGAAAAACTTTTGACAGCAACTGAATATGTAAATAAGAAAAGCATTACTTTTTACAACCGTTTCTGCTGCCAACAATTTAGCTAAAAAGTTATCGCGTGACACGGAAAAACAAAAACAAAACACAAAAAATCGCTTAGGCACGCACACATGCATAAATAAAGCGACAACAGCCTGCAGGGAAAAAGTGATGTTCTCTTTTGCAATGCGATACGAATGAAAATTGCCATGCGAAGGAAATTTAGTACGTATTTTGTAAAGATGTAAAGCTTTGTATATCTCAGAAAAGTAGTTTAAGAGCAACTTAATGCAAAATTAATCACCCTACCGGAAGATTTATAATTAATATAAATGGTGTGGAACGTCAATCATAACTCCTATAGATCCAGGAAGCACATTTTTTTACAAATCTACACAAATTTCTGCCAATGCAGATGACATCATAAGTATAATCAGAAACAAAAAGGCTCTGAAAGAAATATTTATGCGGCTAGAGTTAGTAAGTTGTTTGCACCTGAGCTTTTCCGACTACTTCTACTACCACTTGATCTGCAGGCTGAAACACAATGGGAATTGGTACGACCCCTATCCGGCATTGGACAACAGATCCAACGATCCCCGCTATGCCCCTTAATTCCATGTCATCCAGAGTCGTGCTTGACAGGAGATACAGCGTAGTGCTGCCAGAGGGTCAACAGAAAAACTCAGAAAATGAGACCGGCAAACACTGGAATGCATGCGTCTGTGTTTCAAGCGGAGGTGCATGCTGTTCATGCTGAATTTTGTTGTGGAAAACAGATAGAGAGGCAGATCTATATGTGTTTGCAGCGACGGCGACTACTTCAAGGGTAGTCGAGTACTGAAAATCCAGGTTAAACTATGTCGGCAGACATAATATCCTGATGTTAACATAGGTCCTGGGACACATGGGTATCGCGGGTAGCGAGATCTCTGACTCTTTAGCCACAGGAAGTTGGCCTCAGAGCCCGTTCTGAGAAGAAACTCTCTTCTGCAGCCATCAAAGCAACGGTTAGCAAATCCCACAAGCGAGCTTGGTAGCCTGTGAGAGGCTGTAGATGTACAAGACGGATGTTACCAGTCATGTCTGATCAACTGTCGCAGTTCCTCCTGTCACTAAGCAGAGGGCCTGTAGGCAGCTGGTTGGACTGATGACGGGCCACTTTCTAAGGGCGTGCACTCTGGCCAGCTTGTGAAGAGAAGGATGAGATGGCGGACCACTTCCTGTGCGTCCTTGGCGCTTTGGCACCACAAGCTCTACTCAGATTTCTTCGGTTTCGAGGTTGGATAGATTTAAAGGAAATTAAAAAAGGAACCCGGATGCAGAACAATGGACTTAATTGTGTCTGAGTCCTTGCGGTACTTGTTAGTCTACATCGACAAAAACAAAAAAGAAAAAAAGGGCCAGAGGCGCAAATGTTATCAGATATGACATAGAAGAAGGCGCATCTGATGTGAAAAGAAAAGCTGAAAACCGAGTGGCATGGAAGCAATGGTTCACACCGAACTGTGATGCTATGATGATGATGATAAACTAGACAGCGGCAGTATAGAAACAGACAACCAAAGAAGTCCGTAGAAGTCAAAATAAAGATGTCTATTAAATAAAATCATGTTTTCTTTTATTAAAAAAAATGTTTATTGGAAAATAAAATCGGATGATTAATTATGCGCCATCTACATACGAATACAGGCAACAAATTCTTTTTGTATTACAATTTTCTTTCCCATTACAATTACAATTCACATCGCATAACAGAGAAGATTCCCTGATCTAGTGAAACCAATATTTGGTTCAAGTTTTTGTGCGATTCCGGCAATTGTCTACCAATTCGCTACTCATGTCATCTGATAGTATCAGAAAAAAAATATAGTGAGATTAATAGAATTGAAAAAAAGAAGTGGCACTAACCAACTGAAACTGAAGTTTTAATTGCGATCTGTTCAATAACATAAACTAAGACACTCTAAGAGACAATTCTTAAATTTTTGGTTAAACTACAAAGTTTGGAATTCATTTTTGTATGCCATTCTTTAACAAATCGGAGAGTTTTGGACCAACACATTTTTGATATGGTTGAAATATTTTGACAGGTTCTACCCTATGATCACAAAGCACCGGGAAGGTTATGTTGACTGTTTTCTTCGATTGCCAAGGCATAAGGCACCATGAGTACCTTCCATCGGGCCAGACAGTCCATAAATATGTATCCGTTTTGAAGCTTTTGAGATATTCTGTACGTCGCAAACGGCCGGAAATGTGGGCAAACAATTCTTGACATGGTACACCTACAGCCTGTCTCCAAACGGCAGGAACTTATGAGGGACTTTTTCATGGCAGAAATATACTCGGAGGTTTGCCATTGTCTGCCGAGGGCCGACCGTTATTAGCAAAAACTTTTTCTTCATTTTTATCTTTCACCAAGCAGTTTAAATTATGGTGAAGAAAGAAAGAACTTGGATTAGTCATGGATTTACATATACAAATAGATTCACCCGTCAATTCGGTTTTGGTGAATTTCTCTGACCGGCACTTGCCTGCTCTGCTTTGCCGCTGGCTGCCAATGTGTCACGTTTCTGAAAAGCATTAAATATCTTCTTCTTATTCCACCTAATGAAATTTCATATTCAGAGTATCCATACATACATTTTGTGCATATTTGCTTGTGTATATGTAGGCATGCGTATTTGTTTTGTTGTGACATCAAATTTTAAGCTTCTGCATTTCATTGGATTTTGTGTGCGTGTGAGTAAAAGTCAATGGCATCGCTTTGTTTTTATGAGTGTCCGCTTGCAAATACCCATGCGAAGCTTTGACAACTGCGCAAATAAATATGCACACACACACATATAATAGGTATCATTTATTAATATCAGCACATAATCTGATCTGTGGCATATGTAGAAAGCTGGTGCAGCCAATGCCCGCGAATTCATGGAAGTAACCACGAGCCGAGTAAGATGGCTGAGTGAATGTGGGATAATCTCAATTTACTTGCATAAATACATTCAAAAATGCTCAGCTATGGAATTATTATTTTTTAATATATTAAGTATATAATGCAATTAATTATTACAACATAATTATTAATTTTCAATATAAATAGCACACATATCTATACATATATGCACGCATAAAGTTCACTTAAGAAGCATTAAATGCTGCCATGCGCCCAAATCGGGGCTATTTTGTGTAATCTACGACTTTGTGGTAAATAAAAAGAAGCGTTTGTTGTATAATCGACAAATATAGTAATCGGTTAACACCGAATATACCTAATAAAGAGTGATCAACTTAGAGGTATAGGATTTGAAATTGAAATAAAACAACGATAATTCAAATTGATTGGGTATGGTTAATGGTTGTAAAGGGTTAAGGTATGGCCCTTTAGCACTGCGACCATATTGATCTATTGTGCACCCTATGCTGTCTATTGACTGTTAAGTATGCTTATGAATTGTACCAGCTCCTTCTGAGGGAGTGATTGAAGGTCTTCATCTGTAAGCATGAACTTGTTTAAAAACCTTTTCCTTCTATGCGTCAACCCCGGACACTCGATAATGAGATGTTCTATAGACTCCTCATCTTCGCAGCAAAATCTGCAGGTGCTGGTGTTAGTTATGCCTAATTTATGTAAGTGTTTGTTGCAGGTGAAGTGACCCGTGAGAGCGCCTGTGAGAGTGCGAATGCTCTTTTTGTTTAACGTGAGGGCCATGTTAGCTCTTTTAGCGTTGAAACTTAGGAACTTTTTGGAGTGTCTAAGACCCTCTACGTTGTTCCAATGCTGATTTAATAGAGTTTTGGCCCAGTGTTTTACTTTTTGTTTCAGGCTGTTTTTGTTGAATCCGAACAGGGGACTAGGTCCGATGAAGTTTGCATCTGCCCCTTTTTTTGGCTTGAAAGTCTGCCTTTTCGTTGCCGTCATATCCCTCATGTCCCGGTACCCAAATTAATGAGACATTGTTTTTGGATGCCAGGTTATTGAGTGCCTTGTGGCATTCTAAGAGGGTTTTTGAGTTGTAGGTATAGCTATCTAAAGCTTTTAGAACTGATTGGCTGTCCGAGAGTATTTTGATCTTTACTCTCTTGTGGTTTCTACGTTGCATGATGTTTGCTGCTTCCATTATTGCGTATAGTTCCGCTTGGAAGATGGTGGTGTCCCTGGTGAGAGTGAATGATTTGTGGATTCTGGGCCCCACTACTCCTGCTACTACACCATAAGGTGTTTTTGATCCATCAGTGTACCATTTTTGTGAATCATCATTCATCCATTTTGGGTTTGTTTTCCACTCGATCCTCTCAGGAAAGGTAACTGTGTATCCTTTTGTGAAACAGAGGGTTGGGTCAATGTGGTCTGAGACTTGAGCCATGCTTATGGTGTTTTTTTGATTTTATTTAGGATATTTAGGTGACCGGTGAGGTTGCCTAATTTGAAATTTTCTTTCATGTGTAGCACGAGTGCTTGCGTAGCTGCTTCCTCTTGGATTGCTATATGAAGTGGTGGGAGATTAATGAGTGCTTCCATGCCAGCTGTTGGGGTAGTTCTCATAGCCCCTGTGATGCATAGGCAAGCAAGCCTTTGTACTTTTCCCAGTTTGGTTATCGCTGTTTGTTGGATAGATTTGCTCCACCATACTAGTGCCCCATACAGTATGATTGGTCTAACCATTTGGGTGTATATCCAGAGGGCCATACTAGGGCTGAGGCCCCAGGATCTTCCTAGTAATTGTTTGGTTGTCCACAAGGATTTCGTGGCTTTTTTTGTTATATTATTTATATGTGATTCCCAAGTGAGTTTTTTACTTCTAAGGTTAAACCTAGATACTTGGCCTCTTCCTTTAGTTCTATCACTGTTTCATTTATTTTCAATGCAGGAAACTTTAACTTTCTTTTTCTTGTGAAGGGGATTATTGTGATTTTGTTAGGGTTGATCGACAGCCCCTCCTTTTTACACCATTCCCATGTTGCGTTCAAGGCATTTCGCATTAAGTCTGTTAGTGTCTTTTCATGGTTGCCTTTTATTAGAACAGATATGTCATCTGCATAACCAATGGTTATAAATCCCTTATTGTTTAGGTGCTGCACTAAGTCATCAACTAGTAGAGACCATAGCAACGGCCCATTGTTTCGCATATGGCTAGTAGCGCTACTAGCGCCGTCTTGTTGGAACCAAATATTGTGGAGATCACAGGCTTCAATCCGGGAATCCAGCATAAAAAAATCGTTTATCATGGCGCGATATCGTTTGCCATTTATAGTTACGTTTGCTCCAGCCTAGTTTTTTGAAGGAATATAGGCCGATGATTCCTTCAGCCCATAGATTGTTTTCAATGGATGTAATGGGTCCTCTTGAATGGTTTCGGGTCGCTCTTCAACCCAAATACGGCAATTTTGTTTATTGACGTAGCCATTAAACCCAAAATAGGCCTTATCGCTGTGCATCATAAGTTGGCCTGAGTTCGCGATGAACGCTTTTCAAAGAGCGTCAATTTTGTACAAAATTGTACGATTTGTCAGCGGTGGTGAGGCGTAATTCTTTCCATGATGAAGTGTCAATGAATACTGAAAAAATAATGTATTTAGCTGGTCCATTCTTAATATATCTGCCCCAAAAGTATATATAATATTAGTTGTGACAGCTGGCTCGCAGAAGGAGATGCTCTGAGGAAACAGATTGGCGACATCGCGCTAAGCAACGTAATCAACAAAATGCTCGAACGTGTGGACAACTGGAACGCGCTAAAGAGATACGTCGAAAACGTACTACGGTACGATAGACCTCGACACAGTGCAACAAAGCGAAGGCACACTGATAGAGGCGCAAGAAGACGAGCCTACCTATAGCAACGACAGCTGGCTACAAATACGGTGGATCCGGACGTGGGTGAATAAAATTAGTCTTTTATGGATACCGTTCTGGGCCCTACCGAAGTAATACAAAAAGTAGTCCTGGGAAGGGTGTCTCCCTAGAAGGAGAGGAAGGATTGCTTTAGTGGCCACACCACTCTACGCAGTAGACGACGGTTGCTATAAGTGCGAAGGCATTTTCAACTCTACCTCACCCACCAAAAACAAAAAGTGTGTCGTTTTAGAAACTGGCCTTTTCAAATTGTCATTCGTATACATTACAACTTCACCTAAGACATATTCATATGATTTTATTTGACAACGATGTTAATAGATTGCCACAGATTATTAAAAAGTATCCTTTGGGCAAAAGCAGTTCAGGATTGAGAAAGAAAATTAAATCCTAATCTCACTTACGACATATCAGATAGGAGGCTGTCTACTAACATAGATGTTCTTCTTTGAAATGTGAGCTCGATGAACAAACAGGGATAGTGGGAAAGAGCTTTGAAGAGTACTCACACATACAAGGACGCATATCAACGATACAGTTCCAAATTATAATTTTATATAATTTTGGAGTTCAGATACGGTCTTATTCGCCTAAATGAATTAGAAAACATAACACACTTCTTAGGAAGGTACCCCATTAGGAAGCAAATCAGATGTCGGTACTTTTGGGCAATTCTTTTTAGACCAAAATGAAGGTCTTATAAGGATGGAATAGTCTAGTTTGGTGTGTCACTAGTGCTTGAAAACATAAACAGTGGATATAATTTAGTTTTGCGCATTTTATTTGGATTCGGATTTCAATGAGTGTTGCTTTTAACCGTGTCTTTCCGACAGACGACCATTTGGGTGATTGTCGTATATTCTTTACTAAATATAATTGTTTTTAAGATACTTATGTATTATATATTACCATAATAAAGAAAATCATACGTAACGCAGTAAAGCATCTAAAGTTGCTGTCTAAAAGCCATCTCGATTCATTACTCTTTTCAGTCTTGAAGCCGTCCGTTAAGGAAGTTCTTACCGACCTTTCCAAGTGAATGCTCCGATCTCTCTACTGCTCCCTTGTAGGAAAACTAACGACATACTTTCTTCCAAAAGTGATTCCAGGTATTAGTTTAATAGGGGAACTGGAGCTAGATGTGATACTGTGTTGAGTAGAGGACACAAAAGACCACGCGGTCGAAATGCAAACCTCGAATCTAAACCTCTAATCCAATCTAATCAATTTGCCATTAGTTGGCAAAAAAGCGCACTTCCCTGACAACCTTTCCCTGTATCCGGAACTCCAAACTAAGTTAAGGGCACCCGGTGGTCTAGAAATTAAAAAACATCAATTTTTTTTCGATATTTCGAAAGTATAGTATCTTAAAAATATACAGTGAAATTTTCATACGGAAATTCCCAATATTATAATATAGCTTCTACAGCCCATTGACTAGGTAGAGAGCGGTGGGCGCGCTCTTGTACCTCAAACTTTGAACTCATTTAGCTCGAAACGATTTTTTTCGGTCTGGTGTAGTCAAAAAAAAAAAAAAACTATTAAACCGAATCCTCTGAAACTAATATGTGAAATTTAGTATGTTTCATGTCATATTTTTATTTCAATTACTTCATATTTTTTTGTTTAAAAATCTGAAAAAACCCTGATTTTTGGAGTGTCAAATTCGCGCATTTTGTCAATTTTTTCTTTTTATTCTAGTATATGTCCCGTACGCTACAGTCATGTTGATTACTAATATTTTCGGTTTTTGTGTTTCAGATAAATAGAAGAGTCAAAATGGACAACAAGGTCCAGGTGAAATTTTTCGGAAGGGTCAACTTTAGCGCCATTTTTTTAATTATTAAAGTTAAAAAAATTTTTGTTTTCATTTTTGTATGTAAAAGAAGTTAAATGAAAAGCCTGAAAAGTTTAAATGTCGTTTTTCATTTTTTATTGTGAAAAAAAAAATTCCGGAAAATACTCCAAATGTTCAATTTTCAAGGTGGTCTAGGGACCCCGTAATGTTATTATTAAATATCGGTAAATAATTTTTTTGCTTTTTGTGTCCAATTTTTCGGGAGGGTGAAGTTTAGCGCCATTTTAAAAATTACACAGACCTGCGAAAATTCGCTTTTTTACAGTTTCTAAAACCGCTATGGGTATTTCCTGAAGGTTTTTTTATGCTGAAAACGAATATGACCTTGAAAATGCTCCAGCACGTCAGGATTTTTGGCAATTTGAGGTTAAATAGTCAAAAAATGCAGATGTTGGCCATTTTAAAATTGTTTTTTTGAGCAAGGTAAAGTTTTTTTTTTTAATTTTCCACAACGGCATCGCAAAGTACTACTCTTTAGCTTTAAAATCTTTTTTTTTAAATATTTTTGCGATTAATATAAAAAAAGGTACACATATTCGTTTTCAGCACAAAAAAATCTTCAAGAAACACCCATAGCCGTTTTAGAAACTGTACCTCGCAGGACTGTGTTATTAACATTAAAAAAAAACAACTTTTTCATTTTTGTATGTAAAAGAAGTTAAATAAAAAGCCTAAAAAATTCTAAAATTCGTTTTCCATTTTTTATTGTAAAAAATATTCCTGAAAATACCCTAAATTTTCGAGTTCTGGACTACCGGGACCCCTTAATGTCATTATTAAATATCGCTAAATTATTTTTTTAAATGTTTATATTTTCCCACTTGGGAAGAGTGAATTATAGCTAGACGGGCTCGCTAAATTGCTATTCAAAAAATAATAAAATGAAGTGAAAAATATCACATGATTGCACTTTTTCAAATATGTGCATCACAGTTAAAAAAAAAACCGAAAAAATTCGAAAAATCATTTCATAAAATAATGTTTGCTTTGCCCTACGATTGCATTGATGTTGTTCCATATGCGTTGCAAAATATTTGCATTTCAGCAATTTGCGTTTTTAAAATTCGATCTACTTCATTTTATTTCATTCATGCAAACAAAAAACTTCTGCAAAAAATGTAAGGAGTGCAAAAAAAAAAACAAAAAAAGAATGCAAAGCAATTTTTCACATATGGCAGCACAAAAAAATGCAAACAGTTGCGTAAAATTCCAGCAGCAAAATTGAGGTCAACACAAATTGCCACACGCACACTAACATACGCAATGGAATACACTTACATATGCACATACACACACGCACGTATGCAAATTTACAAAACAAGTGCAAGAAGCATAAGTGCAGGCGATAGTATTAAAAAAAGAAAAAATTATCAAAAAAAAGTTGTTTGAATTTTTATAGTTGCAATTAAAATATGCTGCAACACAAGACGCAAACACGCACGTACATAAACCTACACATACAAATAAAAACATGAAAATTTGCAGAAAACAGAAAGCACAAAAAACGGGGAAAACAAAACTTGCTACGCGACGTTCTTGTCAACACACGCCTTATTTGCCTACAAACACACACACACACACATATGCGCAACCATAATTACTCGTATCTTCATGCACACACGCATGCACAAATTTATGCAGTAGTAAATATGTATGTATGTACATATGCCCGATTGTTGTCCACAACTGTTAATGGCCACTCACTCATAATGCCCGCAAAATGAAAAATACTGAACGAGACTGAATGCAGGCGTAGAGCGAACTTATGAATGGATGAATGAATGGAGTGTGGCATAAAGCTTCCACTTAAGAACCGCCCGTCAGTCAGCCTGTGCTAACAAACAGAAAGCTGTACAAAAAATACTAAACAAAAGCATCGGTGGTGTTAAGAAAAATATTAGCATTCTAAAACAAACAAAAAATATTAGGAGAAAAAAAAAACAATGTACATATAATATCCGGGACCTGTGTGCTGTTGACATAAGCAGAAAGGATGATTGTGGTGTGCAGCTTAGCTTTCACGTTGGCTGGAAAACTCAGCCCTAATGTGTGTGCTTACAAGCCTATTTATAACGGGTGATTTTTTAGCTGTTATCATTTTAAACAGTTGGTTTAAACAGCTGACGCACGTTTCGTGTTTTGTTTCACCGTCAAACATCTTCAGTTTGGTCTATAATTTAACCATGAATCGTCTTACAAACGAACAACGCTTGCAAATCATTGAATTTTATTATAAAAATGCCGCAGAACTGTCGATTTTGGAGTGAAGATCATCCAGAAGAATTGCAAGAGCTACCAATGTATCCAGAAAAGGTCACAGTTTGGTGCGGTTTATGGGCTGGAGGTATCATTGGACCGTACTTCTTCAAAGATGCTGCGAATCGTAACGTAACTGTGAACCGTGAAATGATATCCTTTTTTTTGCCCATAATGCAAGAGCTTGACTTGCATGACATGTGGTTTCAGCAAGACGGTGCCACATGCCATACAGCACGCGTAACAATGGACTTGTTGAGAGGCGAGTTCGGTGAACATTTTATTTCACGTTCGGGACCTGTCAATTGGCCACCCAGATCGTGCGATATAACGCCTTTAGATTGTTTTTTGTGGTGCTATGTTAAAGCTCATGTCTATTCAGACACTTCTGCTTCAATTAACGCATTG